>NC_065451.1:93806551-94424884 GCF_917563875.1 Diabrotica virgifera virgifera | reverse complement strand
TTGAGCGATCTAGTGATGTTTCTACCTTTAAAGTAAAAACATTGTTACTGAGTTAAATGTTATGCATTGCCTGAAACCATTCACAAACCAAAATTAGCTGAGGTTCATAATTTTCTTATTGTTGTAGAAGTCCCATCATGCAGTAAAACAGTTACTGCATGTTGTTACTATTAAATAGAATAAATACCTATAACTACGAGGATAGATTGATATTAAACTAGCCATCGACAGATGGCGCTACTTTATACCGAATTGCTTTCGGTTTTGGCATTAGCCATTCATATGACGTCTGTCAAAATTTTAAGTTTGAAAAATAATTAGTTTGGTTTTTACAGCCGTCAAAAGCAAGCAAATTTTGTGTTTTCGGAGAAATGAAAAAATCGAGTATCGTTCGGTAATTCAGTTCCTCCACAAAAAGGGCAAAACGAATGTGCAAATCAAAGCCGACCTGGATGAAGTATATGGTGAGGTTTTACCTTCGTTAGCAACAGTAAAACTTAGGAAAGCTGAATTTGTTCGTGGTCGTACGAGTGTATTTGATGATGGCGTCCCGGGAGGCCAGATGAAGTCACCACGCCCGAAATGATCAACAAAGTCCATGACATGATTATGGCAGATCGTCTAATTAAGCTCCGCGAGTTAATAGAGGTCCTAAACATTTCCTACGAACGCATACACAACATCATTCACCATCATTTGGACATGAAAAAGCTATACGTGCGATGGGTGCCGCGTTTGCTGACAATCGACCAAATGCGAAAACGTGTGACCACTTCGGAGCCGCATTTGGCGATGATACGGCGTGATCTGAAGGATTTTTTACGCCGATTTATCACCGTTGATGAAACCTGAGCGCATTATTACACACCAGAAACCAAAGAATAGTCGAAACAGTGGCGCAAACGCGGCGAAGACCCGCCGAAGAAGGCAAAGAGTGCACATTCGGCCGGCAAAGTTATGGCGACTGTTTTCTGGGATGCGAAGGGCATTATCCACATCGACTACTTGGAAAAAAGAAAAACAATCAATGGCGAGTACTACGCAGCATTATTGGATCGATTCGATGCCGACTTGCGTCGAAAACGCCCCGGTTTGGAACGCAAAAAAGTGATCTTTCACCAAGACAACGCACCAGCTTACCGATCGGCCGTCTCCATGGCAAAATTACACGAACTGAGCTATGAATTGGTTGAACATGCATCGTATTCCCCAGATCTTGCCGCCAGCGACTTTTTCTTGTTTACAAACCTAAAAAAATTGCTCGGAGGACGCCGCTTCGCAACAAATGATGAAGTCATCGCTGAAACTTCGGTCTATTTTGAAGAGCTCGGGCAAAAGTACTATTCGGATGGGATAAAAAAATTGGAACTTCGTCTTACTAAGTGTATCGAGCTAAAAGGGAGAGAAATCGATTTAATCCCAAAAAAAAATGTTTTTTCTATCAAAGGGTAGTTTTATATCAATCCACCCTAGTATTTTGACATTCAAAATTTTAGCACCAGCCCGAAGTCGACAAAATAGAAGTGTGCTGATACGAAAAAATGGCTTAGAATAATTGAAAAAACAAATCTAACAAAGAATATAATTTAAGAGATAGAGAATTGAGCTAGAAGAAAAAAAAGTTGAACTGGAAGATAAGAGGTTACAGTTAGAACAGAGGAAAACTCAGCTTCAAGAAAAAAAATGGGAAAATTAATTTAACGAACGAAAATTAAAAATGGAATTAGAATTACAACAAATAAAAACACAAGTTTCCCAGTCCAATAACATTATCGCATTATAGAATCTCAGGCGAAGGTTATTGAGGCACTGTTAAAGAGATTAGAAAGATATGAAAACTGATGTTCATTGAATTGTTTTTTTTTATACAATGTTGTCTTTGATGACCAGAATAATACTGTTCTTGATTTGCTGATGGTCTGCATATTGCTCTTGTTGTTCCATCTACAAATCCCCAACAGTTTTGGACGGCACCTCTTGTACGTACGGCCTAAAACATGACACAAAAATTGAATACCTAAGTCAGTTTTCCAATGTATAAGCTAGTATAAATTTAAAAGTAGATTTACCTCAGCATACAACCATTGCATAACAAATGTGCAACCATTGCACATTTCTCAGATTTGTTAAATGATGTGCATGATTTTCAGAAATAAATGCAACCATATAATTAATAATTTGAGATAATGATAGAGGTGACATTGAATAAAAGCTGAAGATCTTTAAGCCTAATGGGATATGTGAGCCTTCTCAATAATATGCACAGGGCCATAACTCCTAAAAACAAAAATATAAGTGCATAATTTCAAAAGTAATGTAGAATGCAAATGCACTTACCACTGACAGAGTTTCTAGTATTGGTATGAATCAAATCTGGTAGACCTAAAGCTCTTGCAAGTCTGGGAATATCTTGCCTGCTAAATCTAAAATTTATTTTTATATCTTCTTCCAACGTGTTTTCTGAATTAAATTCTTGATTTTGTGGATTTATTAAATGTTCACCCACAATGTAATTTAAAATGAGGAATTATATGTCATCATCATTCGCATTTGCTAAAATAAGTACTTCTAAATCATGCTCCATTTTCAAAAACTAGCCAACAAATGAAAAGAAAACAACGTAAATAAAAATACTGCAACAAAGTTCGCGCAAATTCCAGCAATATCTCCATTTGAAATCTGTCAGTGGTATGTCAAAACTGTCAAAATAGCGCAGTGTAAATAGTGCAGCGTAGGCACTGCCAGCTTTGAAATATCTGTATTTTTAGACCTATATAGAAAATATAGCTCACAAGTGGGCCCCTCAATAATAAAATAATTCTCAAAAGAATGTACGAGGAAATAGCAAGGAAGCTACACAAGATGTTGGGTATAAAAATAACACCTAACCCCTGTGAAAATAAATGAAAAGTTTTGGAGAGAGCCTACAAAAAATATATAGACGCGAGCAAACAGACAGGTAGAGGAAGGCAGGAATTCGAATATGCAGAAGTAATGGCAGATATAATGGGCCACAAAAAAATATTGCCCCTGCATCACTACTGGGTGGCGAACTGGCACACCCAAGAGACAATAAAAAAAATGTTGCCCCTGCATCATTACTGGGAGGCGAACTGGCACACGTTAGAGACCTAGGTGATGAAACCAGTAGTTTAATTGAAAGTAGGTACACATCATATTAATTTTGTATATAATGTGCACAACTTCTTTATTTTAAATTTCCAAACAAGCAATTATTGGTCATTGTAGTTGGCTCATACAGTTTTTTTCTCAAGAAATGTATTGATCATATGTATTTTACTATTTTCTTTTATTTTTATTTATAATGGGCTTTGGCATAAAGCAATTAGCCAGAATTATTTATAAATTATAGGCCTGGATCCCACATACCAAAAAAGTTTATTAATAGCAAGCTGAAAATTTGTTAATACCTTAATGGTGTCTAGTCGGACAAACTTTGATGTACGAGAACACTGGAACAGGGGAAGTTTTAATTGTGGAACAGGTTACAGGTTGTAACGATCAGTATCCCGATCGTTACTATAAGATTCATTTCTGTAACTATTAAGTATGCAACCAGGTATACGTTCACTCGCATAGAGTGTAATCTAAACTTGAGCCCATTATAATTATTTTGGTTGGTAGTAGGGTTAGTGAATTTAACATTCATTCGTTGGCTCATGTGTCAATGACAATTTCCGCCTGTTTGACAGGACGGGAAGAAAGTGAAAGTTGATGGTTACTTGATCTTCGGTAGCCGTTTGCAAATGATGTGATTTTCCAGCGACCGGTGTCTAGCCATTTTATTTTATTTAGAAAATAATTATTTAGTTGAAAAGGAATGCATTTAAGTTGGAAAGAAGTTTATTTTATGGTATAAATTATGGTGAGAGTGCTGTTTTAGTTCAAATATCGGAGGATTCTGGACATTGGGTAAGCCGCCATTTTTTTTTGTTCTTGCCAAGGAAAAAATGACCATTTTCTCATTTTCAATACCATACTTTAGGAAAATTGTTATTCTGTAACCATCAGGTCTTAAATAGTCCCTATAACTACCAAATTTATGTCCTCTACGGAGAAAGATTCTTTAAAATTATATGTCCAGTTCAAAGTAATTTCTGACTTAACGACATTTTCCTTTACTTTTAGTTTACGTCTGTAAAGAAATCCTTCTTGTAACATCCAACTTTACAATCATATTTTGCAACAAGTAATCCTTAACCATAGTTTAGTTTTTCAAATGTCTTCACATGGAAAAAGAATCAAGGTCAATCATACTTCAATTACACACATCAGTGATTCAACTTTTTGTTTCAAGTTTTTCTACAAACTTTTTATAAATACCTTCCTACATACCGTGTTTCATGTTACTCAAAAGAAGTAATATGACTGAAAGATTTTTGTTTTCTTTTAGTCGCTGGAGAATAGAAGATTTAGTCAACAGAAATAAGAATAATTTTTGGGAAAGAGTGGGAAATTTTGGGACATATTTGGAAGTTTTGATTTTATTGGAATCTTGGTTTTTATGGAATTTATTTTTTGGAATTCGCCGGTACTGAGAGGTATCTCCAGTTGGTAACAAGGATACACCTCCCTCCTAGGTTGAGGAACACCGCAAGCTACCTTCCTTGGGCCTCTGATCATTCCCTGGAAAGAGTTGGAGAACCCATGGTCACTTGGTAGACCGGACAGGTTTTTATAAGTCAATTTGATTGTAATTTGTTTTAATAATATTTGCACTTTTACCTATTTTTTTTTTGTATCAATAACTTAATAATCCTAATAATAGTATACCTTCGTTTTCTTAAACATAATTAAACTATACAATAATTTTTCAAAAATTTTATATTTCAAGGTTAGCTCATTTATTTTAAAATAGTAGGGGGGATTATAAACTATCTGTAAAGATAGTGTGCACATTATCTCAGTTTGCATCCTTATCGAAACTTTTATTTCATTGTCAGGTATTATACTTACGTTTATCACCTCCGAACAGATACGATATTGTCAGCCAATATTGGCTTCTTCATTAACAACAAATTTGTACATACATTTTTACATTAATTAACTTTCATATATAAACCATTCATTACATATTTTTCACATATTGTAAAAACCTGTGTTATCAACAGGAGTGTCATAGCTTAGTACGTCTGGTTTAGCTAGTGTATAAAAATTGTATATAGGGGTTATAGGTTTGTTTCATTAAATTTGTTAGTTGTACCTAAAGATATGTTTTATTTCCTATAAATTCGCAGATCTAGATAAAAGTAATAGTACTATAACAGTAATAAGTAGATGCAAGCAGCAGTATAAGTCACTCGGTGAAGTAAAATTCACCAGGCGCCCTCTTCCGTACTTCTAAATATCTTCTTGGTCAATATTTCTCTTCTTTTCATTCTTTTTTATTTTTAATTTATTTGCTTGAACACTTCAGTACTTTATTAGTTATCGTCTTATTTCGGGTGTGCAAATTCGGCCTGATCCTTTCCTGAGTCACACAAAAGGTCTCTTACATATCCAGCTAGCCAGCTCAATAACACTTAACAAGCAATTAAGCTACTCCTTCAAAGCTTGTATATATTCTTCCACATCACCTACAGATTTGTTATAATTAACACCTGATTCGTTACAAGGTTTCGAACGTCAGACTATAAAAACGTCCCATGTATTTTGACGGACAGAACTTCCAATTGATTTATTACCCTTTCATTAAACTCTCATGCAAAAGTCAGACTGCTATTTACCAACAAACAAATTCCTATCATTTGACATGTTCTACTTGTTTTCAAACAACCTGCTAGTTTTCCAAATCATAAACTTGTCAGGATGACATGTTCCACATGGTGCCATGCTACTGTACATTATACATATAATAGCATGACATCATTAATTCAATTTCTAAATAAATTCTTCCATATATTTATTTTTCTTAATATGTATACGAGTTGGGGTGTTATGAATAGGATCGTATCCAACTTGGTGTCTATGCATTTTGGATTTATCGTAGTTACACTTGACGTTGCGATCATGAAAGAAATGGTGGTGACTGTCTCAATTAGAATCAAATGAATTTACCTATTGGACTGACCAACTATTACTATATAAACAATGATATAAGATAATTTGTGTAAAATCTAACTAATTAAAATTCGTTTATTCAATTTTAAAAATATTATTTTAATATAATGTACCTATACATATAATTTATTTAAAACAAACGATAAAATTATCCAGGATATAAAAAAAATTACATTTATTAAATGTTCTAATGTTTACATGACAAATTTTCCAGACAACGTGACTTGTCGCATTAGGATTTTATAAGATTAGATATGCCACAATTTAAGTTTGAAGTTAAATTTATTTGACGTTTTGATTTCCACTTCAGAAATCATTAACGATTTCTGAAGTGGAAGTCGAAAGGTCAAATAAATTTAATATCAAACTTAAATTGAGGCAAAGTTCCAAATTAAATAGTCAATTGCATAAAATGCCACAAGCAAATAGCTTCAGATCATAATGTATATTTAATTTTAGATGATGAAATAATGGCAATTCCAAAGTCGCAAAGATGGCTGAACGGAAAATCTCTGTAAAGACTCCTAACACAATTCTAAAAGGTACCATTCTGAAGGAGATAAAGGTAGACAGGACGTCCCATTATGCGCAAAGAATAGCACAAGAAGATGAGAAGTTAAAGCAGCAGAAGGAAATAGAAGAAATTAAAGCATGAGGAAAAGAGATTGCCACAAGAAGAGAAAATAGCAGCGAGCAATTCGGCAGAAATACAAAGAAGGCGCTTGAGGGTATTCATGAATGTTTAAAAGAAATTTTAGTAAAAAAATAACCTCAGATATCTTCTTTGTTTTGTTTTCTTCAAATTATGTCTTCATTTCCTCTCTCTTAGTTTTTAATATCGCACCATCAGTGCAAAGCTGTTATAAGTCATTTTGCCATTTCACAATTTGATTCCACCTGTGAAATTTTATTTTGCCATATAGAAAAGGAAAATCATTGGCAAACAACTCAAAATGTGAATGTGAGTACAAAACTAAAGTAAATAAAAAAAGATGGAATGCGACAATAGACTTGTGTTGCTGACTCATTAGTCGCCATCAGTATGGTATAGCCCAGTTATAAAAAGTAGCAATTTAAGTTGGGAACGGATCACTACAGGAGCAATGTTACTATTTGTGACAACAATGTCAGAAGACCCTGCCTTTCAGGACGACGACCAACACAGTCACGGAAGTAACTGTAACTTTACTTCCGTGGCTGTGTTGGTCGTCGCCCTGAAAGGCCCTGATACAGACTATGAGACAGCATGAGGCTGGCGAGATTTACCCTAAAAATGAAAAGGCAAGACTAGGCAAGTCTTTGTTCCACAAATGTTCGACTTGACCGTTAATGAAATCAAGGTAAATGTGTTAAATACTTTATAGCCTTATGTTTTAGATCGTTCTGATCTAATTGAGAATAAATTGAGAATGTATTTTATTTAATTTCTGTAATCACTAAATATATTTTTCATTTGTAGGAAATTTGTATAATTACTAGTGATCCAACAAGAACATCAAATCCCATCATTAGCACTCAAAATAGGATATGCCACCAAAAAGTGTGCATCGATTGAAAGAGGACAATGCCTAAGACGAGGAGATCTTAGCAAAAATAGGCAACTTATTGCTTTCCTTCATTTATGGGACTTAGAATGGAGTGGTAAAGTTTCATCTAATGCACTCTCTACCTTGTATTCAAGTATACTCTGAGAATTTGGTGGGCAACCTCCACGTTTGACGTGTATACTACCGAGTTTTGAGAGTGAAATTTTCCTAAGTCTTTTGGCGGACGGATAATTGCACTGTCGGCAAACGCAAATACGAACGTAGATTCAGTGGAGTCGGTGAAAACAGACTCAGATATTTCTCCATTAGTCTTTTTCAAGACTAATGTCGAAACTGCATTTTCTAATAAACCCAATCTAATAAGGAATGTTTCAGATCCCATCTTGAAAGAGAGAATAATCACGAAGGTTGTTGCAAAGAAGGTGCACAAAAAGAAGCCACTCAGGAGGACCAGCAGTTCAGGACAAGAAAAGGATAACCTTGGAGACGTACAGGATGAGGACACAAAGCGTAGAGAGGAACACCAGCGAAGCCAGGGACGCCAGCGAGGACAGAAACGTCATGGACACCATCAGCAACGAACCTCCGATGATCGAGGTACCGATAAAGAAGGCCAGGACCCGTAGACCCGAAGTGCAGCAACCAGGACCATCGACAGTGACTACAAGTAACAGGTTTGAGAGGTTGGCCAAACCTGACCTGAAGAACAGCGGGAACGAGGACCCAGCTACGAAGGAAGAGAAGAAGGAAAGATTCCACCCGTAATCCTTGAGGGTAATATCGGAGAATTTAAGAGTGTTGTAGCTAACATAGATTCTATTCTAGGTCACAAACGGTTCCAGATAGCACCTGCCGGAAGAACAACCCGAGTCTACACCTACAGCCTGGACGACTTCAAGAAACTCCAGGAAGGACTTAAGCAGAAACAGGAACCGTTCCACACCTTCGCCAGGAGAGAGGAAATAAAGAAAAATATAGTAATGAGAGCTGCCCCTAACATGAATACAGCAGAGATGGAGGTAGAACTGAAAGAAGCAGGGATTGAAGCCACAGTCACGGCCATGAAACCGAAAAACGGAGGAACAGGATTCACGTACCTTCTACAGATGCCCAAGGACCAGGACATCAAGGAGGTGAAGAGGATTACGGGAGTCCAGAACGTAAGAGTCAGGTGGGACTCTTACAGCAGACCGTCCAGAGCCACGCAGTGCTTCAACTGCCAGAACTTTGGACACAGCGCCAGGAATTGTTTTAGGGCTCCGAGATGCATGAAGTGCGCCCTAGGACACGCAACAAGAGATTGTCCACTTCCCAAAAACGTGGTCAATACGGTGGTATGTTGTAATTGTAGAGGCAACCATACAAGTAATTACTCGATGTGGCCCAAGCACATCGAATTTCTTGATTCGCAGGTAAGGAAGAGCCAAAGGAGCGTTCCAGTGCCACAGGCCCCAACACCAGTTCACCCCTCAGTCCATAGAACCACCACAAGAGGGATGTCCTATGCCCAGGCGTCAAGGAATGAGCCACAACAGACCAGGATGCCCTTCAATCCACCGAGGACCAACCTACCGAAGACATCAGGAAACCAACCATCCAAGATGGACCAGATCAATGACCTATGGGCCGAAATCAACGACATGGTTGATTACGATAGGATGATCCAGTTGCTGACCGCCATGAGGGACGAGCTAAGATGCCACACGGACCTAAGGACACGAGGAGCCATCTTCGCCAAATACGAAGCCCTCTACAATGACCCATAAGAAGTTGAAGATCCTGCAGTTCAATATAGCGTCCCTGAAGCTAAGGATCAACGAATTGAGGGAAATGGTTATCCGACTCCAACCAGATGTCATCTGCCTGTCAGAAACAAACTACATGACGACAACTCAGCTTCCTAGGATTACCAACTACGAGGGATTTGGAAAGAGGGATGCTCACACCGATAGAGGAGTAGCTATTTACATCAGAAATAGCCTGGTATGGTATCAGGTAGAGGTTGTATCTCACAATTTTGAAAATGTTGGTGTTAGAATAGGTGATACTAATATTTTCTCTTGCTATAGGAAACGTCAGATTGAGTTACCAGATCTTGGAGATTTAGTTGCTTTAATGAATACCTCAGAGACTGTAGTGCTAGCCGGAGACTTCAACTGCCACCACACAGCATGGGGATGCCCAGAATCCAACCGCCAAGGGGAAGCACTACTAAGACACTGCGAAGACAGAGGATGGATGATCTTCGCACCAGATGAACCAACCAGAATAAATCCAATCAGAGGACAACGAGACAACACCCTGGACCTCTTCATCACCAAGGAAGCCATCATAGAAGACACCAGGACCCACTACGAGTGCAGCTCGGACCACAAACCAGTCACCGGAACCCTGACGACAACGGCGGACCTCCCAACAGTAGAACCAGAAGAAAGATGGAAATGGAAAGAAGCAAACTGGACCAACTACAGACAACAGCTCAACCAATTCCAGATGAAGAGAGACTTCGAAACCACGGAAGACATAGAAGGAACGGTAGAAGACATCACCAGAAGGATCAAACAAGCCATGGAAGACCACATCCCAAAAGAAAGGACCAACCACAAAGGGATAGTCGTACCAGCTGAAGTTCAGGACCTCATCAAAGACAGAAACAGAGCCAGACGACCCTACCAAAGAACCAGGAGGGAAGAATACAAGACATATGCTGACGAACTCTCAACGGAGATAAGACAACGACTCAGCACCCTCAACGAAGCAAAGTGGCACAGCCTCATCCGAAAAGCAGAAGAAAACCACGACAACGTATGGAAGATGATCAAATCCAAGAAGAGAGGAAAACAGAGGATGCCACAGATCATAGACGAAGAGGGAATCCACTTCGAAGCCCAAGGAAAGGTAGACGCCATAGCTAGAAGGCTAGCCGCCATCCATGGACAGAACCGGGATATGTCGGACCCGAGGACCATCCGTCAAGTCAACAGAGAGTATGAGAGAATCATAGCAAGAGACGAGTTCCAACTTGAAGATGAAGACCAACTACACCCACAGGAAGTTATCAAAATCATCAAAAAACTCAAAGGTTCCAGAGCTCCAGGCCAAGAAGGAATTCATAACATAGTCCTCAAGGAACTACCAAGGAAGATGATGGTCCAACTGTTCTACATTTTCCGGTTCTGTCTGCAAAAATCCCACTTCCCGAACAACTGGAAGCATGCCAAGACGATACCTCTCCTAAAGCCAAAGAAGGATGGAAGACGACCAGAAAGCTACAGGCCAATATCCCTCCTGGAACCAATGGGGAAGATACTGGAGAAGATCATATTCAAGCGACTGATGAAACACGCAGAAAGAAGAAGAGTTATCCAAGACGACCAATTTGGATTCCGAAAAGGAAGGAACTGCGAACTACAACTAGCCAGAGTAGTCAGCGACGCCAAAATCCAGTTCAACAGGAACAACAAAACAGCAATGGCCATCTTGGACATCGAGAAAGCCTACGACACAGTCTGGAAAAAAGCACTAATCTTCAAGATGAACAGGGCTGGTTTACCTCATTACATTACTAATATTTGTAACAATTACCTTAGTAATAGAACATTTCAGGTCTCTGCCGACAGAAAGATGTCTAGGATGCAGGAAGTCCAGGAGGGGATGCCACAAGGCAGCATTTTATCCCCAGCTTTATATAATATTTTCGTTTCAGATATGCCAACGGACGCCAGAACTAACACTGCTTTGTATGCGGATGATACAGCCATTTATACATCAGGAAAGGACGAGGGGAGAATAATCGAAAGATTAGAAGACCACCTAGAAAGGATCCACCAATTCACGGACAAATGAAAAATAAGGATAAACAGGGAAAAGACGCAGTACACCATCTTCACGAAGAACAACATGCCAATTCCCCCACTAACAATGAGAGACAACATCATCCAGGCCAGCCCATCCATCAAATACCTAGGCGTTCACCTGGATAAAGGGCTGACATTTCATACGCATACAAAGCAAATTAAATCTAGGGCAACTCAGGTAAAAAGACTGATACAACCTTTCATTTACAGGACATCTCCACTCTCCAGAAAGAAGAAGATCCAACTGTACCAGGCATACGTACGACCCCTGATGTTGTATGCCGCACCAATCTGGAGTTCCACGGCCGAAACCAACTGGAGGAGACTGGAAAGGACAGAAACATCATGCTACCGACTCATCGAGGGATCATCATGGCAGAACCGGATCAGCAACGAGACAATCAAGGACAGACTACAATACACCCCACTGAGAGAAGTTGCCGTGAACAAGACCAGGCACTTCTTCAACACAGACACTAGAAGACTCAGGAAAACCAGAAACATCCTCGCAGACAACCAGGCCCAGAGGATGTTTCGAGAAAAACACCGACTGATCGACTGGGCGATCAACCACTAGGATAGGAACCGGACCAGGGAAGTAGGCACTTAGCCGGAAAAAAGTGCCTACAGAAGAAGACGAGGACGCCACCCACAGCCAGGACCAAGAACCGACCAAGGAGACAGCCAAGAGGGGATGGTGCTACGCGGAACTTCCAAGAAGAAAAGAAGACTAAAATATCTTAAGTTTTTATTTTAAATCTGTATTTTATTAATGGCAATAAATGTTTTTATTTTTATTTTTATTTGTTTTTATTTTATTACTTGTATTCAAGAAACAGAATGCAGAGGACTTGCTTCCAATTACCAGTGCTCTGCTAAAGCTGAATACCTTTTTAGACTCTCAAATAAGGGGAATAAATTTTTTCTTTCTTCCCTAAATTATAATAAGCTTGTATTGTAACGGTCCACCCGTTATAATATCATTTTTAGCTCTTTAATTATTTTTATAATTATTTTCTCTCGATCTCTCATTTAAATTCTCTAATTTCTCGTAAAGGACTACTTACGTGACGCCACACTTCGGCGTGTACGGAACATAGTTGTTGAATCGTTCCTTGACGTTTAATTCGTGCCTATTTATTTTTCATATTTTCCATATTTGTCAGTTTTAATTTAGTTGTACGTAGCAAGCGTACTATAACCATTTGGTAAAGAAGTCTCATGTGAGTTGTACCCTATATGTAACTAAGAGGTATTAAATTTGGTAACAGGTAACATTATTGTTGTTATCTTAGATAGATATAACTTTTGTATAACTTTGTCATTTTAGAGTCACGTTACTTATATTCAATTTGATCTAACTCAGAGATTGTCAAAAATTTAGTTAGTTATTTTTAATAAATATTTACTTATTTTGTATATCATTTATTTTTATTTTTCCTTTATGTTCATGTTTACTGATTTAATATATTTAATATTTGACAGCAGTGTAAGATACCTGGGAAAGTGATCGAAAATCATTTGCTGGCGCCCATGATTTGTTAGTTTTATTTAATTGGTTCTTCTTTAGCACTTATTCATCTTTATACATTTTCAGTACATTATTCTTATCTTAGTATATACCTTTTCTAGTCATCATCATTATCTACTTTGAGCTACCGTCTTCGACAGGCATGCAAACGAGCCGTATCCATCCTTGAGTGTCAAGTTGTTCTCTTGCATCTCTTGCTAGCCAATTCTATTCAGTACATCATTCATACTTCTACTACTATCCCTTTTAATTCCCCTTTCCTCAACTTCATCATCTTATCATTATTTCCTACATCCGGCTTCTCGACGTAGAAGCTACCTCACTCTCACATTTTTGTTCCATTAGCTTACATCTAGTTTTCTTTTCCTTACTTCTGTTGGAGTATATCATTCTCTTTACTTACACTCCAACAGAAGTTCTTCTTACTTGTTACATTGGCGCCCAACGTGGAGCCAACCGTTTATGGTTCTAAGACAGTAGTTCTTTTAGTTCTTTGTCTTTTATGTGAATTTTCTGTATTATTACCTTTTGATATCTTTGTATACATGTTATTTCTGATTTATTTTTGTCCTTAATTTTTATTAATACTAAACATTTATACTTATACTGCTTCTTTGGTTTTTGATTAGTTTATTTTCGATACCTCATTTTTAGTTTTAGTTGTACAGCTCACATTTTAGTTTGAATTTTGTATTTTTATTGGAAACTTATTTGTGTATTTAAACTGAGTATACATAACTGACATTATGTTCTTTTATTATGAATTTTATTCCTTCTAACAATGGTAGTATGTTTGCACGTACAATTAATCGTTGACTATATGCATAGGTACATTTTTTTCTTCTAGTATGGTTATATTTTACACCTAACTAGAAATTATTTTCAGTATTTAGGTACTTTATTTACATTAGTGATTTGATTATTAATATATTTTGCTGGCATTTCTGATTTGTTGGTGTGTCGCTAATATTGTCTCCATATATATTTGTCGTACAAACTTTAGATTATATTTTATGTTTTTATTTCTGATTTTGGGTAGTTTGTTAAGACAAGCACACACCACAAAGCAAAATCAGGCCAGACAATAACTTCTACACATGATACGTTGAATTCGCACGGTTCGGATGATTACAGATGTTCATCCATAATTTTTTTTTCATAATTTCTTTTTTTCTGATTTTTTTGTATAGGTTTCACTTAAGGGTAATTGCGCTATTTTTAATTACAGGGTGTTATATTTTAAAAAACTTCTTTTTATACCACCTGAACCGTTTATGCTAGAGTAAAAAGACTTTCAGCGATTACCCATGTACTGGTGCTATTTACAAATTTGTATAATGCACTCCCATTTTTTCTCCGGAACCACCCCAAAAAAAAAGAAGAATTAATAAATAAAGTGATTTTCTTGGAATCCTTCACACACAATGCACTTTATTATTATGCTTCATATATCATTTTGTGCACGTTATTATTACCCATGCACGGACACCAAAAGCGATTTCCTAGTGCAACCCCTGTAGCCAAAAAATAAATAAATAAAATGGGGGGTTGAAATTTTTTGTTTTTTGCTTTTTGATCCACATGGGCATATGCTTCATCAATAGTGCTTTTTAAAAATATATATGATTATTGCAACATCCCTGCGGAAACCACCCCTATCCTTGAAAATATACTGCAGAAACTACCCCTATCCCTTGGCGACGATGTTTTTACGATTTTCTCATTACCTATGCATTCTTTTTAAACAAAACTTATACAAGGTTAAAGAACATTATTTACTCTAAAAATTAGGTCCTATTCATTTTTTTTGTATAAGCAACCGTTACGGCACAGTGGCGCCGTAAACCTCATATATGCTTTGGCGGGCTCCAGTTTTTGTTTTTTTTTTTCGTCATCTGTTCGTTTTATTGAAAAAGTACTTATGTAAAATAAAACAACACAGTGAAACCTACAAATTATGGCCCATGCACATTTTACAATCTTTGCGCCCCACAGCCACAGTGGTGGCCCAAAATCAATTTTTGCATACTTTCGCCACCTACACGCATTTTATTGCATTAATGCTACCTTAATAGCACAATATTCACCCTTAAGTGGTCGCTAAGCACTGGCGGATCCAGGAAGGGGTGATGGGGTGATCATCCCCCTCTCAAACCAAGTGATATTATATTTAAAGATTATAAAAATATTCATTTATTTTATAGAAATACTTATATTATTATTTTTATAAAAATGGCGTACTTTTTATGCTTTAGAGACAGTGGCGGATCCAGCATCGTTAAGAGAGGGGTGCCAATTGGTTAAATTTTTATAAAAATAAATGAATATTTTTATAATCTTTAAATATAATATCACTTGGTTTGAGAGGGGGGGGGTGATCGCCCCTATCACCCCTCCCTGGATCCGCCACTGCTTAGCGACCACTTAAGGGTGAATATTGTGCTATTAAGGTAGCATTAAGGCAATAAAATGCGTGTAGGTGGCGAAAATATGCAAAAATTTATTTTGGGCCACCACTGTGGCTTTGGGTCGCAAAGATTGTAAAATGTGCATAAGTTATAATTTGTAGGTTACACTGTGTTGTTTTATTTTACATAAGTACTTTATCAATAAAACGAACAGATGACGAAAAAAAAACAAAAACTGGAGCCCGCCAAAGCATATATGAGGTTTACGGCGGCACTGTGCCGTAACGGTTGCTTATACGAAAAAAATGAATAGGACCTAATTTTTAGAGTAAATAGTGGTTCTTAACCTTGTATAAGCTTTGTTTAAAAAGAATGCATAGGTAATGAGAAAATCGTAAAAACATGCTCGCCAAGGGATAGGGGTAGTTTCTGCAGTAATTTTCAAGGATAGGGGTGGTTTCCGTAGGGATGTTGCAATAACCATATATATATTTTTGAAAAGCACTACTGATGAAGCATATGCCCATATGGATCAAAAATCAAAAAACAAAAAAAAAATTCAACCCCCCACTTTATTTATTTTTTTTTGCTACAGGGGTTGCACTAGGAAATCGCTTTTGGTGTCCGTGCATGGGTAATAATAACGTGCACAAAATGATATATGAAGCATATTAATAAAGGGCATTGTGTGTGAAGGATTCCGAGAAAATCACTTTATTTATTAATTCTTCTTTTTTTTGGGTGGTTCCGGGGAAAAAATGGGGGTGCATTATACAAATTTGTAAATAGCACCAGTACATGGGTAATCGCTGAAAGTCTTTTTACTCTAGCATAAACGGTTCAGATGGTATAAAAAGGGGTTTTTTAAAATGTAACACCCTGTAATTAAAAAAAGGGCAATTACCCGTAAGTGAAACCGATACCAAAAATCAATAAATTATTTGTGAATATTTGCGGCAGGATTTCTTCTTAATTTCCGTTCCAGTTAGGAAAAAATATATATTTTTTTTAAAACATCTTTTTTAAAAACTTGTCAACTTTGGGGCGCCACCCCCGCTAAACGGTGGATGATAGACACAGATGCTGTCGGGAAATAAATCGTAGAAAATATAGTCCTCTTCATATTTCTATAAAAGAAATTTTTTGTAAAAGGTACAGGAAGGGCTACGTTCCGCAAAAACCACAAATTACCCCCTTTAAAGGGGTGAAAAGGGGGGTTCCGGGGCGAAATTTTTTCAGAAAAAGTTAGTCTTATAATAAGCACCCCTTGATATACCAGAAAAAAAAATAAAACCGGACTTGTGTCCATTTTGCAAGGTTCAACCTTTGTTTCCTACACTACTATGGAACTTATAATGTACACTACCATATATCAGTTTATGTGTTATATTTTGGATACTTGATTACTTACTATTTTTTTATATCACTTTTATATCTTGTCCTTGGATTTGCCATATTGGAAAGATGTGGTTTTATTTTGTTATTGGGTTAATGTCTTGACGTTTGTCACATACACGTTTGAGTTTGGCAGTCAAAGCGAGAGGATCTACGGCCGGTGTGCTTGGCGATAAGGTAAATTCGGAATCGAAACCTATCACAATAAAAACACCGGTTTTTGAAAGACCTATCGTTATCGATAATCGTTAAAGATAAAAAGTGTACTTGTGTGAAATTAAAAATAGTCTTTAAAGTGTAAGTATATAATAATATTTATATTAGTGCTGAGGATAACATCTAATAATTTAATTTAAAATGGCCAGTGGCGGAACAATCCGAAAGGAAACCAATAGAAGGAACGAATATAGTAGCGACGAAGAATCTAAGAATAAAAAATATAAAGGGGATGATTTGTATTTTGAAAAGAGTAATATGACGAGACGAACACCGAATAAAACCAAGGATACAAATGAAGAGATGATAATAATGATGCGGGAAGTTATGTGGAAAAATGATGAAATGATGGCAGAAATAAGAACCATACGGAAAGACCAAAAGGAAACGATGGAATATATTAAAGAGCTAAAAGAAAAAAACAAAAAATTGGAAGAAGGTTTGAAAATGGCAAACAAAAGAATAGAACAATTGGAAAAAGATAGACGGAGAAATAATATAGTATTAAAGGGCCTAACACTGGATCCTAACGACGGAAAACCAGTAAAGGAGTCGGTAGAACACTTCATAGGAAGAAATCTGAAATTACAGGTCAAACTGAGAGGAGCGGTGAAGATCGGAGATCAAATTTTTGTAGCAGAAGTGGAAAACCTAAGGGATAAGCTAAGTGTACTAAAAAACAAAGGAAAACTGAAGAATCTACAGGGACAAAAGGTGTATATAGAATCAGATTTAACAAGAAAGGAAAGGGAAATACAAGCAAATATTAGGAAAATGGCAAAAGAAGAAAAAGACAAAGGTAATACTACGAAGATAGGATATATGAAACTGGAGATTAATGGGAAGGAGTGGAAATGGGACCATAATAATGAGAAAATTAAAAACAATAAATGCTGTATAAAAGGTATATTAAAAAAACCCTCAAAAGGGCCACATCAATTCACATAACTAGTTTTCGACTGGTTTACCAGTCATCATCAGTGCTTACGTGCAATGTACATGTTAGCCACCAAAACACGTAATGTACATTGCACGTAAGCACTGATGATGACTGGTAAACCAGTCGAAAACTAGTTATGTGAATTGATGTGGCCCTTTTGAGGGTTTTTTTAATATACCTTTTATACAGCATTTATTGTTTTTGTATCACATGGTATACAGCCAACTACAGGAAAACTTTTTTCCTTGTGGAAATGAGAAAATTATACAAATTCACAGAAACGTCGCGGAAAGGACCCCAAAAAAGTAATAGAAAATATTGAGACCGGACACACAACAATGACGACCAAGGCAATGAATGGGAAAAGCGATAGGGAAAAAGATGATGCACAGGTAAACAAGGATGAAAATAAAAAGAAGGGGAAAGCTAGATTGCAGAAAAAAGGAGAGATAAAAATGGGAACATGGAATGTGAGAAGCATCAATGGAAAAGAGGAAGAACTGGTAGAAGAAATGATAAAACAAAAAATAGAAATACTAGGAATAACGGAAACGAAGATGAAAGGAAAAGGTCTTAAGAAAATACACAAAGGATATTGGTTGCTTTGGGTAGGAGCGGATACAAAAGAGAGAGCAAAAGAAGGAGTCGGGATAATAATTTCACCGAATAGACTACAACAAGTTATAGAAGAACAATATGTTAACCAGAGAATATTATCGGTGAAAATGAAACTGATGGACGAAGAAATATGGACAATAATAACAGCCTACGGCGTAAATGAAGATGCAAGAAAGGAAGAGAAAGATAAATTTTTCGAGGAGCTCCAAATGCAAATTGATAATGGGGAAGAAAACATAATTGTAATGGGAGATCTAAACGGTAGAGTCGGAAACAACAACAGCGGAATAGAGGAGTGCATGGGAAAAGAAGGAGAAGAAATACTAAACAGAAATGGTGAAAGACTAATATAAATATGTATGGAGAACAAACTAGTTATAACAAATACAAAATTTAAACATAAAGAAGTACACAAATACACGAGAGTACAAGCCAGCAGAAACGAAAAATCAATCATAGATTACTTTTTGGTAAGCAGCAACAAATGGAAAAGAGTACAGGATACGAAAGTGAAAAGAGGCTCAGACATTGGCAGTGACCACCATTTAGTAATAATGAGAATGAGAACAACAGAAGAAAAAGAAGAAAAGAGAAGAAAGGTAGTAAATGAAAAAATAAAAAGTTACAAATTAAAAGAGAAAAGATATAAGAAGAAGTTCCAAGAAAAATTAGACAATAGCCTGAAAGGTAGGGCAAAAAATACAAATATAGAAGAAAAATGGGAATATCTAAAAACCAGCATAATTAAAGCAGCTGAGGAAACTTGTGGGAAAGCAAAAATAGCAAATACTAACATTAGGAGAACGGAATGGTGGACGGAAGAAATACGAGAGAAAATAAAGAATAAAAAAGACAAATGGAAGAGATACCTAAGCACAAAACACTCAGAAGATTACGAGGCATATAAAGAAAAAAGGAAAGAGGTTAAAATAGCGGTGAAAGCAGGAAAGGAAAGGTCATGGGAGAGATTTGGACAAAAAATGACAAAAAATTATAGGGAAAACCAAAAACTCTTCTACGGCGCATTAAAACAACTCAGACAAAAGAAAGAGCACACGATGCCGAATATAAAAGACAAGAATGGAAACGTACTAACAGAAGAAAAACAAATAATGGAAAGATGGAGAGAACATTTCAAAGAGCTAACTCATGCAGACATTGGAAAGTGCAAGAAACCAACCGCAAGATCGGAAAGCATGGAGAATACAATGCCAAACTCAACTCCACCAGCCTTACACCTAAAGGTAGAAAGGCTTAGGACTAAGTAAGTAAGTAATTTAACTATTATGTAGTACTCTGATGTATGAGCTTATCATTTTATTGCATTATTAATGGTGCACTTTTCAGTATGTGGGCTCAGACAAGTACGTTGGTTTAAGGGGGAAGTCTACTGTGACAAGGGAAAAAACAGGCCGATTTTCCGGATTTTTTTTAACAAAATATGACTCGTACATTAAATTGAATTAAACCGTAAGCTTTATTATATATTCAAGTATTTGTAAAAAAAATTTCAATTCGAAATATTCAAAATTGCCGTCGTGGCACTCCTTCAAGCGCAGGTCCGTTTTTTTTTAGGTGCCCAAACGGTGTACATGAAATCTCACGTCTGGTTGATCTGAAACAAAATATGGTTATCATCTACATAGTATTGACTCTCGTCTGACGGAGGATTTAGTCGATTAAAAATTTTGACGACAAAAAAAAATTCTTGAAATTTTTTTCTATTTTTTTGCCCAAATTTTATGTTATTATTGTATATAACAATTAAACAAAAAACGATATCAAAAAAATTCTCCGTCAGACGAGAGTCAATACAATGTAGATGATAACCATATTTTGTTTTTTGTTTACATTTGTACATTAATTTAATGTACGAGTCATATTTTGTTAGAAAAAAAAATCCGGAAAATCGGCTGTTTTTCCCTTGTCACAGTAGACATTGATATAGCCCTTAATATTGATATTTTGTATGGAACTATGGAACTTATTATAATGTACACTACCATATATCAGTTTATGTGTTATATTTTGGATACTTGATTACTTACTATTTTTTTATATCACTTTTATATCTTGTCCTTGGATTTGCCATATTGGAAAGATGTGGTTTTATTTTGTTATTGGGTTACTCTCTTGACGTTTGTCACATACACACACCGGCAAAATTAGCCGAACACCTTAAAAATGGGACATGTTTGAGGTCTCGAATTTCCTAAACCAGTGGTCCGATTTTAGTGATCCTATTAGTATGTTATAGATTTATTATTTAAGAATATCTTTGTAATAATATCGTTGCTAGACAGGTAAATATCATTTTATACCGGGTGTACCAAGCATACTGTGTTTTTTCTTAAAATTTGGAACACCCTGTGGAATATTCTAGCATATGTAAAATATTCAAATTAAAACTCGATTGTAGACTTAGGCTTTCTTTACATTCTCCTTTCTGATTCATTTACTTATGTGGGATAACAAAAAAGTTATGTGCGTTAACAACTATCCATGTTTTTCATCAATAAATTCTCATAGTAGGGGAGGAAAGTATGCTAAATTTGCAGTTACTCTAGCGTTATGGGGACCGATTGGATTGTGAAGGGTATGTGCTAAAACCAGAAACATGTTAAGTTTTCCATAAAATGGGGGACTTTTCATTTTTTAATTTAATTTTTCTGAAATAATCGTTTTTTCCGATTATAGCGCTATCTATCCAGAATTCGAAAAAATATGTCGAATTAAAGTTGCTTATTTTTACGTAAAGAATCCAAATCTGCAATAAAAATTGGGGGCTCCTATTTAAGATTTTAAATTAAATGCCCCCACCCCACCTTCGTGGGGGCTAGTGATTGGTGCCATTTGATGGATTTTTCAAAAATATTGAATACGTGTATTTTGGAGTTTTTCGATCTGATATTCATTTCGCGAAATATCGCAGGGTTCGTATTTAAAATTTTTAATTTACCCCTCACCCCTTTCCGTGGGGGTTCGTTTTTGGTATCATTCAATAGACTTTTGAAAAATATTGAACACGTATTTTTTAGTTTTTCGATCTGACGTTCACTTCGCGAAATATTCGCTTTTTTGTGAAACTTTGTGACTCACCCATTTTTTTAGGCCCCGTTCCAATCGTCGGATTTTTTAAATATACACTATTTTGTATGTACCTTAACGTACCTTATCTTAATCTGACGATTTCGAATTTTTCTAAGGAAAGATTTTTTTTGGATCCCCCTTAACGAACTCCCCTGTATTAAGAACCAACATTATGGTAGAAGTATATTTACAGGGTACAAGGTTTCTCACTATTATTACTTATGTTGGATAATAAAAAAGTTATGTGCGCTAACAACTAGCCATGTTTTCCATCAATAACTCCTCATTTTCATAAACACTCCTAAACTAGGCTATGAGAAAGTTTCACAAAAAAAGCGAACATTTCGCGAAATAAACGTCAGATCGAAAAACGTGTTTAATATTTTTCAAAAATCTATCGAATAATACTAAACACGACACCCCAAGGAGAGGGGTGGGGGGTAAATAAAAAATTTTAAATACGAACTCTGCGATATTTCGCGAAATGAATATCAGATCGTAAAACTGCAAAATACACGTATTCAATATTTTTCAAAAATCTATCGAATGGCACCAAACACGGCCCCCACGAAGGTAGGGTGGGGGGTTACTTTAAAATCTTAAATAGGAGCCCCCAATTTTTATTGCAGATTTGGATACTTGACGTAAAAATAAGTAACTTTTATTCGCAACATTTTTCCAATTATGGATAGATGGCGTTATAATCGGAAAAAAACGATTGGTGGAAATGGAAAATTAAATTAAAAAATGGAGAGTCCCACACTTTATGAAAAACTTAACTTAACTTTTTTTGGTTTTAGCACCCACTCTTCACAATCCAATAGGTGCCCATAACGCTCGAGTATCTGCAAATTTAGCATACTTTCCTCCCCTACTATGAGGATTTATTGATGAAAAACATGGCTAGTTGTTAAAGCACATAACTTTTTTATTTTCCAACATAGGCAAATGAATCAAAAAAAGAAAATGTTAAGAAAGTCTAAGGCTATAATTGAGTTTTAATTTCAATATTTTATATATGCTAGTATATTCCATAGGGTGTTCTGAACTTTAAGAAAAAAACACAATATGATTGTTACACCCGGTATAAAATGACATTTACCTGTCTAGTAACAATATTATTACACCGATATTCTTAAATAATAAGGCTATAGCATACTAAAAGAATCACTCAAATCGGACAACAGGTTTAGGAAATTCGAGACATCAAACATGTCCCATTTTTAAGGTGTTCGGCTAATTTTGCCGGTGTGTGTATATCTTAAATACTCTGTAATAATTTATATCCTTATATCCTACACACTATGGTTTTGGAATTAGTTTGGAAGTTTGACATATGTACGGATTCTTAAGTCTTTGAGTATGGATGCATGGATGATGTATGTATTGATCTCTTCTTGTGGACTAGTCTGTCATCACTCTGTCAATGCGTGCTAGTGAAGGCGTGGGTTCGAAAGTCAGCAACTGATCACTGCTATCCGGTTTCGTAACCTATGTCTTCATGGCAGAGTAGGCAGATGTTTATCCATCATAACATTTCTGGTCAGGAAATGTCTGCAGCAGGTCCTAACCATCCTTGTGTAATTAGTCCAATTATTCCAGTTACATTTTTACCATTTGATAGGGAAGTATTTAGTTTATATTACGTCTCGTACTTCATAGTATGTCTGTTGACTATCCCTATACACAGTAGGTTCGTTAATTCAGTATTTGGTGTGTTTAGACAAATGAGTTGTTCTTTTGAGTATATTCCCAAATCTTTCCTTAGGCATGATTTGTTATTTAGATTTAGGAATATTTCCTGGATAATTCTATGTATGTGAGAACGCATGAATCTGCAGTTTTAATTAAAATTGGTTGCTCGTTCTCGTCATATTTTTTCCTAGCATCTATTATGGGGTCATAGAACTTGTAAGTTCACCATTTATTCTTTTTCTTTCTTACTTATTCTTACATTATTGGTGCTTTATCTGTGTCTGGTTATTCTCATACATATGTTGTAGCAACATGCTATAGTTCGCGAATACCAGCATGAATTCAGGTTATGTAGTTTCTAGAAAACTTTAGTCAATAGACTTTAGGTATTTATCTTATTTGTGGTTTGGTTTGGTTACATCTCTGTTACTTAGTCTGGAAGTGTGATGAACACTGCCTCACACATTTAGTAATTTTTTTTTGTGACTTATTTTGATTACTTAGTTTGGATAGGCTCATATTATTACCGGATGAGGGTGTATGTAGAGCTAATTTATTTATTTTGTTCAGTATTATCTACCATTGGATCCAATCTTCTTCTTGAAGTGCCGTCTCCTAATCGGAGGTTGGATATCATCATCACTATCTTTACTCTATCCACCGCTGCTCTAAAGAGTTCTATAGAACTGCATCTAAACCAGTCCCTTAAATTCTTTAACCATGACACTCTCCTTCTTCCTATACTCCTTCCGCCTCTTATCTTTCCCTGTATTATCAGTCTTAGCATTTCATATCGCGGTCCCCTCATTACGTGTCCCAGATATTGTAACTTTCTTATTTTTATTGTGTTTATTATTTCGCATTCTTTACCCATTTCTCGCAGTACTTCCGTGTTCGTTTTCCTCTGTGTCCATGCTATTCTAAGCATTCTTCTGTAACACCACATTTCAAATGACTGTAGCTTATTTATGTGTTCTTGCTTTAATGTCCAGCTTTCAAGTCCATATTGTAGTATCGAGAACACGTAGCATCTCAAAGCTCTTGCTCTCAGTTCTAAGCTAAGGTCTTTGTTGCAGAGAACTGTTTTCATTTTTACAAACGCATTTCTTGCTATTTCTATCCTGGTCCTTATTTCTGTTGTTTGATCATTTTTCTCTGAAATCCAGGTTCCTAGGTATTTGTATTTATCAACCCTTTCTATCGGTACATTTCCCAAATGTATGCTTGTTTGTATGTTTGTTTTCTTAGTTATTATCATGTATTTGGTCTTTTTTATATTCATTTTTAGTCCATATTCTTTACAGAAATTGTTTGTTTTGTTCAGTAGTAGTTTGAGTTGTTCAGCAGAGCTTGCTATAATCACGGTGTCATCTGCATATCTTATGTTGTTAATAGATCTTCCGTTAATTATTATTCCTTCACTTTGAGATAGCAATGCTTCTTCAAAAATGGCTTCACTATATGCATTAAAGAGTAATGGAGACATAATACATCCCTGCCGAACTCCTCTCCTGATTTCAATTTCTGGACTGGGTTCGTTATCTATTACAATTTGTGCTCTTTGATTCCAGTAAAGGTTTGTTATTATTCGTAAGTCCCTTTTGTCTATGTTTTTTGTCTTTAGAATTTGGACTAATTTTTCATGTCTTATTTTGTCAAAAGCCTTCTCAAAATCAACGTAACAAACATGCACATCCACATTCATGTCCATGCATCTTTGAGCTAACACATTAAAAGCAAATAACGCCTCTCTGGTTCCTAGTCCGTTTCTGAACCCAAACTGACTATCATCTATTCCTTCTTCTAGTTTTTTGTTTATACGACCATGTATTATTTTCAAGAATAATTTGAGAATGTGACTTATTAATGATATTGTTCTGTATTCACTGCAATCTTTAGCGTTTGTATTTTTAGGGATAGCACAAAAGGTTGAGAGTAACCATTGTTTTGGTATGTTTCCTGTTTTGTACACTGTGTTAAACAAGTCTACGATAATGTCTAAGGTTTCATCATTTATACATTTTAAGCTTTCTACTGGGATTTGGTCTGGACCTACTGCTTTACCATTTTTGCTGTTTTTTAATGCCGATTTAATTTCTTCTTTTAATATCTTCAAAACCGTATCATCTTCTACTTCGACTTCCATCTGCTCTGTTCTATTGTCTTTGAACAATTCATTTATGTATTCTGTCCATCTCTTTAATTTTTCGTTAGTACTCAACACAAGTTTCCCATCTGTATCTTTTAGTATTCCCGGTTTTCTTTTTCTGTTGATCTGCGTTAATTCGTTAATTTTTTTATGTGTGTTAAAATTATCATGTCTTTTCTGGTGTTCTTCTACTTCTGCGCATTGTTCTTTTAACCACTGTTCTTTAGCCTGTTTAATTTTGGATTTTATTTGTTTATCCACATTTTTGTAAATCTGATTATCTTTGTTTTTATGCTGACGTCTTTCTTCCATTAAATCTAAGATTTCCTCCGTCATCCATTGTTTCTTTTTGTATCTGGTTGGTGTAAGAATTTATTTTTGACATTTATCTATTTCTGTCTTTATTAATAACCATTTTGTCTCCGTTTCAGTATTTTGCTGGATTTGTTCTTTAACACTCATTAAACGGTTATTAATTTCATCTGTCAGGCGTTGTTTTATGAGTGGGTTTCTTAGTTTACTTGTATCGATTTTTACATCTGTTGTTCTGCGTTTTATTATTTTCATTTTGAGCTTAATTTTGGTCACTACTGGGTTGTGATCTGATCCTATGTCGGCACCTGGATAGGTTTTTGAAGATATAATTGCGTTCTATTTGGATCCAATAATTTAGTTTAATTAGTATTGGTAAGAATTGGTCCATAAATTTGCCTGATCGTTCTTCTTTGGATATCCTCTTATATAAATCTGGTGTCCATTGATAGTCCGATTCTGGATAAGTGTCCAATTCTTCATTTATTTTGTGTATTTGGTTGGATAGGTTCGTATTACCGGATGTGGGTGTACGTAGACCTGATTTGTTTATGTGGTTTAGTATTGGTGTGAATTGGTCCATAAATCTTCCTGGTCGTTCTTCTTTGGATATGCTTTTATGAATCTGGTGTCCACTGATAGTCCGACTTTGGATTGAGTGTCCGATTCCACATTTATTTTGGTTATTGACTTTTGGATTCCTTTCTTATGTTTATTATTGGTATTATTTGGTATTTGAACAATACAAATCTAAAGTTAAGAAAGGAAAATTTCCGGCTTAAAAATGAAAAGAGACAACTCCAAAACAGTATCCAGGATTTGAGAGGTACGTTTTTTATTATATTTATTTGTTGAGTATAGAGTGAGTTTTATGTATGGAAACCCTCAATTCTCTCGGAAAGGGCTTGCACGATTTTTATAGGTTTTGGTGGGTAAGGGTCTTCTAATGCGGCCGATATTATAGTCGTAATTACATTGTTGTCAAATCTTCCGTTTTCCTGGAAATCTAATCTAATCTGTCTACAAACAAGGAAATCCTTGAAATGAAAAAGGAAATGAATGAAGCATATTCAAGGAAGATCGCGGCCCACCAACAAGATCTAAAAACTATTAAAATTACCGACAAGTTTATAGAGTCGTTGCAACAACAAATAGCAACGTTGCAACAAGAGCAGGAACAAGATAAAGTAACAAAGGAAGAAATTATAGACTTCAGTGTCACCAACCTGTGTCCATTTCGCACTTGGCGGGAAGTAGAGCTTTTTGTTTATCTTTCTTTGTTCCTTCTGTATTGTAGAAGACCATTTTAGTGTGCACTTTGCAGTTAATTTTTAAATCTTAGAATTGAGTAAAAATGAGTTGTGGAAAGGAGGTAAGTTTATTATTATAATATAATAAGACAGAAGATGAAATATGTATTTTTTTAGGACATACATAAAATTTCCCGTGAGGAGAGTATGAGGTATCTAACCTAAAATTTTTGTCCTGAGTTGTATGAGGTATCTAACCTCGATAAAAACAAAACAAAGCGGCTATTTGCTTTTAAATAGGTGATCTTGGAATTTAACACCAAATATACATCGGCCCAAATAGAGATCAGTGACATAAGGAAGAAAATAAATAATTTGAGGACGCAATATTTCGCTGAAAAGTCCAAAATTAAGAGCAGCATGGTCAGTGGCAGTGGAACAATGGCTAGTCCCACCTTATGGTGCTACGACAATCTAAGATTACTGGATGGCAGCAATCCTGTACATTTAAGCGTGTCCAATCTAGTGGAACCGGTAAGTGACCTCAGAGACTGATGATTTAGAAGTTATTTATGAAGGGCCTTCTTCAAGCCACTTATTTGAGTTGGACTGGGCTGGACAAGCTGAAAGGAAAGGAGCAGGGCCATGCAGGAAAATTAGTACGTCACTGTCAGAGCCCTTGGATGAGCAAATACCTGAGTCCATACCTGATAAGATTGCTTCGAGATTCCACAGTTTGGAATCTCTGGAGACAACTTCTAAAAGAAGGAAATTGCCAAAAAAACAAGGGCACTGGCAAACAAGCACAGGATAACACAAGGACCATGCTGCTATGAAGATCATGGAAGCAGCAAGTCGCGTCCTCCAAGAAAATCAATCAACGAATCAATCAGAACAGGGATGTTATTGATGATTTCTTAGTGTAAGTTTAAAAATTTAGTACTTATTTAGTAAATATTTGTTTGCATTTATGTTTTTTTTTGTTGTAATACATTTTACATGTATAACATTTTTGTTGTAAGAAATAAAAAAAATATCTAACTTACGTTGAAATAATTCCATATATTGTTACAGACATTTGGGTTCAGAACTGCGCCAGATTAAGAGCAAGAATAGATGTAGGCTACTGCGCAGAAAAATAATGAACCTAGTATATGACGCCCAGGTTGACGAGTGTGACGATTCTGATTAAGAATTATGTTTTTATTAATTTAAAAAGGATAGTTCCCGGGAGTTCGTTGTCATATTATATCATATTATACTTAAATAACTTTTATTATTAAATAATTACAATTTCAATACACACAAAATGCCCACACACGTAACATAACCATACTACGACTAGTGTATTACCGGTTACGGTTACATAAGGTATGACTTTTACACAAGAAAAGAGAGGTGACGTTGGACTTAACAAGGTCGGCAATTTGTTATACTAACAGATTTGAAATTTATTTTATAAATGTAAGATTTGAGCTTACACGATTTAATTATTTTACAAAAACGATAAATCATAGCCCAAAATATTACTCGAATTTAAAAAAATTATAGATTATGAGGGAGGAAAAGAAAATTAAAGAAAATGCAGAGAAGCTATCCGTATTTTAACCAGCAATCATGTAATACAATGTGATAAAAGCGCTTCTGTTTGCAATGTTTGCAAACAAATGCTCATGTTTGCAAACAAGTGCTTTTAAAGAAAAACTCTATGAAATAAGGGGTGCAATTTCAGTTGCCGATAATGATATAATTGAATTTATTTCCTTGCACATGTAAAGCGGGTTTATTTGGAAAATGCAAGCATGTATTAGGAACACTCTTTTACTGTTTTATGTAAGTATTTTCTTTTTGTTGTTCTGAAGCTATTTTTTATATTTTCTTTTTGTTTTTAACTTTATGCTTACTTGAAATGAAGTAAGTACATTTTATTATTCATTTTAGGAAAGACAATGAACTTCCTGACCCGTCCTGCGCAAATGTAACTTGCTCAATGAAAAAAGTTCAAGAAGAGTCATTGGAATCTTACAAGCCAGTACCATTATTAGAGCACCCATGTTTTTACAAGAATGCACCAAAAAGAACAAAATTGATAGACGCATCAAATATAAATTTAGTAGAAAGTCAACCTTTAGTTCTTAATGATAATAATCGAAAGTGGCTAAATAATTTGACTGTTCCGCAAAATATTCAAAATCAAATTAAATAATTGATGCTAAAAAATTTGCCTAATACAGAATTGACAAAAAGCAATGCAGGAAGACATGGCGTAATTGAAGTGTCAAAGTATAATAGAGTCAGTGATGGAGACAAAGATGTACATAAAATTATATTTGAAAATCAAGTCTCCGAAATTATGGAATACTTACAAGATTGTAATGTAAATTTACATATGAAATGCTGTGAAGACGCTCTTAATGGCTTGCTAGTTGATGGAGTAAAATTGTGCATACGTTCTACAAATCATTATGCTGAATGGACCAAAGAAAAGAAACACCGAATCACTGGTTCAGTTTGTTATAGTTTATATACTTATATAAATAATAAGAACCCTAACTGGGACAAAAAATAATTAACTTCATGATCCTCCAGAAATTAGCAATTCAAGTACGGACTATGGCATTAAAAATTAATCAAAAGCTTGTGATGTTTATAAGAGTTTACACTCTCATTTTGAATTTATCGAAACTGGATTAATTGTATCTTTGTCGAACCCTTGGCTTGCATATTCTCCAGATGGGGTGATTTTGGAAAGTGATATTCCAAAATATTTTCTTGAAATATAGTGCCTATAATAGTATAACGTAAAACTAAAGGAATTCAAGAAGTCATTGAAGCTGGTTATCGTAAAAAATGTTCGTGTTGGTGTCAAAAATGAATTAAGAAAGAAACAAGTATTACGGTTAAGGTCAACTTTGTATGGCAGTGTTGAACTTACAATCAACTGAATTTGTCATTTATTCTTCTTTCAATAACAATACCTATTCAAGTGATCAAAGTTCCTATAGGTCAATGATTCCCAAAAATGGTCTATATCACAGGGGATTCCCAGGTACTCCCCAAGGGTCAATGGGAACCTGCAAGGGGTCTACATTAATGAAAAAAAAAATGGGATTAAAAAAATACAAAAATACATTATAATTAATATCGTCGGTCTAAAACTGTTGGTTGTATAATTAATTGCAAACGATCTATTTCTCTATACAGTTGGACAATTTTACCTGATAATGAAGCATTATTATTGGCGTATGTTCGTTTTATTATGGATCAAAATATCCACGAAGAATTGTTATTTGCAAGAAATATGAGGCTTATTGTCATAAGACTATCATAAATAATTTTTTCAAAATTCTGACTTATTTAAAGTATTTAATTGATATAGTGATTTTTATCGTTTTATATTTATGTTTAAATAATTGTAGATTTTCCTTTTATGCAAATAATATTGGAAATAATTTTAAAATGTTAATAAAAAGTGTGTCAGTCGTATGTCGTTGATTGTTGTTTGGTTTATCCATAGGACTCATAGAAGTATGTAAATTCTGTGAAGTTGACACGTTTCTATTTTGTGTTCTGAATTTTGAATTTTACTAAGAAGTAAAATTCCTTAATCTAATATTTTGGTTATAACGCATATTTTTATATTTATATTATAACGTTTGTGTTCTATGTATAAGGTCGTTATTGCATTATTATACAGTTTTTATCTTTCGGAAATCCTTTTCATTATTCAAACAGTTGTTTTCACGACTAATAATTATTTGGAGTTTCCAATTTGATCGTAGTTTCACTACAGATCCTTCTCTAGAACGAAAATAGATATCTCTAATAAGGTATTTTCTTTGTTTTTCTCTTATTAAAATTTATTGTAAAACAACTTTAATTATAGGAGAGGTGATAGCAAGCCAACTATTAACAGCTTGGTTTGTAGTTGTCGTTTTCGTAATGAGGACAGAAACAATTTGCCAACAATTTTCAAACGGAATGAGGATAAGTTATTTACATGAGTCGTCAGAATCAAAGAAAAGGTTATTTTCATTAATTATTAAATTTTTGTTTTATTTTTAAATTATGAAAGATTTTTAATGACCGTGTATAAAATGAAAAATAAGTATAATGGAATGTCAGTCAAGTTAAAATATTTTAACTTGACCGATATTCCAGTATACTTAGAATTTCATTTTATATTAAGGACATATTTTTATTCTTCAGAAAATCAAATACAAATGTCCAGTATTATCATCAACGTCGAAATCATTACTTTCTGAGATGAAAACTGTAAGATTAACTTTTAAAGTTAGAAATTTAACAGAGGAAGATTGTTCATCTTCACGAAGTCGTTCATCCTCAAGACTAGAATTGACGTCAGAGAGCCATAGTTCCTCCAGGCAGTTACCATTAGAAAGTAATTACAGCAGTAGCTCATCAAGATTACAGTTTCCGTTTGACAAAATGTCGCTAAATGTAAAGGGAACTGCCCAACAAGAAGCAGTGTTTCTTATATTATATAAATATACCTGGATACACGCTTTACATGAAATATTATTTTGCCAGCTGATGAAAAACATACCTTCTAGAACAAAAATAAATCCCGTATGCCATCATGTTTTAGTACATTTACAAATTACCGAACAGTTTTAAATTGGTCCGAAGTTGAATGTATTAAACCAACTCCAATGCAGAAACAAAGGCTTACGTAGTAGTTACAAACATACTAGCACTTTAAAAGGTTTAGTAGGAGTAGCACCAAATGGAGTACTTAATTTATTAGTGAGTTTTATCCTGGATCTACCTCAGATAAGAAAATTGTTAGTGACAGTGGAGTACTTGAGAAAATGACTCCTGATGACCACATTAAAGGATTTTTAATTAAAGATCTTCCATCTTCTTAAATATACAACCGTTTTCAGTTACCTCCCAATTTACCAGGCAATCCAAACAAACAATTACAAGAGCAAAAATTCATGTAGAAAGAGCTATTCGGAGAATAAAATGTTTCTCTATTTTATATTCAGCACCAAGCTTCTTAATACCCTTGTCTATAATATTTTTCAAGTATGTGGTGCTTTAACAAATATGCAGTTGCCACTCATTGCTGAAGTTGAAGATTTGTATGGAAATACAGAAGAATAATTGTAATTGGTTGAATGTAGCATCCTTGGGGAGTGGTACAATGTGATGTGAAAATGTGTAGACGTTAAAACTATACAATTCTAAAAACTATTGTTACAACTACTGTTGTGTTGTAACATACATACTATACTGTACATACTTTACAGACAAATTGTTGTAGAAGAAATTATGTTTTAAACTTAACATAAACTTATGTTTTAAAAAACAGTATAATGAAACCTGTACTACTTGCGATAAGCTTTCTTCATTCCTTAAATCCGTTACAGATGAAAATAAAAGAGCCCACCTGGAAAGTGAAAAATCCTAACATCAACATTTAGCAGATTTGGCTGTGTCTAGGTACACACTAACTTGTACTCAAATAAAAAGTTAAATACACGCGAGCCAAACGTCATTATTTAGCGTGCGCTGTGACTGTATTTTTGGTAACCGCTAACTTGTGTCGCATATATGCTGTGCTAAGTACAGTGAGTGTCAGATATGAGATTTTAGATTTTAGTAACTAATGAAATGCCTAAAATGTACAAGTTGAATTCATAGATCTAATAGAAGAATAAAATAAGGAGATTTTATCTGTAAATTGACATAGTCAACTCACTCTACCAAAAGATATCTTGGATTCAAATATAACAACTGGTTTGTTGATTATTTGAAACTACTGTTAAAATAAACTTATATCATAAACAACATGTTTTCTTCCGTTCTAAATATTAATAAAATTTTAGTACCTTTGGATTCAAATATAACAACTGGTTTGTTGATTATTTGAAACTACTGTTAAAATAAACTTATATAATAAACAACATGTTTTCTTCCGTTCTAAATATTAATAAAATTTTAGTACCTAATGATGGGAAAAGTGGGCGTGGAGAATCAGGTTTAACTAGGGAAAGCAACTCAAAAAAAAATGAAGAGTAAGATTTTCATGGATTCGTTTTATTTGTAGTCGCTGTAAGTTAATAAGTATTTTTTAGTTATAAGTGAAAAACTGTTACCACCCAAAATTAAAATAAAAGGAAGATGTTGTCGATCAAACCTTTATTGGATTAAAGCGAAAACGAATGATTTTCTGATCTTTGACAATAATGATTATATTATAACAGTAGTTTGTACATATCATGTCAATAAGATGCAGATTTTGCGAAGCTGAATATATATTTTTATATAAGTACACATTGATTTATTACAATTAAGTTTGAAACATCTCAATAGTTATGCTTTCCTTCCCTTAATCACAAATATTTGTCTATCAAACAAACACTACACACTCTAAAAGATCGGAAAATTAGCATATACCAAAAATACAGTCACAGCGCACGCTAAATAATAACGTTACTGGCTTGATGACGTTTGGCTCGCGTGTATCTAACTTATTAATTTGCGTACAAGTTAGCGTGTACCTAGACACAGCGACTAGATATCGCTTACGAAGAGAAAAAAAATAAACAGGCGTGCAAACTTAGTCTAAAGGACACTGCACACATCTTATGGAAAATATAATGTCACTCAAATTAAATAAAACTTACATGAATAGATTCGTTTCAACTTAACGGTCACTTTTTATCATTGCGCCTACTCTGAATTTTCAGTAATAAGAGCAGAGATTGATATAAATTAATCTGAAATCAAGTTGGTAGGTACATAAGTTAGAGAGAGAAAAAATATTTTAAAATACCCAAATTATCGGGACTTAATAAATCTTTTCGGACTATTAAGCCTCTTACCTTGTAAATCATAAATGACAACGCACTTCCAGTGACGCACCGTAAAACAAGGGTAATTAACTCACTAATGAGAATTTAACAGAATTTTATTTAATTAACACTATTGAATTACGACTTAAATTGCATTTTAATGTATTTTAACATTATCGATCAATTAAAAGAAAATTAGGCAAATCGTTTGCTTTAGAAAGAATCAAAAGTTTTTGTCACTAGTCAACTTTATCTGGTAATTATTGTAAACTAGTAATTATCATAAAGGGTCGTTACGTTCCGCCAAATGGTTAGTTTTTGTCGAACTGTTGTTCTACTATTAACTATTTTAATTAGTGAAAATGCAGTGTTATATTTGTGATGTTCGAGTTCGTGCTAGAGGTTTTCGTCGAGTTGAGAACTTAGATAATCTTCCACCAAGATTTCAGGAGATTGCATTGGATCGCCGCATGAACAACAACAATCTACCAGAAGCCCATTTTGATATTGGGATTGTGATTCACATAAACTGCTACAGATACATCATTGAAGAAATTGAACAAGGTAATGATGATAATGTGAATGCTTGTAGATTCAAGTGTGTATTACAAAGAAATAATTTATGTTTTGTATGTGATAGAGCTAGAAATCTTGAACGTTTGTCATTAGAAGCTAGAGTAGATATCTACATGAAACGAGAGATTTTTGTAGGAAAGGGTGCTTTATGTTACAGTGATCACATAAATGATGACAGTATGTTAGATCATAATATAATAGAGAATTTGCGAGGTAATATGCGTAATGTTAACTTAAGTCCGAAAGAAGTTTCAGAGTGGGTTCAAGCGTTACGTCTGACAGCAATTGAAAATACTACTAATCGTTTCGAGACAGACACGTGCATTCAAGAAGACGACTTCAAAGGATTGACAAACTTGAGCAAAAATAATTTTCAAGATCTTTTTACTTATTGCGATGAGGTCGTAGTTTATGATAGAACTAGAGTTATTACTAAAAAGGATTTAATTACATTTCTTATGAAATTAAAATACAATTTAAGTGACGATTTATTAAAAATTTTGTGCTCATATTCTAGCAGATCCAACGTTAGTCTGACAATAACTGCAGTACGTACAAGTCTTTGTCAACTGTTTGTTAGGGAAAATCTGGGTTTAGAAGCAATTGGTCGCCAAGAATTTATTAGAACCCATGTTACAGATTTTGCTAACTCTTTGTACAATCCGAATCCTGACAATCCTCAAGCCATTATTTACATAGATGGAACCTATCTCAAAATTCCCAAATCATCTAATTTTCGAAGTCTTCGCCAAACTTACTGTCTACATAAAGGTTATCATTTAATCAAACCTGTTTTAATAGTCGGACCTGACGGATATATTTTGGACGTACAAAGTCCCTATTTTTCTGATTCAAGAAATAACGATGCTGCAATTTTACAACATCACCTTGAAGATGAGGAACAAGACGAAGTAAATAACTTGCGGAACTGGTTGCAGCCAAATGACATTGTAATTGTAGATAGAGGCTATCGTGATTCTATTCATTTATTAAATTATTTAGGCCTAGAATGTCATATGCCACCACTTCTACCAAGAGGACAAAGACAGTTGTCTACTGAAGATGCTAATAAAGCGCGATTAATTACTAAAACAAGATGGATAGTTGAAGCTCGGAATGGACATTTAAAAAGTATTTTTAAATTGTTTTGTGGATTAATACCGGTCCAACATGTGCGTAATATGCGTAATATTAGAATGTTTTTAAAAATTGGGTATAGGTTTATTAATAAATATTTTCTACCTATTCAAATGCAAGGTGCAACTGCAGAATTGGCAGAAACAATGCAGGAATTGGCTGCATATGAAAATGTCGTAAAAGCTCGTGTTGAAGTTGACCGTTTGGACTTACAACGTATTCAAGATGATTCATGGGTGAATTTAGATGAACTTATTTTACCAGAATTTCCCATTTTGTCGTTACAACAGATTAGAGATTTGACTATTGGAATCTACCAAGTAAAATTTGCACCCAATTACATTCAAGATAAATTACAGAGAGAAAACATTGAACATTTTACATTTCAAGCACTTTTAAAAGAACAGGGTCTTCTTAGAATTCGTGTTTACTCTAGATTTCGTCAGGCGACTAAACATCAATTATGGATAGCTTTTCAACCACTCCATCTAGAAAATGACGGTGACAATATACCAATCGACGGCTACTACTGCACTTGCAAAACTGGTGCACGAACTGTTGAATGCTGTGCTAATGTTGCAAGTGTTTTATGGTATCTAGGGTATGCAAGGCATGGCGCAAATGTAAGGTATCCATCAACACAGTTATTACATTCTGTCTTAGACGCTCCTAATCGAGACGTGCATTTGAATCAGTAATTGTTTACTTTTTGAATACCACAACTTAGTTTTTAATTTATATATATATATATATATATATATATATATATATATATATATATATATATTGATGCACGTTAAGTTGTGACTTCCGGTATACAGAAGAGGCTGTCCGACTTCCACCTTTTCTACTAGGAATTATTTTTTAAAAATTGTGTATTTGGTAAAAGGGGGGCTTATAAAATGGGTCTACCTATTGAGGGGAAAGGATTTACCAAAATAAATTTTGTATATATATACGTATATACCGAAGCGTACAGCATACGTTATGGCTTCCATATATAGGGTAGTTCAAGGGGCGTTGTCACTTCCAGCGGTGTTGTCATATTTTGGAAGTCACAACGACTCGTCTGCTAGATTTACCTCCTATTTTGAGCGTAATGTGTGATCTTTTGAAACTTTTACTGTGAATACAGTTGTCTGTGTTTTAAAGTTGTCTATTTAAATTGAAATATTGATATTCTTGTGATTATACAGGTTTACAAAAAAATACATTTCGGACTATTTGACGAAACCATATGACTAGGGGGGTTTTGGGGTCGCTGGTTACGAATCCGGGGTTCGCTAACCTCTATCACGTCAGGTAAAGGTTATTTCAAGGACAAATCAAAATAAATCGACAGTCGCTCTGAAAAAGTATATTAGGAGGGTTTTGGGGTCGCTTATAACGAATCCCGGATCCGCTGACCTCTATCACGTGTAGCTGAAGGTCATTTCGAGGTCAAATCAAGATAAATCAACACAATCGCTGTGAAAAAGTATATTAGGGTGTTTTTGGGGTCCCTGATCACAAAACTGGGGCCCGTTGAGCTCAACCACGTCAGGTAAAGGCCATTTCAAGGTCAAATCAATTTTGTTAACTCCTCCTGATTTGAACTTGAAATGACCTTTACATGACGTAGTAGAGCTCAACGGACCGCAGTTTTCATGATCAGCGACCCCAAAACTCCCTATACTTTCAGAGCAATTGTGTCAATTTATGTTGATTTGACCTTAAAATGACGTTGAACTAGACGAGATAGAGGTCAGCGGACTCCGGATTCATCTTCAGCGACCCCAAGAACCCCCTAATATACTTTTTCAGAGCGACTGTCGATTTATCTTGATTTGACCTTGAAATGACCTTTACCTGACGCGATAGAGGTGAGCAGACCCCGGATTTGTGATCAGCCACTCCAAAAACCCCCTTGTCATATGGTTTCGTCAAATTGTCCGAAATTTAGTTTTTTTTGTGAACCTGTGTTATTTATGATAATATGATTGATATTTATTTTAACAAAAATACTAATATATTATTATTGCTGTAAAATGGATTTATTGGAATTAATTAAAAAAGTGTTAATAGTAAGTCATTTATTTATGAAAATTATATCAAAAATGTTAATAAATAAATTTGAACTTATAGAAAATTTTAATATTTTAGATTTTATTACAGGCACCGTCCTTTTAATTTTTGATGTACCAATAATAATATGTAATAAAAAATTAAATGGCTAAACCCTCCAAGTGGGGATTACCCAGGGACTTTCTGCCCTCGGTAATAATGTAAGCTTCCATTCTGCGTTTAAATTTTTCAAAAATACTTATTAGTTTTCTCAGAATTCGAAAAAAATTAATGCATTTAATTAGCACTGGACTAAGATTTTGCGCCTATCCCCAACGAGCACCTCCTCTATACGGACGGTATTTAAAACAAAATTCATTTGCTGATATACTGAGCCTGTACTCTTCCGGACAATCCCTTAAAATGATGTGTACCTAAATGAAAAAAAAAAATACATAGATATTTTTTCCAAATATTTTAAAATACAAAACTACAATATTTATATTTTATTATTTCAAATTAACACAGAGATGACAACGAGTGATATTTGATAACTTTACCTTATCAGCAGTAGGTAATAAAAATCTGGTTCTAGTGTGGGATCCGTCATTAAAATATTTTGTGTGTCGGTCATTAAAAGAAATGTGACACCATAACGCGTTGCTCTAATAATACTTTAACATTGATATTATGTTGTGACTAAAAATGTTAACGGAATATCTGCTTGGCAAAAGAAAACATCGGCACAATATCAATTTTCTTCTTTGATATGTTACCTATGTATGTGTATGCCAAATTTCATGTCAATCTTAAGTGGTTTTTTAAAATTTATGGGTTTTGCAATATTTTACCGTCAGCGAACGGACTAATAGAAGAGGATCCGATATAAGGCCGATCTGCATCGATATATTTAATGGATAACAATAATTATTGGATATGTAATTTAGTATGTTAACAATTATAAAATACAAGGGGTGCATGATCTAATTTTCTTCTGACTATAATCAATTAATAATTAATAAATGACTTTTATCTACTCTATGTCATATTATAATATATAAATTTTTAGTTTGTGAAAACTGTCAATATAGATAGCAGTGCTTTAAAGTAAGCATGAAGTAACAATGTATTTTAAATGGGATTTACTTTTTCTCACTGTTTTTGACACACTTTCATATAATTAAATATTCTTTCTTAACTTTCGCGTTTCATGGTGATGACATCTTCTTTTTCTTCAAGTGCTATCTCCGCGAAGGAGGTCGGCAATCATCATAGCTATTCGGACCTTGGAGACGGCTGCTCTGAAAAGTTCGTTTGATGTACATCCGTACCATTCTCTCAGGTTGCGCAACCACGATATTCTGCGTCTCCCTATGCTTCTTTTTCCTTGAATCTTTCCCTGCATAATGAGTTGGAGCAAGTTGTATCTCTCTCCACGTGTAATATGTCCGAGATATTCCAATTTTCTGGTTTTAATTGTATTTAAGACTTCCATTTCTTTATTCACCTTTCTCAGAACCTCTTTGTTTGTGACGTGTTCTGTCCATGATATTTTTAGAATTCTTCTATATACCCACATCTCGAATGATTCCAGTTTTTTCATTGATGCCGCATTCAAGGTCCAAGCTTCCATTCCGTAAAACAGAGTCGAGAAAACGTAGCACCTAGCCAACCTTATTCTTAGCTCTAACCTTAGATCTCTTGTGCAGAGCACAAGAGAGGTGATGACATAATGAGCAATAAATTACAAAAAAAAAATTTGACAGTTTTGTGGTTTGAAATAAATTAGAATTTTTATATGTCACAGTTCTAAGAATTGTAGAATAGAAATGAATTCCAGTGACGAAGAGTTACAGTATTTTTATTTGTTTATCGTAGATAAAATATTGTATGAAATTGTGCGTGAAGTACTTTTTGCGAACTTACGCGATGTATAGCACTCACTCCGTTTCATAAATATCTATTTTCATATATTAAAAAAAAATGTTTCGACCCGGGTAGATATTATTCCAGATTTTCAGATTTGGGCACAGAGTTGGATTGTTGGGGCATATATGGAGAGCAGGTAGCGCAACAACTATAAACTCAATTTTACAATGGAGACCCGGAGTTAGAAGGAGACGCGGAGGAACTAGAATACAGTAGGAAAAATGAAAGAATACCCATGAACGAACATATAAAACACGCTGTATTTTCCTGTCACCGTGTCACACAAAAAATTGGCCAGCGCAAGTACATGTAATAATTATTATTACATGTACTTGCGCTGGGCAATTTTCTTTGTGACACGGTGACAGGAAAATACAGCGTGTTTTATATGTTCGTTCATGGGTATTCTTTCATTTTTTCGACTGTAAATGGTTACAGGAATTAAAGGAAGATTTATATAGGGCAGGAATTAGAGACTAGCAGAAAAACAAAAGAGGATAGAAAGAAATGGAGAAGCATAGTCAATAGTATCGAGTAGCAGATTGGGAAAAATCTGCTCGAAAAAGATGGATCTAGATAAATGAAATATCCTGAAAACTTATATAATGTTTATTTTAATAACTTATATACCTAATATATGTTTATTTTAATAAAGATAATGGGATGAAAAAACAAGAGAAAAGTTAGTGTGATTTTTAATTTCGAATATTTCATTCAAAAGAAACTTTTTTTTATTCTAAGGGACTTTCGGTCCCCCGTAATAATGTTATCTTTCATTCTGGGTGTATGTTTTAAAAAATATTTATTAGTTTTCTCAGGATTCGAAAAAAATAAATGTATTTAAATAGCATTTGACAGAGATTTTGCGCCTACCCCCTTAAGAGAGAGTTTACTGTATTTTATATTATTACTAGAATTTATTACTTTAAACTTTTTATCGCTCTTGATTCATTTTATCGTGTATTTAATTCCATTCAATTGTAATTGTACATTCAATTTTTTTGTAATTTTTACACGTTTTATTACTTTCGAAATAACAATAACTATAAAATCGATTTTTCAGCCTACTTGGGTCAAAAAAATACAAAATTTTCGGAAATTTCGTTAAATGAGAACATTTACCTACATTTCTTGTATTTAAGCTTTTAATAAGATTTTTAAAAATAATTTAGATTATTTAATAGATACATTCACCGGCACGAAAAACGGGCACCCCAAAAAATGGGTCATTTTTGATGGCTCGTATCTCCTAAACCTATTCTCCGATTTAAGTATTTCTTTAATATGTTATAGCCTTATTCTTTAACTATATCGCTGTAACAATATTGTTTCTAGACAGGTAAATTATCATTGTATACTGGGCGTACCAATCAAACTGGTTTTTTTTTTTCAATTTTCACAACACTCTGTGGAATATTCTAGCCTTTATACAATATTGAAATTAAAACCCAACTATAGCCCCAGGTTTTCTTAATGTTCTGTTTGTTATTCATTCGCTTATGTTGGATAATAAAAAAGTTAGGGACTTTAACAATTAAACATGTTCTTTATCAATACATGGTGTTTCTAAATAAGTGCGACAAACTTTAAGGGGTAATTCTGCATGAAAAAATAATGATCGTTTACTTGATAAAGCTATGTCCGCAAATGCTTGCAAATATAAAATTATTTTGCCAAACGATCATTATTTTTTCATGCAGAAATTACCCCTTAAAATTTGTCGCACTTATATTTAGAAACACCTGTATCGATAAAGAACATGGCTAGTTGTTAAAGTCCTTAACTTTTTTATTATCCAACGTAAGCGAATGAATAAAAAAACAGAATGTTAATAAAACCTGGAGCTATAGTTAGGCTTTAATTTAAATATTTTATAAAGGCTAGAATATTCCACAGGGTGTTGTGAAAATTGAGAAAAAAACCCAGTTTGATTGGTACACCCGGTATACAATGAAAATTTACCTGTCTATCAACAATGTTATCATAGCTATACTGTTAAATAATAAGGCTATAACATATTAAAAACATTACTTAAATCGGACCAAAGGTTTGGGAGATACGAGACATCAAAAATTACCCATTTTTTTAGGGTGCCCGTTTTTCGTGCCGGTGAGTGTAGATTAAATTAGAAGTTCATTGTAAAAAAGGAAGTAAACAAAAACACGAGAAAAATGAATTTATATAAGTAAATAGGTAAGTAAATATTATAGATTGAAATAAGTACAGAAAATATATAATTATAGAGATATATAATCACTTATTGTACCTTCATTTAAGGCTAACTTTAAAAGTAAAGCAGATCTGCTATTATTCATGTTTAAAAACAAAAGGCACACAAAACACTAAGTACGATTAGGACCGCGAATCTACAACAGATAAATGTCTGGAAACCGTTACACAGGGTTGCCAAAAAACGGAAGTCACACCGAGCGGTGTGGTATACGGAAGACGCTACGCGTTGTGTACATAACCTGTATAGTAGCACGGGAGCGACACTAGCGCTGGTGATATACCGTCGAACTAAAATCTGATCTTATGAGTATGTTAGATACGATATGACTTCCAGCGAAATTTTTAATATAAGCCTTCTGATACCATCTAGTAGCCAAATTCGTAAAAATATAGGCAAAACGTTGTGACTTCCGAAATCGGAAGTCATAACGGTATATATGAAGTAACAACGTATTACGAGAATCTACTTTGGAAGTCACATGGATACATGTATCAATATATATATATATATATATATATATATATATATATATATATATATATATATATATATATATATATATATATATATATATATATACAGGGTGTTTCTAAATTCATGCGACAAACTTCAGGAGGTGATTGCTCGTATGAAATTAATATGGGTTCTTCCTATAACAAAATTTCCTCAGCCCAACCCTTAAGGGTGATATCACCCATAAAAGGTGGTAACTAAAATTGAGTTTTTATTTTTTTTTAATATCAGTAAAGCTAGAAACTTAAAATTCTGTAATTTTCGTGCACTCGCAAAGGACTAACCACGTGTATTTTTTCAATATTCCTGTTACATTATACGGGGGTGAAATTAGCAACCCTTATTTTATTTCATATCAAAACTTTTTTTTCGAGACGAAGTTGTATGAAATAAAATTTAAGTTAAAATCCTTGTTTCTGCAGTGGTTTTCATTGCATGATCCGTTTCCGGAAGTTAAAAAAATTGTATCTATTGCTAATGGAGTCGTTGGTGATGATAAAATTAACTGTCACAAAGCTCGTGAAGTTGGAATTGCCGCCATGTCCAAAATGACAGGAATGACATTTAATAACATAAAATTAAAACGCGCTGATAAAGTAGTACCTCTCTTAGCTATGAGTAGCACCGTAAAAGTTCACGATCAGAAAGTTCCTGTCGACCCTGTATTATTATTTCAACGCATGAGTATTACTAGCGCTTTCGAAGATGAAATTGAGAAATATTTCGAATATGAATTGGCTCCGTATCCGTTGTCACTGTTCGATGATTCTGGAATGCGTAAATCACAAAAGTCAGCTATTTACGATTGTTTTGAAACAGTAAACATAGATATTGACAACATAAATGCTACGTACATAATCGACGGAGGATATCTATTACATCGTGTAGTGTGGGATCACGAAGAAACATTTAACCATATTTTAGATAAATACGTGCAGTATGTACATAGACATTTTGACCATAGAGTGACTGTGGTATTTGATGGCTATGCTGATTCTACAAAAAATATTAAAGCTGCAGAACAACGTCGTCGAGCTACAACAACATCTTCATCTTCGGACGTCATTTTTGATGAATTTATGACAGTTACCACAAGCCAACAGAAATTTCTCGCAAATACACACAACAAGTCTCGGTTTATTTCAATGTTGAAAGAAAAATTTACGTCTGAGAATATCTCTGTAAAGCAAGCTGATAATGATGCTGATGTCCTGATAGTTGAAACAGCAATAGAACATTTTAACTCGACAAATCCAACTATTCTTGTTGGTGAAGATGTTGATTTGTTGGTATTACTTACTGCTCGAACACCAACTGAAAAAATTATTTATTTTTTGAAACCTGGGAAGAGTCAACAACAATCAAAAATATATTCATCCAAGAGTTTATCTGCTTTTTCAAAATGCCAAAATCATATCTTATTTCTACATGCAGTAACTGGTTGCGACACGACATCAGCATTTTTCAGGAGAGGTAAAAGATCAGTTTTGAAATTGTTTGAGAGACAGGATTTAGTTGATTGTGCTGAAGTTTTCAAAGAAAGTACCTCTACTCCACAAGATGTAATGACCAACGGAATTCGCTTTCTTCTTTCAATGTACGGAGCTCCAAAAAAAATTACATGCTTAGATAAGTTTCGATACTTATCTTTTGCAAAAGAAACATATAAAAAGAAACAAGTACAATTAGCTTGTCTTCCTCCAACCTCTGCTTCTGCTCATCAACATCTATTTCGGGTATATTATCAAGTTCAAGTATGGCTTGGTAATAAACTAAACCCAGAAGACTGGGGTTGGAAGTTAATTGACAATATATTGGAACCAGTTCAGACTTTACTCCCTCCTGCACCAGAAAAACTCCTCAATTCAATTTTTTGCAATTGTAAAAAGGGATGTAATGCTAAATGCGGCTGTAAAAAAGTTGGTTTGTTTTGTTCATTAGCATGTATCAGTTGTCGAGACCAATCGTGCTCCAATGTTGAATCGCCAGTAGAAGAGGATTCTTACGATATAGACGGGGAGACATCTGATGCATCGCTCTTTGAACAATTTATTTGTACCCAGCAAGAAGAAAAAGAAGAAGAAGAGCAAGACAGTCTGGATTATGTTCCATTAGAAGAGTATCTATCAGACGAATAATTTTCTTAATTTACACATTACTTACACCCCTCTTGTTATTTACAATAGTACCATTTTCAATTTAATATAATAGCTTTTTAACTTAACAGAAGCACAATAGATCGTGGAATAGGCCTACCGGGGAAACCACGTAAAAAAAAACGCGCCATGTACACTACCTCACGGGTACTTTTTCAACATTTTGCATCGCTGTATCTTCGAAATGGTGATTCTTAGGAAAAAATGTGTAGGAACAATTTTTATAGATAATTGCATGATGAATCATTTTTGTCTCACCTATTTTTATTATAAAACTTACCGTTTAGCTGAAAAACTCAAAAAACCGATTGTTGCAACATTTGACCTTGAATAAATTTTTTTCCACACTCCGGATTGATGTGGATAATTGACAAATTGTGTATAATAGGGTTCCCAACAATTTTTATAGATAATTGCATGATGAATCATTTTTGTCTCACCTATTTTTATTATAAAACTTACCGTTTAGCTGAAAAACTCAAAAAACCGATTTTTGCAACATTTGACCTTGAATAAATTTTTTTCCACACTCCGGATTGATGTGGATAATTGACAAATTGTGTATAATAGGGTTCCCAACAATCATGCCAATTTTTAGGAAGGTGCGAATTAATGTAACCTTCAATGTCTATTTTGACCGGATAAATACACCCAACTAAATAGTATTCCCTCTCGCATAAATAAAATCATGGATTGCAGTGGGCAAAATGAAAATATGTTATTGTCAGTACCGTTATTGAAAATTCCAAACACCAAAGAAGGAAGATTGATATTTTATCACATCTAACCCGGACACACTCGCATGGTAGCAGACACTATGCATACTGCAATAGAAAAACGTAGTGAGTCGAGCGTGGTCGAGACACGTTAATTCAAATAAAAAAATCCTTCTGCTGAAACGATGTCCTATATAATACACCTCTCTTTGAAACAGTGAAGATTCCTTATAATTTAGCTTTAAATTGGCATTTCTCATAATCATTTCTTGTAATCTGTCGAATACCTCGTTTGAGTTTTAAAGATGTTCATCAAATGTTTTGGACATAATCATTATATCCTCAAGGTACACTAGACATGGTTTTCAGATAAGTCCTCTTAAAACGATCTCCACCAGACGTTCAAACGTAGACAGTACAGTTTGTATGGACCACTGTCCAACAAAAAAGGCTTCCCATACTTCAGCAGCCGCCCCAGATAAATGAGGTAAGCACATCACTGGAAATAAAATATCCATAGATAGAATAACTTTAGTGCATCAGCACTTTGCATCTCTTCCAGCATATGAGAGTCATTACTGTAATAAAGAGACTACTAAAAAATATTTGACACCTCACTACACGCTGTAGGAAGTTTACAGTAAATATAAACAAGAACTAGATGACCCAGTCAGTTTAACTATTTATGGCAGCGCCTTTCGTAAGTCCGGAATAAACATCAAAAATCCAAAAAAAAGATCATTGTCATACAGGTGACGAAATTAAAATAAAATTATCATACGCTCAAGCTTCCGGGAAGACATTGTTACTGGAAAGGAGGGACAATCATCACATGGATGCTGAATTTACTTATGCAATGAAGTTGACAGACAATGAGCAGAGCCAAAATGACCCAAACTTCACTTCAATTGCATTTTATTTACAGGCGTGCTTGCCAACTACACGTATGCAAACATCAGTGACTTTCTATAAACGACAATTATGAACATTTAATCTGACCAGGCGCAACATGAAAACATAAGTCGCTTCGGAGGAAACGAGATTGCTTCTTGTGTGTTCCACGGACTCCGACAAATAGACAATATATTTCACATGTCGTTTTGTACAGCGACTCATGTACAGCTCAAAACAAAAATATGCACTTTTTGACAATGTGCTTGTCGTTAATGAGAAGTAATGAAAACCCCATAGTAACCCTGGATCACAAATTTATGGTGCCTGGTCATTCCAGGATAGAATGCGACAGCGATAACCGCAAAATTAAAAAAAAATATTGGTCCATTTTGCCATCCACATGATTGGGCTACCTTAATTCGAACGGTTCGAAAAAAAATCCATTTATTGTGAAAGAAATTGTAAGAGATTTTTTGATTATGCGGACCTGTTGAAAACAGAATTATCATTTACAAAAAAAAAACTGCCGCTGGTTTTGTCTGAAAGGAGGTTAAGTGGCTGCGGTTTGTTAAGCACCAACTACTAAAAGTTGACTATAAAAATAATATGAAAGAAGAAGAGCCTTTTATGGTCACAGACTTGAAAAAGAGGTGTAAATCAGAATATGCTTTAATAACAAAATAGGCTTACCAACAACCACTGACACCATCATTCGAAAAAAAAAAAGAAAAATTTTGTCACTATTTCCGTACCCTTCGCCGGTGTATGATAAATTTTATCAAGATCTACCAGCCCAAGGTGATTTGGTCGATCCTCCAATAATTGACCAAGAGGATTAGCATTTTTTTAATCATTTTTATAATAATACATACAAATTAGGTACTTATACCTTTCATATTATTAAAGTCATTTTAGAATAAATTTAGTACTTTCTGCCTTGGAGCTGCTGAAAAAAAAAGAAATGGTACCTGAGTAAATCTGTGTAAATGGTAACAAGGAAGTAAAACATTGTGCATTTTGTAACAAGTCAAAAAAAATAATTAAATTGAAAGTTCAACTATAAAATAAAGTTCAATAATAACCACTATTTTGTATCGTTTTCTGAGAAAATATGAAAAAATTTATTCGAAAAAAACCCAAGAACCGTTTTTTTCGTTTCCTTAAAAACCAGGAAATTTGACTCATTACCTTTTGCACCGAGGCCGTCCATTTGATTGCCTAAACAGCAAAATTGTTAAAGATGCCAACCCATACAAATGGGGGCTATCAATTTATAATAAAATACCTCAAGACACACTTATATCGACATTAGAAATGTTTATTAATTTAAAAATATATGAGGAAAACAAAGATCGAACAAATGTATATTATATTGGAAGCTTAATTGGGACCCTAAGAGCAGTAGTATTTATATGGAATTATCTGTAAGGTGAAGGAGTTAAGTATTTTCTGACATCTAGAATAAACCAGGATCCCATTGAAAATATATTTTCTGTGATAAGAAACCGAGGAGGCTATAACCCTCAACTAACAGCAAAAGAGTTTCGGGTAGCTTTGCTACATAATATGCAGATTAGATTATAGTCTTTAATCCAATTGTGAAATTGATGAAACTGAAACTTTAATTTGAGAAAGTACCAATAATCTCAACGAACACCTAGCAATAAAAGATATAGATATTTTGCAAGAACATCAGGTTGTATTTACTGATCGATCACCTTCCAGAGTATCAATACTCTGGAATCATATATGTAGTACATCTCAAATCTTCAAAACCGTAGTTAATAATTAATACATTAATTTAATATAATAATTAATACATTACATAATAGTTAATAATTAATACCTTTAAATATTTGCTAAATATTGTTGTAGCCGGTTTTTTACGTTTTAACGTTTTTTGGAAGCATGATTGTCTTCAGTGTAAGAAAGAACTTATTAAAGATGAGTGCTAGTGAGTTCACATACGATTCTCCTTCTTGCTAGAGACTATGGCAATAAAGAGTTTATTGATTATTTAAATGGACCAAGAGACGTTATGTGTACAATTACAATATTTTTGTTAAACAAATTTAATTAATGATGCATTCAGAAGTTTAGAACTGAATATGTACTTAGTTAAAAGTAAGATTAAACAAGAATTAATATTAAGCTTGGAAAGTAATTATTTTATCTGCCTAATAGTCTGGGCTGATTATCGGAGAATAGGCCATTTTTGGGAAAAGTTATTTACCAGCAATTTTATTGCTGAAATCGAATCTTATGATTGTATATATTAATAATATAGATATGCAAAGTCCGCAGATAGTGTGCTACTTTTTTTATAAACAAAATGGCGCCTGAAAATCGTGTTTTTTTCAATTTTTGCTCTATAACTCCAAAGATTTTAACTTTAGACCAAAAACAACCAAATAAAAATTCACCGCAATTAAATTCTGCATAGAGACGTGTTTTTTCCGATTTACTTCGACGAAAACTTTCCCCGGAAAAAGCGGGTTTTTCCAACAAAATCTTTAATTTTCAACTAAACTTTTAGATAAGTAGTTGTTAATCAATAATTAAATAACTTGGTAACGTAAAAGCCCTTTCCGTATATATTATAATTCCAGAAGCAGATAAAAATTGAATAAACAGTTTAGCAACAATTGAAATGTTAATTAAAAATTTTCGGTCGCTGTAATAACGACAATAATTATGATGCATAAGAATAACTATGATTTTTTCATAAAAAGACACTATACCTATCTAATGTACTTTACAGAATTGAAATTGGACTATTTAAGCGGCCTCAGGAATATTTTAAAATTATAAACAATTTTTTGGCTTATAAACAAATAGAATATCTCGGGAAATATTAAACTAAATTAAATTGTGAAAACGGTATTTGAAAGACAGCGGCAGGACGCTTTTTTTAAAAGAAAAACGTTTAATTATAACGAGTGGTTCCTGAGATACAACCGGTCAAACTTGACCTAAATTTACGGCAAAGATATAAACAATAGGATCATAATTTTCAAACCATCACCTTTTTATTTTTGTCCTCTTTCTCCACACCAATTTTCATATCTTTAAAATCCTCATAACATATATTATTATAATAAAAACTATCGATAATACGTGTGAAAATTGCCAAAAATAGCAAAATTCCAATCAAAAATTAGGTTGGAGAAAATGTAACCCTCAAAGTTCAAAATCGGTATACGTTAAAAAAAATGCATTTTCTTGGCTTCCCATGGAGCAATTTCCTTCATTCTTTTTTTGTTCCCAAGTAACTCGAGTAGAGCCATCGAACTAACGCATTATCAAATGTCAGACTTGCTTTTGTTTTGTTATAATAGATTAATTTATTTATTATAACACAATATTTTAATTTGTTTAAATAAAAATTGTTTAAATAATTATACAGCTTTCAAATGAGAATATTTATGTTTTTAACTTTAAAAGGTACACTTGTAAGTTTATCTAAAAAAGCCTACAACTGGAAAAATATGTAATTTTCTGTTCTTATAAATAAATTAATATAGTATAACAAAACAAAAGCAAGTTTGACATTTAATAATGCGTTAGTTCTATGGCTCTAGTCGAGTTATTAGGGAACAAAAAAAGAATGAAGGAAATTGCTCCATGGGAAGCCGAGAAAGTGCATTTTGTTAACGTATACCGATTTTGAACTTTGAGGGTTACATTTTCTCCAATCTAATTTTTGATTGGAATTTTGCTATTTTTGGCAATTTTCACAAGTATTATCGATAGTTTTTATTATAATAATATATGTTATGAGGATTTTAAAAATATGAAAATTGGTGTGGAGAAAGAGGATAAAAATAAAAAGGTGATGGTTTGAAAATTATGATCCTATTGTTTATATATTTGCCGTAAATTCAGGTCAACTTTGACTGGTTGTATCTCAGGAACCACTCGTCATAATTAAACGTTTTTTTCTTTTAAAAGAAGCATCCTGCCGCTGTCTTTCAAAGACCGTTTTCACAATTTAATTTAGTTTAATATTTCCTGAGATATTCTATTTGTTTATAAACCAAAAAATTGTTTATAATTTTAAAATATTCCTGAGGCCGCTTAAATAGTCCAATTCCAATTCAGTAAAGTATATTAGATAGGTATAGTGTCTTTTTATGAAAAAATCCTAGTTATTCTTATGCATCATAATTATTGTCGTTATTATAGCGACCGTCAATTTTTAATTAACATTTTAATTGTTGCTAAACTGTTTATTCAATTTCCATGGACTTCTGGATTTATAATATATACGGAAAGGGCTTTTATGTTACCAAGTTATTTAATTATTTATTAACAACTACTTATCTAAAAGTTTAGTTGAAAATTAAAGATTTTGTTGGAAAAACCCGCTTTTTCCGGGGAAAGTTTTCGTCGAAGTAAATCGGAAAAAACACGTCTCTGTGCAGAATTTAATTGCGGTGAATTTTTATTTGGGTGTTTTTGGTCTAAAGTTAAAATCTTTGGAGTTATAGAGCAAAAATTGAAAAAAAACACGATTTTCGGGCGCCATTTTGTTTATAAAAAAAGTAGCACACTATCTGCGGACTTTGCATATCTATATTATTAATACATACAATAATAAGATTCGATTCCGGCAATAAAATTGCTGGTAAATAACTTTTCCTTGTATTTTGCTAATTAGCCCAGAGTATAAGGACGGGCACAGCCCACAAAATACTCATGATTGATATATTAAAATATAATTTCGTGCATTGAAGGGGGAAATAGCAATTATATTATTTAACCTAACAGAGAGAAACAAAGAAGTATTTATAAATTGGAAATGTGGTAAAATTAAATATGTATAACAAAAAAAGAGTATACATATATACAAATATAAATCAAGAATATGCTAAACGCAGACAAAATAAGTGAGGAAAATGTTGTAACATATCATTACGCAACAGAAGTGGTAAGTTATTCTGGCTATAACGTATATAGTTTAGGTATTATTAAAATATATTTTGCTAGGTGTTAGTCAAGTAAAATTTTCCTCTAATAACCGAGAAAGAAAATAAAATTTCACTGATCCTGCAAGCAAGGGATTGCTCGCACAAGTACAATTCAACTGAGAAAACATGTTAAAATAGGTCAGTGTGGTAGCAAATAATATGTACCTGAACAATATGGTGATGTAACCCAACTCCAGTATTTAAGGATTTCACAATCGAATAAATTAGTTTGCTGAAAAATTAGCTATGGCAGTTCCAGTATCAAAGTAAATATATTTTCAAATAACTTATTAAACGCTTTTATTTAGTTCAATAGTTTGCGTCAAATCTTTAGACGTTAATTTGACTGCCTTTTCACCAATGCAAATGAATGAAAATTTGCAGACATATGCATTCGTGGGAACAATACGCGAATAGTCAGTAAAAAAAATTTTGTGTTTATTAATTTTTTAAATAATAAAAAACTATTTTAATGGACAATGCTTAAATTCTCTTGTTTTTTACAATGTAAAAACTTGAAACTTTTACAGATTGTACCTAATTATATGAACTATACAAATTTACGTTAATTGTTTACGTTGTGTTTAATAAATAAACAATAAAGTTTCAAATTTTTTGCCGATTCCGACTACTTTTCATGTTAGTACATCATATGTTTTATACATATGTTAATAAACATGATGATATATTTTAATGTTAGAAAAGTGTAAGAGTAAAAATAAAAAAATATGAAAAAAAATTTTAAGAAACGCTTTTCTTTAGTTATGTGTGACTAAAATTAAAAATGTTACAAAAAAAATCAACTAAAAAGCAAAAAATAAAAAAAATTGAAAAAATCTAACACATTCGTTAAAGAAAAGCGTGGGGCGAAAACCATTTAATTCGATGAAGACGCGCCACGCTTTTCTTTGACGAATGTGTTAGATTTTTTTCAATCTTTTTTTTTATTTTTTGCTTTTTAGTTAATTTTTATTTGTAATATTTTTAATTTTAGTCACTCGTAACTAAAGAAAAGCGTTTCTTAAATTTTTTTTCATATTTTTTTATTTTTAGTATATTTGTAATCTTATAAATAAATTTATTTATTTTTTTTTAGAATTTTGGAGTCTGTCAGGGAAAATATAGAACAACCAGCGCACATATGTATAAGCAAAGAAGCCCAGACAAAAGCAACAAACCTGTTAAGAGCACACGACCGAAAAAAATAAAAACGTATTATTTTGATTGGTCCGAAGACAGCTTTGATTATCCAGTAGAACCGCTTCCTGAGAATTTTACAATGCCAGGAAAAACTGAAACTACATTAGAATATTTTGATAAATTTATGGATAAAGATATTTTGGAAATGTTAACAACAGAAACTAATAGGTACTCGCTACAGTTAAACCAGGTGTCATTAGAAACAAATGTAGATGAAATTAAAGATTTTATTACCATTGAGTTACTTATGGGCATAACACAAATGCCAGTTTATACGGACTACTGGAGTCGAAACTTGAGATACGACAAAATAGCAAATATTATGCAATTAAAACGGTACCAACAGCTCAGAAGAAATTTGCATTTTACGAACAATGAAGAATTAAATAATGACAGATACTTCAAAATTAGATCGTTCATGGAAATGGTCAGAAAAAAATTGTCTAAAAATAGAAGAAGAAAAGAAAATGTCGGTAGATGAGATGATGGTACCCTACAAGAGTACAAAAGCCGGTAGTAGAAGGCAATATATGCCAAAAAAAGCCTAAGTAATGGGGTTTTAAATTATTCGTCATGTGTGGTGTATCTGGAATAGTATACGATTTTTTACGGTACGGGGGTGTCCAGAATCGAAGTACGGTTCTGTCCGCTGCGACGATAAGTGGAGATAACGGCGCAATCTCGACCAAGCTGAGAGCGCACCCCACGGCGTAGAAGGACGACAAGCGCACGCGGAGAGAACGACGAGACGATGCGAAAAAGACAGTTTGCATTTTAATATATATTGTAGTTATTTGTTTAATAAGTAAATAAAGCATCCAAAGTGTTACATTTAATTAGAATAATACAGTCCATTCAGAAACCCACCCAGGGGGATGATACATTTAGAGATAGATATTTCACTGATGACGAGAAATCTTTTGGTTTGGGTGCCAAGACGGTATTAGCACTCTACCAAACAATAAAAAACCCTACATGTTGCATGGTTTATTTTGATAATTTTTTCTGCTCTCATAGTTTAGTACACTACGTAAGACATGGAAAAGGAATTCTATCTCTTGGAACATTGAGAGCAGATCGTTTACAAAGTTGTAGTTTTCAAGCTGATGCGGAATTAAAAAAAGGAAGAGGATCTTTTTAACAGAAAGTGAATAACGAAAAAAGAACTTGCATTGTAAAGTGGTTTGATAACAAAGCCGTTCATGTGTGCAGTTCGTATGTAAGTGCTCATCCTATGCCTAGTATTGTAGCGTTTAAAAAACCTGTGAAAGTATGATCTTTTAGATTTGTATAGATTTTACAATCCCTCTCTAAGAAGTCCAAATTTTTTTATTCAGTTTTTTACTTAAATTCAGATTGCAAGGAATTTTCTAAAACCGCTCCTGTGTACAGCTACGAAGTATTGCGCAACATTTCAATGTGTTACAAGATTCCTGTTTATTTGATACGCAATTACAGAATTTGTAAGAAGTGCTGACAAGTACAGAGTTCTAATGCGTAGATGAACTTTCTAGAAGAAATGTTGAAAATCAATTTGATTGGTTTGTTTGAATTTGGTACAAAGATCGAAGCTCGTAATTGGCTCTGAAGAACGGAAGCCGGAAATTGCGTATGACAGGATCAGAGAATCTTGTCAGGAGGCGGAGAAGAAAGCACTCATTCTTACACTGGTAGTGAATCAATGAACATCGATAGGTAGTGACCGGCTTTTTTTTTTGCGACGCAAAAAGAATTTCCAAGTAAATGGGATCTATCAAAGTTCTTTTGTGTTGTTGTTAGGTGTACCATCATTTGATTATGTAGCAGTTCTGTTTTGATGTAAAATAAGTGGAATATACGCTCTGTAAAGGTACTGCGTATGTATAAGTGAAAGCCGGCAATCATGGTACAGATATGGTGATGATGATTTAAACCCAAGCCTCCTGTCTCTTAGATTAGAGAACCTATTTCCCGAGGTAAATAAGCAATTTTCCTTTGTTTTATGGTATGGTGCAATTTCCTGTAATCTGTAATTTTCCTGGACATCCTTCGCTTCGAGTGACGTATGAACTACGTACGTGCTGTCAAGTGTCATGTCAAGTTTCACAATGGTGAATGTTTTGAATTTTAAGGTATAGTGACTTTTAATAATTACAAAAATTCTTAAACTAATAACGTTAATTTCTTTCATCAACATAAAAAAAATAAATCTTTTTGGAACTTAAAATACAAAAAAGTAAATTGTTGAACAGAACAGAGAATAATTTTGCTTCCATCATTAAAATATTATTGTAAAGACATAATTGTGAGTTAATGTTAACTTTTGAAACCTTTCGAAATAGTTAAAAATAAAAGATTTATGGAATGATATTTGACAGGTGACATAGTTAAGTTGTTATTTCCAATAATTAAGTACTAGGAGGAGTAGTCAGTAATTCTTTAATGTAAACATTGTTCCCTGAATGAATATAAATTTTTGTTTTAATGCAAATGCTATAATATATGTCATAATTAGGTCAGTCAGTCAGTTATACAAGTCATAATTAAGTCAGATATCAAATCCTCAATGCAATAAATTTATTGTTTATCTTTTGGTGCACCATAACCTATGTTCAGAAAAGTAGATGTATTTTTTACAGGTAATCTTTTATGTAATCTGAAAGTTTTGTTTCCTAAAGGAATGATTTTTCAATAAATGCCATAACTGTATTTTGTCCTGTTTATTTACCGGGTTTATTTGTCCTATTTATTTACTGTTTATAACCTACTGGCAAAATTTTAACCACAAACTTTAAAAGCTTTTTAGAGTCGATAAAAATATTTTTACCCGGTTGTTAAGATGTTGGATCATAGAAAGTAAAACTCCTGGTAAGGCGCCCTAACAAAATATAGCCAGGATTTATATTTAACACCCCAGGATATCTGTAAGTACCCTTGTTTAAATTGGTGATAGTAGTAAATATTCCCTAATCCCTAACTACTTAAACGAACTCACAACCTCAGCTCTCCAACCAAAACAAGAGCCGCCGTAGCAAAGTAGTTTTAGAAATATCCCTTAGTTTTCTCCAGACCCCCTTTGTATTTAAGTATTCTCAACCTCATACCTAAACTAGAAGCAGTATCTAAACTTTCCAAGCTTTTATCTTCCCCCTAATTTCTAAACTCTACAGTATTAAAAGATTCTCTAAAGAATCTAAAAGAAATTGAAATACCCTGTCCATCAATTATCAAGCATTACAATGCACACATGGGTGGCGTAGATTTGGCAGATATGCTAGTTGCGATTTATCGGACACCTTTTAAAAGTCACAGGTAGTACCTTTAAAGTTTTTCCCAAATACTGGATATATGTGTCAACAACGCATGGCTTTTATATCACAGGTATAATAATTTACTGAAAAACGAAGAAAATGATATGGGTCTAAAGCAATTTAGATTATTACTTGTTGATTCCCTTCTATTGAAAATAGAAAAAGGAGATCCGACGGAATTAATACACCAAAAAAGAAGATTCGTAGTGACGTCCAGAATATATCTGGAGAAGATGTTAGAAAACATATTTTCGGACACTTTCCAACTTTTACAACCAAAGGACGATGCCGAAACTGTTGCAAAGGACAATCAGCAATGAGATGTACAAAATGTAAGGCAAGATAATGTTTGGTGGAATCCCGTATGGTAAAGTCGGGTAATGGCAGACACGCGGCTAAATCCGAACACATTATATTTTGGCCAGACTAACTCTCTAATATTTACTTTGCCACGCTAAGTGTAGCAATACACAAGGTCAGTCGTCTGACAAGTTTTGAATTGAGTAGTGCTACGCTTGTAAATTTCTTAAACGAAAAGTGATTTCTTGAGTGTGCATTACAACAAACTGTGTTTTTTAAAGGTAGGTAAATATTTTTAAGTATTGCAATATTTGTCTCTCTAGTGCAGGTATTTGAATGTGATTCTTTAGTGAGCATTTGAACATAATTATTTTCATTAATTCCTTAGGAGATCGCCGTTACAACCTAATATTTTTGAACATGCATTTCGGCTAATACCGCACACATGATTTTGGTTAATGGCGGACAAGCGGGTAATTGCGGACTGACCCCTTTTCTTACCTGCAGTGACTCTGAATGATAGCAGACCAGGTGAAGAGACCGAAAATAATTTAAATATTACACGTGTTCAAAAGGAGAATGAAACAACTTCTGAAAAAACATCAACTGAAGTCAAATGCCGTTCAACAACTGAGAAATCTCCCATTCCTTCGACTTCAACTAACAATGAGAACAAAGCGTCAGCTGAAGTAAATAAGACAGAAAACGATGCTGTAGGAACCAGTTTTGCAAACAGCAAAAAAATACTCTAAAATTTTTACTTCAACACCATTTAAAACAGAACTAGAAGAGAATGTCTAAAAAAGTTGACTCTTCAAAACGAATTTTTGCTAAAAGAAGAATTGTGGTAGAAAAGGAGAAAAACAATCCGAGAAGCAAGAAAAATCTAAGAGCAACAAAGGTAAAGTGAACTATGCGGACGAAACTGATCAGGAAAAAAATTTTTGGGACAGTGAAGAAGATAAAGATATTAATGAAGATACCTATTTGCTTAGTCTGAGAATTTGGAAAAAACAACGAGGTATGGATGATATGTACATTATGTGCACTTTGGGCTCATAAAGCATGTACTGATGCACAAAAAAATATTTGTGTTTGACTTTTGCCGATAAAATTGGGATACGGTTAATAGTGGCCCTCTGACGCCATTACCTGACAAGCATGGCTAAAACCGGACACAACTGTATTTTTGTTGATTCCATTAGTTTTATCGTTGTTTATGCTGTTTTTTAAATAAAGTATCAATAAGTAGTCTTTATTATGTCACCTTCGCTTCATTCATCTCATTTAATAACTACTACAGTCAATTCCTTTGGTCTGCTACACATTTTACTATCTTTTCTTATTATTTTCATGTTACCTTTTTCTCTTTCAAAATAATTTTATTAGACTATACTAAACAATAGGGTACTGCAAACATAAATCCATTAGCTTAAATTCAGTCTGTTAACTTTTTCATTTTTCCACCTACATATCAGGCAACCCACAATACTCACCTATTTTAATTTAATTTCATATTAGTTCTTTTACATCATTCTTAATTCCGGTTAACATCTCTGTCATTTAAGATTATAAACTTGCACTATAATTACATCAAACTTGGTTCAGTTTGTTCACTCCCCTACCATATACCACATCAAACTCATAGTTCGCTATCTCAGATACTCAAGTCATTCTAGATTCTCCATTACATATTGACACTAACACATAATTTATCATATATTAGTTAGATATCATTCCATTATTCACCCACACATTAACCACTGCTGCTGGAAGCCTTCATGGTATTTTTCCTTGAATGATTTTATTCCATCCTAAACAACATAAAGTGTAATTAAATTTTGCTGTCACATTTTTTATTTTTTTCCTTTTCGTTACTAATTCATCACTATTTTATTAATTCCATTGTTTACAATTATTTCTTTAATATTGTCATCTACTCTTGATCTGTATTCTTTTAGTTATTGTAACTTTAATTTTTCCACAATTTCTTTACAATTTTAACAGACAGAATCATCATTACAACAGTATACAGCCAAATTTAAACATTCCTCAACATGTTAGGCAACCAACAGTACATATATCTATAACATTTAAAATTAAAATCTGCTTTATTTACCATCCAATCTCTCCACTTCAGGTCAATTATTGTTTACATATAGTATACATATCCTTCTATTATACCAAATTAAACTTTCACCTTTAAATTTTACAATCGATGACGTCACGCTTCTAACCGTGAAATATACCAATCTTATTTCCAACAAACCTAAAGTTTTTTCTGGATTAGAGAGTTGCTATTTTAGACTTTACAATAGATTCTCAACATATTTTTTAAACAGTTTTAATTATATTTTCAATCAGCTATTACCTACCTTTACATTTTAATTAAAATCCAAAAATTAAAACTACACTTTTTGTAGTTCGTAACCAAAAATTTACTTTACCTTGTCTTGTCATGTCACTCTTTGTCATTCTTTTTTCATTTTACATCAGTTGGTCTGTGCTAATTCAAATGGCAAGTACCTAGTTTTTTCGAGCAGGAAAGCATGTTGCTCTTTAGGCACATACATAATTTAATCTTGTAACATCGACTTGTAGTCACAATATTTTATCAAAAGTTATAATGCAAGCCATATATTATGAAGTTACCACCTTCATTGGTGTGCTAGTTACAACTACTTTGCGGAATGTAAGTATTCTCCACATATTTTTCTCATTAACAGTCACAATTTTAACCTTTTTGCCTTAATCTAACGTGGAAATACTTCATTCCAGGCACTGAAGATGTTCTGTTCAGAACGAAAACGTTTTGCAATCCATGTGGATGACTTTTAGATAGTTTTTAAATAAACGATTTTATACCAAAATACAATTTGAAGTTTTTACTTCTGTATAGGTTTTTTTAAACTATGGTATACAGCCAACTATTGGGATTTTCCCATTAATTTTATTTTAATGACAGTATGGTCAATTTGGCTCTTCAGTATTTGCGACTAGCAAACAACTTGAAACTTGATATATGGTTTATTCAACAGTGTCTCAAATTCAAAGTTTTTCCAACTTTCAGTATTGTCAGGACATCTAAAAATGTACCACCTAACATCAGGACTTCACTACAGATAAAACTTATGAAGAAAGAGATATGTTCACACTATAGCAAACTTAATTACATCAATTGTAAGCTTAAGGTAATGTATGATTCTTTGCTCGATACATTTGGATTTATTAACATCGATAACTTTTTGACAGATGTGCATGACAAGGTAGATGCTTCTAATTCAATTAAATTCAATAGAGTACACAATAAACTTATTAATCTTATTAGAGACAAATCTGTGCATGACAAAGCCTCTTAGGATAGAAATAACAATAAAACCTTTTCAGATTTTCAATTTCACCCCAGAATAAAAAACCTTACTGATATCAGCTTTACTGAAAATGAGATTAAATTACTAAACTATGGTCTCAAATACTCAGTTCCTAAAGATTTATCTCTACATGATCTTGAGAGTCTATCTATTGAGACAGATATAGTAATCCAAAATCTTTCATTATCCCTTTCACAAAGAACGTCAACTAGAAATTCCTGTTACCGTTACATTAATAAATATAAAAATAAGATTTCTTCACCGTCAAATTCTTCAGCTTCTAACAATTCTCTCTTCCCCGACAATCTTTCATTCAAACAAGCACAATCGCATCTTAAAACTCTTAAATCAATTAAACTTAAAATTTCCAGTCACAATCTAATTTTTTCTAGGGCTGATAAAGGTAACTGTTTGGTCATTCTGGACCAAGATTCTTACAACAATAAAGTCTCATCTTTTCTAGAGGAAAATCACTTCACTCTTATACCAACTGATCCCTCTAAGAGATTCATAGGTAAATTGAAAGAGAACATCAAAAAATACTCCGAATTTTTATCTGATCATGAGGCTCCTTACCATAAACTCCCTGGTAATCCTCTCATTCCAAGGCTATACGGTTTGCCTAAGATACATAAAGTTGGAATTCCTATACGTCCAGTCGTCAGTTTCATCAATACACCAGTCTCTATTTTATCTAAATTCATACTTAATTCTTTAAAAAATTTACTTAACTTCACCCCACATTTTACTGTATTAAATTCATATCAATTAGTTGACAAACTTCAACTCATTAACCTTACTCCTGACATAACTATGCTATCTTTTGATGTTAGCAACTTATTCACTTCAGTACCCAAACTTGAAACTTTAAGTCTGGTAAAATCACTCTTAGTCAACAAATCTATTCATCCCAACGTCATTTCACCGATACTAGATATCCTTGAATTATGTCTATCTCAAGATTTCTTCCAATTTAATAACAAATTCTACAAACAACCCGATGGTTTAGCAATTGGCAGTTGCTTGTCCCCATTCCTAGCTGATGTCTTTATGGATTATTTAGAGTCCAATCACATCATGAAAAATCCAGAAATTTAACATTGGTTTCGTTATGTAGACGATTGTTTGGTCTTCATTGCTGGTAACCCGGACTCAGCTCAACAACTTCTTCTCAAAATTAACCAAATCCACCCTAATATCAAATTTACCATGGAACTAGAATCTTCTCAGTCCATTAACTTTCTTGATTTATCTATTTCCAGACTTAACGACCAATTCAACTTTGGTATCTTTCGTAAACCCACAAACAGACCACTTTATTCATTTCTCTTCTAATCATCCTCTATCACACAAATTAGCAGCTTTTAGAAGTTTCATACACAGACTTTTTTCTATACCTATGCCAACAGACTCATTCAATAATGAACTCAACATCATAAAACAAATAGCTGTCAACAATGGTTACGATCCCTCTATAATAGTCAAACTCATACGTAAGAGAGAATCTAGAATGTTACAAAATTCGGCTTTCCGTCAGTCTTCTTCCTCCTCACCCATTTACAGGTCATTACCATATCACAACCCCACCCTATCTAAAAAGATTAAACGTATTGTATCTAATTCTTCTGACAACATACATATTTCTTTCAAAGTTGGTAACACCCTTGGCCACTTTTTGACAAATACAAAAGATACAATACACTATATGAACCGTAGTGGAGTCTACAGATTGACTTGTTCTGATTGTGATGCCTCTTACATCGGCAGGACTTGCAGATCACTATCAACCAGATCTGCTGAACATTCTAAGAGAGATACTACTTCAGCTTTTTCCCATCACCTAAAAGTTAACAATCACAATCTCAGCATCCCTGATGGTGTTAAATTAATCCACAACATCCAAGACAGGAACACTCTACGGTTGGATCTGTATGAGGACCTTGAGATTTCTAGAGACATGAGGACTAGCCCTAATTGTGTTAATCGCCAAACCACTCTTAATCGTCCTTTTACTCCTATCCATCGACAACTATTCCCCTAACCCAACTTTAATCCTTCTTATACTTTCCCATATTCATTTTCCGTTATTTCTATTCATTATCTTGTTCCCTCTTTCCCAACACCCCACTAGTTTCTAACATTCTTCTATTTCCTTACTAATCACCCATTAACACACATCTAGACTTGCACCTTCTCTTTACCTTCACTCTTTTCTCCTACTTTATCCGATTCCTACCATAGTTTCGATTCTTCTTTTCTGTTTTTCTTTTCCTCTTTCTTCTCTTCTTTTCTTTTCCTCTTTTTCATTTCTTCTTCTTTACATTTTCTTACTTTCCTTTTTCTTTTATTTGCCATCTTCTTTCACATTTATTTTCTATTCCTTTAGTTGTGTGTTTTTCTTGTCTTACCTCATGTTTCTGTCATTTCAGGTCCAACAGCTCTTATATCACAAATTTTTATCTTAATTTATTTAGACTCTCATTTTCTTACTGATAATAGCCCTTAAATCTTGATCTGATTTACTTGTCTCTTTGGAATGTTCTCTCTCTTACCACATAATCACTTTGTCTTGTTGCCTGTTATGTCACCTTCGCTTCATTCATCTCATTTAATAACTACTACAGTCAATTCCTTTGGTCTGCTACACATTTTACTATCTTTTCTTATTATTTTCATGTTACCTTTTTCTCTTTCAAAATAATTTTATTAGACTATACTAAACAATAGGGTACTGCAAACATAAATCCATTAGCTTAAATTCAGTCTGTTAACTTTTTCATTTTTCCACCTACATATCAGGCAACCCACAATACTCAGCTATTTTAATTTAATTTCATATTAGTTCTTTTACATCATTCTTAATTCTGGTTAACATCTCTGTCATTTAAGATTATAAACTTGCACTATAATTACATCAAACTTGGTTCAGTTTGTTCACTCCCCTACCATATACCACATCAAACTCATAGGTCGCTATCTCAGATACTCAGTCATTCTAGATTCTCCATTACATATTGACACTAACACATAATTTATCATATATTAGTTAGATATCATTCCATTATTCACCCACACATTAACCACTGCTGCTGGACGCCTTCATGGTATTTTTCCTTGAATGATTTTATTCCATCCTAAACAACATAAAGTGTAATTAGATTTTGCTGTCACATTTTTTATTTTTTTCCTTTTCGTTACTAATTCATTACTATTTTATTAATTCCATTGTTTACAATTATTTCTTTAATATTGTCATCTACTCTTGATCTGTATTCTTTTAGTTATTTTAACTTTAATTTTTCCACAATTTCTTTACAATTTTAACAGACAGTATCATCATTACAACAGTATACAGCCAAATTTAAACATTCCTCAACATGTTAGGCAACGAACAGTACATATATCTATAACATTTAAAATTAAAATCTGCTTTATTTACCATCCAATCTCTCCACTTCAGGTCATTTATTGTTTACATATAGTATACATATCATTCTATTATACCAAATTAAACTTTCACCTTTAAATTTTACAATCGATGACGTCACGCTTCTAACCGTGAAATATACCAATCTTATTTCCAACAAACCTAAAGTTTTTTCTGGATTAGAGAGTTGCTATTTTAGACTTTACAATAGATTCTCAACATATTTTTTAAACAGTTTTAATTATATTTTCAATCAGCTATTACCTACCTTTACATTTGAATTAAAATCCAAAAATTAAAACTACACTTTTTGTAGTTCGTAACCAAAAATTGACTTTACCTTGTCTTGTCATGTCACTTTTGTCATTCTTTTTCATTTTACATCAGTTGGTCTGTGCTAATTCAAATAGCAAGTACCTAGTTTTTTCGAGCAGGGAAGCATGTTGCTCTTTAGGCTCATACATAATTTAATCTTAGTAACAACGACTTGTAGTCACAATATTTTATCAAAAGTTATAATGTAAGCCATATATTATGAAGTTACCACCTTCATTGGTGTGCTAGTTACAACTACTTTGCGGAATGTAAGTATTCTCCACATATTTTTCTCATTAACCGTCACAATTTTAACCTTTTTGCCTTAATCTAACGTGGAAATACTTCATTCCAGGCACTGAAGATGTTCTGTTCAGAACGAAAACGGTTTGCAATCCATGTGGATGACTTTTAGATAGTTTTTAAATAAACGATTTTATACCAAAATACAATTTGAAGTTTTTACTTCTGTATAGGTTTCTTTATTATTTAGTTTGCATATATTTTAAATACTATGAAGTAATAATTGGTATTTTTACAAGTAAAATACCTTAAGCGTCCGCTATTACCCGCCTTTACCCTAATTGTTTTTATGATTTTCATAAAACAAAATTTTGTAATTTTTTAGCTATGTACCTACTTATAATTACTTTTTACTTTTATTTTTTGAGTGTTCTGTTTGAAGTTTTCAATTTAAGTTTTAAAATGATTACAGTTTTATTAAGGTACCAAGGGTATTATCTATAATACCCGTGGTGCCTTCAGCGTTTAATTTGCGACTAAATTATTCTTTATATGCATCTTTGAATGAATTTTGAATTAACTAGTTTTCAAATCCAATGGGAAACCACCCCATTATAGTCCCTAGTAAAGTTATCATGGAATCAATTAGTGAAACGAATTTACTGATCATGGGCTGCGAAACTCAAGATCCGGCAGGGGAAGAAATACACAATTAAACCACAGGGCTTCCCTGTGAGCAAAACATCACCAGACATAAGATGAAAATGAAGAATCCGTATAAAATAGCTACATGGAATGTAACAACTTTGTATGAAGTCGGTAAGCTGAGAAATCTACTCTGAAATGGACAGACTAAATATTACTATCATGGGAGTGAGTGAAACAAGATGGCGAAACACAGGGAATTTCATTGAAAACGGATACGCCATTCATTTTTCTGGAAACCAAAACCATATGCATCGAAACGGAGTAGCAATAATTATGAAACAGCATATCAGTAAATCTAACAATAAAACACTGAAAACGTTTGTTTTCTATACTCCCACAAAATTTATTACAACTAAGTGACTACAGCTGTTTCGGCAGAGTGCCTTTCTCAAGTAATATAGTTTACAATGTGTTTGCCTTTTTAAGTCTTTAACTGAAGAGGTTGAGGAGTGGGGAGCTGTTTGTCTCGAGTTGGTCATTCAGAATTATATCTGTATTTTTCAATTTATTAATTTCCATAGATTCTAAAAAAGATAGCTTAAGGCCTTTATTTTGGATACGCAGAATTTGAAACTCTTCATTGAAAGAATGATTATGATCTAGAAGGTGAAGTGCGTATGTAGAAGTGTCTGTTTTTCTATTGTTGAAAGCCCTTTTGTGTTCTGCTATCCGTTTGTCAAAGGTTCTGCCAGTTTGACCGATGTAGTTGCTTTCTCTTTCGGCTTTTATTGTTCTTAATATATTTATTTAAGTTGTTGTTAGTTTTGAAAGCTGGTGTTATTCTTTCCTTTTTTATGTATCTGTTGTTATCTTGCCAGTATATGTGAGAGAGCAGAAGGTACTGGGTTCTTTCTGTGGTGGTGGATACACTAATTTCAGGGCTTTCTTATGGAGTCTTTGGTTTTGGTCTTTGGTTTAACATTTTGTTAACTGTTTGTTCGTTATAGCCATTGTTTACTGCGATTTGTTTAACGAACGTCCAAAAAATTATAAATTGTGATTTTAACTACATCGTATAACCAAGAATCGCCTTTAACGATATAATAATTCATGTTTTACAAAATATGTCTAAGTCCTAGTCAAAATTAATGCATACAGTGGAACCCCGATAAGTCGGCCTCCGATAACCCGGAAGTCCGGCTAACCCGGAACTATTTTCATCAGACAAAACAAACATGTCTTCACTTTGACTGAGTTTTTTACCAAGAAATAAACAATACTGTATACAACTGTACGTAAATTAGATGTGCTGTTCATATGAATTGCATGTTTTTGCGATTATAATGTGTATTTGTTTATTATTTATATGTATTTTATTAGTTTTTACCATATTCTCCGGCTAACCCGGATCGGCCGCGGTCCCGATTAATCCGACTTATCGAGGTTCCACTGTACTTTTAAGTTTGTTTCCAAAATGAACTTAAGTCCAAAATAAATGTATTCCAAAATTTACTAAGTCCTCTGGGCATGCGCTATGATTGCAAATAGGCTTAAATTGACAGTAAATTATAACATCTCTTTTAAGAGAAACTGTTGTGACATTTGGGAGTAGTTATTGTACCTTAAATATTTTTAATAAGGAGTGAAAATTATAAAGAGACTGTTTTACTTTCTTCAAAGGGGCGACGTAAAAAAGAAAATAAAGATAATAGGAAGAAAAACATTAAGTCTACATTGCGTAACAGTGCAGTGGGTAAAACTAAAAAAAGTTCTTGTAAACACACGTCTTCCACTAAACGGTGTAAAGCAAATCAATTGACTCAAGAAGATATCCAAGGTTAGTGTTCTAGTTTTTGTAGGTATGTAAAGTATTCTTATGTTTGGTATTTTTATTCTAGCTTTATTCAATAAGGTATACGAACATAAATCGGCTGCGTTGCAAAACAACTTTCTTACAAAATTTATACAACCACAGACTCCACAACGACATCGTCCTAGAACAGATAATCCTAAGAAACGACAGCGCAATGATTATTTTATACGAAAAATCGACGGTAATCTCCTACGTGTATGCGTTACTACTTTTCAGTCAGTTACTCAGATGTCGCATTCCAGAATAAAATCCATTCCTGCTTATTTAATTTAAGGTAAAGGGGGGCCATCAGCGGATCGGTCAGCTTAGAAGTGACCCATTTTGCAGGTGAAAAAATGCACTTGAAATATTCGAAACTCATGCAAAATCAGGATATCACAAACGAAATTCGGAACTCGCAGATAACTTTCTAAAAATAATGTCTAGCCAGGCTTTGTCACTTGATAAGCAGTTGTCTTCTGAAAGGAAGAGACAGCAAAATGAAAACCGAAAAAAAGTAATCCCTATCGTAAAAGGAATATTTTTTTGGGGCAAACAAGGTATACATTTAAGAGGTAAAACTTATTCGGGGCGGATCCATATTACATCAGAGTCTGAACAACCACTTCATAATGATCGTAATTTTCGAGCACTGTTATTCGAGCAGCCGAATCTGGGGATAAAAATCTTTCTGAACATTTGGTCACTCTTTACACGAGCTCTCAGATACAAAATGAAATCATTGACATTTGTGGTGATATTATTCAACATAAGATCATCGGTGCAGTAAAGGCAAACTTTTTTGCGATGCTCGCCGACGAGACGACTGACATTGCGCGTGTGGAGCAAGTCTCACTGTGCTTGCGGTATGTTGATTTCTCAGATGTTAAACAACATAAAATTAACAAGATGTTCTTGCAGTATATTCCAACTGTTGACGTGACAGGATGTGGCCTTGCAAATCTCATACTTACAGCTCTGAAAAAGTATGGACTTAATGTTAATAATGTTGTGATGGGATTGGTCAAGGTTACTATGGGACTGCAGCTATGAGTGGGTATTTGCACGGTGCTGAAGCGTATATTCCTAACAAATATCCCCTTGCTTTTTATGTACATTGTAGTGAACACTCTCTCAACCTTGCTATTGCGGACTCATGTTCACAAGCAGATATGCGAAATTGCGTTGGGATCGTAAAGTCTGTTGGTTTCTACTTTAGACGTTCGGCACAACGCACTGCCGTTCTGAAACAAAAAATTCGGGATCTGTTGTCGGCTGATCATCAAAAAAATCTACTGGCGATGTGCGAAACACGCTGGGTTAACAAACATGAAGCCATTATCAGATTCAGGGATATTTCCAGCGATTGTGCACGCTCTCGAAGAACTCCAATCTAGCCACAATGCAGAAACATCTCAACAAGCCGTCCAAATGCTTAATACACTTCCATCTTCGAGTTTTGTTATGTGCCTAGTGATACTTCAGTCAAGAGCTATACCTTGTCGCTATCAAAGCAACTGCAGGCAATTAATACAGACCTCATAACGGCATTTAGCCTCGTGGATACTGTTATTAATGCTTTGCAACTTTTGAGACAGAAAGCTGACGAAGAGTACCTTCATCTCTATGAGGAAGCAAAGGTATTGTTCGAAGAAAATGGTGGTATAGTCGGTTCGCTAAACTCAGACGCAACTGGCTAGATATTTTAGTCGATAATTTTTTTGTTTTTTGCCAATTTTTCAAAAATTGGCAAAATTACTAAATATTTAGTGATTATTAACTATTTAAAAATTATTTTTTGCCAATTTTGCTAAAATTGGCAAAATTACCGACTAAAATATTTAGAAAGTTGCGTCTGAGTTTAGCGAACAGACTATATATTGCTTATGTCACTTATCGTCGAAAGGCAGTTGAATCGCTCTAATATTCCTACGTCGGATGTGTCTACATAGTACAAAATAAATTTTTTCGTCCCATTTCTAGACCATACAATTCAACATTTGATTGAGGTTTACAAAACACCGTAAAGTAGTATGGGCACTATTTCGTGTGTTACCATCAAATTTTGAGACCGGAAATTGAAGACGCATTTGGCATGTATTCGTCAGTGCTGCTCGAAAAAAGTGTATCTGTCTTCAAAGCAGAACTTGAAGTGTAGAAAGCAGCTATAAATTCCGCCTCCCCTTCTCCCAAATCAGCCTTAGAATGTTTGGATAAGTGTGATCAGAAACTGTATCCAAATATTTATATATTGTTGCAAATATTGGCTACCATATCTGTTTCTACTGCTACCCCAGAAAGGACCTTTTCAAGCTTAAGAAGGCTTAAAAATTACTTGGGAAACAACTGCTGAAAACAGACTGAACGGCTTGGCTCTCATGAACATTCACTATAGCATAGAAATTTGAACCGAATGAAGTAGTGAAGTACCGAACTAAAAATAAAAATAGAAAATTAATTCTGTAATGCTTACCTTATTTATAATAGTACTTTATTCTCCCTAATTTCGTCCAGGATATTTTTTATTGATCTATTTTTTACATCACCATTCAATTTTTTCCTATTAACATCTTGGCTACCGTGTGAGATGCCGGCATCTCACACAAAATATGACTGTAATACGGTGTGAGACGCCGGCTTCCATAGCGTCTGCAGTACAAAATCACAAGTTGTTAGTTTAAATGGTCGGTGGCATAGGTGTTAATATAAGGGTTATTTTATGTACTTTTAGTCTTTTATTTTTTTGAAAATAGTTTTGAAGTACATACTGGGTAAAAATAGTTAAAATTAATTTTTAAAAAAGATACCCTGTATGTGCAAATAACTGGGCCTTTTCATGTTTAACTCCAAATATCTCGAAAACTAATGACTCCACCTCGACATTCGTGACTCTGTCCACCCAACCTATTCGTAATATCCTTTTGTAGGCCCATAACTCGAAGGCTTCTAATCTGTCTGAAACATCTATCTTTAAGGTCCAAGCTTCCAACCCATAAAATAATAGGGAAAACACGTAGCATTTCATAAGTTTTATCTTTAAAGAAATTGTAATATCCCCGCTATAAAATACTTTTTTCAGTTTGATGAAAGCGTTTGTTTTAATCCTCTGCGTATTCAATATTTTCATTAATAGGTCTGGATCCCGCGTATGAAAAAAAGTTGATTAATAGCAAGCTGAAAATTTGTTAATTGCTTAAGAGTGTCTAGTCGGATAAACTTTGATATATGGGAATACTGGAACAGGGGCAGTTTTAATTGTGGAACAGGTTAAAAATTTGGAACGGTCAGACCACGAAAACGGCACATTTATTTTGTCCGACAGAACAGATTTAAACTCTCCGAACAGAGATTACACTCTCATGCAAAAATTAGACTGCTATTTATCACCTGTCATAATTCCTGTCATTTGACATATTCTACATGTTCCACTCATTAAAACGCCCATTTGGTGATAAATAGCAGTCTGATTTTTGCATGAGTTTAATCTCTGTTCGGAGAGGTAAAGTCTATCCTGTCGGCAAAATACATGTGCCGTTTTCGTGGTCTGACCGTTCCAAATTTTTAACCTGTTCCACAATTAAAACTTCCCCTGTTCCAGTGTTCACATATATCAAAGTTTGTCCGACTAGACACCCTTAAGCTACTAACAAATTTTCAGCTTGCTATTAATCAACTTTTTTTTCATACGCGGGATCCAGACCTATAATTATTGTACCCAGGTATTTATATTTTTCCACTTTTTTAATTTGTTGTCCATGTACTGTTATGCTTTCTTGGCGCTATCCATATATCCATTATTATCCATATTATATTACTTGTAACACTAAAGATCATACATTTTTCAGAGAGCCTGCTACAAGACGTTGTTACTGTGATCGGAGCGTTTATAATAACTATGGAAATAGTTGCAGTAGCATGCTACTGCGGAACAGCATATGTACGTAGCGTTGTTCAAAGAGACGTTAGCTGTTTTCTCGATGCCAAAATCTACTTCTTACCATCGCCAGAAATCGAATATGTCAAAATAGAAGATAATGAACATCAAATAACTATAACTGAGACGGCTATATAAATACTACACTTGCGAGCAAAAAAATCGGGTCCCTCGATTAATTATACAAGTTAAATGTCTCGCATTTCCTAAACCTGTCGTCCGATTATTCTCTAGATCTATTTAGAGTATTGTAATCGCCAACCAATTATACATCTATAAGTATAAGTCTGATTTAATATGTAAATACCCGTCAATGAATTCATAATTTTTTAAGTCCAATGTATAATAATCACAGAGGTACGTTTTTTCTGTCACTTTCGACTATAATGCGTTAGAAAGAATTCGATAATCTGTGACGCACTGAAAAAGGTTTTTCATGATCTGTACCTTAATATTTCAGAATATCAAAAATTGTTATTATGAAAAGTTGTTTGGAATTAAAAACTATGTTTTAATATGCAATTACATCTTTCTAAGTAAAAAAAATCAAATTCTTCTTGAATTACGGATACTCAACATAATCTTATTACATTTATGATAACTATTGTATTATCAATTTTACGAAAAAAAATATTCTTCATAAAATTCTCTACCTGGTTTAAAATCTCAGATGCAATGATCAGACGTCAAATTTTTTCAATTTTATACGAGTTATGTCAAAAATATGAATAAAGAGTTAAATACCTTTATAGTTCACAATATTTCAATTAGAAGGATGTAACTGAATATTGAAATAGTTTTTAATTATAAACAACTTTTCTTAATAACGTTTTTCGATATTGTGAAATATAAAGGTACTTTACTCTTTAGCGAAATTCATATTTTTTGACATACCTCGTATAAAATTAATAACATTTGATATCTGATGACTGCATCGTAGATTCTATATGATGCAGAGTATTTTATGAAGAATAACTTTTTTCGTAAAATTGATAATAAAGAAGTTTTCAATAGGTTCGAAGTTAAGGTGGACTTCCACTGGTCCGATGTCCGACTGTACGATATAAATTTCAGCGAATTTCATTGGTTGAAAAGTGACAGTTGGGGTTTTCGTACGAAATTAAAAAGTCATCGGAAGAAGTTAATAGAAGAAAATATTTTAACATTTGCACGAAAATCGGATGAATTTTGACACTGTTGATATTCGATCTTGAACTCTAACCTTAGTTTTGTGAAGTGTTTATGTTTTTGAAATATATTTAAAATGAAACAACAAAATCGTACTTATATGGATGTGATGAATACAGTGTTGCTTTACGGTATTCTACACTATGTGAGGCAACAACGATTAGAACGTAGCCGGCGTCGCCCAAAAAGATTTTGGGTTAGACCAATTTTTTAATACAGCAAAAATCAAGGGGCTTACCACAATCTTCTTTAAGAAATGCGCCTTATTGATCCTAAAAAATATTTTAACTATCTAAGAATGTCAAGCGAAACGTTTTAAGAACTGTTAAGAATTGTAGGTCCTTAACAAATATATACCATACTCGTGAGTCAATATCAGCAAGTGAGAGACATACATTGACATTAAGGTAAATTTGATTCTTATATTCTACATACGAGTATATGTACTTACACAAATATTTTAGATTTTTAGCCAGTGGAGATAGTATGGTGTCTATTTCCTATTCATTCCGTATTGTAAATTCAACAGTGACTCATATTATTAGAGAAACTTGTAAAGTTATTTGGGATAAAATGGTTTTTTAGATACAGTAGACTCCCTCTTAACCAGTCCCGCATTAACCGGCCGTCGTATTAACCGGCCACTCCCCCCTCCTATTGTTTTGCGTACCTCGGCGCTTGATCATCGTCTCTCGCCCCCGGTTGTCAGTTCTGTTTTTGCTTTCGAGAAGGATTGTTACAGTTGTCTTGTGCGAAAATGAGTGAGAAGCGTAAACGTGTGGTTGTGACGATGGAAAAACGTCTAAGTGTGCTTAAACGGATCGACAAAGGTGAATCGGTAAAGAAAATTTGTTCAGAGTTGAATATGGGAAAAAGTACAGTGAAGGACTGGCGAAGGGATCGGCGTTCAATCGAGGATTTCTGCGCCCAAATGGAATCAGATAAAAATCTAAAAACTAGATGCACTAATAAAAAAAAAGTTGGGGTAGTAGATGGAGCTCTTTGGTTGTGGTTCCTTCAAGAAAGGCGAAAGGGCACACCTATTAGCGGCCCGATTCTAAGGGAAAAGGCTTTATGTATACACATCAAAATTATAGACGGAGGCGAATTTATTGCAAGTGAAGGTTCGCTGACTCGCTGGAAGGCACGTCACGGAGTTCATTTTGCACATGTAAGTGGAGAAAAAATGTCAGCGGGCCTTTCAGGTGTAACTGGTTTTACCTCCAAGTTTGTAGAAATTATAAAAATGGAAAAATTAAAAGTATATAACATGGGTGAGACGGGTCTGAATTTTAAAATGCTTCCAGAAAAAACATTTTTGGGAAGTCATGAAAAATCGGCTTCTAGATTTAAAAAGAATAAAGAGCGCATTACAGTTGCTATTTGTTCAAATGCAGCAGGAACACACAAAATTCCTCTTTTCGTTGTTGGTAAGTCCGCTAAACCGCGTGCATTTAAAAATTTACATCTATCGTCCCTCCCCTTATTCTACAGATCACAAAAATCAGCATGGATGAGCGCTGATTTATTCAAAGAATGGTCTGAGCGTGAATTTGTTCCGAGAGTAACGTGCCATCTTAAGAGCGTAAATCTTCCCAATAAAGCTTCTGGATAATGCTCCAACTCATCCTGGGAACCTAACACGTGAGACAGATGCCATAAAAATTATCTTTCTTCCTCCTAATGTGACAAGCTTGGTGCAACCGATGGATCAAGGTGTAACGTTCCGCCCCTTATAGAATCAATTATTGATGGGAAGATATTATTTAATTATCGGAAATATTATTTAATTATTTTCAGAATTATTTTCTTTCAATGTTTATTAAAATACAACTAAAACCCATCACAGAATTTTAAAATGCTTGCTGACGTCACATTTAAACGTGGCAACATTGGTTTCCCCACTTTGACAGCTAGGGATTTTGAGAATGGCCACGAGGTTCTTGGGCCGTGGAACTGAACACGCCACTGTGCTTTGAGGAGTGGTTCTAAGTAGATGCGGGGTTATTGAACTAAGATTTACCTATAATTCTAAGTTCCACAGTTATTAAATAGTTATATTGTAGTCATCCAGGATCAGTGAACAGTGAATTTGAAGAATTGTACCGCATAATGGAGTTCCACCCCGGTAAATAAAAAAAAATTATTAATTTTATTCAGCCATGTTGAATGTCCTTGACTGATTTGCTAATTAAATTTTATGTAGGCTATTTTCATGGTTCGATCAAACTCATCTTGAGAAAATTATGTATTCTTTGTGGATTTTGCTTTTACTTGGAAAATAGAGCTCATTTAAATTAATTTTTTTATACTCCTTTCAAGTTCAGATCTCCTATCTTTTGAAAGATGATCAAATAAGTATCCATTGCATAGTCATACTATTTCAGCCTAATATAATATGTCTGTATACCTGTATATTAATGAAATATTATTTCACAGTAATTATATCTTGTATTCAAATCGAAAATTACATGTGTTATTTGACCAAGGTCATCCGATAACAACTTGATAAAGAGCCGAACTGTCTAGTCATTCAAGTTTTTGGACTTAATGACCTATTTCTTCTTATTCCCATAGGAATAAAAACACCTCCTCGTATTTCTTGCTTCTTTTTTTGACATTGGTAGATTGGTAGTAACACCATACTGTGTTTTTAGCATCTACTATGAAATCTTAAAAAACAAAAACCACCTAACACCACCAGGGACAGACCACTCCTCGAGCAACGATCACTGGACAACCAGCCTGGATCATTTCCAGTTGTTCTTCCTTTAAGTACCTCCAGCTGTTTCCACCAGCCTTCCTGTACCTCCAGCAGGACCGCTGCAAGCGAAAGTTAGCACCACTGGGTGCTCATTACATCAGCCAGACGATTGGGTAAAAGGGGTTTGTTTGGGGACATTTGATGCGTTTTAGTAAAGACAGACTGTTTTTTGTGATATTCAGGACATATTTTTTTATAGTTTAATTGCACACAAATTTTTCCTACTTCATATTTTTATAGTATTTTTTTTTATATAATATTTAATTGATAGCGTTCCCCATACTGCATAATCCCTAAGGTAAAGATCTCTGAGCTCAGATATTTTCCCCTACAAAAGTTGTTGGTACTCTTATTTTGATTATTTTTATGCTGGTTTTCCTTTCTATATAACAATTTAACATTATTTTAGTCTACTTTAAATTAAATTCTTCAAATTAACTTCAACTATTAGTAAAAATTTCAATCATTCACATTATTTAACTTTAAATTAAATTCATATAAACTTCTGGGCTCTATTCCCTCAGAATAGAGTTTGGTTTCACTTGTTGAGTCATTATTGTAAACTACGAGTTATAAAAAGGATCTGTTATATCCAACCGTAGATTTATTTATTAGGTAAAGGCTTGTGCCTGTCTAACTCACCTTGAGTTACTTATATATTATTTACCGTATCAGGTAATATTTAATTAAGGTGTACGTATTATAAACGTACAATTGTTATTAGGTGAAGGTTGTTAGTAATAACCAGGTGTAAGTTGTACTTTCTGTATTAGAGGTACCCTTATTCAGATTTTCTAACCTTATTAAGATTATTCTTAGATCACATTTGTGTGATAATTTTGTAATTGACTTTCACTAGTATCATTTTTTGTCATGTTAGAGTCACAGACTAGTTACTTGTCTTAACTCGGAGATTGTGAACATCTAGTAGTTAAATTTAATAAATATATATTTATTGTGTATATTTTTTTTTCTCGTATTACTCCTTTATATTTGTACATTTAATATACTTTTATTACAAATTTAATATACTCTATAGCAGCGTAGAATACCTGGAAGAGGGTTAACCCAGTTATCCTTCTTCTGGCGCCCAAAAATTTATTCTATTTTCATTATATTATTATATTTACCCTATCTACTTTGTGAACATTGTCTTAATATCTTCTTTTCTAGCCATCATTGTCATTTCCTTTAATTTATTGTCCAGCCAGAAATAGCCGTGCAAATTGGCCGAATCCTTCCTTGAGTGTCAAGTGGCCATTCTCTTGCATATTGAGCTAGCTATTCAAGTTACATCTATCTATTCATAATTTTCATCTTCAGTCCTATATCAATTCTATACTCTTCGTCTTAGCATCTTTCCATACAAGTACTACTGCAAAGTAGTATTTGAGACTTCAGCTTCTTCAACGCAGAAGCCACATTGTTGTTCCTTTGGCTACATTAAGTAGATCTTCTTTTTCCTTCGTCTGTTGGAGTTTATCACTCTCTGTGTATTCACTCACAACAGAAAATCTTCATCGTCTATCTGTTACAAAGGGGTGATTGAAAGCTTGAAAAGACGATACAGACGTAAATTACTGTCCGAAATTTTTCAATGCGCTGAAAGTGAAGATCTCAATCTTGTTGATATCATCAAAAAAATTAACTTAAAGCACGTAATTTACATGTTAGCTTCCGCCTTCCAAGAAATTCCTGCTTCTACTTTCGTTAAGTCTTGGCGAAAACTTTGGGCCAACATTGAGGAACATATTGAGTGTCAACAATCACACGAAGAAGATAATTCTACCGCCATTCTTCAAGATCTCCAAACGTTATCCGAAAATGTTCAATTGCAGGCCGAAGATATTGAAGAATGGATGAACTGTGACGAGGAACTTGAAAACTAATTTTTGACAGAGGACGAATTACACTAGCAACACATAAAAAGCCCTATGAAATGAAGACGGGGAGACTGATGATGTTGAAGGAGAGAGAAAGGTCGGCCACACCGAAGCGAGGCTGCAATGGAAGTGACATTGAAGTATATTGAACCTGGGTCATCTTTAATAGACGTCTTGGTTTTAAAAAATTAAGAGATAGCTTTTAAAACTTCACTTAGTGTCAAGAAAAAAAACAAAATTACAGATTTTTTTAAAACAAGTTTGTAAAATATTTAAATATGTACATACATAGTAATAAATAGTATTTTTCAACTGTATACTTCGTGATTTTTATTAATATACACCTTCCTGTACATGTGTTTGATATATGTATGTACTTGATTTTTCTCATGAACCCATTTGGTCAATTTGCCACATTGTGTAGGGGCAATGGATGGCATGGCAAACATGGTATTATACAGGTAAGAATATCTATTTGTAAATTCGAGCGTCTTTTAAACATTTGTGATATGTGGTTACAGGCTACACATATCATTATATCATTGTGTTATTAGCAGTGTGTGATGCATACTCCAAATTTACTTTGGTAGATATAGGAAGTGAAGAAAGGCATAGTGATGGGGGTATACTTAAAAACTCCAATATTGGGCAATTTTTATTTAACAATCAGTTAAATATTCCCAATGCTGTGCCACTGGTAGATGATGAACCAGTAAATTATTATATGTGCTGATGAGGCGTTTCCACTTTCAACTAATGTTATGCGCCCATATGCTGGACGTTTTCTGCCTTTGAACAAGAGAATTTTCAATTGTAGGTAGGATTTTTTTAAGAAGTATTTTAGGTAACTGTGAAAAAAACTTATTTTCTGCAGAATTTAACAGAAACACGATGGCAACACGAACAGACAAGATGGCGCATATACAGAAAGCCCATAATAGAATCCGAGTCAACTGTAGTAGCAATAGTCCAAGCTGCAGTTTGTCTTCATAATTTTCTTATGAACGAAAACAGTTGATCGGAAAGATGAAAATGGGGATTTAGTTGAAGGTGATTGGAGAGGAGAAGATAATGAAAGTGTTTTACCAATACAGAGAATAGGAAGCAATATGAGTCAGAAATGCTGAAAAAATTAGGGCAATGCTTACAAAATATTTTATGGACGAAGCAGCAGTTTCTTTCCAGTGGAACAAATAAAACTTTTTGTAGAATTGTTGAATATTTTTTTAAATAATGCTTTTGAATTTAAACATACAATAATCATTGTTTTTGCAGAAAATCTTTTTTATATACTTTTACATGATCGTGTACAGCACTACCAGATTCACTTTGTATTTGAGATTTGGATGCGCACTGTTGTTAACGTTCAGTTTGTCCATATTTTCTGAATTCTTATTTGATACCGTGCAGCTATTTTACTTGGCAAGTCGTTACCAAAATAAAATTTAAAAAATTTGGAAAAACCAAAAGGCAACACTAGTTCGCATCCAAATCTCAAATATAAAGTGAAACTGGTCGTGCTGTAAGTTTTAATTTAACTTGTGTTTAAATTGAATTTATTTGATAAAATATCACCACACCTTCAAGGTTTATGATTTTATTCTTAAAAATAAAATTCCCCATTAAATAAGTAGTCGCAGAATTAGTCAACAAACAATCAGTAAATGAAGTGAAAGACGGTAAATATCGTCGGTGATACGGCAATACGTTATATATAAAAAAATTTGGTTATTAGGTTTATCTAACCACCAGTGTTATTATGACCTACTTCTGCAATACGTCCTATGTAAATATCCGATTACAAACTCGATTTTAAAACTATTGCAAAACATAAGTCGGCCGGCTGGCTTCACTGACTGTAACATGTTCTATGTAACAAGGTATTTTGCTTAAAGATAGTTGAGAGTGCATTACCGCTGATCAATATTGAAAAGTACATACGTACATGTCAAGTATGAATCGAGCTAGGAAATTAGGTAGTTTGGCTGCTGATCAACATCAGCAGACAATCCTAGATGAGAGCACAAGAGAGCTGAAAACCAAAGTTTTCAGAACAGATCAAGATTTGTCTAACGAAAGTGTATGGAGTGATCTAGAACCTACAGGTTCAGCGATTCTGGCTCAGAATATGCTCCTGTAGCGGGACTCTGTAATTTTTATAGCGAAAGCGTAAGCGTGATTTCCGAACGCTTTCATCAAGTTATACTCTGTAAACTGCTGTCGGATGACGTCGGCAACACCGAATGAAGTTCGGAAGTAAAGCGAAACGTGATTATTTGTGGTTTCGTTTCACCACGTTTAGCGCTTAGAGTGACGTATAAGAAGAAGAAATTGACAGTTTAACTTGTTTTTGAGGTTGTTTTTTACCACGTTTCGTTTTTTACCGTTGTTTACCAATACATAGTGTACTCGAGTTTTCAGTTTTCATAAATACCTACATAGTGTAAACTTACGATTTTTTTAACATGGAAAGCCGAGCAAAAACTCACCCTTCACAGTGGACAGTACTGCTAGATTTTGCAGAGGAAAATCCCTCAATATTAACAAAAAAATTGGATGGTTCCTCTGGAAGGATTAAATACAACGAAAAATGGACAGAAATCACTAACACCGTTAATAGCATGGGTTATTTGCAGAAATCAATGGAAAAATGGCAAAAAGTAAGTACATTATATTTAATTGATGATTGGGTCGACTTACATAACATGTTATAGGCTGTTGGAGACTGGAAAAGCAAGGTCAGATCAAAAGCAGCCGCTTTAAAGAAGGGCTTACATCAAACTGGAAGTGGTGGCCCACTACCACCTTTAAATGAAAACGAAAATCGTCTCATCTCACTGTTAGGATGGTCCAGCATTACAGGAGATGGGGATATGGAGATGGGATGTGATGTAAGTGTTTTATATAATACTACTAAGTACTTTTTTGTTATACAAACATCATGATGTCCGATATCGACCACTGCAAAGAATAACGTAACCAGCATTTACATTCTTCAGGATTCTTTGGTTTCTTTTTTTATATGCATGTGACATTCTAATAATCTTCATATTAGATTGTTGCTTCATAAATTTCAGTCAGTATGAAAATGGCCACGAATGTGTTCTGGATATTTTAACTGATTGAAGTTTAATATGTGTATCAGGTTTCCTAGACCTGGAAATTTATTTTCCCAGTATTTCTTGCTTGCTAGTAAGTTATATTCAAACATTTATTAACATTTGAAGAGTCCTTTCTATATATATAAGTTCTGTGTATAAGTGAGCTGATGTATGGTCTATGTTGGTTAATGATCATGCACGAAGATATCAATGTTCTATGATTAAAAACCATTTGAACATCAAAAAGAAAATTTTTATTATTTCAATACTAAAATTTTAGAATATTTACATAATAAAAACATCTACATATTATATCACCAATATGAATATAATATAATGTTACAGTCTTACCAAGGCATATGTATTTTTTAATGTTTTGATAGCAGAGACTGTAACTCTAGAATCTGTATTATATTTGGGCTTCTTTAACTAAAATTACTTATTTTGTAATCTAATAATTATACGTTTTTAAAATGTATATGAGTACATAGATACTAGACGGAGAGCTAGAGCCGAAAAATCATCGTCATAAGTAATACGGAGTTTTTCCTGTGAAATGTGTCCATTGTACATTGACATTTATGACCCCTTTCAGGCTGACAGCTCAGTCGATACAGGAAGTAGCAATAAGGGATGAAAGGGGAAAGTTAGTGCAGTCATTAAAAGGTTTTCACCTCCTATTTTGTTAAATCTCCATCGATTTGCATGAAAATTGGTGACTAGTTAGAGCATACCTAAAGAAATAAAACTGATTTGGTACCAACTTGCACTTTTACCCTGGTGGTCAATACCACCCGTTCCTGCGGGTGAAAACAATTTTATTAAAAATAAATCCACAAGTCGATAGAGGGACAAATTTTAAGTAAAATTTGTTATATCATGTTATTAAAATAAATCAATACTTTTTGAGTTATTAAAGATCAAAGATTTGTCTATTTAAGAGCATATGCGTGAAATTACGGATGATAAAAAGAACATATTAATTAATTGTATGTTAGTAAAATATTATTTTTATAGTTTTTCGATATTTAATTGAATTTTTTCTATCAATATAAACTGAATATGTCCAGAAACTGGGGGTGTCCAATAATGGGTACATTTGACATATTCGAATACAGTTTTGCTAAAGTTATAATATCGAAATACATAATATAAAAATAATATTTTAGTAACATACAATTAATTAATATGTTCTTTTTATCATCCGTAACTTCACGCATGTGCTCTTAAACAGATAAATCTTTGATCTTTAATAACTCAAAAACTATTGATTTATTTTAATAACATGATATAACAAATTTTACTTGGAATTTGTCCCTCTATCGATTTGTGGGGTTATTTTTAATAAAATAGTTTTCACCCCCGAGAAGGGGTGGTATCCACCCTCAGGGTAAAAGTGCAAGTTGGCACCAAATCATTTTTATTTCTTGAGGTATGCTCTAACTAGTCACCAATTTTCATGCAAATCGATGGAGGTTTAACAAAATAGGAGGTGAAAACCTTTAAAGACTACACTAACTTTCCCCTTTCATCCCTTATTGCTACTTCCTGTATCCACTGAGGTGTCAGCCTGAAAGGGGTTATAATTATCAATATACAATAGACACATCTCACATACCAAACTCCATATTACTTATGACGATGATTTTTCGGCTCTAGCTTTTAGACTATACCTACCTATATTTGCATAATTTTGACTATTAGATTACAACACAAATCTCAGTTGATGATACTAAAAGTACTTATTTTATAATGCAATATTTATAAAAAAATAAAACGGGATAATACCCGAAGGTTGGCTGTATACCATCTAGTTAAATAAAATTAACATGAAGTAAAACTCCCTAGTGTAGTTGGTATATTTAATAAAAATTCTAAAAAAATTTTAAAAATCCAAACGGATTACGTTCAAAACGTTTTCGGACTTATCAGTCCATCATCAGTGAACCTAAAAGTAAGTAATCTCACTTAGTAAAATTGAAAAGGGTGAAATTTTTAATGTTAAAAATTGAAAAGTGTGGTTACGATTACTTACTATCTTACTTACCATCATCAGTGTTGCCTAAAATAAGTATAACCATATTAATTATAAAAATGTTAAACTTAAAATGATGACCAAGGTAGAAGCAAAGTTTGGTTATACTTACAAGAACATGGTGAGCCAACCAAAAAATACGAAGGTCAAAGCCTTTCAAAAATGGACTAAAAGTCACATCAAAATGCTAACATAGCAAATTCCAAAGGATGGATATAATTCCTAAGGATAAGGCCCTAGGATTACATATGACTCCCACACGTTGTAAGTGGGTCAAAGGTAACAAAATAAAAATAACCTACTAAAATCACTAGATCGCACAATCACTTCTTACTGCATTTTACAAGAGATATGTACCTGCTACAATCTCATAATCTGCCTACTCATAGTTCTTTAATTTTAGATAGAGCAGTTGGGAAATGCAGTGAGTTTGGATTCTTCAAATACTGCATCAAGTTCAACTGCGCAGATTTCACCATCGCCACCTCCACTTGTGTTTTTGAGTGAATCCTCAGAAAATAAATCGAATGTGCCATCTACATCGGAAAATGTGGAGCCTTCTAAGAAAAAGGCAAAAACAACTGAAAATTAAAAAAATGGGACCTGCTTCACATTTTCCGTTGTCAAACACAAAGAGTGGGGTGTCATCAAACGTGCAGCAAATGCATAGAAAGACACTCGATATATTAAAAGAAATTAATACAAATGTAAAAAGACTGAGTGATGCACAAGAAAAAATGTGTGACGTTCATCTTCAAATACTAAATTTTTTAAAAAACAGTGTTTAACTTTAATAATTTTTTCTAGTTTTAAGTAATGATTAATTAGGTATTTTAGTTTATGTATTTTTTAGTTAAGAAGAAGCAATGTTTTTTAGTTAGGATTTACATTATTATTAAAAATTTTCTCTTTTGATGTGACTTTAATTTCCCAATCAACTTTGCTTTTTGAAGGATATATTTATACTAAATTTACAATCAAGATGCAGTAGTAATAAACAAACCAAGACACGTTAAATGCTATTAGGAGCACTCCCGAATCATAATTTACATTGTACATCTCACATAATGATTTCGAGAGTCTATACATTGTAAATTATGATTCGGGAGTGCTCCTAATAGCATTTAACGTGTCTTGGTTTGTTTATTACTACTGCATCTTAAATGTAAATTTAGTTCAGGATTTTTAAATATTTATTTTGTGTCGTTTCTATAGGAAATCCACTATTTTTTTATATTCAAATGGACGGTTTTTTGCAGAAAGGAACTAATCCGAAAAAATGAGATTTTCCATTATACCATACCAAAATAAAGAAGGCTAATGCTCAATTTGGGCTGTAGTGCCGTAGAAGAAGAAGAAGAAGAAAGCTTGTTCTCACTGCAGTGGTAAACACCACAGCTACTTACATTTTGATCAAAAGAAAAATGATTCTTTTAAACGTGGTCCAATGAATCCGAACACACACCCTGAATTTACTAATTTGAATAGAGCTTCTACTTCACACAATCATGATAGGGAGCAAACATACCTTGTACAATCTGAAGAAGGTTCTAGAAATCCACCTCACTCTTCTATGTCTCACGTGTTGTCAGCCAATGCAGTCAACACACCTGTCGTCTTATTGAGTACTATCCAGGTATACCTCCTTGCCAAAGAAAAATCGGCTGAACGATCGGCCATTTCACCACCAACTTCATCGGGAGAAACTACTGACATAACCTTATTATTTTGTTTTGTTTGTTAGTTTGTTGTTGGCACGTGTTGGAAAATAATTTATTTTATATAAATATAATTATTATTTTTTTATATAAATATTATAAATTCATTTTGGCGATTAAATGTTACCGAAAAAGTAAGTACATATACGTATATAAATTTTAGTTAGGTACTATTATAGTATAATACTACAATCGCAATAAAGATGCACTAGAAATAAACCAAGACACGTTGAATGCGGAATGGGACGTTTCATCGCCGCCGGTTCATCGCTGCCTTTTTGATGCCGCCGATTCATCGCCAGTCCATTTCATCGCCGTTCGTTTCATCGCCAGTTAGTCAGTTGATTTTGTATTATGTTAGATGATACGACACGACGTTAAATTCAGATCAAAACTTATGACAATTAAAAAGATAAAAAATATTATTTAATTCACTGTTCTATTTCTACTTCCCCTAAATTTGATACTAAATAGTACTAAATTTGTAGTGTTTAATGGCCTTTGTAGAAATATATTATGTTCAAATATATGTAGTGTTAGGTTAGGTTAGGTCATTTCCTAGAATTTCTAATTAATATTAAAAATAAATAATAAATGTAGCTGTCGAAAATTGGTCGGAGATTCGGCAATAAATCAGTTAGCGATTAACTGACTGGCAATGAATCGGCCGGCGATGAATTGGCGGCATCGAAAGAGTGGCGACGAACTGGCGGCGATGAAACGTCCTATAGATGAATCGGCCGGCGATGAATTGGCGGCATCGAAAGAGTGGCGACGAACTGGCGGTGATGAAACGTCCTATAGTCCGTCCCACCTTGACTTTACAGTATATGGAACATAGGCAATGCAGTCGTTATGAGAGTTTTTAGCGCGGTGATGCCTATTTTATCAAAAAGAATTTGTAATCGAACATTAGAGAGATTAAATTAAAACAGTTCTAGAAAGACAATCTACAATTTTAGGATTCATATGCGCAATAACTATAGTATATCAAATAAACTTAAACGCATACGAACCCTAAAATTGTAGATTGTCTTTCTAAAACTATTTTAATTTAATATCTCTAATGTTCGATTACAAATAAGTTTTTTTGATAAAATGGGCATCACCACGCTAGAAACCCTCATAAGGACTGCATTGCCTATGTTCCCTATACTGTAAAGTCAAGGTGGGACGGACTATAGATCCCGTTGAATGTTACGAGGAGCACTTCCAAATCATAATTTACAATGTATATACATTGTAAATCGTGATTCGGAAGTGCTCCTGCACTTGTCTTGGTTTGTGTTTTTATAATGCATCTTTATTATTATTTTAGTATAATTACTAAGCAGTTTTTTATATTGATATGCAGGTGTAAAAATATATAATTATGCCTGCAAAACGGGTTAGGGAGGGCCATAGTTATGCCTTTAAAAGAAAAACCAAACAAACAAGAATAGCGGGAATTTTAGCTACATGCAATGAGATATTATTAAAAATACAATTTCAGGATGCCCCAAAAGCTGTATAATTGATAACGATGTTAAGCAAGCAAATAGTCCTGATGGGATACGTGAAATAATATCTAGTTCCCTACTAAATAATTCTTTAGAACTAAATAAAACCGAGCTTTTCACTGCAATGAAAATATCCAAAAAATTAACAATACAATATTATCAATATCTCCTACATTGGGGTCTCCAGATGCAGCGGTTCCATTTTCTGATAAACTGTCGTCGTGGGCTATTGAACAAAATATAACTGTGCATTAAAAATGCTTTTAAAAATTGTAAAGGAAAATGTGCAAGACGACGACTTGATGAAATTGCCATTGGATCCAAGAACTCTTTGACAAATTCCTACTTCATCTAAGCAAACTGAAGTCATGGGACGAGGACAATATTTTTATTTTGGAATTCAAAAAACGATTCAGAATATATGTGGAAAATTATGTATTAAACTTAATCATAATGACTTTGTTGATATTGCAGTTAACATTGATGGAGTACCATTATTTAAAAGTAGCAATGAAAGTTTTTTGGTCACTTCTTTGCATGATTAAGTCTATTGATATATTGAAATCAAAGGTGTTTTGTGTTGCTTTGTGTGAAGGTGAAAAAATTGTTTGTTAAAGAAGCATCTGATTTAGTAACAACTGGAATTGTTATTGATTCCACGTCATATATATTTAAAATTTCAATGTTAATTTGTGATGCATCAGCAAAATCTTATATATTACAAATTAAAGGTCATTCAGGTTTTTTAGTTGCACAGAATGTACAGTGGAAGGAGATTTTGAAAATAACATTTACTTCACTGTAACAAATTTTAAAAAAGAACTGACTAATCAGTCAGATTTAGAGCTCAGCTAGAATATCACATCGGAACAAGTTTAATGGAAAATATACCTAACGTTAATTTAATAGATAATGTGCCAATAGACTATATGCATTATTTATTATGAGGCGTAATGAAAAGAATGCTGTGTCATAAAAATGTGGTTGGATTTTTGGAAAACCATTAAAATTACAAGCTGCCAAAGTTCATAAAATAAACTTAAAATTGGCTCAATTTAAAAGATTTATTCCTTATGAATTTTCCAAAAACCAAGTCTATAGTTGACTGTAAGAGATACAAAGCTACAGAATTCAGTCTTCTATTACTTTATACTGGAATTATTGCTTTAAAGAATTTTTACCAAAAAAAAATTATAACAATTTTTTGTCTTAGTTTGGAACAATAATATTGTGCAGTGCAGAATTTTCAAAAGATGAATCTTTTTTTTGACTATTCTAAGATTTATTTACACATTTTATTAAAAACAGTACAAAATAGTACCATCCTGATTTTGTGTCCTTTAATGTTCACAATATGTTACACATTGCAGATTGTGTAAGATTATATAGAATGCTTGATAATTTTAGTGGTTTCCCCTTTAAAAATTATATGCCACAATTAACAAAAAAGTTAGGAAAGCAGCACTTCCTTTAGAACAAGTTGTGAAAAGGATATTTGAACTAAGGGAAAATCCTTTTGTGAAGAGAATACCACAAAATCGACAAAATTTGCTCTGGCCTACTGCCTTTACAGTGTAGATCACCCCAGTATAAAGTTTTAAAGCATTATTAATTGTATTTAAATACTTCTAAAATTAGTGATAGATTTGTAGAATTGGATAATAATCTCAGAATGGAAGTTACAAATTAATATGGCCACTTATGAAAATACAATTGTTCTTATAGGCTTTTATTGTAAAAAAATTGCGCCATTCTTTCAAGTACCAATAGACTAATTACATTTTGGAATTTCCTATATTGAAAAAGTTAATGCAAAAAATATTTATTTAATGTCTGGTATTAAAAAAATAATGGTATTAACATTTAAAAATAGATTTGTGTTTTCCAAAACTGCATTATCAATTTTAGTCAAATTTTGATTGTGACCATGTAGTGGGTCGTGGTTAAGTTCACAAAAGAAGATGCAGTTGGGGCCATACCAGAGTCATGGTACATCAACGAATCACAGGAATGTTTTTGGCCTCGTAAAAACATGTAAACTTGTAAAAATAATAAAACAAATAGAACATGGTGACAGTCCTCTGATAGACTGGGAAGTCTATCCAGCAACAATTGTGGGCCGTTTTGGTAAGTTATTTTAAATTATTTTTGAATAAATTTTGATTGTCTTGATTTTTTTGTAGATAATTTTACTGTAGCTCACAGAAAAGCTAAGATTGCTATGCTATAAAGACTACAAGGGTGAGTCAACCTCATGATGTTGTGGTACGGGCAATTAAGGAAGTTAAACAAGAGACAAGAACATATTTTTTAAGTTGTTTATTACAAAAAATTATTAGGAACAAATAAGTTTTTAAAATCAGAAAATGAAGTATTTGACATATCCGTAGAAGATATTATAAAAAACTACCCATGCCAAAGTTTAAAGGAGGCAGTGATAGATGAATGAAATTTTTGGTATAAGCTTTACATCTTACAACTTAGGATAAATTGAACTGATGATGAATATACAAATTAGTTAGAAATATGATTTTGTGTTACAAATTGTCATGAATAATTTTTTTTTTTCAGTAAAAACGTGTTTTTCATTTTACATCAACGTCAAATGAAGTTTCTCAAGGTACAAACTATACTGTCCCAAGGTACATCCCTAGTGTGTACCTTGTGACAGATTGCAAGATATTGCATTATGGCTATATGTATTTAAAAAAAAAACAATTGCAACAGACTAATATAATAAATTGAGAATGTAAACAAAACATCCTTTAATGTGTAGTAAATACTGGTAAGCATGTATATAAACCCATTTTGTTTAAAAAAATAAATTTTATATTTTGTCAAAAGGTATGACACCTTCCCCTATTATTTGGATCCAAAGGGTGTAACATAAAGGTAGGTCATAAATTAAATTACATATTCTGGGACCAAAAATAAATCGATTGAACCTAACTTACATTAGTACAAACGTGCACATAAAAAAAGTTACAGCACTTTGAAGGTACAAAATGAAAATCGATTTTTTTTTCAATATAACGAAAACTGTTAAGAGATTTTGTATTGAAAGTGGACGTGTGGAGTATCACAAATTAAAACGCAAAAAACCGAAGACCGGTTTTTGGAATAACCTTGGCTGCACATGGATTCGCTCCGGGGTTTAGGTAATAAGTACTCGACCGATAAAAGGGTTTGCGTTAATTCGCTCCCGATGAAATTTTCGGAAATTTAGGTAAGTAGGCGATGGACCTTATGAGTGCTCGATTTTACGGCGTTATCTAACTTCCCCACGAACTACCTGGGCCCATTAATCCTAAGTACCTGCTGCCCCATCGCCGATAAAGTTGGGGATTTAGTCTTAATGACCAGAAATTCCAAATTTGATTATAGTTAAAAGTAAGAATATAAATATTTTCAGTTATTCACTTCAGTTGCAAGTATTACGGTATAGGTTTGTCCGTTAGTGTTTAACTTTTAAATGGCGAATCCAACGACTATGTTTAGTCAAAGGGGAGAACTTTTATTAATAATTAATGAATATAAATATTCAAAGGCCCATGTCTCCAAAGATGGAGACATGGGCCTTCGTTTGGTTCGATGGTTCATTCGTTTACCAGCAGTGGAAGTATACGGATGTATGTTTTGATTTGTTTTCTTGTGTTTACAAGTTTTGTTATTTGTTTTGATTTATGTGTTGTGAATACTAGCTGTAAGTGTTTCAATTTTTATTACCATCATCACATCGACCTAGTTAATTTTTGCACATCTAACCTTGAAAATGACGTACACTTGTGAACATTGTCTTACACAATATTCTGACTCGGATAAATACAACCAGTTAAGATGTAATGGAGATTGCCAAAGAAACTTCTGTATGAAATGTACAAAATTAAACAAGACCATCACTAAAGCCCTATTGGACCAAAAGTCTTCTCACCTTAGATTCTTTTGTACCGTATGTGACTCTCCAAGTTTAAATTATTTAAATGACAAAATTACAAATTTATCAAAAAATCAAATACCTTTAGAGAACTTTGAGGCCTTAATTCAAGTTACTAAAAAACTAAATGACAATTTGCCTGTTTTCATCTAGACTTATGACCTATTAACTAAAAATGACGGCAAACTGGACTATCTTACGAAAAAAATTGACGAGATCCACAAACTAAACAACCTGCTGAATCCTGAAAAGGTTTTAAAATCTGTAAGGCAGATGGAACACGACATTTTTAGTATATCGTCAGTTTTTTTCGGCTCTTCTTCAGATGAGACTATCAAGGTTGAAATCCAAGACACAAATTCAACTGAGATTAAGTTGGGATTAGAAAGGCTCTCTTCAAATATCGGTGAAATGTCAAATCAAATGAGCAGTCTTACAAAAAATCTATCTAATATACCAACTAAAAAAGAGATATTGAAGAAAAATACATCTTATGCCACCGCAAGTACCCAAACTGAAGAGCCCCGACATCTCGAACCAAGTCCAGAGCAAAAGCCAAAAATTACAGAAGATAAATGTCACTTTGTAGTTATTAGTAACTTGACCCCAACGTACACTCCTATACAAGTTGTGCACTATATCAAAGAGAGGCTAGGCATTAAGGAATACATTAGATGTTACACACTCCTTAAAGATGCCGACACAGCAACTGGCTCTTCGTTCAAAATAGGTATAAAATCTAGAACAGCTATTAACCTATTATTTAATAAGGAAATTTGGCCACCTGGTGTTAACATCAAATGGTCTATAGAATCATCCAATTCTGAACCAACGCTTTCATCTGAGTCACATAAGAATCCGAAGAATCTCAGAAGTCCTGTCACCTTGGAAAATCCAATTACCAATTCTCGCAAGAACAAAGATGAAGTAGAAAACACAAACATAAGTACAGACAAGCGGGCCATCGAAGTTTGTAAATCTAAGAATCCGTTCCATTCGCCTGTAAATTTCATTAAGAATGATACTTTAGAACCTTCGATAAATCTGGATCCTTTGACCCCACCAAGAGTTAGATTAACTAATAACTCGAATAGTCGATATCTTCTAGCCAGATTAAGGGAACCGGATATCTTAAAAGCCATTAAACTTCATCTTGCTTATCTACACGACCAACCAGCTTCAGTGTTTTACGATGGATTTACCAATACAAGCGTTAAACTCTTTTTGGCTTCCGAGGGACTTCCCACTAAGACTGAAGATCTACGACGAATTCTGCTGGAATTTAACAATGCCTATGGGATTGGTCCAGATGAGGTGGAAGCTGATCTTGATGCTTACAGATCCTTTCTCACTTCTGAAAGAATTATTCACCTGCAGAAATCAAGGGAATGTCACCGAAATTACTATTCCGCTGCCTCTCCAAAACGAAATTTTTAAACATCACGACGTGTTCTGAGGGACTAGAATCCTCAAATTGTTTTAGTGATAACAACTTTAGCATGGTTCTGATTAATATTCGTTCTATAAGGTACAAAACTGATGAATTATTTTTGTTCCTAGAGGAATTAGGATTTCCCCCGGTAGTCCCGATTAATCCGAGTTATCGAGGTTCCACTCTATTCGTTACATTGTTAACAGCTCTATCACATTTAATACACTTGATCGGTGAAACAACTTTAGATTTACATTTACTTGATTAGATAGATTTATATATTAGTCTGTAAGTTGCAGTTTCTTTAATAAATAAATTGTTTACGATTACATTTCTATTTTCTGGGTATATTATACCTGTTTTCCTCAAAACACAAGTTTCAGAAAAAGGTACAATTTCTGGGAATTTTATAATGACCGGGAGGCATATTTACAGATCCTAGCGTGTGTAGACACCAGGGTGTTGAAATCAGTTAGGGTTTGGAAAAACAGTACATTTACAGATACTAGCGTGTGTAGACACCACAGTGTTGAAATCAGTTAGGGTTTGGAAAAACAGGACATTTACAGATGCTAGCGTGTGTAAACACCAGGGTGTTGAAATCAGTTAGGGTTTGGAAAAACAGTACATTTACAAATACTAACAGATTAGGACACCAGAGTGTTGAAACCAGCTAGCTTTTTTAGTGGCGATACATGCATAGATGCTACGGCTATTGACATTGATTTTATTCACCTACTTCTGTGAAAAAATATTTAAGTGATTTAGATATTAATAAAAATAATTAAACGTTGTTAGGATATGAACAATATAAATATACAGGGTGATTTATTAAGAATGTCCAATCTCTGAGTTGTAGATTCTAGACCTCAAAATAATAAGATTTAACCCAAATGACTTAGATAAAATGTGGCTCATTACTGAGTTACAGGGTGTTTTATTTAAAAATTTAATAATTATTTTTATTCAGTACTTTATTATTTGACGTATCCTTGTCATACTTGGCAGAAAGTGTAAGTACTGTGTACCCTATTAAATTATGGTAAACAAACGTTTCTGGCTACTACTAGAGGCGTACGACAGGGGATAGTAAATGATTGACCCTTCCCAAATTCTACGCCACTGACGGAATTGCTATTTTAGGATAATTTTTATATTATCCAATACTTTACATGTAACAATATATTTTTCATTCGTAACCGTAAAATAATTAGTTTGTGAGATATATGAACTAAAAATGGAGGGGCACAAAACATTAATCAAAATAGCTATGCCGTTTCATTTTTAACTTCAAATATCTCGAAAACTAACGACTTTATCGTTACGAATGAAGAGTATATTCTTTACATAGAATGTATTAAAGAATCTAAACATTGAGCTAAAATAGCAATTCTGCCAGTGGCGTAGAATTTGGGAAGGGTCAATCATTTACTATCCCCTGTCGTACGCCTTTCGTAGTAGCCAGAAACGTTTGTTTACCATAATTTAATAGGGTATACAGCACTTACACTTTCTGCCAAGTATGACAAGGATACGTCAAATAGTGTTAAAATTAAATCAGTTTTTTAGTAAAATTGTGGTTTATTTCCCATTAAAAATAGTTAAATAGTGTTAAAGTACTGAGTAAAAATAGTTATTAAATTTTTAAATAAAACACCCTGTAACTCAGTAACGAGCCACATTTTATCTAAGTTATTTGGGTTGAATCTTATTATTTTGAGGTCTGGAATCTACAACTCAGAGGTTGGATATTCTTAATGAATCACCCTGTATTAACACAAAAGAACAACATAAAAAAGGTTAATGAGCAGATCTGTGCCCTTTAGCGTTAGGTTGGTTCTGTGTGATGTTTCTCATCAGGTTTCTACTTCTTTTTTTTTTCTTTTTGTTCTCTCGGTTTTGGACGGACGTCCAGATTGAAAAAAATTTTTAATGGAAAATAAGCCACAATTTTACTAAAAAAATGATTTAATTTTAACACTATTTAAGGTATCCTTGTCATACTTGGCAGAAAGTGTAAGTACTATATACCCTATTAAATTATGGTAAACAAACGTTTCTGGCTACTACCGAAGGCGTACGACAGGGTATAGTAAATGGTTGACCCTTCCCAAATTCTACGCCACTGGCAGAATTGCTATTTTAGCTCAATGTTTAGATTCTTTAATCCATTCTATGTAAACAATATACTCTTCATTCGTAAGGATAAAGTCGTTAGTTTTCGAGATATTTGAAGTTAAAATAAAACGGCACAGCTATTTTGATTATTGTTTTGTGCCCCTCCATTTTTAAATTCAAATATCTCGCAAACTAATTATTTTATCGTTACGAATGAACAATATATTGGAGAATATAAAAATTCTCCTAAAATAGCAATTCCGTCAGTGGCGTAGAATTTGGAAGGGTCAACAATTCACTTTCCCCTGTCGTACGCCTCTGGTAGTAGCCAGAAACGTTTGATTACCATAATTTAATAGGGTACACAGTACTTACACTGTTTGCCAAGTATGACAATGATACGTCAAATAGTGTTAAAGTACTGAGTAAAAATGGTTATTATATATTTAAATAAAAGACCCTGTAACTCAGTAACGAGCCACATTTTATTTAAGTCATTCGGGTTAAATCCTATTATTTTGAGGTCAAAAATCTACAACTCAGAGATTTTACATTCTTAATGAATCACCCTGTATATTTATATTGTTCATATCCTAACAACGTTTAATTATTTATTAATATCTAAATCACTGAAATATTTTTTCACAGAAGTAGGTATATAAAATCAATGTCAATAGCCGTTAGCATCTATGCATGCATCGCCACTAAAGAAGCTAGCTGGTTTCAACACTCTGGTGTCCTAATCTGTCAGTATTTGTAAATGTACTGTTTTTCCAAACCCTAACTGATTTCAACACCCTGGTGTCTACACACGCTAGCATCTGTAAATGTACTGTTTTTCCAAACCCTAACTGATTTCAACACCCTGGTGTCAACACACGCTAGCATCTGTAAACGTACTGTTTTTCCAAACCCTAACTGATTTCAACACCCTGGTGTCTACACACGCTAGCATCTGTAAATATGCGACCGGGAGCGAGTTCATGTACGGGGTTCGGAGCCAATTCGTGTACAATAAGTGGTTTTATAGGGGCCGGGAGCGAGTTAAGGTGCGCCCATAACCTCCAGGTTAAACCGTACTGTTTTGTGGTGTTAATTAGATCAATTAGTTGAAAAATTATATTAAATTAACTCAAACGCGCGCTGCGTCGAAAGCTACTATATAGTACGCCAATGTTTGTGAAAGGGGTGACTTGAGCGTTATAAATAAAAAATTATAGAAGCTGTAGATGTAATTTTAGAAAAATCTTTATACACGTGCGAGCAAATAAATCGGGAAATTCGATGAATTGTACACGTTAGATGTCTCAAATTTCCTAAACCCTGTTGTATTTTTTAGTATGTATGTGATAGTCTTATTATTTAAGAAAATCTATATAATAATAGTTACTAGACAGGCAATTTATCATTGTATACCGGGTGTAGCAATCATACTGTTTTTCCTTAAAGTTCTGAACACACTGTGAAATATTCTAGCATATATAAAATATTGAAATTAAAACTCAATTATAGCCTTAGGCTTTATTAACATTTTCTTTCTGATTTATTTGCTTATGTTGGATAAAAAAATGTTAGGTACGTTAATAACTAGCCATATTTTTCGTCAATAAATCCTCATTTTCTGGTTAGTTTAATAAACAAGCCTAAAGTAGACTATGAGAAATTAACAATTTAACGGATGTCAAATTGTTAACAGTCAAAAAGTGTCCGGTTTGTTGTGAAAATTAGTAGATTTATTATTTAAGTTTAAGTTTCAATTAATTCCATGTTTTTTTTTTGTTTGGTGGAAATGAAAAGCGCTACAAGGAATTTGACCCTCGATGAGTATGTTCAAGCAGCAATCTTACATAGGAAAACCTTAGCTACCATGCTATCGACTCCTTATATTGGTAACAATTTTTTGCTAATGCACGGCCTCACGTTCACTAACTGTAACCGAATATTTACAACAGGTAAATCTTCGGACTTTGAATTGTCAATCGCACAGTCCAGATCTTACCCAGCAAACAGACTTGAGCCCAGTTACGTGATTATTACGTTAAATTTACGACAAATTTCAACGAATACGTAACTCGGTGATTTATGACGTGAAAAAAACGTATTTCAGTGCCAAATCATTCACCTATATATAGTGCTTCCTTTATACATGTTTGTCATTAGAATAATATAAAATCATAATGATGAATTAATTAACATGTTTTTTATAATAGTTGTGAATGTCGGTTACATCGCAAATGTACGTTTATTTCACGTAATAATCACGAAACAGAAATAACTTCCTTTGGTTAAATTTTGAGAAATATTTGGAAAACAAAATTTTACAACGCTGTTGGTTAAATACGTATCGCTTGAATTTTACTCACTGTATTTTATGGACGTCGAAAAATTAGATGTATTTCATGTAAAAGTAATGTAAATAATACCAATATTTAAACAAAATGTTTATGATTTCGCTTTTAAAATCATTTAGCATAACTATTTCAACCCAACCTTGATTTGAAGCTATGTAACAAAAATAAGAAAACTTCTGTTGGAGTGAAAGTAAAAAGAAAGATATACTCCAACAGAAGTAAGGAAAAAAAAGAAGAAAAGAAAAGACTAAGGTAACTAGTTGGGGCCTCTTATGAAAATAAAAATGAAGGGGCTTCAGCGGTTGAGCCGAAGTAGGAAAAATAAAAAATACTACTTTGCAGTAGTACTGAAGAAAGGGGAATTAGAAGGGATAATAAGTAGACGTGGGAAGAGACAGAGGCAAACTGAATAGAGTTGGCTAGCTATAGATGCAAGAGAGCAACTTGACACTCAAGGATGGATACGGCTCGTTTGCATGCCTGTCGAAGAACAGTAGCTCTATGTAGATAGTAATAATGACTAAAATATGAAATAATAAAATAAGAATAATGTACTGAAGAGGAATGAAGATGAATAATTTCTAAAGACGAACAAGATAAATAAATCTAACAAATCATGGGCGCCATGAAAATGATCTTCGATCATTCTCCCAGGTATCTTATACTGCTGTCAGATATTAAATATATCAAACCTGTAATAATGAACATAAAGGAATAATAAAAATAAATGATATACAAAATAAATAAACATATTTATTAAAAATAACTACCAGATTTTTAACAATCTCTGAGTTAAGCAAGTTCATATTATGCTGTGACTCTAGAATGACATAAGTTATACAAGAAGATATATATATTTTAAAGATAACAACAATAATGTTATCTGTTACAAACTTAAATATAAGTACCTCTTACTAACATATAGGGTACAAAATTACATAAGTCTTCTACCAAATGGTTATAGTACGCCTGCTACGTACAACTAAAGGAAACCGACGAAGATGAAAATAATACAAATAAATAGGCCCAAGCCTCACTAAGAGAAAATACAATACTGAATAAAGCAAAATTAAATATACAAATGAATAAACGTTATAGAAGTGAAGTTAAGAAAAATACCGACAAAATGACCTAAATTAACCGAGCAAATGCAATGAAATAAAGTAACGACGAAGTAACCGAACAAACGAAATAAAGCGAATAAATACAATATTTGGGAAACAAGCAAGTAATGTTACAAAATAAATTTACCCGAATTACATAAACCAATATCAAAGCAATAATAAAGTATTAAAAACCTAATTTTCTCTAGGCTTATTCCTGTGCACAAGAAGTTACCGTAGATACAAAGTTTGGGAACCAAATAATCTAATATACAAATACATATGTCAAAAAAAAACAGAGGTAACCTAAATCTGGAAAAAAAAACATAGTGTATTTAACAGATAGTCTGAAATATAAAAAAAACCAATAGTTACTAAAACTCCTCACTAAATGTTCCCAAACGAGGTTGCGGTTGCATCCTAGAAAATGAGCATCACTATGATGCACCTCCATGCCCCCCCGTAGGCCCAGGTGGCAGGACGAAAAGGAGCTGGAATGTCCCCCAAAAAGCTTGTTCCCAAAACATACTCCCAGTTTGACTTGGCGGTAGCTGCAATAAGGTCAAGGTGGCTTCCCTAGGTAGTCAAGGTGGGTACGACATCACATGAGGGTTAGTTTTCTTCCAAATGGCGGTTAATTTTTTATTCCTCTTCCACTGATGGTACTCCCATCCTTACTCCAGGAAACCCGTACTCCAGGAAACAAGTGGTGGTAACTTTTTACTATACTTACAAACTTAGTTGAAATAAAAATTAATTTCGAAGAAATTAACCGCCATTTACGGTACTAACCACCAACACCAACCTGTCAACCTCGCAGCCACCGGCCAAGTCCCTCTCATTCCTCCCACAGTCAGCGAGGAAAACGTCAAACTCTCACGGAACACGAATTAAACGACAAGGAACGGTTCAACAACTATGTTCCGTACAGTGTGACGTCACATGAGAAGTCCTTTACGATAAATTAAAGAATTTAAATGGGAGGTCAAGAGAAAATAATTATTTTTTTAAAAATAATTACAGCGCTAAAAATGATAATATAACGGGTGGACCGTTACAGCTATTTTTACTATTTTTTTCTTTAAAAATATCACAGGAGCTAAAATAATGTTGAGTCTAATTTTCAAATCGCGTGCAGTGATGACGTACTACCAAGCCTTTCTCCTCCTTTAAATACCATCACGTGGCTAACATAGTTGGTTCGAAAACTAAATTAATCGATTTATCGAATAATACGTTTCGATAGAATTATTATTTTTTAATTATTCTGGTATTTAAATAGATTTTTAGTAAGACCAATTAGTTAATAGAAGAAATTAAAAACAAAAAGAAAATATCTGTACCCCGGAGGTAAAGGACACTATGTCCATTTTTATCGAAATTGGGATTATTACACTTTTGAGTATAACTTTTCAAGCTCTATACAGAGGTAAACCACACTATGTCCAGAGACAATTTCACGGCAAGTTACCGACTTTTTAATAGACACCAAGTCCACTTCCAGTCAGAGGTAAACAACACCAGGTGGACTTGGTGTTGTTTACCTCTACTAAATGTGCGCACTGTTATTTACCATCTGGACATAGTGCTTAAAAATAATACACTACACTACCATTTTACAGTGAACAATCAGCGATTGAAGGTGTGTATAAGGTTATATTTTCAAACAAACTTTATAAATCTAATTTAGTAGTAGTGAATATGTTGAAAAAATTGAGCCAGGAGGTTTAATAAAAGCTGATCAAAGAGGTAGACACAGGAAAATAAATAAAAGTCTTACCGAAAACATAGATAGTATACATTAACATATCAATTCCTTCCCAACGTACGAGAGTCATTATTCCAGAGAAAGGAGCGATAGAAATTATGTGGGAACAGAACTTACAATAAAAATGATGCATCAATTGTACATTGATGAATGCAATAATTAAAGACATGTGGACAAAACTAAAAGTAAAAAAGTGGTTATACGCAGATATTTTTTACATTATGTATATGATGCAGGTGACTCCTCTGTACAATGTATGATGTGGGACGAATTGAAAGGGGCATGTGGTGTAAATGAAATTGCCTCGTCAATTTGAAAATGGGCTGACAATAAAATTCCAGGTAGTCAAGTAGAGGACATCACTCTGTGAACCAGTAACTGCTATAGCCAAAATAAAAATATAAGTGCTACTTTTGGATACTGCACACGTACCCTCTCAAATAAAGACGATCACAAAAAAGTTTTTAGGAAAAGGGCACATACATATCGAAGCAGACTGTGTTCAGGCTTTGATCGAGTGAAAATTAAAGAAACTCTAAAATTTGACCATTTTAACACCATGGGACTGGTAAAAGCCTAGTTAAGCAAACATCGGCAGGAACTTGCAGATTTTAAAAACTTCAAAAAACGCTGTTAGATAAAAACCGTCACCTAATCCTCTTTTTGAAAGTACAAAAAATAATGTTAACAAAGAGCTTGTTCTGCTGTCAACATGTGTTTTTCTATAAGTCCAACACATTGGAAAGCTTTTTTATAAAACCGATTTCAATGAGAAAAATATGTATGAGGTGGATTTCATGAGGTATAGAAGGCAACAAGTAACGTTTACAGCACAAATAAATCGGCTCAATAAACCCATTATCAATCACAAAACAAAAGTACAGTGACTTAATTCCACTATTGACCTTTATTCCTGCGGTTTGTCATACTTTTTGACAAAATTTAACACATAGAAATTAAGCCACAAACGATTACCACCAAGAAGATGAAGACGATGGCCTCTAACAATTTTGAGCCTTGTCGTCTATAATTGAACTGAATTATTATATTATATTATTTTCTAATAAAATAATAGTATAAAATAATAATAGTTTAACAAGCTTGTCTTGGTTATTTCGTAGGGACCTTAACATGCAATGTCACATTATTTCAAAAAAGTTGCTAGATGTAAACAACACTATGTCCAACTATAAATTAAAAAAAAATATAATGAAAGGCAAACTTCAGCACTTCATAGCAGGAAAAACGATTATACATACGACAAAAATAATATACTAATCTTGGTTAAATATAAGAAACATTTGAGTATTTACTGATTACAAATTTAAAAAATGTTAAAACTACTCTCCTGAAAAACTAGAAAAATTGACATAGTGTCCTTTACCTCCGGGGTACAGATATGTAATATTAATTTAAAGTAAGTAGAATAGTTTAACTGTAATTTATACATAATCATTTTTATAATCGATGATCATAACCTCTATTAGCTTCTCACATTTCCATCACATATCACATTTCTCATTTCTGACAAACTGACAACTACAACAAAAAGTGAAACGTGAAGAGCTTTCTTTTCCTCGTTTTATTTTAGGCGGGTTTATTTATAATAATGTCTTTCGTATTAACGTTTACCTCAATGCTCGAGGGTTGAAGTGCAATTAGAAAAAACAAGAAGTGTCATCCTCGAAATAAAGTGACCAGTGTTGTGTTTGCATATTTTTTAATGTGTCTTTAGGTCGGTACCATTTTTGGTGCATTACCTTGTATAATAATTATACAAGACAAATGTTAAAGTCTCTAAATTCTACTAAATAAATACATACATTGTTAATACTTTATATGCTTGTTTTATTTATATCATATGAGGAGAATAATTACGTGATTCGTAAGTTAATTAAGGTCGAATTATTTACGTGAACCGAGGACGTATCTTTCACGTGAAAACTAATATATACGTTCCCTAAAAGATACGTTAATCAACACGTGTTTGCAACGTGAATTTCCCGAAACATTTTATTGCTATTTAAGGTAGATAACACGTCTATTGAAGACGAGTTAATCACGTAATTTAAAGACGTATTTTCAAATGTGACATTCCAACCAAATTTTCACGTAAAATTTACGTAAGCAATTTACGTATATTGGTGACAAATGTACCCAGAATTCACGTCATTAACACGTTGGTCTGTTTGCTGGGTAACCGGATCGAACATTTGTGGGACATAATTGGCAGAAGACTACAACAGCGTTTGCCACCTCCTAGAACATTACAAGAGGTAGAGACAGTAGCTCTTAAGATTTGGAATGATATTGATCAAGACCAAATAGCAAACCTCATTTGTAATAAGAAAGTACATATTTCTTTTATTATAGAACCTAAGCGAATGAATCAAAAAGGAAAATGTTAATAAAGACTAAGACTATAATTGAGATGTAATTTCAATATTTTATATATGTATGCTAGAATATTCCAGAGTGTTCCGAACTTTAAGGAAATAACACAGTATGCTTGTTACACCCGGTATACAAAGAAAACCTACTTGTCTAGCAACAATATTATTACGTCGATTGTCTTAAATAAAAAGGCTATAACATATTAAAAAAAACTCAAATCGGACAACAGGTTTAGGAATGTTGAGATATCTAACGTGTATAATTCATCGAGTGACCCGATTTTTTTTGCTCGTAAGTGTATTAGGTTTTTTGTGTAGCATGTTTTCAATTTTTCAATGGTCAAGTCAGTTTTTTTCTAAAATTCACATTTTGGAGTAAAACTCCACTTCACTCCAAAGCACCCACTTTTGGAGTAGAACTTTTTGATAATATGTGGTTTATTAAACATTTCTCAATGAAATTACAAAAAGTTGTATCTTGTTTGATTCATCCCGTCAGCAAAAATTCCATTGACTCCTCTAATAATCATAAACCTAATTCTGAATTTAGACTGAGACATATAAATAGAAATAGTTGTGATAAGAATCCATCAGATAAATATTTCACAGAAGAAAAAACAATGAGCAACACTGTCAACTTATAACCAATATGTGGTACTGCCTGACACATGAAATAACTTTGGTTCTTTTCATCTGATGTATATGACAAAGTGCTGTAGATTGTATGTAGAATGCTTGTAGAATCTTCTTATTGATATAATTCCAATTTCTCGTTTTGTAATACAGTAAAACCTCCGTTAACCGAAACCTTTTTAACCGAAATGGCTGACAGTTTCAATAATTTCGTCAATAAAAAGTAAATTTGAAAAAAGCAATAAAATTAAGGAAATGCACATGTTTAGGTGTTTTTTTACGAAATCTTCTATTTTCTGTTGTAAAATGGTTGCAATTAAAGTATAACTCTCATGTAAAATCACTTCTAACGATGTATAATTCACTAACTTCATCATAGCCTCAAGGCAGTATTGTTGTAACTGACAGGTACCACTATAGTCAAATTGGTATTTAGTAGCTGCTAGTGGCAATGTATACCCTGTAGTATAAAACAATGTTTGATTTTAGATTATTGTTAACTTACGCCATCTGCACACGGAGCAACTGAAAAGAAACTAAACTTAATTACTAACCAGTTACCAACTCATTTGTGACTCGTGTCTGCACACGTAATCAATAACTTAAATCACTTGATCGGGGAGTGTAGTCTATTAAAATTAACGTATATACATACATCTATTCAATGTACAGTGCCGTATTTCCCATTACGCAAATTACGCCTAGGCGTAAGGCGGCGAAACTGGGGAGGCGGCAAAATTTCAAACAATTATCAGGAAAACTCTTAAACTGAAATTATATACGGGGCCATCACCCAAAATCTATTTTACGTATAATACAGCTAAAAATGAATGAATGTTTGGTAGGTTTCCAATGAAATCTAAAGTCTCCGCCCCGCCGTAACATGGTCGGGCAGAAGTACAATTGTTGGGAACGATTATTTTATCTGACTGTAACAAAAGGATACCGCTTATCTGCCGCGCGATTGCCGCAAAGAAGCCGCTTTAGATAAGAGCCGCGCTACTGATAGTAGTCAAAGGAAGTCGTAAGTGAACGTCTCGATTTTTCTAGTAAACTACTTAACTACTGGAAATTCCTAGAACATTCAGGAAACCCTGCCGGTAGGTATATAAAGCGAACAGTTACAGCTGTGTGCTATCACCAGACAGTTGAAGATATGAGTGAGAGAGTGACTAGCAGACAGATTGGCTAGACAGAGTGGTTTTAGTAGTGAGATAGTGTTAAGTAAGTGTTATTAGTTATTATTTGTAAAGAAGTAGAAGAGTGAAGAGTATTGAGTATTAGAAATCTGTAAATATTAGTAGGTAAATAGTGCAAGTATTGTTATACTTATAAGTGGACTTGTTGAAATAAAGTAGTAGTTTAAAGTTTTAAAGTGAGTTGTTGGTTTATTGAAGAACGAAGAACCCACGGAAAATACGACGGGTAAAAGTCGTAACAATATTCAATATTGTTCATCCCAGTCAGTTAGTTTAAACTGTTTAAAGTGTCGAGTCCAGTGTCGCAAAATTTTCAACACTATGAGTGACGGCCGAAAACGATTAAGTGGAGCGCAATACAAGACGCTTGCTGAGGAAAAGCGGAGAAAACTTCATGCAGTTTTAGACAAAACAAAAAAATTAAACAACTATTTTTTAATTAAACCTACAACTACAACTTCCAAAGCGCAAACACATGATTCGGATTCGGAATCGGAGACTGTTACTGCTGTGTCTGCTGTACCTATACCACCAGATAATGCGGAAGCGATGGACACGGAGCCAAGTGAGAGTGAGTATCGATTATGTCATTATGTGAATAAATGTGTTTTTTAACTACATTGCTACTCTTTGACTCTTTGGGCATCTCTTTGGCTCTTTGGCATATTTTAAATTTTCATTTAAATGGAATGCCCTGATTGTGATTGCCCTGTATATTTTGGGCTGAAATGAAACATCATTTTCTCAATTTTCGACACTTATATGGTATCTTCGTTTCTTCGTACGTAACTGTTAATAATTGTTAGTCCTATCAAAAAAAATCATTGGGGGTAACTTTAAAACGGTAAACACAAATTTTAAAATTACCATCTCGTTTATGATATGGGGGAAAATAAAAAAATTACAATTTTGAAATGACTTCATAAATCCTTAATTAGTAGAGTTACAAAAAATGTTTGATGTAAAATTTTATTTATGAAAGTTTTACAATATTATACATCTTCGATTATCAAAATGCAAATTTTTAGTTTAGAGGCATATTCGCATATTTTATTGTTCTAGGGTCAGAATCTAAAATAGAAGCATCTGCATGTGCATCAGCTTCAGTAAATCCACAATGTTTACAAGCAGTTATCAGTAACGACCCTGCCGAATGCAAGGCCAACGATGCTACTATCGATTATTTGTTGTCCTTACCAAATGAAATATGCCAAAATACAGATGAGGATTTTTCACTAACAAAAACTGTTATTGGCAATAAGACACGGTATCTTACTAAGAACGTTTTCCGTCGGAAACTTGCCAATGAGGAAGAACAACCTCGTAGATACTTAATATATTCACCATCAAAGAAATCCCTGTTTTGCATTCCATGTCGTCTTTTCGGAGGAACCTCAAAAATGGCCACTGATGGCGTAAATGATTGGAGTAATGTAAATAAAATTTTGAATTTACATGAAAACTCCCACGAACACGCCAAATCCCAAGTAACCTTATTGCGGCGTCAACAAAAGCAAAACCAAAACAGACATAAAATACGAAAAATGCACTTTATCAAATATGCTCTCGCACATTCGACAATACAATTTGGAAGCAGTTTTCCCCAACGTTGAAATCGCCCTACGTATATTTGTTGCTATGGCTGTCACAGTTTGTTCGGCGGAGCGCTCATTTTCTACCCTCAAACGATTAAAGACGTATTTAAGATCAACAATGGAACAAGAGCGATTAAATACATTGACAATTTTGACGATAGAATCTGATTTGACAACAAGCTTAGATTTTGATAATATTATAAACTCGTTTGCGGCTATGAAATCCCGGCGAAAACTAATATAATATTATTATAGTTCATATAGTTGTGAAAATAAATATTTAAATTTAAAATTCTGGTTTTATTGCTGTTTTTACCTAGCTAACCTAAGGGCGGCATTTTTTAACTGGCGTAGGGCGGAAAATTGGTAAATCCGGCACTGTCAATGTACATATAATATTACAACCAACATGAGGAAGTCATGTTGAGTCGTTGTCAAATAGTAATAAAAATTATATTGTTTTGCACTTTGTTTTTAAAAATATATTCATTGTTTCTTAATGAGTGTGATTAATATCTGTTCCTCAGATTCGACGGACTCATGTTGGTTGTTAATATATATGTATATTGAATAGGCTACATTCCCCGATCAAGTGATTTAAGTTACGTTACTGATTAGTAGCCTCGTGTGCAGACGCGAGTCACAAATGAGTTGGTAACTGGTCAGTAACTTGAGTTTAGTTTCTTTTTAGTTGCTCTGTGTGCAGAGGGCCTTAGACTTGTTTGAATTGTGGCGAAGTTAATTAATTCTTTCTATAAAATGCTGAACGCCCGAATCCCTTTTTGTTAGTAGTGATAAAAATTACGATTACATATTTGTGTTTGCTTTCAGGTGGTGATGCATGCAGTTCCAGTTCCATGTCCTCCACAACCAGTGCATTGACCCAAGTCCAAGTTATCCCTTGTTCAAGCCAAGAGGAAGTAGGTGAGGTACTAAATAAACAAATAGTATCGGGACATGTTCCAAAAACTTGTGAACACCCAATATGGATTCCAGATTGTTTTGATATAGGTAACATTAAACAAGATATTGATGACAACTTTTATTTTTATTTATTTAATATGCTCTACAGGCCTTGATGACAACTTAAAGAAAAATATTCTTAAGTCAGTATTGCTTCCAAAACAGTCTTATTGATGTGTATTTAATTGTAAGTTTCTAAGTTGCTTGGCAACGTTGCGTTGGGCTGTCAACGGCGACAGATGACAGGTAACCAGAAAGTGGAAGCAAGCTCTTTTCTCATCTCTGTATTAGATATTTCATAATAAAGTAATCAAAGTACAATTTAGTATTTGTATCACGGGCTCAAACTTAACATTTTGGCGATAATATAAAAAAAATAAAGTGAAGTTTCTATTTACGATAGGGTTTATACAGAGAGGTGGTTTATATTAGTTATTGTAGCCAGCAACATGGCGTTGATAGGTAATATTGAAGCTTTTGCCGGTGTTCCAGAAGAATTTGAATCCTACATAGAAAAATTAGAACATTTGTTTACTGTTAATAAGGTTGAAGAAAATATGAAGGTTTCAATGTTAATCACACTAGGAGGTATGAGTCTTTTTCAGGTGTTGAAAAACTTAGTGGCCCCAAAGAAACCAACGGACTTTACGTTCCAAGAAGTGCAAGGGAAATTGGTTAAACATTTTTCTCCACCTGTGTCCGAAATCTACGAACGTTTTGTTTTCAATCGGTGTGAACAAAAAGCTGATCGATCTATCTCTGATTACAGTGTAGAGCTAAGGAAGTTGGCAAATTCTTGTAATTTTGGACAGTTTCTAGAAGAGGCTCTAAGGGATAGGTTTGTTTGTGGGATTAGAGACGAAGGAACACAAAAGTGGTTGGGTGATGTAGATTTAACATTTCAGAGTGCTTGTCAGTTAGCTTTGGCCTCAGAAGTAGCACAGAAACAAGTTAAGTTGTTATCCGAGGGAGGTAATATAAATGTATTAAACAGAGGCAAGCATAGAAATCCAAAGTTTAGATCAACTCTCAGTGCAGATCAAAGTTGTAAAAATTGTGGCAAAGTCATCATAGAGGTAAATGTCTAGCTGAAAAATGGAGACGTTTTCATTGTGCAAAGATTGGTCATGTCAAGAATTTGTGTCCAGATATTCGACTACAACCTATGAATGTAGTGTCACCAATGGCACGCGTTTGTACACGGCTTAGGCTCCGCCCACAAAATTTCATATTTCGGTAGCGATTCAAAACTATAAAAGGTGGCGAATCCCTACCGAGTTGAGCAGTGAGTCAACTTTGCATAGTTAACAAGTGCAGAGACTTGGACGAGAGCACGTGGGTGACCCAATAGCACAGACGCTGACGCGATAACGCCGATTAGCTATAGCTATCCGACTATCGCAAGTTCAGCGTGCTTGGGCATACGGCGTGATTCGTTCAGATTCTGTACATAACTACGCATACACCCACCAATCAGTGATAAGAGTGAATAAAGCGTGTACTCTGCTTAAAGATTACGAAGACGTATATGCTGTGACTTTCATCACGGTATATACCTAGTGGTACCTTATTTACCTCGAGTCTACATTGGATATTTTCCCGCCTTGGGTCTTTTCCGTGACGGTTTATTCCCGCTTCAGTGGTTGACTGTTGTTTGTGTAGGCTAGTGGACGGTGCCGTAAGAAAGGCCGCCCACGTACGCTGTTTACATTCAGCAGTCGATTGGCTGGGCGTGTTTGGACTGCGATTCGTTGGTAGATATTTTATTACGAGAAAATACAGACCGAGGGACCGACAGCCAGTAATAAAACAGTTAGTATAGTCCGGTTTACCTACCAAGTTATACATTGCACCTCGTATAACTAAAAGGTGTCATCTATTAAGGTGATACAGTAGCGATCAACAGGTAGCAAAAACGCGTTCCAAGATTGCGGCTGTAATTTTGAATATTTTTTCGAGATATTTGGCACACGTATTCGTAATATAATAAAGAATGGCGGTACAGAGCCCAATTTGGAAAATATATTAATATGTGGAAATTACTCTGTAATTAAATACAATATTTAAAAAACGAGCCTGTACCGCCATTAAGAAGAACAAAAAAATACACTTTCTTTAAATAAACTTTTTTATCCGATGCCTAGATTTTGTGTCATTTTGGAACTACTAAATTTTTGGTGCCACTTCGGTATGCGGTCTACCGTCTAATATGTGGTCTACGGCAATTTAGCTGATTCGGCATGCGGTCTACGTACAAAAACAAATTAGAGAAACTATTACAAACATTACTATTTTATTATATTACTTAAAAGTTAAATAATCTTTGAAATAAAGTCATTACTACTTAATTAGGAATGCAAAAACAAATTAGGGAAATTATGACAAACTCATTACTATTTCATTATATTACTTAAAAAGTAAATAATCTTTGAAATAAACTCATTACTGCTCAATTAGGAATGCAAAAACAAATTAGGGAAATTATGACGAACTCATTATTGGTCAATTACGTAGTGCTTATACTAAATCCTTTAATGACCTATTTTGGTATAAAATGAGCCCCAAAATGAAGATTGATTTAGTTGCAAACAAAATGTTGCTAAGAGTTTTATCAAACTGTCATTTCGAGCGAAGCAGAGGCAGTAGCATTTCTACGAGCTAACGGTTTATTACAAAATGTTGAAGACGCTGAGCCGTGCCACCGATGTGGGGCAGAAATGGAAGAAAAGCGGAAACGAGATCGGGGTGGTGAATATAGACCAGTTCTTCGCTGTCCAAGGAGAGGATGCCAGACCACAAGATCAGTTAGGCATGGCAACCGTTTTTTCCATTTCACCGACTTAAATGGAAAAATTAACTGCAAGTTAACTTTATGTCAAATTTTGGAATTGATGTTCATGTTCATTTTGGAACTCGATTTTGACACAGTAATGAAAGTAACGGGGAGAGGAAGTGAAGCTATAGGGGACTGGTACAGCATGTGTCGAGAAGTCTGTTCCTCTGTGATGTCAGTGAATCGCCGTGGACAGCTTCGAGGTACGGAAGAAGACCCAATCCAAATTGACGAAGCCAGATTTGCGGGCAGAAGGAAATACAACATAGGACGAATATTAAATGGAGACCATCCAGCAGAATCAGAAGACAGCGATGCTGAAGCGGAAAATAATCGGAATCATGGACGCCGAATTGACGGTCCGTGGGTCTTCGGATTAAAGAGTAAAGAGGAGGTCCGATATTTTTATGTTGAGCGAAGAGACAGAGCGACCCTAGTTCCCATCATACAAAGGGAAGTTGAAGCTGGGTCAGTAATTCACTCGGACGAATGGCCAGCATACGGCAATTTGCGCCAATTAGGCTACGTGCACTCAACCGTTAACCACCAGGAAAATTATGTCGACCCACAAACAGGAGCACATACGCAAGGGATAGAAAGATCCTGGTTGGAGGGTAAAATTACGATTTTGAAAAAAATGAGAGGTGTTCCTGTCAGTACTTTGCAGTCCCATTTGGATTATGTTGCGTGGAAGTTTCTACGAAGGAATGTAGAAGATAAGTTTATCGCTTTTCTGCACGATGTTAGAGATGTATATGTATAAACCATTTAAAATGTTTATGTATTGTCAGTTGACCCTACAAATAAGTTTTTCAAAGATTATTTAACTTTTAAGTAATATAATAAATTTGTTTGTAATAGTTTGTAATAAATAAAATAATATATAAATAATAAATAAAAAGTTTGTAATAGTTTCTCTAATTTGTTTTTGTACGTAGACCGCATGCCGAATCAGCTAAACTGCCGTAGATCGCATATCAGACGGTAGACCGGATACCAAACTAGAAACTCTGCCGTAGACCGCATACCGAAGTAGCACCAAATTTTTTTTATTTCATTAGTAGTTCCAAAATGACACAAAATCTAGGCATCGGATAAAAAAGTTTATTTGAAGAAAGTATATTTTTTTGTTCTTCTTAATGGCGGTACAGGCTCGTTTTTTTAATATTGTATTTAATTACAGAGTAATTTCCACATATTAATATATTTTTCAAATTGGGCTCTGTACCGCCATTCTTTATTATATTACGAATACGTGTGCCAAATATCTCGAAAAAATATTCAAAAATACAGCCGCAATCTTGGAACGCGTTTTCGCTACCTGTTGATCGCTACTGTTTCCTCTTAACTCCGACCTTCGAAATAATATCATGGAGACCCGTTCCCTTAGGTCCAGTTCTAAAAGTCGCAACGTCGAACCTAAACCACCTGACCCCCCAATCGCACATAATAACGACACACCTAACAATGACGAAAACCCTGATTTAAATACAAATGAAAATGACTCTTTTAACGACATAGAAACTCACGACGGATCTCAAACAGGCTCAGTTAACACTTCTAACATATCTAGTACTACACAAGTTTCAACACAATAAGTAGTCGATACTCTCCTAAACAGTATGGACAGGATATCGGATGAACAGCTGGACCTCTTAATATCAGCACTGCTGAGGGTGCGAGGTACTTCTGGTCGTGCGACTCCTACACCAACTAATGACAATAACGATAACAACCAACTGCGAAATAATCAACCTATAAACGAACCTACTAATAACACTTATGACAACAACCAAACACTAATCAACCAACCAACCATTCAACCAACAATCAGCCAACAAAAGATTAATATTCCCAGCAATAGCCAAACAAATACAAACAACCAACCTACACTTACACCAATCATGCAACCTTCAACTAATTTAACTACAAATACAACATCTAATCTGCCAATAACCACGCAATCAAATAACATGACAACCAACCAACTCACTCTGTCATATGCCTCTGCTACCCGACACACAGCCTCGTCCTCTGCCTTACCTAAGGCTAAGGCTCCACGGGCGAGAAATTCACGCTAGCAGTAGCCGTAAAACGAACTGACGCACAAGTCCTGTAGTCGGTACAGTTCGGCTATTCCTATTCCGTTCTGCGGAACCTTAAGTTCATTTTGCGGCTACTGCTAGCGTCAATTTCCAGCTCGTGGAGCCGTAGCCTAACAACCATTCCACTCAACACTATCCTGCCACTTATGAATACATTTTTAACAACATACCCTTGGATAAATGCAACCAGCGTGATTTCCACAGGGTCATTAACATACAAGAGATCCTTTTAAATCAGATCATACAGTGCAGAGTTTTACCAACACAAATTGCCTATTTAACCACAAGAAATCCAATTAATCACACAGATATTGAGCGTAAGGTACGTGACAGACTGGATGATCCTCGCCTCACACTCATTCCCAAGCACAGACAACCAAACCGTCCACAACCTACTAACAATCCAACATTCATGATTGTCCTGAAGGGCATAGGTACAGTCTACTCTGACGATGAGGTGAGAGCTATCCTGGCCGTGAGGGATGTCCCAGTGATACGTCTCTGGCGCATCACTGCTCGTAACGGTACTCTCACTACTTTCATCAAACTTATCACAGATAGTGAATTGCTGACAAGAGGCTTTTACCTTGATGGCATTTCGGTCAGAGGAGAACTTCCCCTCAACTCCAACCTCATACCACCCGTTCCTAAATATTGCAGCAGATGCGCTCATAATGGACACACGATCCAGAAGTGCTCTGTCAGACAGTTCAGATGCCCTACTTGTAAAGAACATCGATCAACTTCATGTCCTAACCAAAACACTCCTAAATGCCCAAACTGTGAAGGACTCCATGCGGCTTACTCGCCAAAATGTCCATTACGCAAAGAAGCCCCTCCTACCGTAAAAGAAACCCAACCGATAACAACCCAAAAACGTATCCCACCATATGAACTCACATCCGACATGAAAACCACACTCGAATTCCTCTCCATTATGCTGGTAAACATCCTCCCAGACCGAAGACAATCGGTACTGGATAATGCCAACAACCTAACTGTCTCTATGTTTGGACACACGACCACCGTCGTAGCCCATAACAATAGAGCCTCCGTCTCCTTCACCCCGCAATTTATTTAAATGGACACGACAATAGGTGCTGTTAACTGCCAGGGTGACGGTAGGAAAAACCTACTTGGTTCATCAAAAACCTACTTGAAACCCACAACATCCAAATACTTGCCCTTACCGACACCCTACTAAATACCTCTCCAACTTTCCCTGGTTACAGTACTCTACACCGTCCTAAATGCCAGATATCTCGTGGTAACGGCTTCCTAATAAAATACGGTATACCCTTCTCTCCGCACTCTATCCCACTTCATGTAGGCCTTACCGATGAAGATGTCCTGGCGGTTGATATACACCTAAACAACAACACTACGCTGACAATAGTCTCTTATTACAACACCCACCACAACCACTGTTGAAGCGTTTTCAAATGGAGCCGGAAGCAGGCTAAAAAATGAGTCAAGCTCCACACGTTGGGCGGCAGTTGATGCGTTTTACATGTCTGCTCTAATGGGGACAGGGATAGACTATCTACTAAGATACTGGGGGGGGTCGAAATGGGGCTAGTAGAAGGAACAGACACGCAAACCTTCTTGCGGACGACAGCTCATTTGTTGTGCGGTGGCTAGGTCGTAGATTCGTTAAGGGGGGTAGGAGGGTGTTAAGAAGACTAAACTACCATAACAAATAATCAAAGGATACTTACTTAGACTAGAGGATCCTTCTACTATTTAACAAAAAGGACGCCGTTTGAAACAAATCCTCTGGTTCACATATGGGTACTTACTGGACATATTCCGTACTTACGGGTACCAAATGGGGGGACATTCATCATCGATTCCTCTTTGGGGTTAAACTGGGCTACTTTATCATCATTTTGATTCTATGGCTTCTATGCCATTTCCTTTCTTCTATTCTAAAACTTATTTCATTTGTATTAGAACCTAGTTAATATTTTTCCAAGAAAGGTTACAGAAATAAAATGGTAGATACACTTACAAAAACGTTTATTTAAAACTTCAAACTTTTACTAGGTTTATTCAAAATTTTACTACAAAAACAATATTTATTTTAATCTTTCAATACGAGTTTATTTATCAACATGACTACTAAGATACAAAACTTTTGACTGGTTTTAAACATTACAAACAAAACAATTACAATTAAACTCGTTGGGCAGTATATATGTCAAATAAAATTTGACCCACTTATTTCAACACAAAAATTTGACTTTGACAGATGTCATAAGTCACTGCCATTTTGTTTTACTTATAAACAATTTTAGTCATGAAAGCACTATATCTTTATACAAATACTTAAAAATTTTACCAACAAACTTTAGTATATATCCACTTGGAATTTAGCAAAATTTAAAAAACGTCTCATACCTCTTTATTTCAACAAAATCCATCGTCATAGGTCACAAACTACACGGGGAAAGGGTTTCATAATTTCGACACAAAGGCTTCATCTTCAATAGAACGGGAAACAAGACATCGGTGTCTTTTTGACACGAGGCGTGGCAGGGCATTCAAAACGGGACAGGAAAGACATTTCTTCTGTGAAATCAGGGCTTGACATCATAAATAAGACAGGAAACAAAGGACAATGCCGGCTTCTAGAACTGCGTCATTAAGTCGTAGGAGTACTGATTTTCACCATACAAATCCATCATCATGGGTAAAAAATCTTCCTAGAGCACTCACTACAGATTTAGATCTTCATAACTTCACAAAACGACAATTCTACACATTACTAGCGGGGGGCAACGGGGCTACGCCCTATTCAAGCGAGTACCAGCGAGCGGAGCAGATGCTACTCCCTCAAATCTTAAAACTGGACTAAATTTCTTCTCAACGGTGAAGTACCTCACCGAGAACCTGTCACGCATTTAAGAGCGATTTTCGCCCTTAATGCATGCACCTTTGCAAGTTTCGGACGAAACCATTATTTTTCTAAAGGGGAATACGGTGCTTTTGGGCGATTCCAAACATTTTTCTAAAGGGGGGTAGGGGTACAATACTTTGCAATGTTCCCTAACTTTCAAACAGGGACGGCTTGGGATATTTTAATGATATTCAACTTCACAAAATAAATTAAAAAAATGAACATTCTTTTTGGGAATTGGGATATTAAATTAATGAAGGATATTAATAATATATTATAGCGGAAAATCCATCTGCTATACTGTCAGAAACACTTCTGGAGTATGTATCTGGGCTGGACAAGGCGATTATCCTGGGCGATTTTAATGCCAGGAACACACAGTTTGGTGACACGCACACTAACGTGGCAGGAAACCTGCTGTCTGACTGTCTCCTTGAACTGCCCATTCACAGAATCAGAAACACAGATCCTACATTATTTAATCACAATGGTACCTCTATTGTCGATCATATCATATGTACGTATGATATTGTCCTCAGACGCTGATCAGTCTTCAACCAATCAGCGCGCTGGGAGCATCTCTGACCACTTTTCATAAATGCGATTGGTTCAACCGCTGGGGAAAATCCATCTCCTACGTCATAATCCCTAGAACAAAGGGAGTATTGGGTATAAAAGGAGGTGGATTTTCTGTATTTCTTCAGTTCGAGATTTACCTCGTAATCGAAGACTCTTGGGTTCGGTGTAGTAATACATCCACCTAGAATCTGCCTTTTTATTTCTTTGCAATTTTATAAATGTGAGAAGACTTGAATATTTTCATTGATATTTTTATATTGCTTGTTTTATTGTGTTATTTCAGTGGTATCTCTGCTTGCAGACCACGCACTTGAAAAACACACATTTATTTGTGCCATTTTATAGTCTCACGTATTTTATTACTGTTGAAAATTGTCTCTTATGGTATTTCTCTTGTAGATCAAGCATTCGAGACATTTTCCCATTTTTACTTTATCATTTTATTTTGAAATATGTATTTTGTTTTGCTAAGTCGGTTCCTTCCGTAAGTTAAGGAAAAACTTAGAATTATTTTGCCATTTTATAGTGCATTATTCTATACTTACTATTTGAAAATTGTCTCTTATGGTATTTCTCTAGTGGATCAAGCATTCGAGACATTTTCCCATTTACTTTATCACTTTATTTTTGATATATGTATTTTGTTGTGCTAAGTCGGTTCCTTCCGTAAGTTAAGGAAAAACTTAGAATTATTTTGCCATTTCATAGTGCATTATTCTATACTTACTATCTGAAAATTGTCTCTTATGGTATTTCTCTAGTAGATCAAGCATTCGAGACATTTTCCCATTTACTTTGTCATTTTTATTTTTTGATATATGTATTTTGTTGTTCTAAGTCGGTTTCCTTCCGTAAGTTAAGGAAAAACTTAGAATTATTTTGCCATTTCATAGTTGCATATTACATTTCTTGTTCTTACCCCTTTTTCTAAAGTCTTTCTTCTCGAAGTAAAGCACTTAGAGATTTTTCCCTATATATAAATATCTGATTATTTCTATAACACTGCTCTAGTGATATTCCTATTACGGTAGGTCACACACCTGAGCAATGTCTCACTTGAGGCAGTGGCATTTTCCGCACGGAATCACGCACTCGCTGTAAATAGCTTCCTGTGCCAGTTTAAAGCTCTGTACGCACTCGAAACACATATATAAAAATGGTAGATACTCGTAATACATCCCGTTCAAATTCACAGGAACGGAAAGACATCCAGGAGTCCGGTACGGCCCATTCCACGCCAACCAGCGACCCTAGGGAACAATATGATAGACGCATTGGATGATGTTTGCATCGTTGGTGATTCTATAACGACGGATCATCTACCTATACTAATAAAAGAACAAATACTAAACCCAAACCCACAAGCACCACTACGAGTAATGAGAGACTATAAACACGCCAACTGGAACCTATACAGACATTTTCTAAATAATAATATTCCTCAATTAGGCAATTTAAACACCCAAGCTGACATCGACAACGATATCACGGTCCTTCAAACACTGGTAGGCCAAGCAATTGACTTATCAGTCCCCAATAGGGTTATCAACCCAAAGAGACCACCACTACCACCATACATAGTCAATCAAATCAAACATAAAAGATGTCTCCTTCGTCAATTCCAACGCACACGTGACCCACTTCTCAAGACAGAATATAACCGTATCTCGGCTAGAATCAAGCTCGAGGTGAATAACATACAAGCCGCACAATGGCACGATGTCACCTCTGGCCTGAACTATCGGGATGGCGCTAAATTCTGGCACAAATTTAAAGTCCTAACTAAACAAACACAAAGCAATCCATCTCATCTATTGGTAAACAATCAAGTAATAAATTCAGACCAAGAGAAAGCCGAAGCTTTCAAGACACACCTACAAAATACATTAGTCACGCCTCACGACCAGAGATTTGACCGCAACTTTTATTTACGGGTCGAGAGAGAGATACGATACGACGGCTCGCAGCCCCAATCGATCCACAGGTTCGTCACGAGCATCCGCTTATGGCACCCGTGAGTCAACAAACATTGGAGGATTACTGTCAAATTGGCAGCCCCAATGCTGTCAACATCAACAGGAACTGCGTAAAACATCTTCCACCGAGCGTCACGGAGTACATGACGAACATTGTCAACGCCTCTCTAACACTCTGCTACTTTCCAAAAGCTTGGAAAATAGCTCATACCATCATGCTCCCTAAAAAGGGCAAACCCAAGACAAACTTAAACTCTTATAGGCCGATTTCTCTACTAAGCGTTCTTGGTAAAGTCTTCGAAAGGATCCTCAAGGAGATAATCGTCGACTTTACCACCGAAAACAATATCATTCCATCCTATCAATTCGGCTTTAGAGAAGGTCTCTCCACTAACACGGCGTTGACAGAAATCGTCACACATATTTCACAAAATTTAAATGATAATAAATTAGCACTTGGCATTTTCTTAGACGTACAAAAAGCCTTTGATCAGGTCTGGCACGCCGGCCTGACAAAGAAACTTTGCGACGTCGGTATGCCCACTCCTTTTATCAAACTCATACACTCGTATCTCTCAGATCGCACCGTTATAGTTAAGGTTAAAGATCGGCTGTCTATACCTTTTACTCCCTCAGCAGGAGTACCTCAAGGTTCCGTGTTGGCACCTATACTTTACACGATATACAACAGTGACTTCCCTAACTCTAGAAACACTAGCACATTAACACTATTATACGCAGACGACACTGCGCTAGTAACCACAGCACGAGATATACACGTTTTGAATGAGCGTGCTCAAAACACCGTCGAAAGATGGTGTGAAAGATGGCGAGTAACACTCAATCCAAACAAAACACAAACAATACTGTTTAGACACCCAAACCTCAGTGGACACACTATACGCAACGCAGAAGGAAGGGTCGTCCTAGATCTGTGGGGTGAAAGACTACAACTCCGTGATCAAATCGAGTACCTCGGCGTCACTTTTGATAGGACGCTTAAATGGGACAAATATCTGATAAATACCCGTAACAGGGTCAAAGGGAGGGTTGGTCTACTCAACAGCCTCTGTGGAAGATTCGGTCGGACGCAAAAACAGACATTAATTCACATTAAAAACATTCATTCGACCAGTAATAGAATACAAATCAAACATCTACACACTACTAAACAAACTTTACACATAAAGACTTGTGGCTACTGAGCGCAGCATACTTCGCAAACTAAATTACAAACCACGGTTCTACCCATCACGACTAATACATCGTCTATCAAGGATCCCGCCCCTAAACGAGAGACTCTCCTCTCTGAGCAGGAGTTTTACCACAAAAATCATCAACGGCCAAAACGTCAGAGCCAAAAACGTCCTCAAAACTGCCTGCTCATCCCGTGGCAACGTATTCACCAGAAAACCCAAACGTAAACTACCACACCTACCGACAAAATTGCCGACACTTGTCTGCACAAACGACATCCCTGGTGAATACACTGATATCCTGGAGGCAACTCCGCTTTATTTTAGAACAAATCGTTATCTAAATAGCTCACTTGAGCTTTGCCTCGGACAGGAAGAGTTCGGTTTTCTGTGGTTTCCCGTTCTCACTTGTAAATTATACCTGTCCCAAGGGAGGATACAGCCGCAGCTGCCCTCAACGCGAATCATCTATTCACTAAATTAAATTCAACAAACTCAAAATTAATTTATAAAATCAGTAAAAATACGTAAACTCTTAACAAATTCATATAATCAACTAATTCCAATTTTTCATACACTTGCACACATAATAATTTTGTTTTAGAAAAAAAAATCTGAAAAGAACCGAATTAACAACCTTTTCTCCTCTGATGAATCTGGTCAACCCAACAGCCTCCAGAGCAGCACCACCAACGGCACAGACTACCACTAGTGGTTCCAATGGACGATCCAACCGTACATCGAGATAAGATACGTCCTGAAGAGGTGTTAAATCACCTAAAACAGGACAAACCCAATCCAGGAAATAATATACAAAAGAAAAGCATCCAAATGACACACAACGACACACACCGAGTTGAGCAGTCAGTGAGTTCGGTGCCGGTCACCGAAGAAAGCAGAAGCGAGCAGAGAAGCAGCATAGTCGAAGGAAAGAGAGTAGCTTGACTAGTTGGTCTTATCAGACCGCCGTGAGTAAGACACGGAATACGAATCAAGCGCTCTTGTATCCCTAGGCAAGAAAGAGAGACAAAAGCAAATCTTCTGGATGTGGTGAGCTTAGGAAGTTTTATTTTTATGTGCTTTCTGAGACGCTACAGCTAGAGATTAGCTAGCAGAAAAAGCAAAACGGGCTCTCGGTGAGCCCGTTCGGGATACCTATTGTGTCTCCGATAGGGTAACGACACTGCACGGTGTAGTTCTTTAGAACTCTACATCGGGCAGCCCCGGCCCCTGGTCGAGTAGGTTAAGAACATCAAGAGGAACCCCAATCCAGTTCTGTCTGGGTTAGTGAATTCAGCCGCGACAGGTCTAGGGAAGCCGACCCTAACACCGTGCTGGCAACGGGCCAGGCGGTTGCAAAAAAGGCTAATCTAAAATAGGGAACCCGTCCCCACTGACAGTGCTAAGCCACGGTCACTCCCCAGTCATACGGCTTTCCACCCCTATGGTGATTCACGAAAAGTGAAGCACAACTTTTTTCAGGAACTAATGACTGATGAAGAAGGAGAAGAAAATAAAATGAGGATGAAAGTCACATTAAGCGACGGAGGAGGCGAATTCAGAATTTCAAATTCGCAGAAAAAGAAAGACAAAGGCAAAAAAAAATCTGACAAAAAGGAAAACGAAAAGACAGAAGTTACTTCGGATGAAGATACGCCAAACCCAAAAAAAGGTACATAAAGACAGACGAGGAAATGGACCACGAGAGTCAAAAACCAGAGAGAAAATCGGCTACAAAAAGGCAAAGAACTAGCAACGGAAGTGAAGACGAAAAGATGAAGAAATAACAACGCTGAAAAAGATGATACAACAGCAGGCTGAACAGATTAAGGAGAGAGACGAAGAAATCAAAAGATTACATATCCAAATAGAAGATTTAAAGAACATAATGGTCCAGTCCAATAAAGCATTAGTGGATCACATGGATATCAACGAGCTAACAACGTCAGACCGTGAAGGCCCCGCCTACAACAGAAAATCAAGGGACCACACCCCATATCTCGCAAACAGAGCTCCTGAACGAAGACCGGCCCACTGAAAAATCACAGGGTGCAAAACGAAAAAATAAAAAAACAAGAGAAGACTTTCCAATACTAAAAGAGAAGACATCGGTCGAGAAACCGAAAAAGAAAGAGACAGATGATTGGGAAATCCAAGCAAATGCGGCCATGAGACCGCATACTCCCGATGAACACGAGTACACCTTACCTAAAGGACCAGCGGAGCCCATTCATAAACCAAAAAAAGCGAAGCTACACTCTACCACAGAGGCCACAACCAGCCAAAAAGACGACAACGAAGCGGTTAATACAATGGAAATCGACGAACAACCGACAGAACAGCAGGACAAACCCACAAAACAATACAAAAAACCGCCGATAATAAAGTTACAATCCGTAAACGAAACCAACAACATCCTGACCATAGCACAGAAAGCAGGCGTTATTACAAGTAACAAGATGTCAAGAAGCAGCCGAGTGACGCTAATACAAGCCAAAAACCCTGATGACTTCAAAAAGATGACACACATTATAGAAAATTACAATAAGGACACAAAACCAATCCAGTGGATAGCTTTCCCTCTTGACGAGGACATCAAAGACCAGAAAATAGTAATAAGAGGGCTGCCAACGAACACCCTACCGGTGGTCATATTAAAAGACCTACACAGCGAACACGAGATTGTAGGCAAAGAAGTAAAGAATATGAAGTCTAGAAAGCAAGACAGAAGGCAACTACCAATGTTTGTGCTAGCAACTAATAAAGAAGACGTAAAGACGGCCCTAAAAATTACCTGTGTCGGCCACAAGAAGGTAACTGTAGAAATGTTAAGAAAGCCAACAGGACCCACACAGTGCTTTAATTGCCAGGGTTACCACCACGCACAGTCAGCCTGCCACAAAGAGCCGAAATGTGTTAAATGAGGAGACGACCACCGAAGCAAAGAGTGTAAGAAACCCAGAGAAGAGAAGGCAACATGTGCCAAATGCCAAAGACAACACCCTGCAAATTTCAGAGGATGTTCCAGATATCCAACCTGGGGAAGAACACAGCCACAACAACGGCAACAAGCACCACAAAGAAGAGACAGAGTAAGCGGTCCCTCGTATGCTCAGACAACAAAAAACCTACTGACAGAGCCTAATATCACAACAACAAGACGAGATGGCAAACATGGTGAAGGAATTGCTAACAACCATGGTATACAAGGCGATAAGTGATATAAAGTTAGCACTGAACTAACTAGAACCAATAGGGGATACTTGAGGATAGTCTCCTGGAGCTCAGGAGGAATAAGGACCAACCAAAACATCTTGGACGAACTGGTCAACAGGTACGAGATGGACGTAGTAGCATTACAAGAAACAAAAGTCACAAACAATATCAACTTACAAGTTTCCAGGCTACGACGTTTATAAGAACGACAATACAGGAAGATCGGGAGGTACAGCTATCCTAGTAATCACCTCAGCCTATGTAAGACCACAAGACCCACGGTCCGACGACGACCTGAACGCGTTCCTAGACATAGACGAACCTGCAATAATTATAGGAGACCTAAATGCAAGATCCCCGAACTGGAATGATAGAGCAACGAACAGAAACGGATGTATACTAAACCACTACATAGAAAATAGCGAAGAGACAGAGGCAATGGGACCAATAGAACCAACCCACTATCCACCCAACGGACTTCCAACACACATCGACATAGTAGTTGCAAGAAGCATATAAATTCAAACCGAACTACAGACCATAAGTGAAGGGAACACAGACCACAATCCAATATTACTGGAATTAGGCACATGGGAAGAAGAAACCACCACAAAAAGAACAAAAAAGAAGACAAAATGGACCAACTTTAAAAGATTAGTGAGTCAAGGGATAAATGCCATCCCAGTAATAAATAATCCAGAAGAAATAGAAGTGAAAGTTTTAGAACTAGAAAGAATAATACAAGAAGCACTCAGAAACAACACTACAGAGGAAGAAGTCGAAATAAAATCGGGAAGGTTCAACGATATAACACAAGAATTAAAAGACTTAATTCGGGAAAAGAACAGAGCCAGACAAAGAGTCAGAAGAACTAGACACCTAGCGAACAAAAATACAGCAAATCGATTAATACGAGAAGTTAAAACAGCACTAAGAGAACACGGCAGCGAAACATAGAACAATCATATCCAAGAGATGAACGAACAAGGGCCAAATATGAAAAATATTTGGAGGCTACAAAGAATACTTCGAAATGACAGAAAACCCATCCCTCCACTACACGGTGAAAATGGAATAGTGTATACTATAGAAGAAAAAGCAGAGGTGATGAAGTCCACACTTGTAAGAAAGTGCACACTAAACTACCACCTTGACGAGGATGTAGACTTCATGGCAGAAGTTGAAAATCAAAGAAACAGGCCAGAGGACCCGGAAGAAGAAGATATCCCTCCAACAGCACCGGAAGAGATCAACGAACATATCAGAAACTGTTCACCGAAAAAAGCACCAGGCCCCGACAAAATAACAAACAGAGCCCTAAAATACCTACCGGCGAGAGTTATAGTATATCTAACAAATATAATAAATGGCATATTACGACACAAAAAATTCCCGAAAGAGGCCCATGTCATAATGATACCAAAACCTGGCAAAGACAATACATTCCCGCAAAACTACGAACAGGCTAGAAATCATCCCAGAAGCACAGTTCGGCTTCAGAGCAGAACATTTCAGTGAGCTACAAGTACTCAGACTAACAGAGTACATAGCAGCTGGATTCAACGATAAACAATACACACGTGCAGCATTCCTGGATGTGAGCAAAGCTTTCGATAGAGTGTGGCATAAGCCCCGGCGCAAATTGAACCTAAGCCAGACACAACCTGCGTCGGCGGACTGCGTAGAGCGTTCTGCGCATCCTACTATCAGTTCATGCGTTCGCAGGTCGAGCTTGGGAAGGTTTGTCATCGACGTACAGTTTTCTTGGGCCTGGGACGGGTGACTCAGCGCCAGATGTTAATTTTTTCGTGTTTTTGTTTGCGAGATGGAAGTATCTGAAATGAATACGGATGGTAATTGCAAGTATTTTCTCGAGCTAAGAGACCGCTTTGCAATTAAATGCTGATAATTTTAATACCAGCGGACCAGATAAGCGGCGATATATTTTACACTATCTTTATGAATAACATTTTATTGCTTTGTTGTAGCAGTACTCAACAAGTTTTCGTTTATTCGTTTTAAAATTTTATTGCAATAGTAGGGAATATAATATATCTGATTAAAACAGTGAATTTATTACATGTTAATTATTTTTAATTTCTTGTGGCGTATCTAATGTAGGTTTAGCCAATAAATCAAAGTTATGCGTTTACAAGAGCATATTATTTGAAAAATAAGGAGTACCATGTGTCATAATTATAATCTCCTTTATACAGGTAAAAACATTGTTTAGTATGTATTTCTTAAATCCACACAATCATTGGAAAATGATTTATGGTATTTAAAAATATCTGTTAATGACACTGTTATCGACAAAGTCGATCAATTTCAAACTTACCATCATATTAGACTTTTGTTTATCGTTAAAAATTAAATGATGGTTGTGAATTGTATTTTTTGTGTTATTTAATATTTTAGCAAAATACATAATCAGCAAAAATCCTATTTAAAACATGCGAACCGTTTTTGCATTCACAATCAATGCAGTGTTTAACTTATGCGATTATAAAGGTATGTAGAAATAAAATACTCAGTGTAAGATATCTTTTTATGCACTTGCTTATGATCAAATTTGACGTTTTCGAAAGTCATACCGCTACGACTACTAGGGACGTGTAAGATATTTTTAAAACGTTACTAGTTACAAGTACGGAACTACCGATTTTAAGTTGCCTACTCAATTCAGTAAATACAAGGATCAGATACATCAGTATTTTGTAATCAGTACCACTTAGAGCCGGTATCAAAAGTAACCGTTACATGTCCGCACTGATTTTGCGAACATACGAACCGTTTTTGCAATCACAATCAATGCAGTGTTTAACTTATGCTTGTTATTATAAAGGTATGTAGAAATAAAATACTCAGTGTAAGATATCTTTTTATGCACCCGCTTATGATAAAATTCGATGTTTTCGAAAGTCATATCGCTACGACTACTAGAGACGTGTAAGATATTTTTAAAACGTTACTAGTTACAAGTACGGAACTACCGTTTTTTAGTTGTCTACTCAATTCAGTACAAGGATCAGATACATCAGTATTTGTACTCAGTACCACCGGTATCAATAGTAACCGTTACACGTCCGCACTTATTTTGCCCGTCTCTATTCGTTACGGCGACAGCCGACGGTCGGGTTGGCTTGTGTTCAATATGCGGCACGCTAGAAAAATAACTGCACAGGTCACCCGTCCCGCCGGCGCAGGTTGTGACTCGCTTAGGTTCAATTTGCGCCGGGGCTAAAGGCCTAATATACAATATGTGGAGTATGGATACGGTGAGGCAATGACGAGACTGATCTTTTCGTACCTAAGCGGACGGAGGTTCAAATTTCGGATAGGACAAGTCCTGTCGGAGCTCGGGAACCCGGAAGCGGGGGTGCCACAGGGAGCGGTCCTGTCGCCCTTACTGTATTAAATATACACCGCAGATATACCAAGAACACCTGTTACAATGTTAAGCCTTTATGCAAATGATACAGCGATAGCGGCCAAACACAGAAATATCGATATAACAGTCAACAACCTATAATCCGCACTAGAAGACATCGAAGAATGGTGCATAAAATGGAAAATTGCCATCAACTCAGAAAAAACACAAGCGGTAATGTTTAAGAAACGAAGAGAACAGCCAGAAGAACAACTGACGGTACTAAATAACCCCATCGAGTGGAAAGACGACGCAAAATATTTAGGAGTAATAATGGATAAAGGCCTCACATTCCAAAAACACGCACAGGCCAGAGTACAAAAAGCAAACGCAGCAAAAGCGTCAATAAGAGGACTAATGGGCAGAAAAAGTAAACTACAAATAAAAACAAAAATAAGACTAATAAACAGTATAATAATCCCGATACTAACATACGCATCTCTCGCATGGGGGCAAGTATGCAACACGACAAAGAAGAAAATCCAAGCGGCACACAACAACAGCCTAAGGGAAGCAGTAAACGTACCAAAATACGTAGCAGCTATTAGAGAGCTATTAAAGAGGCACCTGAACCTAAAGATATAACACAACTCCGATCTTACTTAGGATTAATTAATTACTATAGTAAATTCATCCCTATGTTATCAGGCCGCTCAAAACCGTTATATAAATTATTGAAAAATATAAAATTTAATTTTAATGCAGAATGTAAAGCTGCTTTTTGCTTAAGTAAGGAGTTAATTGAGGCAAATCAAGTTCTGGCACATTATGATCCTAATGAGCAAATTGTGGTTTTATGTGATGCTAGTTCGTATGGAGTGGGAGGTGTTCTTAGTCATCGGTACTATAGTAGAGAAAAGCCTATACATTTTGTATCTGGAATTCTTAGTAAGGCTGAGCAGAATAATTCCCAAATTGAACGTGAAGCGCTAGCCATTATATTGTGTATTAAAAAGTTTCATAAATATTTATGTGGAGACAGTTTATTTTAGTGTCACTTCATAAACCACTTAAAGTGATCTTTAATCCAGATCGTAATATTTCAGTTATGTCGGCATCTAGAATAATACGCTGGAATGTTATATTATCAGCCTATGATTATAAGGTAGAGTATCGAAAGGGGTCACAAATGTATGAAGCAGATATGTTATCAAGGTTACCACTAAGTGATCCCACGGAGGTTGATGGTTACATAAATTTGTTTAATTTAACAGAGGAACTACCCCTCACCTTTGAAGATGTAGCTAAAGTAACAAAGACAGATACGATTTTAGTTAAGGTATTAGATTTTGTAAAGACAGGATGGCCCAGGAAAGTTACTGATCCAGTTATGAAGCCATATTTTTTAAAACGATACGAGATGTCTGTGGAAGAAAACTGTCTACGTGTGGGTTCAAAAGTAATAGTCCCTACTGTTTTGAGAAACAAAATTCTAGAATTACTTCATGAGAACCACACTGGTATGTTAAGATCCAAAATGCTTGCTAGGTCAATAGTTTGGTGGCCAGGTCTACAACAGGATATTGAGAAAATGATCTCCAGTTGTGAAATATGTCAATTATCACAAAACAATAGTGAAAAATCTTGTAATGTCCTGGCCTAGCACTGCTAATGTTTTTGTACGTGTTCATATTCATTTCTTTTTTTTTTGAATAATGTCTCTTATCTGTTATTAGTGGACAAAAAATCTATTTGGATTGATGTACATGTCATGGTTAGAGGTACTAATGTAAAAGATACTATAGAAAAACTAACATTTTCTATAATGGGCCTACCAGACATCATTGTTAGTGGCAATGGCCCACCATTTAATTCTAACTGTTTTTTGAAATTTTGTAAAATAAATGGTATCAAGGTAGTAAAGTCTCCTCCATATCACCCCCAGTCCAATGGTACTGCTGAGACATGTACAAACAGTAAAGGTTGCTTTCAAGAATTTTTTTTTAGAAAAGTCAACATTAACAGTAGAACAAAGGTTAGTTAACTTTCTTTTTACCTATAGAAATACTCGCTGTGCAAGTACAGGTGTGAGTCCTGAGTAGATTTTTAAAGTTGATACCAAAAGCAGTCATTGATTTGATCAAACCTAAAAAGGATAATTATTGCAGTTATAATAAATCATCAGATTTCAAACAAATTGAATGCTTTTCAGTAGGGGAGAAAGTATTAGTAGCAAGACTAGGTCCTTATATAACATAAGTGGCAGGAGGGTTGTATAATAAAACGTGTAAGTCCAGTGACATATTTGGTTCAAGTAAATGATAGTTTTGTAAAAAAATGTAAACAGTATTAGGAAATCTTCAACTACGACAAACAGAACAACCAAATACTTCCCTGACTACAAACCATGGGTTAAGACCTGCAGTAGTTCAGGAAAATTGTAATTCCGAAATTGTCGACCCTCAAAGTCACCAAATGACTTCTGTTAAAATTAAGGAAACTAGTCGTCATTCAGAAGGGGGTCTACAGATTGGAAGTCCTTTACAACAGATCCTTCAATACCTTTAGAAACTATTAATCCAACAGGTAATTGAGACGTAGTAATCGTGTACGTCATCAACCACAGAGGTCGGACTTGTAAACTTTTAATTATAGGTAAGGATGAAAATGATGTGTATTTAATTGTAAGCTTCTGAGTTGCTTTGCAACGTTGCGTTGGGCTGTCAACGGCGACAGATGACAGGTAAACAGAAAATGGAAGCAAGCTCTTTTCTCATATCTGTATTAGATATTTCATTTTTGTATCACGGGCTCAAACTTAACAGTACGTGTATCCTTCAAGTGACGGGAAAAAACAAAAAAGGAAATTCCAAGTGGGTGGCAGACCCAATTTAGGATTTGCTTTTTTAGCATATTCTAAAAAAGAAGATGCAAAGGAGGTCAATGAGGCTCCTGGAAAATTGGTCAGTAGTGGATTTAGAGATTGGAAAAGGCTAAGGAAACCTTCATCAAACATTCCATGACAGATTATCATAAGGCATGTGTAACAATTCATGATGGTCATGTCAGGAAAACTACAGGATGTACATTCACACGTACACAATACGCGTGAGAAAGAGAGAATAGGTTGGCACTAAGACCCATAATTGAAACAATACTTTTTTTTGCCGAGCAAGAGCTGCCGTTAAGAGGAGATGAAGACAGTGGGCTACTCACGTTAGAAAAACCAGATAAAAAGATGGGAAATTTCGTGCTTTACTTCGGTTTAGAGCATGTGCTGGAGACGAAAATTTAAAGAGGCATATCATTAACTGTGGTAAGAACGCTACATATGTAAGTCCTGAGATTCAGAACGAGATTATTCAAACTTGCTCAAATTTAGTGACACAAGAATCCAAAAGTCAGATTGCTTCGCTATCCCGGCCTATGAAACAATGGATATCGCAGAAACTGAACCACTCTCAATATGTATCCGAATCCGTTACGTAGATTATATGAATGAAACACCCATAATACGAGAAGATTTTGTTGGATTTGTACCAATATACAGTCAAAGTGCAGACTGATAATTTAATTTGGTTTTGTCAAAACATACAAAGAAAAAATGAATACGTGGTCAAAGGATGTAGAAAATACATCATACAAAGGCAGAAATGCAAAGATAGTTGCACGGACGGACATTGCACAAGAATTCAATATATCACCGGACGAAGCTTATAAAAAATTCAGAAGTTTAAGAACATATGCGAAAAATGAACACAAAAAGGTAATTCAAAAGAAAAGTGGAAGTCAATGTGGCAAAATTGTACATTGGTTTGCATATGAAGCAATTCAATTTATTTTATCTCGGGATATACCAGAAACGGGTATTAATAGTGTAAACATTCGTCTCGTCAATACTTCAAGGGTATTTTTCGTCTAAAACGGATATATAATGCAACAAGCATGGCTAGAAATATTGCCGTAAATATTTTTCATTGTTGTTGACAGGCCATACGTAAATATTTCTGTTTTTACAAATATCGCCGAGCAATATTTCCACTAAATATTGCCGAAAATATGCAATTTTAGTGGTCCGTCTAAATGGCCCTTTAGAAACTGCTTAGGAGCAATAAAAGAGATTACAAATTTCTTCAGAAACATTAGACATGCTAAGAATATTTTACAACACAATATTAACATTCATGCCGCTGATTCTAAAAGAAAAAGGCTAACACGTTTCATTGAAAGACACAACAGTGTGTTAACATTTGCGGAGCTATCGCATCCTATTGTTGTAAGCTTAGAAGAAATATCGCAGAAACCCCAGAAAATATCTTCTTCAGCAGCAAGCTTCTTGGATAGTTGGAAAAAGTGAGCTCATTGTGAGCCTGTTAGTGTGTGAAAAACTCTAGCCTTACTTTGCCTTTATCACTTCAAGAGAAAAATCTAGATATGGTGTCTGCTATTAACCATGCAAAAACATTATTGGAGTCTTTGAAATCTATGAAAAACAATGCAATGAATGCTTTTAGAGACATGTTTACATCAGCTGAAACACTAAGTCAGGAAATATTTGATTGTCAATTGCCAGTTCCCAGGCTGATTTCACGCCAGACACAGACGGATTTCAGATCCAGAGACTAGTTCAATTGAAAATTATTTCAGAGTAACAACCCAGATAGCATGCAATATTCCTGGGACATTCTCTCAATGTCCTGAAAAGAATATAAATATTCCGAATATTCCAGGAATATCGGCCGAATATATATATATATATATATATATATATATATATATATATAGATGCACGTTAAGTTGTGACTTCCGGTATACAGAAGAGGCTGTCCGACCTCCACCTTTTCTACTAGGAATTATTTTTTAAAAATTGTGCATTTGGTAAAAGGGGGGCTTATAAAATGGGACTACCTATTGAGGGGAAAGGATTTACCAAGATAAATTTTGTATATATATACGTATATACTGAAGCGTACAGCATACGTTATGGCTTCCATATATAGGGTAGTTCAAGGCGCGTTGTCACTTCCAGCGGTGTTGTCATATTTTGGAAGTCACAACGACTTGTCTGCTAGATTTACCTCCTACTTTGAGCGTAATGTGTGATCTTTTGAAACTTTTACTGTGAATACAGTTGTCTGTGTTTTACAGTTGTCTATTTAAATTAAAAGATTGATACTCTTTGATTATACAGGTTTACAAAAAAATACATTTCGGACTATTTGACGAACCCATGCGACTAGGGGGTTTTTCGGGTCGCTGGTCACGAATTCGGGGTCCGCTGAACTCGAACACGTCAGGTAAAGGTCATTTAAAGGTCAAATCAAGATAAATCGACAGTCGCTCTGAAAAAGTATATTAGGGGGTTTTTGGGGTCGCTTACGGCGAATCCGGGATCCGCTGACCTCTATCACGTCTAGCTGAAGGTCATTTCGAGGTCAAATCAAGATAAATCGACAGAATCGCTCTGAAAAAGCATATTAGGGTGTTTTTGGGGTCGCTGATCACAAAACTGGGGTCCCTTGAGCACAACCACGTCAGCTAAAGGTCACTTCAAAGTCAAATCAATTTTGTGGACACGTCCTGATTTGACCTTGAAATGACCTTTACATGACGTGGTAGAGCTCAACGGACCGCAGTTTTTATGATCAGCGACCCCAAAAGCCCCCAGTATATATTTTCAGAGCGATTGTGTCGATTTATGTTGATTTGACCATAAAATGACCTTGAACTAGACGTGATAGAGGTCAGCGGACTCTGGATTCGTCTTCAGCGACCCCAAAAACCTCCTAATATACATTTTCAGAGCGACTGTCGATTTATCTTGATTCTACCTTGAAATGACCTTTACTGGACGTGATAGAGGTGAGCGGACCCCGGATTCGTAATCAGCCACCCCAAAACCCCCTTGTCATACGGTTTCGTCAAATAATCCGAAATTTAGTTTTTTTTGTAAACCTGTGTTATTTATGATATGATTGATATTTATTTTACAAATACTAATATTTTATTATTGCTGTAAAATGGATTTATTGAAATTAATTAAAAAAGTGTTAATAGTAAGTCATTTATTTATGAAAATTATATCAAAAATGTTAATAAATAAATTTGAACTTATAGAAAATTTTAATATTTATTATTTTTCTTGATTAAATTTTGAATTCTACATTTTATGATAGACACCCTCCTTTTAATTTTTGATGTACCAGTAATAATATGTAATAAGAAAATTAAAAATTGTGACGGATATTCTTGAGTTGGGGTTGATTTCATGAAATCGAATGAACTATCTTTCAGTAAAGTAGTCCCAGGAACGCAACTCATAAATATTGGCAATATCATTTTAAAGTCTTCTACTTTAAAATGTATCATATGTATCTGAATTGCCGATATAAATGAGTCAAATTAAATAAATTATTAGAAGAATTTTTTTTACTAAGCAACAACATTTTTGTTTATATTAATAGTATTTTGTATTTTGACAACGGCACCCGATTTGGGCGTCGAAACGTTAATAAAAATCATTTTTTAATAATATTGTGGCTTATTTCCCATTCTAAATAGTTAAAATTGTAAAAATGCCACAAGAAAATAGCTTCAGAACAACATTAAGAAAATTAAATGGCTAAATACCCCAGGTGGGGATGAGCCGCTAAAAAGCTATCTAGATCTTTTTCAAGCAGATTAGTCCCAGTCTGCTACTCGATACTATTGACTGTGTTTCTCCATTTCTTTCTATCCTGTCTGTTTCTGCTAGTCTCTAATTCCCGCCCTATGTAAATCTTCCTTTACTTCGTGTAACTATTTATTCTAGTTCCTCCGCGCCTCCTTCTAGCTCCGGGTTTCCATTGTAAAAATTGAGTTTATAGTTGTTGCTCTATATCTAAGTCTATATCTATGTCTAATAATATCTACCCGGGTCGAAACATTTTTTTTTTAATTTATGAAAATAGTTATTTATGAAACAGTTCGTGAAGTATGCTTTTTGCGAACGCACGCGATGTTTAGAGCATGAGCGACAACGGAGCGAGTGCTATACATCGCGTAAGTTCGCAAAAAGTACTTCACGCACAGTTTCATACAATATTTTATCTACGATAAACAAATAAAAAAACTGTAACTCTTCGTCACTGGAATTCATTTCTATTCTACAATTTTTATAACTTTGACATTTAGAAATTCTTATTTCTTTCAAACCACAAAACTGTCAAATTTTTTTTTGTAATTTATGCTCACTATGTCATCACCATGACAACGCGAAAGTTAAGGATATTTGATTATATAAAAGTGTGTCAAAAACAGTGAGAAAAAGTAAATCCCATTTAAAATACACTGTTACTTTACGCACACTTTAAAGTAAACCCTTCACGCACTGCTATCTATAATGACAGTTTTCACAAACTAAAAACTTATACATAGTATGATATAGAGTAGATAAAAGTCATTTATTAATTATTAATTGATTATAGTCAGAAGAAAATTAGATCATGCACCCCTTGTTTTTTATAATTGTTAACATACTAAATTGCATATCCAATAATTATTGTTATCCATTAAATAGATGGATGCAGATCAGCCTTATATCGGATCCTCTACTAGTAGTCCGTTCGCTGACGGTAAAATATTGCAAAACCCATAAATTTTGAAATTTGTGGGTTTTGAAATTTGTGAAACCGCTGACATGAAATTTGGCATACACATAGGTAACATGTCAAGGAAGAAAATTGATATTGTGCCGATGTGTGCTTTTGCCATGGAGGTGACTTTCACCTCGTCTCGGGATGAAAAAATATACGTTCAAAATAAGTCCGGAAATTGATTATCTAACTAATTCTACGCAGCTTTTGTTCTATAGCATGTTTTCACTTTTTTCGAGTTATTTGCGACTAATCATGTTCATTTTTCAACAAAAAAAACTCATTTTAACGTTTTTTTTGCAATTAACTCAAAAAGTAAGTATTTTATCAAAAAAACCATTCTTAGGAAAAATATAGCCCATAAAAAAGTGAAAAAAATGGTGTACTTATGTATGAGATCCCTAGACCCAGTAAAATAAGAGTTGTAACTAATAAAAAATAGGTTCATACACGCCAAATTCCAAATTGAATATTTCAACGTGAACTGTCAAAAACTAAAGCACTTTTTGGGAAACACTCATTACAACTTTTTTCTAGTGTTTAAAAAAAAAGGTTAAGAAAGTTTTTAGCATTAAATTAAGGAAGGAAGTTACGCTCAAAATGAAGATCCGTTTTTTTGTAAAAAATCATAAAATTCACCCCCTAATTAGCAACCTAAATGAAATTAATTGTCACCACTTCACAAGTTGATTTACTGTGTATGTATTGTTTATAAATATGATCTGTAAGCTTCATCAGTTCAAAGTTCTTATTTTTGAAGGGGATGTAATTGAAAGGGATTAAACTAGTCACTAACCAACTGTGTATGCCAATTTTGAACAGCCATATCTTAACCAATATTTGTCTCAAAGAAAAACACATAATCCTAAATATTCAGAAAGGCAAAACCTACATTTCTTACTATGTATTCGTAATTTTTGGTATCACTACTAAATTTTATGTCATTAAAAAAAACATTTTTTTCAAAATAAGAAAAAAATTATTTTAAAACCAATTTTTTAAAAAAATAAGCACTTTAAGCCGATGAAATTACAGATCATATAAATATTACATAAGTTAAGTATATAACTTGTGAAGCGGTAAGTATTAATTTCATTTGAGATTCCAATTAGGTGGTGATTTTTCGGATTTTTTTAGCAAAAATAGGACCTACTTTATTTTGAGCGTATGTTTAGAACTTTTTTAGAAAACATAAAAAAGATTTTTTTAAAACTTTAAAAAAGTTGTAATAAGTTTTCTCAGAACAGTGCATAATTTTTTGGTTGCTATCATTTTTCGGTTACTTCACGTGAAATCATTCGTTTTTAAATTTGACGAATATGAACCTGTTTCCTGTTTTACATTAGCTACAACTTTGCTTCTACTGATTCTAAAAGTTCATACGTACATCAATTTTGTTACTTTATAAGCTATATTTTTAATGGTTTTCCCGATAACATACTTACTTTTTGAGTTATTGGCAAAAAACCGTATAAAAGTGTTTTTTTCTTGAAAAATTGACATATTTTCGCGCAAATAACTCAAAAAGTATTAACTTAGTGAAAAAATTCTATATAACAAAAGTTGCTTAGAATTAGTCAGTTTATCTTTTTCCGAACTTATTTTGAACGTATATTTTTCACCTCCGAGAAGAGGAGAAACTCACCCCCAGGACAAAGTTTTCTTTTCACTTTTTTTCTTTGACATGTTACCTATGTGTATTCTAAATTTCACGTCAATCCGTTGTTTAAAATTTGAAGCAAATCCGTTAATGAACTATAATACTATTTCGATAAGATCGTAAAAAACGAATCAGAATATCAGAATATTTGTTTTGTTTGTATAATAATTATTGTTTTAGCATACAGTCAAGTCGCCCTTGAATCCGAAACATTTTTTTTTAAAGAAAATAAAATTTTTATTGGGTATTGGAATATGTTCAAGCAGACATTTCCGTTCAAATTTTTAGTCACAACATACAACATATCAATGTTAAATATTATTAGAGCAACCTTAGGGTGTCACATTTCTTTTAATGACCTACACAGATTTTTATTACCTACTGCTGATAAAGTGATATCAAATATCACTCGTCGACATCTCTGTATTAATTTGAAATAATAAAATATAATAATATGTAGTTTTGTATTCTAAAATATTTGGAAAAAATACCTACCTATGTATTTTTACCTATGAAGAGTACAGGTTCAATATCGGCAAATGAGTTTTGTTTTAAATACCGTTCGTATAGAGGTGTTCGTTAAGAGATAAGCGCAAAATCTTGGTCCAATGCTAATTAAATGCACTCATTTTTTTCGAATTCTTAGAAAACTAATAAATATTTTTGAAAAATTTAAACGCAGAATGGAAGAATACATTATTACCGAGGGCCGAAGTTCCCTGAAAACTTATATAATGTTTATTTTAATAAGATAACGGGATGAAAAAACAAGAGAAAAGTTAGTGTAATTTTTAATTTCGAATATTTCATTCAAAAGAAATTTTTGTTTATTCTAAGGGACTTTCGGTCCTCCGTAATAATGTAATCTTTCATTGTGGGTGTAAGTTTTAAAAAGTATTTCTTAGTTTTCTCAGGATTCGAAAAAAATGAATGCATTTACATAGCATTGGACCGAGACTGCGCCTACCCCATTAAGAGAGAGTTTACTGTATTTCATATTAATACTATAATTTATTACTTTAAACTTTTTATCGCTCTTGATTCATTTTTTCGTGTATTTAATTCCATTCAATTGTAATTGTACATTTAATTTTTTACACGTTTTATTACTTTCGAAATAACAATAACTATAAAATCGATTTTTCAGCCTACTTGGGTCAAAAAAATACGCAATTTTCGGAAATTTCGTTAAATGAGAACATTTACCTACATTTATTGTATTTAAGCTTTTAATAAGATTTTTTAAAATAATTTAGATTATTTAATAGATACATTCACCGGCACGAAAACGGGCACCCCAAAAAATGGGTCATTTTTGATGGCTCGTATCTCCTAAACCCATTGTCCGATTTAAGTATTTTTTTAATATGTTATAGCCTTATTCTTTAACAATATCGCTGTAATAATATTGCTTCTAGACAGGTAAATTATCATTGTATACCGGGCGTACCAATCAAACTGGGTTTTTTTCTCAATTTTCACAACACCCTGTGGAATATTCTAGCCTTTATACAATATTGAAATTAAAACCTAACTATAGCCCCAGGTTTTCTTCATTCTGTTTTTTTATTCATTCGCTTATGTTGGATAAAAAAACAGTTAGCAACTTAACAAGTAGCCATGTTATTTATCAATACATGGTGTTTCTAAATAAGTGCGACAAACTTTAAGGGGTATAATGATCGTTTACTTGATAAAGCTATGTCCGCAAATGCTTGCAAATATAAAATTCTTTTGCCAAACGATCATTATTTTTTTATGCAGAATTACTCCTTAAAGTTTGTCGCACTTATTTAGAAACACCCTGTATCGATAAAGAACATGGCTAGTTGTTAGAGTCCCTAACTTTTTCATTATCCAACGTAAGCGAATGAATAAAAAAACAGAATGTTAAGAAAACCTGGAGCTATAGTCGGGTTTTAATTTCAATATTTTATTAAGGCTAGAATATTCCACAGGGTGTTGTGAAAATTGAGAAAAAAAACCCAGTTTGATTGGTACACCCGGTATACAATGAAAATTTACCTGTCTATCAACAATATTATTATAGCGATATTGTTAAAGAATAAGGCTATAACATATTAAAAATTACTTAAATCGGCCAACAGGTTTGGGAGATACGAGACATCAAAAATTATCCATTTTTTGAGGTGCCCGTTTTTCGTGCCGGTGAGTGTAGATTAAATTAGAAGTTCATTGTAAAAAAGGAAGTAAAAAAAATGTATAGGTAAAATATTATAGATTAAAATAAGTACAGATAATATATAATTATAGAGATATATTATAATCACTTATTGTACCTTCGTTTAAGGCTAACTTTAAAAGTAAAGCAGATCTGCTATTATTCATGTTTAAAAAACAAAAGGCACACAAAATACTAAGTACGATTAGGACCGCGAATCTAGAACAAATGAATGTCTGGAAACCGTTACACAGGGTTGCCAAAAAACGGAAGTCACATCGAGCGGTGTGGTATACGGAAGACGCTACGCGTTGTGTACATAACCTGTATAGTAGTACGGGAGCGACACTAGCGCTGGAGATATACCGTCGAACTAAAATCTGATCTTATGAGTATGTGAGATACGATATGACTTCCGGCGAAATTTTTAATATAAGCGTTCTGATACCATTTAGTAGCCAAATTCGTAAAAATATAGGCAAAACGTTGTGACTTCCGAAATCGGAAGTCATAACGGTATATATGAAGTGACAACGTATTACGAGTATCTACTTTGGAAGTCACACGGATACATGTATCAATATATATATATATATATATATATATATATATATATATATATATATATATATATATATATATATATATATATATATATATATATATATATATATATATATATATATATATATATATATATATCTTGGACGAATATTCTAAGAATATTTCTCGATGAATATTCTTCAGTAGCACATCCTTAGAATATCTCTCGAGGAATATTCTTTGGGAGCAGATCCCCAGAATATTCTTTTAAGACATTTCTAAAAAGCTAAATAGTAAAGGGCCATGTGTACATAGTGAAAAACCGAAGAAGAATTGACGGTCGTGCTGTCTGCTGTCAAACTTTTGTTTTTGTTCAATGGAATAGCACAAGTGTATAATGATGTTTATGAAAAAGAAGCAAGTTTAATAGTTGTAGCTTTGTTTTAATCACGTCAAAACATAAACAAGAGAACAAATCAAGTATCTATAATCACTCCATGGTGTATTCTTTGATGTAACACGTGTAACACCATTGTTCCATGATCATTTTGGCGGCATCGGCTTGTGGCATCGGCATTCTCCATTCTCGGCAAGCAAAGCAAGTAGCAATAGGCGACTTTTTAAACAAGCATCGGCCAAAATTTTGTGGATATTAATGTAAGTACAATTTTAAGTTACTTTATAAAATGCCACGAAAGCTATGTTAAAACGAAACCGTAATTTTTATCTAAGAACAAATAGGGAAATAGTTCAAGTTCTAAACTATGTTAAGGAAAATGCGGGAACACGTGAAAGTAAAACCACAGTAAAAACTAACTATGATCAAGGATCTTCTAATGAGTTTATTAATGTAGCCTCACAATCTGATATTTCGGATGAATGTATGGGTGATCCAATAATTAATTTAAGTAGTGAGGAGAGTGATTTAGATACAGTAATGTCCAGTAATGAAACAATTCATAATTTAGAAACTGTTCCAAACCAGATTTTAAACTCTGATACTACATTTTTTATTAAACCAACGAATTCAACAGGGTTCAATAAATTGCGAGACTGGGCCGTTTCATATAGTGTACCCCATTCATCACTCAGAGCTTTGTTAGATATTTTAAGATCCTTTTCCTCAGAAGAAAGTAATAATCTCTCTCAATTACCTCATGATCCAAGAACCTTCTTATACACTCCAAAGTGTACTATTATGAGAAATGTAACTCCCGGTCATTACTGTCATGTTGGTATAGAACAAGGTTTAGAAAATCATTATAAAAAGTTTAATATGAAACCCACAGCTCGAGATTGTATAGAAATAGGTATAAATATTGATGGCCTACCATTGTCAAAAAGCTCAGCTAGTCAAGTTTATCCGATTTTGGGAATAAATAATAAATGTAGTTTAAACAGTACAGTATTTTTGATAGGGATTTATCACGGATATGAAAAACCTCATGATTTTAACAATTTTTTGTCTGAATTTGTGGATGAGGCAAATAATTTAATTCAAAATGGAGTTGTGGTGTTTGGACAATCCTATGCATTTAAAATTAGTATGTTTTTATTTGATGCAGTTGCAAAGGCTTCGATACTAAAAATTAAAGGACATTCCGGCTACAGTTCATGTACAAAATGTACTCAGGAAGGGGAATATATAAGTGATAGAGTGTGTTTTACAGATTTGAATTTTATTAAAAGAACACATGATAATTTTAGTAAGCAGGATGATTCAGATCATCATACAGGGACTACCATTCTAAGTGAAATTAAAAACATAAATCTAATAACTGATATACCATTAGACTACATGCACCTAATTGCATTAGGAGTTGTAAAAAAAATTTTTTGTGGAATTTGGTGTAACGGGCGACCTCCACATAAACTATCCAGTAGACAAATTGAAAATATATCTGCAAAGTTGGTGGAAATGTCTGGTTATATTCCATCAGAATTTTCTCGTCAACCTCGAACTTTAAAAGAATCAAAACGCTGGAAAGCTACTGAATATAGACAGTTTTTAATTTACACAGGTCCAGTTGTTTTGAAAGATATAATAGAACAGCAAAAATATCAAAATTTTTTAATGCTTTCCGTTTCAATACATTTATTATTAAGTTTGACAGATAGCAACAATGTAGATGTAATAGATTATGCAGAGGCTTTATTAAGAAAATTTGTCGAAACCGTTCAGAGGTTATATGGTAAACAAATAATGTCACACAATTTTCATAATCTGCTGCATTTAGCTGATGACTGTCGAACATTTGGTTCATTAGAGAATTTCAGTAATTTTTCTAGTGAAAATTTTTTGCAGAGTTTACTTAAGCAGGTTAGAAAGCATGACAAACCTCTTCAGCAAATTATTCGGCGTAATTATGAACTAAACACTAATAAAATTCAATTTACTCCACAAAATAGAAATAAGGAAATTCCTTTCCAATTTTGTTTAGAAAGAGAATATGTAGGGGGTGTTTTAATAGACGATACTACAGGGCCTCAATTTAAAAAAATATGCTTTGAGAAATTTGCATTATCTCTTTCTTTAAAAGATTCTTGTTGCATCCTAAAAGATAAGTCAATTATTGAAATTAAAAATATTGTATATTGCCCGAGATTACATCAGAATATAGTAATAGGTTCAGAATATCAGAGTAAATCTGACTTTTTTAACATTCCTTGTAATTCATCAAACTTGGATATATTTTTAGTAGAAAATTTAAGTACTTTAAAATATTGGCCAATATCAGATATAGCATTAAAATGCTGTAGAATGCCTTACAATAACAAATTTGTAATTGCACCTCTACTGCACTGAATAGTAATATATGTAACAATTAAGATGCTTCCTGCATGGTGATTCGGTATTTATTAAGGTTGATCTTACCCTACTGAGAAATGTTCCTTGACCATTTTTTAAATACTTTTTAATTTTCTTTTAAAATTACTTTTAAATAGTCCCAGTTCCAGTTATTTAAAAGAGTTCCATCATATATATTGATTCAGTATAGGCTCGTAGTTAAAATTAGAATAAATTATTATACGTAAACCTTTTACACCAACTAACTCTCAATTACATAAAAAAGAAATTACAAAAAATTGTTAAAAAATGGTGAAGAAATGTTCGTCATTATAGTAAGATCAACCTTAAAGTTGGTTTATTTTTTATTATCAAGAAAGAGTTGTTATATTTGTAGCTTCTGTATTTGTGAAATAAAAAAAGTGGAGATATGCATGCATGTTAGGCTGATATTAAAAAAATTAAAACTGCACCTATGGTTATTTTGGGTATATGCAGCCTGTATTTTATTGTTTTTATTACCTTATTTATTGAAGAGCACTACTGAACTATTATCAGGAAGCAATCTTATTGCACATAAAATCATAAAATTCTACAATATTTTAATAAGTTACATATCTTTTTTTTATGGAACACTGGAAACCTACAAAGAATTTGTTGAAGAAATGCCTTGGGTTGTTTTGAGATTTCCAGAAAGTGAAACAATTGAGGCAGTACCAGCTAAGTGGTATGACAAAGCAAACAAACTTTGTAAATTTCCTCCCGTGGACGATCATACTGAGAAGGAGTTATCCAACTTTATTATTGAAGAATATGACCCCTTAGAGGAATGGCCAATAAATGAGGCAGTGTTAGAAAGCCAGACAGAATTTGTACTGTTTAACAAAGCTCACATTAGAGCTAGTAAAGCGTGCAATAGCCAGAATTACAAATCAGATAAAGAAACTGTGTTACCACAAAAGAGACCTCCTAAACCAAGGAAAATAGCGAGCAGTAGTAGTGAGCAGGACTCAGATGGGTCAGATCTGGTTTTTGAACATTCATTTCCTAGTAAGTTGTAAAATTAAAAAGGTGTTATTATAAATTTTAATTTTGTAATTCTATTTTATTGCAGAGTCTAAGAAAGAACAACATGAAAAGTGTACCCCATCTAAATCAAGTGAGCACATTTTTAATAATAAAATAAGTTTTATGAGGTGATGATTCATTTTAACTTGCTGTACTGTAAATATAATATATGATATGAACTCATAGTGTTATAGTCACTTGCATTAATCTACCACCAAAGCAAGTGAACTGACAAACGTACCGTTCGACAGATTGGAGTACAAATTCAAGTGCTGTGGCACATTCTTTAATGTGTATTTTTACATAAGCTTTATTTATAACTATGATCTTTTAGGAACTCATCCAAATATTGGATTAGAAAACAAACAGGAAGTAAAAACCGTGCAAGAAACTTCCAAACCCACACCAACAAGTAAGTTATTTTCTAATTGTTATTGAATTTCTAAAATTAAAGACCATTCACATTGTGCTTAAGTACTAATTTCAGTTTATGTATTGGCTGTAAATCAACATTACAGATGTTAAACTGATTTTTTAACAATTAAAAAAATTGATGGTTTGCGTGAAAACAATATGAATTGTTAACAAAAAGTAAGGCTCAATACTACAGTGAAACACCTATGTAGTTGCTATTTGGTCAATAATTTTGATTTTTGTTTTAGATGCCAATGCTCAAGAAACTGCAATTTCATATTTAATAAGAATAAAAAGAACGTTAGAATTACAAGAACAAAAACTTAGTGAAATTGACAGAAAAGTGGATGAATTGTCCACTATAATCAGAGGGCAACAAAAAAGTACAGATATAACTGATGATGAAGTTCATAAGAAATTACCTCTATCCACCTTAGAAGAACTAGGAGACGTTGAAAAGCTACTAGAAAATGCTACAAATCTAGACAACTTTGTGAGTGATATTCTTATATTTTTAAAATTTTTCTGAGACTTTGTATTGAAAATATTCAATGTTTATATTCTGACAATTTTTATTTGAGTACGATTCATCTGTATCTATATCAAAAGGAGATTCAAGCGCATTCTCAACAATGAATCACACTCAAATAAAAATTGTTAGACTACAGTTAGAAATCTAATAAGTGACTGTCTGCAGGTTATTTACATGCGTCAGGTGGGAGGTTTTGATTACAAGGAAAGTGTCAGGAGATGCTTGAAAAAAATCTTCAACGATCAATTAGCAGTTATCTACAGTTTTCAAGGTCATAAGGGGAAAAATCCCTTTAATAAGACTCTAATTTGCACTGCCGTAATAAGTGAGTATATATTTTGTTAAAATTTGACAGTTTTGTGTAGAAATAAATCAGATTATTAAACAAGTTTATCAAAAATAATATTCCTCAGTATTATAAGTTTGTTTTATGACCGTCAAATTTTATTTAATTCATTTACTGGGAATCGGTCAGGAATATAAAAAAATTCTGTTGTTTCTGTACGTTTCGGTTTATTTTAATTTAAACCCTTTTCAACAGTTTGTCACCTCATAGAGGTTATATAGTCGTTAGTGGTTTCGTGTGTCAAATATAAATAAATAAATAAATATAAATATATTTGACACACGAAACCACTAACGACTAACCTCTATGAGGTGACAAACTGTTGAAAATGGTTTAAATTAAAATAAACCGAAACGTACAGAAACAAAAGAATTTTTTTATATTCCTGACCGATTCCCAGTAAATGAATTAAATAATAATTCCTCAGTATTTATTTTAAATAGAACTCACAGCGAATATTAAAGGAGCAGGCTAAATTTAGAGTTACCAGAAGGCAGCAATTTTCTTAAAATAATACTTGTCATTGATTGTTTCTACATAGAACTTGAAATATGTTTCCCTGTATATAAAGATTTAGTCAAAATAATTAAATATTCTAATGAAAGTTCTTCAACCTACTACAATTGAAAGCGTGAGATAGATAGATAGAAATGTTGGTGAGTTAAAATTGATGTATCAAGTCAAAATCGGAAATACTGTAGCTGTTTTGTAGTACATGACAGGCTATTTTTGACTACCTATTCCATGAACTTTTATTTGGCAATTTTATATGTAGTAGGGCCATAATACTACATAAAATTGATAAAAGTTTATACATTATTTCCGATTTTAACTTGATACAGTTTACCCAAATAAGCCGGTCATAGTGTATTGGAACTTTCTTATGCACGGTGCGGCAGGTAAACTGCAAATTAAAAAGATCTCGAGAATTAAAGATCACTGAAAACTCAAAATTGATATGTACCCTGCATTGATATGTATGTTTCTTATGCACCCTGCATAAGAAAGTTCCAATACACTATGACCGGCTTATTTGGGTAAACTGTATCAAGTTAAAATCGGAAATAATGTATAAACTTTTATCAATTTTATGTAGTATTATGGCCCTACTACATATAAAATTGCCAAATAAAAGTTCATGGAATAGGTAGTCAAAAATAGCCTGTCATGTACTACAAAACAGCTACAGTATTTCCGATTTTGATCATAGGGTGATAAAAATCAATAATTTGAAATTCTAGGAATTTTTTGTTTTATCAGTATTTTGATTATTGTTCAAAATAGCTTACATGTTCCTATCTTAACTTTTTATTTACTATCCATTGCCATTTAATTAAAACAAATACAGGATGGTCAAAAATTCGGAATTCTCGACTACCCTGTATTTGTTTCAATTAAATGTCAATGTATAGTAAATAAAAAGTTAGGATAGGAAAATGTAATCCGTTCTGACCAATAATCAATACTTTTAAAACAAAAAATTCCTAAAATTTAAAAATATCGATTTTTAACACCCTATATCTTCGGAACTATTCACCTTTGGACTTAAATGTGATAGATCAGTGAAATCAGCTCCTAAAGGACAATCTAAAAATGCCATAAAATTCAAGATGTCTCATTAAAAAAAAACAAAGTTATAACCAACTTCCGGTGTAACCGGAAGTAGCAAAAGGATGCTGATTTGTACTAAATAGTTCACCCTTGAAAATCCCTACATGCCAATTCTTAGTTTTCAGTGCCTTTTAATTCTCGAGATCTTTCTAACCAATGGTTTATCTGCCGCACCCTGTATAGATAATCCAAATATGAAAACTAAAATAAATATTTTTTTTAGAATCTATATTGAAACTACATATAGATTGTACATCTAAGGAAGTCGAAGTAGCCATAAGCAAATGGCTGACAAAAGCCAAAGAGAGGATGAAGAAAAACGAAGAACACACAATTAATTTTAATTTGGAAATAAAGAGTTAATTAATATTAGTTAATATTTTAATATTCTCATTCATATATTTCCCCAAATTGTGCAAAGGTCGCGTGCATACTGATACAGCAAACGCAATTATAGAAAATGTTCAGCGCAGTTTTTCTTTCTTGGTTAATAGAGCGAGTACACATTGGTGAAGCAATACAACCTACAACGTTTTGCTTTACCAATGTGTGTCCTATTAATCGAGAAGAAAAAACCGCTTCTAATACCATTACTCAAAAGTTTTGTTATTAATTATGTTTTTGCTTTATCTGTGTGCACTCGGCCTAATTTACATAAAATATTACTGCAGTGCAAAATGTGCATGCGAATATTCTTTAAATATGTTACTTGGAAAGCCCAGAGAATATTTAAGGAATATCTAGAATATTCCCGATGGCATTGCCCCTTGAATGTGCGAGCCTGGATATTCATGGATCATTCAAGAAATATCTGCAATATTCATGGTATATTTCCTTGGAGTGCTTCCCCGAATGTACCTGTTTGAATGTCTTTAGGATATCCCGGTAATATCTGAAATATGCGTGGAATATCACTTGAAGATATTCTTTGAATGCGGAACGTTTATATGATATTCATAGAATATCTGGGATATTAGTGGAATATTCTCCAGAGATATCCGTCGGATATAGCTAGGACTGAACAAAATGCTGGTCCTAGGAATATTCTATAAAGAATATATATATATATATATATATATATATATATATATATATATATATATATATATATATATATATATATATATGTTTAAAAACATAAGATGTAGATCTTTGAAACACACTCAGTGAACCAAAGATCTACTAAAATATATATATATATATATATATATATATATATATATATATATATATATATATATATATTTTATATATATATATATATAAAATATATATATATATATATATATAAAACCAAAAATATATATATATATATATATATCTAGGGGACATTCAGTGAATATTCCATTATTCTTTTAGGACATTCTATGAATGTCCTATGAATCACATTTTGCTATCTGGGAATGTACATACTATGTGTTCACTCACTTATTCAAAATTTAACAAAGGTTTTTAGCGGATGAAGACATTTTATCTAGTTTTCAAATCCTCCTTCCGGGATTTACAAGTCCTGAAAAAGTAAATCTGTTGAAAAATCTAACTTTATTTCGGTTGACGGAGGTTTTACTGTAATCATAAATTGACTGTTTTCTCGGTCACTTAGACCGAAACAGCAGGCAACGTGTTAAAAAACTGGAACTTTTCATCTGATGTAGATGACAAATTGCTGTAGATTGTAGAATGCTTGTAGAATCTTCTTATTGATATAATTCCAATTTCTCGTTTTGTAATAATCACAAATTGACTTTTTTCTCGGTCGCATAGACCGAGGCTGCAGTCAACCTGTTAAAAAACTGGAACAAATATACCAGATAACCACTCTTTACATACATTCCGTTCAATAAGCATGAAATATCCATTTTTTCACCCGATGACGAATTTTGGATTCGCTTAAAGATATTTTTGTTGAAAAAATGTCTGCTTGTTTTATAATAAATCATAAATTACAAATTGACTTCAAATTTGAAGCCAATACTAACAAAATGATTATTATAAATAAATCTACTTCAGACATCATTTCACTTTATTTGTCTTTATTAAACTTTGATATCCCAATGATGGAAAAATGATGCAAATCTCAAGAATCTATCGGGTAAGGAATTAAATAAAGAATTTGTAGAACAGCGTACTATGGATACAAATAATTTTAAATTGAATGGGACGTGTATGTAGAAATGTGATAAAACAATAATACCACAACATAAGTTTTTCGCCGAAAAACAATAGACAACACTGTGTGTACACCTTATGGATTTACTTACATCAGAAGTTAATTGAAAAACCATTCTTAATTTGATCACGTTTCTATTCTCAATTTAAGGGCTCCAACTATGTTCAAAATGGAAATTTGACAAATTAAAAGTACCTGACATGAAATAAGTGCCATTCTTTTCATGTCAGATGTAGATGATAAAGTTCTGTCGACTAGCTTGTATAATATTCTTCTTAATACAATTCCAATTTTTGTTTTATAATAATCATAAATCGACTTTTCAAATTTGAAGTCAATGCTAACCTAATGATTATTATAAATAAATAATATATGCATAAGTCGTCATTGGTGTTGAAATCCTTGAAATCTACCATTTTTCACGTCATAAAAATTCAATAAATATCTTTTTGTTGATACTGGCAGAGTCGCTTGAATATCACTTATTTCTATACTCCTTTTTGTATGATTATCATTCGGATTTTTTAAACGTAAATAAAGCAGAACGTAATATTCTTTAAAAAATATCTTGGTAAGATTTGAACACGTTGAACGTTTTGAAAAAAAAAACTAGATAAACCTGAAACTGGATATAAAAAATAATACAAAAACAACATAAACAACATTTAATATTAACAATACTTTGGGAAGTATATTACTACATTTATACATTAAATCAAGATTTTGAATATTATTCGCCAATATCTCTTTTTTCTGAACACAAGAGGCTATATCTGTTTTTTATCTTGTAATCTTGTCTTATATTGTATCAGTGTAGATCCGATAAAAAAAACACAAAACAATGTTTCATCTTTGGCAGAAAAGCTTTTGGCAAGCAGAAAACACCAAACCCCATGAGGTGTTTGTAATCAGCTCTCCTTAATAACCAACAATCTAAGTATATGTATCCAGGCACTGTGATGGTACCGGCTCTGCTCTTAACCTGAAAAAAATACAAATAGATTAAATCAACATCAGTATATTTCAAAATAATATCGCCGTACTAGAACAATACTAAGACAACTTAAAAAATATAGTTTCGAGTAAATTGAGTTTTAAATTTCCTCCATAGAAAGTATGAAATAAAAATATTTTATATAAGTTTATTGCATTGTTTCTTAAATGTTATGGTGTCCTATTTGTTCTTGAGTGTGTTTAGAGTTCAACTGAAAATTTGAAATAATAAATAATGAGAATAAACTGAGATTTTGTAACATGTCCTCCTCTTACACTTTAAAAATTTGTGATATATACAATTTATCTTTGCTAAGTGTTGAAGTTGTCCTAGTATTGTATTTATTTTTTGTATTATTCTTTAAAAATATCTTTATTTTTCTTCAGCTTATCCTAGTATTTCACCAATTCTATTGTTCAACAATTAATTTTGTTACTATTATTAGTATTTAAAAATATCCCACTGTTACACTATTTTTTGACGCACTTGACAACTTTGTCTTGTTTCATTGATTTTTCAAGTTATCTTTACACAATTATTCTCAAAAAAATACAGTAGGTATTGTAATTTTTTATTTTTTACTGAAACTTCAAGAAATAGCAAACATAATATTATTACATAAATTTATAAAATGAAATCAAATATTACCAACTGGTTAAATCATTTATACTAAAATTCCACTCAATAAACAATAATAAATTGAAAAAAAACTTCCGCCAACATTTTTTAATCGCTAACTTCTTCATCTTGATTTTTTAAAAAATCGTGATGTTCAGCAGGGATATGTCGGATGAAACTTAAAAGATCTTTTTTTTCTTAAAGGGAATTTTAGGGTGTTCCATATAAGCTGGAGCAATATTGTCAACTTCATTCATTCTAACGTTAATATATTTAAATGAATCGGTACCAAAGGTTTCCTTGTAGAAAATAATATTTGGGCTTCCTTTTGTCACTCGCAATACCTTAATATTGCTCCAGAGTATTTTCTCTCCAATTGAATTTTAAGAAAAACTTGCAAAATTAATGCTAAACTTTTTCGAATACATTTTAATAAACAGAAGACACGTATTTTCCGAACGAATTTAAGAAACGACTTCTAGAATCCCCACTCTATTGCAGTCGGAGAGCAACTTGAACTGACCAGTGAAAGTGAACAACTTTACTGTAACTGACCGACTCATCCACGAATTCGTAGGTGAGCGTGGGGATATACTCGGACATTTACTGAAATAATCCTTATTTTTGAAGTTTGGTTAGGGAAATACAGAGACAACTTAAAAAACAGGTTAATTTAAAATTTTCTTTGCCACACTCGGTGAAATAGTCGGACAAGTTTGCTAGTAAAATACTAAGACAACTTAAAAACACAGATATGTTAAAAAAATCATAATGCAGATGTGGGGCTAAACTAAGACATGTGGGAATGTCCGGGTATTTCACCACAACTATGATTAGAAAAGGCAAATATTAATCGGATAATAAAAAGGTATTTTAAGATATCTTCCTTTTAACCCAGGTATTTCCAACAAATCAATTAGTTCAATATTAGGATATTGCTCATAAACACCACAAAGCAGCCGATTGAACAAATCTTAGTATCTCTCCAGATAGCTTATGAAATTTTACATCAGATAGAGCAGATAACTCAAAAGTCAAATATTTGAAGATATCCTAGTATTGTTCTAGTGCGACAATATTAAAAAATAAAGATTTGTGTAAACATGATCTGACTAAATATTAATGTTGATTTATCATCAGGATTTAATAACCCTTAATCTTCTGTATCTCTGTTGAGACCGACATTTTCACAGTCCCACGCCGAAATAACGGTCTGCCTCGAGGATTCTGGGGGAGGCAAGTCGACATTGAAAAAGAAGAACAACAAACAACTCCATATAGCAACGTACAACATTCGTTCCATGGCAAAAGACGAAAAACTCTATGAACTAGAAGAGGAATTGGGGAACATGAATTGGGATATAATGGGGCTCAGAAGTTAAAAGAAGAGGTGAAGGGTATGTGGACTTACATTCAGGCAACAGGCTCTATTATAAAGGCAATGAAGACTATACATACAGTGGAGTAGGTTTCTTAATCAACAAGAGAAAATCACAAATTCAAATAATTGACAGCATCTCAGACAGGGTTACATACATGATTTTAAAACTAAATCCAAAAACCAAATTAAAGATTGTGCAAGTTTAACCTCCAACTGAAAAAGCAACTGATGAAGAAATAAATACTTTTTATGGAGATCTTAAAAAACTATAGACGCCAACAGAGAATCCAAAATAATAATAATGGGAGATTTTAACGCCAAAATTGGAAGTAAGATTGAAGACTCTGAAAGCAAGATTGGAAGTTTTGGATTCGGCACAAGAAACACAAGGGGAGAAAAATTTATGGAATTCCTGGAACAAGAAATCATGTATGTTATGAATACCTTCTACAAAAAGAAACCTAACAGAAAGTGGACATGGGTTGCACCTAACGGAACCACCAAAAATGAAATACGACTATTTTCTCTCAAACAACAAAAGAATATTTGAATACGTAACAACAATAAACAACGTAACAACGGGTAGATATAAAGAAATTAGCAATATCAATAATTCTTAAAAATTTTGACGATAACTAGAAAAATATGGCATTAATAAACCATTGCTGTTATGCTTATTTTTATTTATACGGGGAGTTGAACTTGTTACGATGTTCATACAAAATTGGTTATAACTTTGTAAATACCCTGTATAACATTACAAAGCTTTATATTTTTGTGATGGAGAAGTTAACGGGATTTCGAATATAAAATAAAATATAGGGTGTTCCATTTAAAAAAACATAAGTTAGGTCTGCCACTGTGTTATCGAACACCCTGTAACATTCTAACTAATTTTGTAATGTGAAGCTCAAAGGTGGCTAAAATTTTTGTTATTAACTTTTATTACTATCTATTACTATAGCGGAGCTATTGAGCTTTACCCTACTAATCAATCACCTTGTAGAATGAAGTTAACACTTCTGTTGTATTTAGGTATAAGAATTTATTAAAATTCTTAAAATTTATCCACGAGGAAGTGGAAATTGTACAAAACGTTTTCGGTCAAACTGACCATCATCAGTGTGAACCGGGAAATAAGTAAACCACTTAAATTAAAAGCAAAAGAGTGAAATTTTGACAATTGAAAAAATAGAAAATGTGGTTACTTACGTCCAGTGTACAAGTAATTGAAACTAGCCACTTCAATAGGTGTAAAAACCTCTAAATTACATTACTGCTACATTAGACATTAAAAAGTAGTTGACATAGAGTCGATGTCTTAAGATTTTTAAATTAACATGTGGATGTATTTCATACTTGCTCGAAAATTGCACAAAGTAGTGCACAGGTGAGAGGTTAACAACCAACTAATTGTTAGACTGATGGGTGCCAGAAATGCATGACAAGATGTCACAGGTAGGTGGTTTTTCGTCTGTCATCCGAAAATTTAATAAAGAAAATTAATATTTTATTTAATTAATATATTGAAAATACGAAAGAATTGATAATATTTATTATGAATTACAATATGCACATCAAAGTTAATGAGCTGTAATATATTCACTAGTTAAAACTGAAATTTAATAGCAAAAATTCTGCCCTCATACTGTGTGATGTTATGAACTGATTTCAAAAATTAACTGAGTGGAAAATAATAAAATTTTGGTTACAGTAAAGTTGTGATAATTGTAATAAAAGAATATTCAGCCCTGTGATGGATGACCGAAGTTATCGTTAACGTAAAGTTATCCTGTAGTTATGTTATAACCATCGAATTGGTGTGATGTATCATACTTAACTTAACTACTTGCGTTATTTCTTGACAGTTCTTGAGTTATCTGGTATATCAACTGTCACTTTATAACGCGACGTTAAACCTCAAGTTATGAGATAACTCTGTAGCTATGTTAAGGATTGTAAGGTTAGGTTTATGTTTTGATTTGTTTTTAGATAGAAATCAAGTGAATATTTAACGTAGAACGCTGCTTCAGGTTGTCCCAGGACCTTGTGCGGCATTTTATTTTTAATAAATCAAACTTAAGATCAAATATAAAGCAGCACAAAATTATCAAAAACATAGACCTAAGATAACAATTAAAAACACGTAGGTAATACAATTAAAACAATAATAAAAATGAAAAAGGAAGCTAATAATTTAAAACTAGAAGGGTAAAAATTATACAAAAATCAAATCGAGAGATACAAATTGAAATTTATATTTATAAACATCCAAATCCAAGCGTTTTATACTAAATTCACAATCAAGATGCAGTAGAAATAAACAAACCAAGACACGTTAAATGCTACTAGAAGCACTCCCGAATCGTAATTTACAATGTACCAATATACATTGTAAATCCCAAATCATGATTTCCAAAGTTTATACATTGTAAATTATGATCCGGGAGTGCTCCTAGTAGCATTTAACGTGTCTTGGTTTGTTTATTTCTATTGCATCTTGATTGTAAATTTAGTATAAGTATCTACTTTTACGATTCACCACCGAACCACACCGAACAGCGAACAGCTGTTCAGTCATCGGTAGCCGGTAGGTAGGTATACCAACTTCTCGTGATTCTCTTTCTCGCTCCAACTTGTACTGATTCTACATAAGGTTCCCTTTTTAGACAACTTAATATTTTCTTCCGCCCGATAACGTCTGAGAAATAACTCATCTCATAACGGTGGATGATCGATCACACCGAGTTTTCGTTTTATAGTTATGGAGATAGTTATATTTTATAGTTATGTTAACTTCGATAAAAATCGACTTCGATGTTAAAAATAACTTCGATAATTCATCACACGACTGATTGTTGAAATTGCCTAAAAGTATTTAAAAAGATAATTTTTGATGAGGTATGGTTGGTTGCATTTATGTTTAAGGACACAAATAAATACCTGAAAGTTTATAGACATTATGGTGAAGATATAAGTTGCTAGAAAATACTATTAAATTCTGTAAATTGTGTAAAAAAATTTTGAATGGAACAAGAACTGATATTAAATAAAGAAAATGGAGTTGAAAGAAAATGCAAATTTCTTAACCAGAGAAAGCTGAGTGTAAAGACCTGAATGTAAAATGTTTACCACATATACAGTCGAACCCGCTTATTAGAATACCTGTTAATGGAATATCCCGGTTTAAGGAATAGAAATTTGATGTCCCGAAACGTTTTTACTAGCCACCAATGATCGCTTATTAGAATAACCTGGTTGTAGGAATGCTTTTGCTTGGCACGAAGTCTATTCCAATAAGCGGGTTTGACTGTACTATGATAGAATTGATTCAAAAAATGACATAACCCAGACATCCAAAGTGAAAGTTATCCTCCAACACCAAATTGTTCTATATGGTCCATATAATGTTCAGAAAAAAGTCACACCTTTTTGAGCGTCAGGTTTGGGGGGGAGAGCGGGGAGAAGTTGGTAAATTCGTAGTTTTTTACGTTTTTCGTCAATATTTCCAAAACTATGAGGTTTAGCATGAACAACCTTCTATACAAAAATGTTCTACATTAAATTTTAAATAAAAAATGCCCTATACATAATCCTTCTAAAATGAACAGTTCCAAATTTACGGAGGTAGTATAGTATAATTGATCCAAAAAAAGGCATAACCCAGACATCCAAAATAAAAGTGTTCCTCCAACACAGTGTTCTATATGGTCCACATATTGTTCAGTAAAAAGTTACACCATTTTGAGCGTCCGGTTTGGGGGGGGGGAGATGGGGGAGAAGTCGGTAAATTAGTAGTTTCTTTACGTTTTTCGTCAATATTTCTAAAACTATGTTTAAGCGTAAACAATGTTCTATACAAAAACGTTCTACATGAAATTTAAAACAAAAATGGTCCTATCCATAATTGTTATAAAATTAACGGTTCCAGAGTTACGGAGGTGAAATGTGGAGGTTTTCAATACTTTTTATATTTTTTGGGCAACTGATGATGATTTTGGGTGGTGAGGTTGACGTTTCTTCAAGGGCTTATCACTAATATACCATCGGCCACTGAAATAGCAAATCCTGTTAAAGAAAGTTTCTTTCAATCAGTAAAAATATTATAAATTGCCCAAAAAAAATATAAAAAGTATCAAAAACCTCCACTTTTCACCCTCCGTAACTCTGGAATCGTTGATTTTATAACAATTATGTATAGAGCCTTTTTTGTTTTAAATTATATGTAGAACATTTCTGTATAGAACATTGTTTACACTAAAGCATATTTTTAGAAATATTGACGAAAAACATAAAAAAAACTACTAATTTACCAATTTCTCCCCCATCACCCCCCAAACCAGACGCTCAAAATGGTGTAACTTTTTACTGAACAATATCTGGACGATATAGAACAATTTGGCGTTGGAAGAAAACTTTTACTTTTAATGTCTGGGTTAGGCCTTTTTTGGACCAATTATACTATACTACCTCCGTAACTTTGGAACCGTTCATATTAGAAGGATTATGCATAAGGCCTTTTTTGTTTCAAATTTAATGTAGAACATTTTTGTATAGAAGGTTGTTCATGCTAAACCGCATGGTTTTAGAAATATTAACGATAAACTTAAAAAACTACGAATTTACCGATTTCTGCCCCCTCTCCCCCCCCCCCCCAAACCTGACGCTCAAAATGGTGTGACTTTTTTCTGAACATTACGTGGACCATATAGAACAATTTGGTGTTGGAGGATAACTTTCACTTTGGATGTCTGGGTTTGGATCTAGTTATACCATACTAATATTGAACTATTGAAAATTGAAATTTGAATATTATTGTGATTAATGTTGAAATACTAGAATAAAATTTAATAATATTGATGAACGGGAATTTATTTTTTAATAGTAATAGAGAAAAACAGAGTAGGTAAATAAGTGTAGGATAATCAACAAAATTGGTTAACAGATGGGAATATGTCATATCTGAAAAGATCAAGGGTTCAAGGTTGTGAAATAAATGTAGTGTATAATAGAATCATATTGAGTGAAAATACTGAAAGAATGAGATGCATAAGGTAGAGTATTGTCAGAAGTATAGGAGAGAAAGAAACTAGAAAATTGATTAATTATATTATTTGGATTTTTTATTTATTTAGGTGTGTAGTGGTATATAGAATGTCCAGGAATGAAAGTCAATGTAAAGGTGAATTGAAATGTGGTATGTATTATGGAAATAATTGTCAATGGATGGGGGTGAAGTCACAGTTAAGAGAAAGTTGACGATTTACACAGTTTGGACTTGTCCTTATGTCTCTGACAATCTCTAAATATTTATATAGATCTAAAAAACGAAGGGTATTTTTATCTTGGATGTTATGAATCAAAGTGACACCAACTCCGATTTTAAGGTGGTATTTGTTGACTTTGAGATGGTGAGAGAAAGCAGATGTGTTGTCACGTTTAGTGTGTTCTGATGCTCTAGTAGATAGTGATCTGTAGATTCTTCCTACATAAGAGGCATCACAATCAGAACAGGATAATCTATAAACACCACTACGATTCATAAAGTGGATAGAGGACAAATATAAAAGAACGAAAATAGTCGAAGACTTCTACAATACCTTGTACAGCTCGCAAAGCCAGCCTAATGAATCAACAAAGGAGAACCTCAAAAGAAAAATAAAAACGTGGGATCAGAAGTACTACCAAATATAAAGGGATTCGAAATAGAAAGAGCTTTAAAAGAACTAAAAAATAATAAAGCTCCAGGACACGACGGTATAATTGCAGAGATCTTGAAAACAATCAAAAGAGTAACATTCCTTATACTAACAAAGCTATTTAATAAATATAGCAAGATCCCTAAAGACTAGAATGAAAGATGTGATCTACAGAATTATAAACCTATATCGTTGCTGTCAAGTATACAAACTATTTATGAGAATTATTAACAACCGGTTGTTAGAGCAGACCATCTGCTGACAATGATAACATTGATGGAGAAGGCAAATGAATACCAACTACCCTTATTTCTTGCCTTCATAGACTATGAAAAGGCGTTTGATAGTATCAAGATGTGGGCCATAGAACAAGCTATTAATAATTGTAGAATAGTTTCGAGATATAGACAACTAATACATAATATATATGAAAATGCAACTATGATAGTACAACTAGACGAAAATACAAATCCCATCCCGATTAAGAGAGGCGCGAGACAAGGAGACGTAATCGTCAAAAGGAGACGCCAAAACTTTTCAACCTAGCCCTAGATGAGGTATTCAAAACGACAAATTGGTCAACCTATGGAATTAATGTTAATGGCAAGAAGCTAAACCACCTCAGATCACTTTCACTGTTAGCAGCAAGCACATCGTGTCATGGTATTTGAATGAAAGATATCAGTTTACAACGGGTTACAAAAGTGATTTTAGTATCAATAAATAGAGTTTGAAATTCTGAATCTGTATATAAAAATTGTTTAGTATTTTAACGACATATAAGGCCATATAACGTAACTAAAGCGTGATTTATGATTCTAAACCTGTTCAAGAAAACTAAGTGATTATTAATTGATGATAAGATAACTAATTACTTTTGTTGGATTTGCTAAACTAGTTTCTCCAGTGGTGTCCGGTCATTAAAATGGAAAAGTGTTCCAATTGTAAAGGTGATTTTGATATGAATCAGATATTTTCCTGTGATAGCTGTAAAAATCTATTATGTATGGAATGTGGTGATCTAACGGCATCAGAGATCAAGTGCTTACAGTTAAAAACCAAACGAAAATTGAAATTTTATTGTGATGCCTGTGAGGAAGCTTTTTACAAGGTTCCAATGCTTATTAAGGAGGTTGCTGAGATGAAAGAAAATCTTAATAAATTATTAGATCAACGTAACACTAGTACTGCCAGTCCGGTAAACACTGTTGATAATTGTAGTATGGAGAATGTTATTTCGGAGTTGTGGGACAGACAAAATAGAGCAAACAATATAATTATATACAACATCAATGAATCGAACAAAAACATTCAGAGCGAACGTAATAAAGAGGATAATGCAGTGGTTAAAAAGGTTTTGGAAAATTTTTCAATAGAAAAAGACAATCTAAAAGTATTTCGCATTGGTAAATTCACGGTCAACAAAGCTCAGCCAGTTAAAGTTATTTTAAAATCTAATGAAGATGTTAAACAAATATTAAAAAATAAAAAGGAGATTAAAGTTCCTGGAGTAAAAATTTCGGCAGATGAAACTAAGCTTCAAAGAGAATACTTCCAGAAAATAAAGAAAGACCTTGAAAACATCACTGTAGCAGGGGATAATACCAAAACTATTAAATACATTAATAACAAACCCACTATTGTTAATAATAATGGACTTATTAGAAGAAAAAACTAAAATATGACCCTAGTATACGTCTTAATACTGATATATTATATTTAAATGCCCAAAGTCTTCTATGCAATAAAGATCAAATTGAAGGATGTTTGGTTCCATATGATCCTAAATTAATCTTGGTAAGTGAAGCTAGAATAACTAGTGACATTGAAGATGTCGAAATTAACATTGAGGGGTACAATACAGTAAGATGTGATTCTATGAGTCGTCATACTGATGGTGTTAATATCTATGTAAAAAACTGTTTTCACTACTCTGTTTTTAAAACTTTTATTCTGGAGGGAAACTATTGGTGCAAATTTATAAAAATAGAAATTGGTTCGTCTCTAGTGGTTGTTGGTTGTCTGTACCACTCGCCATCTTCCTCTGATGCAATATTTCTGGATAAATTTGTGGATATTTGTGAACTTTTTGCATCTAATTCTTTATGTATTTTAGTAGGGGATTTTAATTTGGATTACTTAAGCAACAGTTTTTATACTAATAAGATTAAAAATATACTAACAATGTATGGGATTAGCCAGCTAACTGCTGAGCCCACCAGAATTACTAATGTAAGTAAAACTCTTCTTGATTATGTGTTCATCATCATCAGGGCTTTTCATTCCATGGTGGAATGTTTGCCGATCTTACTTAGAGCTCTCAGATTCACTTATTGTGGTGAATCACTCCGCATTCCAGTTGTATGTTGTCAAAGTTTGTTATATGACTTGGCTTTCGTTACTATTTTCTTCCACTCATTTCGATATGTGCATAGTTCCCTCCAGTTTCTCACTTCCAGAATTTTGATATCTCTCATGACCTGGTCCTCCCATCTCTCTCTGGGTCTTCCTCTTGGTCTTTCAGTTGCCGGTTTCCATTTGGTGATCTTCTTAATCAGTCGGTCGTTTTTCCTTCTTTCTATGTGTCCCAGCCATCTCAGCCTCTGTGATTTAATAAATCTAACTATATCTTCTCCCTTCATTATGTCTCTTAGTTCACGGTTCATTCTTCTTCTCATTTCTCCGTTGTCCATTCTTATCGGGCCCATAATGCGTCTGAGGATTTTCCTTTCGAATATTCTCAATTTTTCTTCATCTTTTTCCGTGAGGCACATTGTCTCAGCTGCGTACGTAACTACTGGTCTGATTGCAACTCTGTATATTTTCAGTTTTGTATTTCTGGATAAGTTCTTGTCCTTCATAAGCCTATGATATCTCCAGTATGTTTTGTTGCCTGTTAGTATTCGTTCCGTTACTTCTTCACTTCTCTTGTTTTGGCCATTCACTATTACTCCCAAATATTTAAATTGTTGGACTCTTTCAAGTGTAGTTTTCTATTTTGATTTCTCTCATCCTGTTATCTTCTCTTCTAGAGCAGAGTAGATATTTTGTTTTTCCTTCGTTAATTTCTAGACCTCTTTTCCGTGCTTCTTTTGCCAGGATTGTTACTGCTTCTTTTAATCTTTCCTTGTCTCTTCCCATAAGAACTAAATCATCTGCATATGCAACTATTTGTGTTGAGGAGTGGGCTATAGTTCCTTTAATTTTGCTGGCCTTGACTGTTCCTTCTAGAGCTATGTTGAATAATGTGGTTGACAGGGAGTCGCCTTGTCGCACTCCTGTTTCTATTGCAATTGATTTTGTGCTACCTTCTTCTGTTGTTACTTTGGCTCGAGCTTCATCCATGGTCATTTTTGTTAATCTGATTAATTTTGCTGGTATATCTTGATTTTTCATTTCAATAAATAATTTGTTTCTTCCAATACAGTCAAAGGCTTGTCTGAAGTCTACGAAGAGGATGTGGAGTTCTATGCTGTGTTCGTGGCATTTTTCGATTGTTTGTGTAACTATGTGGATCGCATCTGTAGTGGATCTGCCTTCTCTGAATCCTTGCTGGTAGTCCCCAATTTTTTTCTCTGTGAATTGATTAAGTTTTTGTTTGATGAGGGCTGTTAGAATTTTATATGTTGTACTCAGTAGAGATATTGCTCTATAATTGTTACAGTTTGTTACTTCTCCTTTCTTAAATATTGGTATAATTCTGCCTTCTTTCCAATCTTCTGCTTCCCATATTCTAACTATTAGGTTATAGATGCTTGTTAATAACTTTTCCCCTCCGTTTTTAATTAGTTCATTGGGAATTTCATCTGGGCCTGGTGTTCTTTTCTGTTTCATTTTTTGAATGATGGCTAAATATTCATCATGTGTTGGCATCCCTATTTCATTATCTCTAATGTCTTCCATTGCGCCTACCTCCTCTTCCGGGCTTTCTTTGCATCTATATAGTTCTGTGAAGTGTGTTTCCCATGATCTATTGTCAATTTTAACTACTGGTCTGCCTTTTCTTTGTTGAGCTTTTAGGTATCCAAATAGTTTGGCGCTGTCTTTACTATTCATTTCTAGTTCCTTTAACAGCTCTTCGATCCATAGTTTTTTTTTTTGTTCTTGCAACAATTATCGGCTGCTTTCTTTTTTTTTCTTTATATTCGTTTCGATGATGCATTTCTTTAGTTGATATCCATTTATCTCTTGCTTGGTTTTTCTGTTTGATTTTGTTTTCGCATTCTGCATCAAACCACTCTTTCCTTCTTTTTATTTCCCTCTGTCCTATCACCTCTTCAGCTGAATTCAAAATGGATTCTTTTATATTTTTCCATATGTCCTCTGTGTTATTTGCTTGTTATGGTATTATAATATCACCCTGTACAAAAGATGTTTAAAACTCATTCAAAGTCATTAATCCATGTAGTATCTTTTCTTGGATTCAATAACCGCAAGTAACATTGAATTGTCATGTTGTGTTATTATTTAAATGTGTATATAAACATTAACTCGGTCGAGAAAGATTATTATGATTATTGATGTAGTTGGAAAGTATTCACGTATAGGATAGGTCAAGTTAATATTGTAAACAACTTATGTAGTGAATCATCGACTTCGAATTAAATATGTTTTGAGTAGAAGGCAGTAACCACACACATATTTACGACATGGCGTTCCTGTAAACTAATTGGAGAATCTTCTGTAAGGAACAAAGATGGCGGCACCAGCTTGGAAACGAAGACGGCGAAAACTGACCAGGACCCAGGAAAAATATAGGACCCCAACCCAGTGAAAAGATAAAGTGATAAAGTGTAAGTAAGAAATTTAGTCTATCTTTATTGAAAATGCTTCCCTCGGTTTTTATATACATATTATTATTGAACATTGAATATTTATCTTTTCTGATTTTTGAATAATTTATGAAGTATCGATTTTTTTTTAAGAATATCTATGAATTTTGAAACATGAAGTGATTTTTGAATTGAATATTTTTATCAAAGTTTATTATATATGCTATTCTTGAATTTTTATTGAATTTATTTGAAAAATCTCTATCCGATTTCGATTTTTAGTACGGTTATTTTTGAATATTTTATGGAATATCGATTTTTTTTTTTTCAAAAATTTCTATCGAATTTTGAGATATGATCTGATTTTGAATATTTTTATCTAACTTTTGCATATGCTATTTTTGAATCTTTATTGAATTTTTGTCGAATATGTATACTATTATTGAATTTTTATTAGCCAGTTGTTTTATGATTGATATTTATTGAGTAAATTTAGTACATTTGCATCGATTTTGTGTTAAATTTTTTATGATATGAACCTGAATTAATATTTTTTGAGTGATAAATGATATTTTTTTAATAAATAATGATTAGTGATGACATACGATAAACATTGCTATAAGCAAGATATATATTTTTAACGAACCGACCTGATGCGTCGAGAAAAGGAATTTGGAGAAGAACTATATAGATAAGAAGAAGAACTAACAGTATTATAAGCTAAATATTATGAGGCAACTTGAGACAATAAGAAACCCACGGCTCTTGTCAAATTAGGAAGGTACTAAGTGATTTATAGAAGCTTGAACGCTTATTAGAGACCCACTCTGTGTTTTGAAGGGTACCTATTTTATTCATGATTATTCGTGAATAAACAACGGCCTCAAAGCAAGGGATTGAGGTTGTGATATTTTTAGAAGAATTTGAACCGCATAAAATACCTATTTCGTGTTTTGAGTTAAGTATACCACCTCAATGGTGCGTACAGATCAGGGTGAAAATTCGGGTTAATATTGGCGGAGAACTAAGACATCCGAGTGAAACCTCTTTTATTAAGGTAAAACGAAGGTATCGGAGCTAGTATATGAAGTGATGATTATGATGTTATATGAAATGATATATGAGATAAATGATATATGACTGTTATATGAAATATGTATATGAAGATGAATTATATACACTGTAGAAGTGCTATTATATGAAGAAAAATTAATTATATGAGTTGTAGTACCAGACAAGAAGAAAAGAAAGAAAAAAGAGAATTTTTAGTAAAATATGTGGGAAAAATTAAAGAAGCATAAAAATTACAAGAAAATGTTTATGAAAGAAGCATGAAAATGAAAGAAGCATAAAAATTACAAGAAATTGTTTATTTGGGCTTAATGTGCCTAGAACTCCTTCAAGAGAGTCCAAAAAGATGTCAAACGGGCCAGAGGGGCTATGGTATACTACTAAAACTAACAAGTTAAAATCTTTTAGACATATTCTATACAAAAATCAATTATAAAAGTGTCATTATTAACAACATTAAAACATATAGTATTTTTGACGAAGATCGCAGAACCCCCTCCTCTATTTTGTGACCTTGCCGTGTAGTTGGCCAATCTGTAGCCCTCAATATGGACTGTTTGGATTACCAAACCAAATGATTAAAGCCAAAACCAAAGTTTGGAACCAAATGATTAAAGAAGTATTTGAAACCATAGGTCATGTTATTTTAAATTTAATTAATACTTCCCTAGATGATGGCATTGTTCCATCTGACTTAAATAAGTACAGTTGTTCCTATCCCTAAAGTAACAGATACTATTAAGTCGAGCGAATTTAGACCTATCAACATGTTACCGGCTTTGGAGAAAGTATTGGAAAAGGTTGTATACGAGCAAATTCTTGATCACATAGATTTGAACCATATTTTAATTAATCATCAATCCGGTTTTCGTAAGAATCATTCATGTGAAGCGGCTGTTCAACTCTCAATATGTAAATTTAAACAAGAAATAGATAGAAATAATTATACAGTTGCAGTTTTTCTAGATCTTAAACAAGTGTTTGAAACGATTGACAGATACACATTTTATTCGATAAGCTAAAAACCTATGGCATTAATGGAGCTGTTCTGAATTGGCTAAGAAACTTCTTAACTGACAGAAAGCAAAGAGTAAAAATCTCTGATGTATTATCCGAAACTGTCAGTAATAACGTTGGTGTACCGCAGGGTAGTGTACTTGGACCATTGCTTTTTATATTATATTTAAATGATATAAATTTGTTTGTAGACTGTGAATTTATTAACCTTTTCGCTGATGATACCCTTTTGGTTTGTAGCGATAGTTCTATTGAAGGGGCGGTTGACAAAATGAATCACGTTTTATGTTCAGTGTCTAAATACTTAAAACTTAATAAACTTAATTAAACGTAAGTAAGACAAAAGCCATGATAGTTACATCTAAATTTAAGTACAGGAGTCTTAATACTAACAATATAATGTTAAACATTGATGGGGAACCAATTGAACTAGTGACACAAATTAAATATCTTGGTTTTCAATTAGATAATACTCTATCATCTGACCAGCATCTGGAGTATACGTGTAAAAACTCGCAAAAAAATTGTATTTCTTTACAAGAATTTCTAAGAATTTGTCACTTCGGTCAATGATCACTGTATATAAATCGATAATCCAGCCTCATTTTGATTTTTGTGCATCCATCTTATATCTTTTGAATCTTAACCAACTAGCCAAATTACAAAAATTACAGAATCGTGGAATGAGGATCATTTTACGTACAAGTAGATTAACCTGTCACATTGATGTTGAATACTTTGCAGTGGTTTTCTGTATCGCAACGTCTTTTTTATTTGACCACGATATTGATTTTTAGAATTGTACATGGATTGGCACCTAAATATTTTCTCGATCTTGTTAGTTACAATTTAGATATTCACCCTTATTTTACGAGAAATTCTAATAATATGTATTTACATCAGCAGAACCAATACTACAGGTGCTATGAACTCACTTCTCTGTAAGGGTTTTGATAATTTCAATAAGTTGCCAACGGAACTCAAGTTGAAGACCTCAATGAACATGTATAAGAAAAATTTAAAGAATTATGTTGCAAATCGTATTTAATGTCTCATGTGGCTTCTAAATGTGTTTGTTAACTGCGTGTAGTTTAATGTAATATTTTGAGTAATGTAGTATTTTTAATGCTTGTATTGTAATGGAATATTTTAAGTGTTTTTTTTTGTTTTTTGTTTTATTTTTATTATTATGACTTGGATATTGTATCTTAATAACACTTTCCTATTGTCAAATAATTTAAATTGTATATACATATTATAAAATATCTCAATTGTAACTGTATATTAGGGTTACCTACCTAATGTTTGAATAAATTCTTCTTCGATAATCGACATTGTGATTATAGCGAGATCATTCGAGGAACTGCAAATTGGCCATAATGGTCTACACAAAGAAAATGAACAATTCCTTAAAAACAAGTTCGATATCATATCAGGGCCAGGTCCTTTACTAGTATCAAGATTATCCAAGCATTCCAAAATTTTAGTTATTTTAACAGTAAAAGAGTGGATAAGGCAGCGATTGCTATCAGATGGATCAACTCAGTCATCAGGGTAAGATGTGAAAGTATTATAGACAGTGCTGAAGAAGGTGACAAAAGCATCAACAATTGACTGAGGCTCACCATAGACAGAATCATTCAACTTCATACAACCAGGAATATCAAAATGACTCCGCATATAATTAACCAACCTCCAAAATGGTTTTATATTTTCATTAAGTAATTCCTCAGTACTTTCAACAAACTCCGCATAACAATCTCTACTTCTCTGCTTACACAATGCTCTCAGAGTACAGAAATCGTCATAATCATCACAACAACCTGTCTGGCATGATCGGATTTTTTCAATGAGACAAGATGCTTCAATTCGCCATCAAACCATATAGGGAATGTGCTATTCCTGACAGTGATTGAAGGAACATACTGGTTTATACAACCGTACATAACATAATACAAGGCATCCACACTTTCTTCCGCATTCAAGTTTGAAAATAAGTAATCGAAGTTCATCGATAGAAACACGCTGTTTAAACTCTCGTACTCCTCATGTAAGAAATCGTATCTCACCTAGTATAGTAGTGCAGGATGATAGCGATCACAATAACTCGATAGCAATAACTCAACAACTTAAAATATTGAGATGCGTCTTTTTGGCTTAGGACGGCAGTATTATACATTTTAAAATAGATGACTTTAAAATGATATTGCCAATATTTTGTTATTGCGTTTCTAGGACGATTTTATTGGAGGATTGTTCATTGTATTATACGAAATTAACTTTCAACTCAAGGTACCCATCAGAAAAGGATCATAGAGTGTGGTTTGTCTTTATTCTAAAAACCCGCGAGTAGTCTCGCCGTTAGATAGAATCTCACATTTTATCCTTTTTCGCGTTAACTTGATGAAAAATTTTGCATTTGAAAAAATTTCATATGTGCCTCGAGGAAGGGTGTAGTAATGCGTAGGTATTTTTTTCTTCTCTTTCTTCTTCTTTTTGTGGAATTTATGGCTTTGGGGAGAGCCAATTAGCTTTAATAATTGTTATAAATAATATTTCTAACATAGCAAGTAAATAAAAATAATATAAAATAAAAAGTTGTTGTAAATTCGTATTTAAATTCGTATTGTGAGATGAAATCCAACACGCGACTGTTCACGTTACAGAAGTGAGTGTGACTACTCCCGGGATAAAATAACAACACATGCAATGATGACAGTAAAATTCTCATATTAGTGATCCCATATTAATTCTTGAAAATCGAGGGAGAAAATTTTGCTGATTTCAGTGATATATACATAGAACTCAATATTGCCTAAATCAGCATTTGGTAGTTTTTTTCTTTCACCAGTTGATATAGAGGTTACATCATTTATGTTTTAAAATAACACATATAAAATCAGAATTTGGTATTAATATTCAGAATAAATTAAATGTAAGACCAAATACTTACCATCTCAGAATAGTATGTTAAGATTTTTTCCTCATGATTTACGATGAGATCAACTTACAGATGAGTTTTAGTATCCTCATTGATTTTAGTTGTTTTTTTTAAAGACAAATCACATGCTATGATTTGTTTCCAATGAGTATTCTAAGTTAAAGTTGATTTCATATAATCGAATGAACTATCTTCCAATAAAATCATCCCAGGAAGGCAACTCCAAACATATTGAAAACATAATTTTAAAGTAAGCTAGTTCAAAATGTATAATAAAGTGATAAGCGTGCTAATAACAGGCAAAATAACGCAAAAGATGGAAAACATATGTTGTGAAATAAATAAAAAGAGATGAAACTAGTAGGTGTAAAATTATCGATATAGACCTATAAATTTATATTACATTACATAGTATCCCATAGGTCTGGATCCCGCGTATGAAAAAAAAGTTGATTAATAGCAAGCTGAAAATTTGTTAATAGCTTAAGGGTGTCTAGTCGGATAAACTTTGATATACGGAAACACTGTAACAGGGGCAGTTTTAATTGTGGAACAGGTTAAAAATTTGGAACAGTCATAACACGAAAATGGCACATTTATTTTGTCCGACAGAACAGACATAAACTCTCCGAACAGAGATTAAACTCTCATGCAAAAATCAGACTGCTATTTATCACCTGTCATAATTCCTGTCATTTGACATATTCTACATGTTCCACTCATTAAAACGCCAATTTGGTGATAAATAGCAGTCTGATTTTTGCATGAGAGTTTAATCTCTGTTCGGAGAGTTTAAGTCTGTTCTGTCGGACAAAATACATGTGCCGTTTTCGTGGTCTGAACGTTCCAAATTTTTAACCTGTTCGACAGTTAAAACTTCCCCTGTTCCAGTGTTCCCATATATTAATGTTTGTCCGACTAGACACCCTTAAGCTAATAACAAATTTTCAGCTTGCTATTAATCAACTTTTTTTTCATACGCGGGATCCAGACCTACCACCTTTGGATGTATCGGAGAGGTATGACAACAGTCACTGTGACAGGAGAATATTAAAAAAAAATTCTGTCACAAACGTCTAAAGGTGGCAAAATATGTAATGTAATGTAAAGAGCGTAACTGGGTAAGATGATGAAAAGTGCCCCCAACTCGATTCGAATTCCATATAGGTCACTGTTTAGCATATATAGTGAAACTAACTTTCTGAAATTTTTAGCCCCCTAGGTGGTCATTTGACCCACCTAAAGCCTAATTAGGCTTTTTATGTTTTTATTTTTTATCTCAGCCGCATCGAGAACTAGCGAAAAACTTTAAATAAAAAATTTGTAAGATTTAAAAAGTTCTATATGAAAAAAATTTTTTTTTTAATTTTTGGCGGGAAATTTAAATTTTAGAACGATTTTAAAATTTTAAGTGAGTATAAAAAAATAACTAAGACATTCGTTTTTACGAAAAAAATATATAACGGGTATTTTTGCATAATGTTTCACCCTGAATTTTTTCAAATTTTTAAAATTGGTGAAACATACCTTTAAAAATAAAAAACCGCATTTTTTCGTTTTTTTTTTCGTTTTTTGATACAATTTTATACATGTTTTTCAAAAAAGGTAACGCCGTCACTGGAATAGGTAAAAAACTGAAAAATAATTGGTGTTTGCTTAATAAAAATTTTTTGTGACGCCATCCATTTTCAAGATACAGGGCTTGAAGAAAACAAAATTTTACACATTTTTTACGATTTTGCCGAAACTACTGGCAACATTGTAATAAAACTTGGCGGGTTTTAAGAGGTAATTATTGTGCATGTTTTAACATACAATTAAGGATTTGATATTCATCATTGGCGCGCTTAGGGGTAATCGTCTGAAATTTTCAAAGAAAAAAAGATAGTATGCCACTGACATATTTCAAATTAACAATCATTTTTGAATTCCTCATTCAATTTGCGATAAAAAAACTTACTTCTCATTTTTTCATACGAGGCCCGTTTTGCTGCAAAAAATAAAATATCTTAACGCTTCCAAAGTATTCGAATTAGTTTTTATAATGGATGTATTACGAGCTACTAATAGAAATTCGAATACTTTGTAAGGGTTAAGATGTTTTATTTTATGAATAAAAATGGCACGTCGTATGAAAAAATAGGAAGAAAGATTTTTTGTCACAAATTGAACGAGGAATTCAAAAAGGATTGTTAATTTGAAATATGTCAGTGGCGTACTATCTTTTTTCTTTAAAAAGTTCAGACCATTACCCATATTTTTAATTGTATGTCAAAAAATGCACAACTACCTCTTAAAACTCGCCAAATATTACAATGTTGCCAGTAGTTTCGGCAAAATCGTAAAAAATGTGTAAAATTTTGTTTTCTTTAACGCCCTGTATCCTGAAAATGGATGGCATTACAAAAAATCTTTATTAAGCAAACCCCAATTATTTTCAGTTTTTTGCCTATTCTAGTGACGATATTACCTTTTTTGAAAAATATGTATAAAATTGTATCAAAAAACGAAAAAAAAACCGAAAAAATGCGGTTTTTTATTTTTAAAGGTGCGTTTCACCAATTTTAAAAATTTGAAAAAATTCAGGCTGAAATATTACGCAAAAATACACGTTATATATTTTTTTCGTGAAAACGAATGTCTTAGTTATTTTTTTATACTCATTTAAAATTTTAAAATTGTTCTAAAATTTAAATTTCCCGCCAAAAATTAAAAAAAAAAATTTTTCGGACAGAACTTTTTAAAGCTTACAACTTTTTTATTTAAAGTTTTTCGCTAGTTCTCGATGCGGCTGAGATAAAAAATAAAAACATAAAAACCCTAATTAGGCTCTAGGTGGGTCACATGACCACCTAGGGGGCTAAAAATTTCAGAAAGTTAGTTTCACTATATATGCTAAACGGTGACCTATATGGAATTCGAATCGAGTTGGGGGCACTTTTCATCATATTACCCGGCTAGGCCCTTTATGCTCCTATCGATCATTTTACACCTCTACTAGTTTTATCATTTTATTTCACAACTTATGTTGTGAAATTCATATTTTGTTTTATTTTGCCAGTTATTAGCGTGCTCATCACTGTTTAATGTGAATATATGAATTGTACGGCATTATGCATAACTCGACCAAGCGCCATTTCTTTAATATCGAGATAACAGCGGATTCTGGTGACACATAGCTAAAACTATCTTGGAAAAAATCCCTGTTATTGTCACGTTAACGGTTACTAAGAAAAACAAATTTAAACCAAGCGATATTAATCCACTTACCATTAAGCGACCATTAAGCAACCAAGAACCGAAAAACTTTGAAGCCATTTATCTCAAAACTATGTTTTGGCGCTTGGTCGAGTTATGCATAACGCTGTCCAATTGTCAATATGAATGAATCAGATAAAATAAATTATAAGAATGTTTCACCAAATAAAAAAAAATTGTTTATCCTATTAGTGTTTTCTGTTTTGAAAAGGATTTCCAAAGTGGAAACTGAAACGTCGAAAATTGTGGCTTATTCCCAACAAAACTAGTAAATCGCATTAAGATGACACAAGAAAATAGCTATAGAACTAGATTAAAATAAGGATCCAGATTGTGATCAAAAATTTAATTCAAGAACTAATATTAACACATTCAGCACCAAGTGAGTTGTATTTAACTCAAACCCTTTTAGGACCAGACATTCTGTGAGTTATAATTAACATTGAGATTCTGAACTTGGAGCCTGAAGGCAAAAACAAAAAATTTTAATGTGGCAGTTAATGTGTTCAACTCAAAAACCTAATACTTACATAGTCTACAGTCCCCTGCATTCATCTCTGTTTCTGGCAAGGGCTTTCACCTCTTTCCATGTTAACCCTTTGTCCTTCTAGCTCTCTGGTAATATTTCTTTTCCAGGATGTCATTGGTCTGCCTTGTTATCTTTTTCCAGTTGGTTGGTTCCGAAAACCTAATAACAAATATAAAAAACTCTGATAAGTATGTGAATGAAAATAACATGGTGTTGATATAATTTTGAATTATAGACAGCATATAAAAAACCTAACATTCATAACATGTATAAAGATTCAATTTTTTTTATGAGCCATGTTTAACAGACGGGAAACAGCAAAGAAAATCATAAGACAGATGTCATTAGGAAAAAAGTCAAATGGAAGACTGTAACGGTCCACCTGTTATAATATCATTTTTAGCTCTTTAATTATTTTTCTTTTTTTTTTTTGTTATAAGACCCAAACTTAGATGTATGGAACAAGATTGGAAATCATTGGAATACAAATTGGAAAATTATCACTGGAAAAACAAGTGTTGGCCAGCTAATGAGGATGATATGTGTGGGTATATTGGCATTAGACATGAGTCTATTTCGTCATTGTACTTAGCAATACTTGTAACTTCATTTTTTTCAAATATGACTTTACTATACAAAAATTATTCTCCTTCAGTCTAAGAAACTCATTTGTGTCAACCTCTGAACTCCAGTATCTACACTATGGACAAAATATGCAATATTTTGAAATTATGTAAGTGAAATTTTTGGTGCTGCAATCCTTAGCCCTCACAGTGTAATAGGAAGTTGTGGACAACGCTTGAACCATCTAAAGCTAATTGATGCTAACTGATGACATCTTATTGATAACCGATAAAAAAGAAGATTTGTTTGAAATGATGAAAAAACTGGACATAGAAGTGGGAAAGATAGGCCTTAATATGAATTACAGCATACGCAGTGAGGATCGGACAAGATGAAATAGAATAAGTTCACGATTATATACAGTATGTCCCTGTTAGCTGGAAAACTTTTTTATTATTGGTTTTACAAAAAAAAGTATTTTTCATAAAAAGTTCTGCGTGGTCTAAAATCCAGGATGCTATCATCAGATATCAAATTTTGTCAATAGTATATGAGGGATGTCAAATAATATGAATTTTTTTCAAGAGTGACTTTATATTTGACAATATTGAAAATTGTTATGAAAAGTTCGTTGTAATTAAAAATTATGTTATAATATGCAACTTCATTATTCTAATTGAAAAAAAAATTGAAAATTTTTCTCAAATTACGGATACTCATATTTTATTTATGATAACTCAGGTATTATTAACTTAACGAAAAAAAGTTATTTATAAAAGTTTTGCTTAGTCTAGAAACTAGGATGTAACCATAACTACATTTTATCAATTTTATATGAGGGTAAAAAAATATGAATTTCACCCAAGGGTAAAGTACCTTTATAGTTCACAATATTTCAATTAGAAGGATATAATTGCATATTCATGCCTATTTTTTAATTATTCTGACCAACTTTTTATATTACAAAGATATTTATATTTAGTATATTTATATATTTATATTTAGTCAAAAGATGGCGTCAGCTGTGAAACATGCGAAAGACGACGCTCCCGATAAAACGGCATTTAAATGCGCAAAACGAAAAGTTCTACTGTGGTAATTTGTGTTAAGTGCGGTAGCCTTTTCCACAATTCCTGTGTGAACAGAGATTGGGCCGGAAAAGTAGTTTTCGTCGACAAAAGTCGTATTTACTGTTGTGATGCGGAAGCTCAGAAGACCGAGGTTAAAGAAGACAAAGATAGCCAAAATGTAACACCAGAGAACATAAAAGATTTGAGAAGGTTAGTGGATGAATTAACTGACAAAAACAAGATTCTACAGGAAAATGCCAATCTGTGGAAGGAAAAGTATGAGAATGCCATAAAAAAACCAGAGACTTCACGCTCAAAGAAAGGTAAACATTCTTCGTCCTCTTCCCCGCACCTTTCGCCTGCCTTCATCATATCCTCTCACGCTGACGATGACGTCTCAGGCGCCGGCGCATTGAAACCGGATCAAACGGAGAGATGGAAACGAAAATCGAACGCAACGAACAACAGTTGGTAGCAATGGATTCGCCAAAAGTCAAAGTCAATAATGTCAACGTCAACGACATGACAAATAAAACAAAAACAAAACAGATTTCGGATTCGGAAATCAATAATTCTGAGTCCAAAATATCTCAACTTCAAAAACATCAGTTAACAAATACCAATGAGAGTGAAACTACTGAAGGTTGGACCATTGTCCAAAACAGAAAGAGAGCAGCCCCTAAAAATCGTAGACCGGCACCAATCAGAGGCACAGCTGCAAGTGTCACAACACTCAAGGTAGCTGAATCACCATCCCCCAAAACTTGGTTCTTTGTAACCGGCTTCCACCCCTCAGTGGACTCGGCAGCCGTTAAGGCTCATTTAATGGAGAATGGAATGAAAGCAGGGTTTATTTGCCAGAAAATGTACACTAAAAAGGATGATCAAAGAAGTTCCTTCAAGCTAGGAGTTCCCACAGATCAGGCAAATGAAATTGTTGATACGTCCCTTTGGCCAATTGGGATCTCAGTCAACCATTTTATGAATATCCAGAGCCACCAGGGACAAAAGATGAAGAAGATATAAACTCAAGTGAATCTCCAATACCTCTTAGTTTTTCATCTCAATATGCAGTCACTGAGAAACAAGATTGGTCTCTTGGAGACATGCATCAAGGACAAGAATGTTGACATTCTATGCCTTACAGAACACTGGCTGGCAGACGAGGAAATCCAAACAGTCCATATTGAGGGCTACAGATTGGCCAACTACACGGCAAGGTCACAAAATAGAGGAGGAGGTTCTGCGATCTTCGTCAAAAATACTAAGTATATGTTTTAATGTTGTTAATAATGACACTTTTATAATTGATTTTTGTATAGAATATTGTTGTATATGTCTAAAAGATTTTAACTTGTTAGTTTTAGCAGTATACCATAGCCCCTCTGGCCCGTTTGACATCTTTTTGGACTCTCTTGAAGGAGTTCTAGGCACATTAAGCCCAAATAAACAAGTCCTTGTTGCTGGGGACTTCAATGTGGACTTTCTTGTTGACAATGCAAGTGCCCGTAAACTTCAAGGCGTTCTTGAAAGTTTTCACCTAGTCAAGACTATAAATGAATCGACAAGGGGTAATAAGTGTCTTGATAACATTTTCATGGATCCTGGATTGCCCCTGTACTCTGCTGAGGTTTTTGAGACTGGTTTTTCAGATCACAAAGGCCAGATTGTCAAATTTGAGATTCAAAAAAAGGTTACAGGTTTTACTGAGACAACTATGCTTATTAGGCCTATAACTGAAAAAGGTAAGAACATATTTTTCAACAAAGTATCGGAAGTAAACTGGGATTTTATCTATGAAGATAAACACTGATGTTGAATTAAAATTCTGTCACTTTATGAATATTTTTGAAAGTTTTTTTTTTAGAATCTTTTTCACAAAAAAAATATAGAGATCAGACCAATCTGAAAAAATCACATGGTTTACAAATGACCTACAGGCAATGCGGGAACATCTAAAATTTTTAGAAGAATTTTATAGGCAACATAAAAATGATAATAACCATCATATACTTAAACAATTCAGAAATCAATATAAAAATGAAATTAAGAAAGCCAAAGTGAGGTCAAATGACCAAATAATATTAAATTCAAAAAATCCACAGAAAACCATGTGGAACATGATAAACAAATATCGAGGAAAATCAGGGTCTTCATTAGAAGATCACAAGATCACGCCAAACCAGTTCAATGATTATTTTTCCCAAATTGCCACTAATATAGTTAAAGACATTCCAAAATTAAATATTGACTATTAATAAAATTAATTATGTCAATCATACAAACACCTTTTCATTTCTTGAAATTACCTTTAATCAAACGAGGGATATAATAAACAGCTTAAAGAATAAAAATAGCCATGATATATATATGGATTTACTGTTAACCTTATTAAAATGATTAAAAATATTATTATAAGCCCACTCACTAAACTAATAAATCTATGCTTTAAAGAAAATAAATTTCCATCAGTCCTTAAAAAAGCAATTGTTACACCAATTTATAAAAAAGGGGACGTTAAGAATCCAGAAAACTATAGACCTGTTTCGCTGCTTCCAATAATCTCTAAAATTGTTGAAAAAGCTATGGCAGTACAAATAACCACATTTTTTGAAAATAATAACTATTTCTCAGACTCTCAGTTCGGTTTTAGAAAGGACAAATCCACAGTACTTGGCATACTGGACTTGGTCTCACATATTATAGACTCCTTTCATAGGTTGCAGTTTAATACTGTTCTGTTTTGTGACTTGAGCAAGGCATTTGACTGTGTAGATCATGGAATGCTCTTGCAAAAACTCAAAAAATACAACTTCTGTCCTTACAGTGTAAAACTAGTTCAATCTTACTTAGAAAACAGAACACAGGTTGTGAGGGTCTCTGGGGTGTTATCAGAAAAGAGTGTTGTTAATATTGGGGTTCCCCAGGGCTCTGTTCTGGGACCCATTCTCTTTCTAATTTATATTAATGACCTTACGAGCATTAACACAAATGCAAAGTACACACTCTTCGCCGATGACACCACAGTGTCTTTTACAACTGATACACTTGGGGAGTCGCTTGAGGGTTCTATGTCTGCACAGTCAGTGACCAATGAATGGTTTTGCGTAAACCGATTACTGCTCAATGCAGCAAAAACCAACAGAGTTGTTTTTTCTCTCAGAGACACACAGAATGTAAATGATGGTATGAGCAGTGTCAGATTTCTGGGTGTATTATTAGATACCAAGCTTCAATGGGGTGAACATATCAACAGTCTAAGTAAAAAGCTAGCAAAAAATCTGTTTGTACTCAGGAATCTGGCATCTAATGTTTCACATAAAGTCTTAATAACAGTGTACCATGCAATTTTTCAGTCTCATCTAGCCTATGCCATTTTAGTCTGGGGTCATTCAGCAGAAATGTTGACAGTCTTTGGTTGGCAGCGTAAGGCAGTTAGAGTTCTTGCTGGTCTTTGGTATAGGGATGATTGTAGGCAAGCATATAGGTCCCTAAGAATTCTCACTGTTCCATCTCTATATATACTTGAGAACCTAATGTTTATCAAGAGGGGAGGGGCGCACTTTGAAACCCATGAGAACATACACCAACATGACACCAGATATAAACACCATCTCGTGCCAGCCTACTGGAGATTAAGGAGGTGTCAAACTGGGCCAAGATACTGGGCTATTAAATTAAATGTTTCAACAAACTTCCAGATAGTTTAAAGTGTCTTCCATTAAATCAATTTAAGAGTACAATTAAAGATATTTTGTTAGAAAATGTTTTTTATAGTAATGAGGAATTTCTTGCATTTAAATTTTAGGATTTTATGACTTTAAGCAATGTCCATTGTTAATGTAATCAAATTTAATGTGATTTTAATGTTAGTATTTAATGTTATTAATACTCTTAGTCGTATTGTGCATCTTTTTAATTTGTATTGCGTCCAAATCTTTGTGTAATTTTATTTGACATGTGTTAAACACTTGTGTTATTGACATGAATAAACGAATCTGAATCTGAATATTTATTACAAAGATAAAGAAGGAAAAATGATATTTGATGACCAAGAAATATTAAAACGATGGAAACAATATTTTGATGAATTGTTAAACGGGGAGTACACAAATAATCACAATGAAGAAGACACAGATGATGGAAATGAAGACCACATAAATCACGATAATGAAGGATACACAGGCGAAATAATGAATATGCAAAGAGACAGTACGGAAGATCTAGCACCATCCCTAAATGAAGTCGAAATTATTATTAAGAATCTAAAAAACTATAAATGTCCTGGAAGTGATTCTATAACAGCGAAAATGTTAAAATATGGAGGAGCGCAGCTGACAGACAAAATACACAAATTACTAAAAAACATATGGGAAAAGGAAGAACTACCAATGGAGTGGAAGCAAGCAGTGATTTGTCCTCTTTATAAAAAGGGGGACAAAGCAGAATGTCAAAATTATAGGGGTGTGGCACTATTAAATGTAATATATAAGATATTAGCAGTCCACATCAAAAACAAGCTAGCAAGAATTCTTAACAATAGCATAGGTGAATACCAGTGTGGCTTTAGAAAAGGCAGAAGTACTATAGATAACATCTTTACTTTAAGAGAAATACAAGCTGAGAGCTATGAATATAATAAACCAACAATGGCACTCTTCATAGATTTTAAGCAAGCTTTCGATAGAATAAAAAGAAAAGAAATATATAATGCGTTAAAAAATCTAGAAGTTTCACCAAAAATAATAAGAATGATAAAGCTTACACTTACGAAAACAGAAAATAGAGTAAAAGTAAATAACAAACTAACAGAAAATTTTGAAGTAAAAGAAGGAGTAAGACAGGGGGATCCGTTGTCATCACTGCTATTTAATGTAGTAGTATTGGAAATGATAATAAAAGAGGCTAATATTAACAGAACAGGACACATATATCATAAAAAACACCAATGTTTGGCATTCGTGGATGATGTAGTGATTCTATCCCGAAGCAAGGAACAATTAAAAGAGGTAGTAGAACGACTAGAAAAGGCAGCTCGAGAAAAAGGACTTTATATAAATGAAACAAAAACTAAGTACATGGAATGGACCGAAAAAAAATTTGAACAAGGGCAATATTTAATGATAACAACGAATGAAGGAAAAATGTATAAATTTGAAAAGGTAGATATATTTGAATATTTAGGGACCTTATTTTCTAGTAGACCAAATATCCGGGAAGAAATACACAAAAGACTAATGTCAGGGAATCGTTGCATGTATGCACTCAATAGAATACTCACTCACTTTGAAGGGCAATATTTAATGATAACAACGAATGAAGGAAAAATGTATAAATTTGAAAAGGTAGATAGATTTGAATATTTAGGGACCTTATTTTCTAGTAGACCAAATATCCGGGAAGAAATACACAAAAGACTAATGTCAGGGAATCGTTGCATGTACGCACTCAATAGAAAGTTAGAATGCCTAAAATCATGTTAAGCGCTACAATAGGTGGTAAAAAGAGAAAAGGAAGACCTATGACCAGATGGAGCCATGAAGTTAAGGATGACCTGAGGTATCTCAATGCAACCAATTGGAAAGAAAAAGTGAAGAACAAGCAAGAATGGAGGAAGATTGTAAACCAAGCCATGAGCCTGCTTGGCTCGAAGTGCTAATGTATATAACTTTTTATAACAATTTTCAATATTGAGAAAAATAAACGTACTTTACTCTCGAGCGAAATTAACCCCTTCGTGCTGGACCGTCATTGTTCTCAGTGGAGAATGCCTACCAAAGTTGCAGTGATGACATTTAATTGCAAAATTTTGAGATGATCTAGTGACTCTAGAGGGAACATTAAAATCAATTAGAGACAATAGATCATTGCAATTTATTTTAGAATTCAATAGTTTATGTAGAAACAAAACATCAGCATAAATCCGTCTGGAAGATAGCCTAGGAAGGTTTAATGTATTTCTAATTTCTGAGTAGGAATGGTCACTTAAGAGTTTGTATAATTTAAAACTTAAATACCTAATGAATTTATTTTGAACTTTTTCAAGCTTGGCTAAAATATGTACTTCATAAGTGGGTGACCAAACAACTGAGCAATACTGGAGAACAGATCTAACTAGGGAAGTGTAAATCAGTCTGATGGAATTAATGTTATGCAAACATCTAGAAGTTCTGATAATGAAGCCCAACATTTTAAATGCCTGGTTATTCACATAATCAAAATGAGCACAAAAATTTAGTTTGGAATCTAAGTGAACTTATAATTAATTATTAACTTATTATATTAAGATTTCTCAAAGTTGATACAGCCTTCGGTGGTTCGTCAGCTAATTTGTAGTTATAAAAGAGGTTGTTAATTCTTCTACAGAAACTAATACAACTGACAACTTAGTGAAAAAATGTTTATAGAATAAAAGTTACTTAGAATTGGTCAGTTTATCCATTTCATGACTTTTTTGAAGGTATATTTTTTCACCTATGAGAAGGGGTGAAATTCACCCCATGGCAAAAGCACACATTGGCATAATTTCACTTCTCTTGTTTGACATGTTTCCTATGTGTATGCCAAATTTCATGTCAATCTAAGCCATTGTTTAAAATTAATAGGTTTTGTAATATTTTACTATAAATCAGATATTAAACAAATATCAAATGTATACTGCTATTTACACATATGCATCAAAAGATCCTTATGGCACAGGTGCGGCGTTTATTTTCCCACTGCAAGTACAACACATATTTAAATTGAGTAGAAAAACATGCATTTTTACAGCAGAAGCGTTTGCTATTTTGAAAGCTATAGAATTTATAATGGAAAATAACATTTCATACTCCATAATTTTTTCTGGTTCACTTTCGGTTTTAACCGCATATAGTCATCCTTAGATAGCCAAAATAAAAACTTTGCTCTTTCAAATGCAAAAAACTAGAAAATTTATTTTTGTGTGTGTGAAAGCACATTCAGGTATCACATTCAATGAACAAGTTGATAAAGTGGCTAAAGAAAGCATACAGTTGGGAGAAGATGTTACACCCTTATTAACATTAGATGAGAGAATAAATATTGCTAAGGATAATTTATATAAAAAATGGTCTAAACAATACAAACATTTTATTTTGACAAAAGGCACAAGATATACATTGCTAGAACCCGATATTCGAAAAAATTACTGGTTTAAAAATTACGATTATCCGAGAAGTTCCGGATGAATTTTGGACATGCTTGCTATCCGGCACATTTATACAAACTAAAAATAATTGATAACAATCTTTGTGATATTTGCAATGAAACGGTGGACTTAGATCATATATTTTTTAATTGTAAGAAGTACACACATCAGTCGGATATTCTTACAAAAAATTAAAGAAGTTTAAACGTTTACGGTCCCTATAATGTTATGTATCTTTTGGCACTGAGAGATAAACGTATTTTTGATTTTATTTTGTTTTTCCTAAATGACTGTAAAATTAAGGGTAAAAATGCAGAAGATGGGAAAACGCTAATTTTTGCAATTTTTTTTGGACTTAGCCAAAAAAGTGGAGAAAACGTGTTTTTTTCATGAATTTTGTTACGGAAAATGAAATAAAGACTAAAAAGTCCTTGGAAAACAACAAAATTCATGAAAAAATGGGAAATTAATTAAAAAAATTGTTATAAAAATAAAAAACTGCTTACAAAATATTATAAAAGGCATTGAAGTAAACATAAATAACAGTATTCATACTATTAAATCATGGAAAAATAAAAAATATCCCAAAAAGGAATCATTTTTCAAATTGCAAAACGAACTCCCGCGCAGATGCGTAAAAGTTGGAATTTGACATACATGCACAATGTTGCCACGTTGTAATATATAGAATTTGGCAATTGGAAGGTAGAAACACAAAAAAAATCTTAAAAACTTACCCTTATTCGGCTGGGGGATACAGCTCGGCGGCAGCCATGAAAAAGTGATGCAATCTTTCGGACTTACTTGGAAATGCGCGTTTAAAGAAAAATTCGGCAAGGTAACCTACAAAGTGGCTTCGTCGTACACCGTACTTGGGAACGGAGGCCCGAACTTCCCTCCAAAGCCGTTCAATATTGTTGGTGTGTGTGCCGGTAACGGGATCGACAAAATGTTTGGAATGGTTAACTGTTTGGTGAATAAATCCTTCATGTGACAAACAATCGTATGCTCTCCAGCAATCAGAATAAATTGTTGTCCCAGGAAGAATCCATTCCTTAATCACTCCAAGCAAAGTGTCTCTATCTCTTTTTTCGACCGGCACTAAAAAGAACTTCTTGGAGTTTCGATCAATGGCTCCCCATACCCAAACGCCGTCAACGATTCTTCCGACATTGTACTTTCGCTTGCCGAATTTTGCTTCATCCAATTCAACCAAACTGCCTTCTCCACCCAATTTCTCTGAGTGTTTCATTGCGAAACTCACAAAGACCTCACGTGAAAAAGAGTACCAATCGGTAACAGTGTGTTGAGCAATTTTCAAGTTATCCCGAATGAAGCCATACCTAGGAGGATTTAACCATAGCAAAATCGACGCCAAAGTAAACACTTTCTCTATCGGCAATTTAGCTGACTCAAAATAAGTCCCCTTCCTTGCCGATACAGTAAAGCCGCAACGCTTTTTTGCCTGTTTATTTTTGGAGACCATTTTGCTACACTTAAATTTTCCTTCCGTATTCACTTTTAATACGCTGCCGCAACCACCACACTTTCTCGTACTTTTTAACACCCCGTGTGCATATAAAAATGCGAGAATTGTCTCTCTATCCACAGCCATAACACTGCCCTCTAAAAATGTTATGTCACATCCAGTACACGGGGCCATTTTGCACGCTTGGCTTCACTTTCACTTAAAACGACAAAGGACACTAAGACGAGTTCACTCAGTGAAAGTTAGGGACAGAAAGGGCTTAAAAAGACAAAGATCAACGCTACGTCTTAACTGTGGGTGTATTCGTACATTTTCGGCAAAATAAGGGTTGATTAGGATGTTGCCAAATTTAAATTTCGGAAGACTTCATGGTGGTTATTATCTAGCATCTAGCCATATCAAAATAACTCTTAAAATAATCTAATAAAACACCAATCTGTAAAAAAAAATATCTAAGCTAATATACGATGAATTAAGAAATAAAAACCATAAATATACGATGAAGTACCAAATAAAACAATGTACCTATTCAATTAGACGGCAACATGGCCAACAGGAAACGGAAACTGGAAATTTGTCGGTTATTATATATTTTTAAAAAATTCTATAAGAATCAATATTTTTTTAAAATATGGCAACATTGTTAGAAAAGTGACATGACCTTAAACACAGAATGTAACAGAATGTCAAATGAAAGATCAAGATGGAGGATATATTTGAAAATTAATGCCAAAATAGAACATTTTGAAATGAGAATTATAAAAAAAATAGGCATTAAAATCTAGAAGCCGTGATTTTTTTAGCATTATAAAGTGAGTTCAAAGACATACATAAGATTTCTTTTGTGTTTCCACCTTCCAATTGCCGAACCCATCTCCTGCATATTATCCAAATTAAGTTATAGAATGACTAGATTAGGCTTGTAACCTTAAATGTCTTTCCTTTTGATTGCCTACATGCCTGCCTTACCGTGTGGGGTGGGTATATAGGTAATCAATAATTAATAAAAAATGCTAAGAAAACCCTTGGATGAGAAAAGTGTGACCTTTGTCCTTTACCAAAATTTTTATTAATTTAACAGATAATTAATTAATTTTAAAGATTAATTTAACAAAAATTCACTTTGAAAATAAAATGTTTATTATATCTATTCTTAACAAAAAGGTTGGTCAGACTTAGATAACCTTAACTTAGATTACTAATTAGACAGTTTAGATAAGATATATTATCGATGGCTTAGTGTGAAAACCTCGTATCTCATTTTTTTTCGAAAATTACATTTTGGTGGTTTTAGTTTGAAAACCTTGTATCTCACGATTTACAACTGTTAGAAAAAATCCAAATACACTAGACTATTTTCTACAGCCGAAAAAAGAAACCACGAATATCAATTGCTCTCTTGATTTAGTGTGAATACCACGTATATTTATAACCAAGAATTTGGTACTTAATTTGAAGTGTTTGTTTGAGGGATTCGACTTGGAGAAATGTTTTTGTGAACAACAAAAGGTAGTCCTGCATACAGAAACATTTTATGAACCTTAAATCAAAAGATTTGTACTGTATCAACCTAGTATTTGGAGGTGTGCAATAAGCTACGAAAAATGAAAACCTCGTAAATAATAATAAACACAATCTCATTTGAGATGAAAACCACATATATCAAGATATACGAGGTTATCATAGTTACTTGCGCAAAGGCTCTATATACTGCAAGGTTATTTACGTGTTTTTCATAGTTAATATTTGTATTTCCAATTTAATAGCAACATTTAACACTTTTAGCTCTAAGCCAATATCAGATATTTGTCTCAATGTGCTCAAATTAAAAATACATAACAGCAGTTTTTGTTTTTAGGTTATATTATGCAGAAAATCAGTTTTTTGCCTCTCCTGTAAAATTGTAATTTAATGAGATACGAGGTTTTCACACTAAGCCATCGTTATGTTTATGTAGGTACTATTTACTTTGTTTCTGGCCGCATGGTCTAATCCTAAAGCCCATAAAAAAAATTACTGTCAGTGAACGTAGTAAGACTTAACAAGGAAAACCAAACAGCAGAGATCAAAAGACGAGTTAGACTGGCATGGGTGGCATTTGGCAAACTAAGCTACATCCTTAAAAACAAAAAATATCCACATCTTAAGGCCAAGGTATACAATCAATGCATACTCACTGTTCTCACTTATAAATCATAGACGCAGAATCATAAAAACTCAAAGAACAATGGAAAGACAAATGTTGCGCATAAGACTGGTATATAAAAAGAAGTTTCAAAATTGAAATGGGGATTTGTCGACACAATATACGACAAAAGAATACAGATAGGACAAAATTCTTATTAATTAGAAACCATGGGAACATAAATGAAGCATAGGAAGGCCCCAAATGAAATCAAGAAGCATATGGGCTCTAGGTGGATGACTGTTAGAGACAGTCAGAGAAGAATGGAAAGAGATTGGAGAGGCTGATGTCCAAAAATGGGCCAAAGAAGGCTAATTAGATAGATAGATATAAGAGATATTAAACAAAAATATTCAGAATATGCAATGAGTCTACCGGTTTCAAAATTACACATCAAAATTGGTCATGCACAAAAGGTATTGCTCCAAGTATTATGTAAATTTTAATAACTAGGTCTCCTTGCTAAACCAAAGTCTCTATTGACTACTCTGAAGTAATATAAATCTAGATTTAACAAATAATATGGCGTGGCTTCCACAAAGAGACTTGAGAATTACTAACATTGATACTGATACTGTGCATAAAATCCATGATCAGCCATAACTTGATTTTTTTGATTATGTGGAAATATATGCAATTAAGAGGATTAATGGTAAATAAATACAAAGAAAATTAGGAATAGATGAATAAGTAGTTATGAATTAATAATAATTCAGTTATGAATTAATAATAATAATAATCAGGTACTTACATTCATTGTTGCCGGCATTTACTTGGTTGAATAATACATTCAGAAGTTTGTTGACGGTGTCATACCTATTTTTGAGAGAATGTACCAGTTGTAAAAGTTAATTCTCCTGCATGTGTATATCAACTTAAAAACAGCATTATTACACAACAACACACAACACCAACACAAATCTAATCTTATCCTAATCGGCTAGGAAACCATTGTAAGAAACGCGCCATGCGCCATCGTGGCATTCCGCTCCGCATTCGTGGCCGTGGCGTGACGTCACTCGATTGTATCTAGATCCCGACCCACTACTTTGCGCCGTGTAATTTGGGTTGCCTACTGCCAACTGCCATACTGCGAACTTTTTACATGTCTTATGTCTTCTTTAAATCATGTTTACGTGTATCGCATTCCACGTACTTATTAATTCTTTCCCCACCGAACATTTTCGTTGTCAAGAAAATGAAATACCTAATACCTACTCAAAAAGCAAGCACAGAACTGTGAACAGTAGAAATGATTGAATCGGAAAATTGATCTAACAGCTTCACTGTTCAATTGGTAATTAGAATTAGGTATACAATGTACATAAAGTTAGCGAATCACTTCTCGCAAATATTATGGCTAGCACCACGGTTCTTAGACATTACTACGGTTGCCTAAATCGACTAACCAATGAACATTAAGGGTGAGATTACGTCACGAGAGTTTACTGTCATTTGAATCGTAATATGATTTTTTCGAATCCTGAGAAAACCAAGTATTTTAGAAAAATTTAAACGCAGGATGCAAGAATACATTATTACCGAGGGCGGAAAACCCCTTAGAATAAACAAGCATATTCTATTGAATGAAATATTTGAAATTAAATATCACACTTCTCTTTTTTTTTCAGCCCTGTAACTTATTAAAATAAACATTATAGAAGTTTTCAGGGACTTTCGGCCCTCGGTAATAATGTAGTCTTTCATTCTGAGTTTAAATTTTTCAAAAATATTTATTAGTTTTCTCAGGATTCGAAAAAAATGAATACAATTAAAACACATTGAGAATTTTGACATGCGTCAAAATTTTGCATTAACTTAATGTAAAATTCTGAACTGTTGAATTCCAGTTTCCCTAATAATTATTGTACATACATCAAAAGACATTAGAAACTATTTGTACAGGATTGAAATCTGTATTGGAAATAACTGTTAAAATTGGTCTACGTAATTAAACATATTCCAAAATTTTGTAAAAATGTAATACATTTTAGTTTTCAGCCCAAACTTAGGCCACATACAATGCAATAATGTTCACATTTTTGAACTGTTAATATTTTTATTTTATCATCTATTGTTTAAAAACAATACAGTTGATAAGATACCCTCACTTGCGGAGAAAGGATTAATAATAAAGATTTTTTATTCAGTGAATGGTGTGAACACTGTCAGTTAAATAGTAACGTGTGGCCTTATTTTTACACGCATACCTCTTGTGGCAAATGTATCATATTTTTCAAAATTTTGGAATGCATTTAAATCGTAGAACAATTTTAACTTTTGGTTTTAATACAGATTTTAATTCTCTACAAGTATTCTCTCATGACTTTTGATGTAAAATAATTAGGGAAGCAGGAATTCAGCAATTCAAAATTTTACATTGAGTTTCCTATGGCCCTTTTTACGATTCACCACCCGGTATAAGATACAATGTGTCTATTTGTCTAATTATTTCATAATAACACAAATAATACACATATATACACAATAACACACATTCAATGATCCAAAATCATTTAAAAATATGGGAATGTAAACTCTTGTGACGTAAAGTCAAAAATATTAGTCTCCCCACCACCGTCGGACAAGACAACCGTAATAAAGTCTAATAACCGTGGGCTAGCACAATGGGAATTTGCCGCTTTTTTGCCGCTAATTAGTTGTGGAAAAATTAATTTTGCCGCTATATTATTTTTTTAATATTCGATGTTTCGCTAACTTCATATGAAGTTAGCGAATCACAACAGCAAAAAATGTTTCAAATTCAAATCGAGTTGGTGCTGAATTTGCCGCTTTTTTGCCGTTCATTAGTTGTGGAAAAATTAATTTTGCCGCTTTTTTATTTTTCTTAATATTCGATGTTTAGCTAACTTCATATGAAGTTAGTGAATCACAACAGCAGGAAATGTTTCAAATTCAAATCGAGTTGGTGCTGAATTTGCCGCTTTTTTGCCGTTAATTAGTTGTGGAAAAATTAATTTTGTCGCTTTATTATTATTTTTTTAATATTAGGTGTTTCGCTAACGTCATAAAGGGTGGTGAATTAGTGCGAAGTCCAATTACTCGGTTATCGTAAGAGATACGAAAAAAAGTTATTTAGGTAAAAGTTTCTGCGCAGATAGGACCATGATATAAAAATATTTCCAAATATACAGGGCTATCCGTATTGACGGGGTAACACAAATTTATGTTTTTTTAAATGGAACACCCTGTATATTTTTACATTTTTGAATTCTCCTATATGTCTTCTTTCCGAAAATATAGGCTTTTGTAGTAATATACGAATTAGTTTAAAAAATAATTACGTTTTATTGTTAATTTCACTACATTCACACCCTGTAGAATTGTAGTAATTTGACATAAAAATTTCTATTTATGTTCAAACGCTTTTTAATATATTCTACTATTCTTAAAATTATTAATATAGAGAAACGTTCAGTTTTAGTATACAGGGTTGGTCAAAACTCGAAATGAGTATATTTTGAGTTTTCTTAAATAGATTTTAGTTAGTATAGTATTTTAGTATTCGCCCCGAGCGTTAACAAAGTGTCAAAGCAAAATCGACCGACCTGCTCATGGTGGCGGATTTTTGAAATTTTATAAGGACGCTTTGTGTATGTTTAAATGAGACATTTAAAAAAAAATGCCGTGTCACGCTAGTGATATTATGTATTAATATAAACAGAAAATAAAAACACACTTAATCTGATATAAATTCTTCACTTTCGAATATTGATTATCAGTTCGATTTTGTATACATAACCTCACTATCGCAGTTTATGTCAATAAATCTTTATTAACGCAAAAGAAAATATTTTTGTTGCACTTTAAATTACAGTATAAATTAATAACTAATGAATTCTAACAATTTTTTTCGGTTATTATCACTACAAAATAAAATATTCAAGTTTAACAAAATAATCCCATAAGACTCAATGTTAACCCATATAGCACACAACGTCCGATGTACGTCCATATAACGTACATTTAAAGTCCAAACGTCCATGGACCAAAACTGGACGTACTATGTACGTACATTACGGGACGTCCATTGGACGTTTGATTTCAACGTACATTGGACATCCATTTGTGGTCCATGGATATTTTACACAAAACGCGACTATTACGTTAAGTCCCAATACAAACTAAATGAGAATCTTCTTGACAACGTTGTCGCTCTTCGCGCTATCGGTCGTGAAAGGTAGTATATCAGGTACTTTTAGGGGATTATCGCTGTTAATTGTTGTGGAACACTGAAGGATGGTTTATTTATGATAATTCACAGAATGGCAAACGCGCTTGTAATATACAACAACGGTACTGACTCTAAAAATAGTTTGGAACAGAAACAGAACAGAGATTAAACCTCTTTTAATGTGCATGCTTCCTAGGGCGTCATTATCTGAATCTCGTCTTTATGAAAATACATCCTGTGATATATTTGTGTTTTCTGTTTATCGTGCAAGTGCAGTCGTGCATTAATGAAGTTCCTAGTTCCTATAATAAAGTATATATTATAATGAAGTTATAGTAAAGAGAAATAAAAAAGGTCTTTTGTGTAATATTTTTAAGTATAAGTTTAGTATTATAAGGAACTATTTCCTATAAAGGCTTTTTGCTATGTATTCACAAAATTATGGATACTAGATTGCTTTCTGAAAAGTGCCCTACAAATGTCCATAAGACGTACATTGAATGTACATAAGGTGTACACTGAAAGCTCCAATACAACGTACAATGTACGTTTGTAGCGGACGTTCTATGGACGTCCAATTTTGTGAACTCTGGACATTCGTTGGACGTCCATCGGATGTCCATTGTACCTTAGCGGGACGTCCATTGGACGTTCCAATGTACACAGATGTACGTCCATTGGATGTCCATAAAACGTACTTGTGCTATCTGGGAAAACGTCCTTACAAAATCTGACAGCGTGTCACGTGACTGTAAGTAGAGGGGAGACGCACGGAGCCAATTGTAGTGAAATTATATTTTATGGAACTTTTTATTTATTAAGTATTGCCCATACCTAATAGCTTTAATTTGTTATTCGTAATTCTTTAAGCCACACATTATTTATTGCAACACAAAATAATTACGTGAAATTTTATTAGGTGACCGTGAAAATATTCAATTAAAATAATTTTTCGAAAAAAAAACATAATAATCTAGACTGGTCGTTACTTTATTGATTTTTGAACTAAAACTAATTAACTTATTAATTGAAAGAGTCATCAAAATATCTACGTACAAGATTGTTAGCGCGTAAAATATAAACCAAAACATATAATATTCGCTAACTTCATAATATGAACTGCGAATCACAACAGCGAATAATGTTTCAAATTCAAATCGAGTTGGTGATGAATTTGCCGCTCATTAGTTGTGAAAAAATTAATTTTGCCGCTTTTTTATTTATTTTTTTTTTCTTAATATTCAATGTTTTGCTAACTCCACATGAAGTTAGCGAATCACAACAACAAAAAATGTTTCAAATTAGCGAATCACAACAACAAAAAATGTTTCAAATTTACATCGAGTTGTTGCTGAATTTGCCGCTTTTTTGCAGTTCATTAGTTGTGGAAAAATTAATTTGGTCGCTTTTTCACTTTTCTTAATATTCGATGTTTCACTAACTTCATATGAAGTTAGCGAATCACAACAACAAAAAATGTTTCAAATTCAAATCGAGTTGGTGCTGAATTTGCCGCTTTTTTGCCGCTCATTAATTGTAAAAAAATTAATTTCGCCGCTTTTTTATTTTTTTTTAATATCCGATGCTTCGCTAACTTCATATGAACTTAGGGAATCAAAACAACAAAAAATGTTTCAAATTCAAATCGAGTTGGTCCTGAATGCCGCTTTTTTGCCGTTAATTAGATGTGGAAAAATTAATTTTTTCGCTTTATTATTTTTTTTAATATCAGGTGTTTCGCTAACTTCATAAAGGGTTGGAAATTAGTGCGAAGAAGTCCAATTTCTCGTTTATTGTAGGAGATACGAAAAAATATTATTTAGGTAAATGTTTCTGTCAAGACAGGACCATAATTTAAAAATATTTTCAAATATACAGGGCTACTCGTATTGACAGGGTGACGCAAACTTGTTTTTTTTTAAATGGTACATCCTATATTTTTATTTTTACATTTTTGGATTCTCCTTTATGTCTTCTTTCCTAAAATATAGGTTTTTATAATAATATACGGAGTAGTTTAAAAGATAATTACGTTTTTTTTGTTTATTTCGTAGCAATATTCACATCCTGTAGAATTGTAGTTCTTCCTCTTAAAGTTCCATCTCCTAGCGGAGGTTGGATATCATAATGGCTATGGTCACTTTGTTGGCTGCTGCTCTGAACAGTTGTAATGAACTACAGTTAAACCATTCTCTAAGGTTCCTCAGCCAGGAGATGCGTCTTCTTCCTATGCTTCTTTTTCCTTGGATCCTTCCTTGCATAATAACTCTCAGCAGCTCATATTTCTCTCCTCTGGTAATGTGACCCAAGTATTCTAGTTTTCTTGTTTTTATACTGTTTATAATTTCTAACTCCTTATTTAAACGTCGTAGCACTTCAACATTGGTAATCCTTTGAACCCACTGAATTTTCAACATTCTTCTGTAACACCACATTTCGAACGCTACTATTTTTCTTATATGTTGCCTTTTCAATGTCCAAGCTTTCATTCCGTATAGTAATATAGAAAATATATAGCATCTTAGAGCCCTCAATCTGAGAGGCAACTGAAGCTCTTTGTTTGTAAGCAGTGTCTTCATTTTTATAAATGCTTACCTTGCAGTTTCAATTCGGACTTTAATTTCTTTGCTTTGGTCATTTTTGTCATCAACCCAGGTTCCCAGATATTTGTATGTCTTTACTTTTTCTATTTGGGTTTGCTCTAGTATTAACCTTTCATTTCCATGTTCTGTTTTTGAGACAATCATAAATTTAGTTTTTTCTTGTTTATTTTGAGTCCATATCGAATGCAATAATCGTTAATTCTATTTAACAATTCTTGTAGCGACTCAAGGGTGTCTGCCATTATAACGGTGTCATCAGCGAATCTTATGTTATTTACTGTTCTTCCGTTTATAGAGATTCCATCACTTAGTTCCGCTATCGCTTCCTGAAATATGGCTTCGCTGTACACGTTAAACAGTAGCGGCGACAGTACACAACCCTGTCTTACCCCTCTCTTTATATCAATATTCTCGGACTCTTGTTCGTCTATCTTTATATTTGCCTTTTGATTCCAATACAGATTGATGATAATTCGTAAGTCTCGTCTGTCTATATCTCTGTTTTTCAATAATTCTATTAGTTTTTCATGTCGGACTCTGTCGAACGCTTTTTCGAAGTCGATGAAACAGGCATAAATATCCAGGTTCATATCTAAGCATCTTTGAAAGAGGACATTAAATGCAAACAATGCCTCTCTTGTTCCTAGTCCTTTGCGGAACCCAAATTGGGTATCATCCATATCATTTTCTACCCTTCTGTATAATCTTCCATGAATCACTTTTTACCCCAGGCTGTGGGTGAAAAATAGGTAGATTTCAGGATATAATTCAGGAATTTTTGAAACGTATCAGGTGTTGTAAAAGACGATGCCAGGAATAACTTCTACTAAAATGTAACCAAAAATAATGTGCGCTTTTTTTTAAATTGCTATTTTCATTTGTTAAATTTGCAATTTTTCATTATTTTTAATTTTGCAGCTTAGGATATTGATTTTAGAGAAAAACTTCTTAATAGAAAGTTGTAGTAAATTAAAAAACCTACAATTTGAGGTACGGTAAGTTTAATTTGGTTAATTGGTTATTGCAAAACAGCCTGCGAAAGGTCCAAAATGGCCGTTTTTTACAATTGCATTATTTATTGTACAAATAATTTTCTTTTATTTTTTAAAGCTTTAAAAGGAAGATCTTTCAATTCCAAACATAAAAAAAATTTTAAAGGCAGATTAACGAATTTGTTGCTTAGATATTATAAATTGTTTATCCCAAGAGGTCAAAGGTCGAAGGCTATAACTTTTTGAAAAAAATCGTAGAGAGTTGGTGAAACATCTAATCTCCTTCTAAAGAGTTATATTTTTATATTCTGATGTAAATAAATGCGTAAAACATTTTTAAACCTCTAATTTTTGGGTTTGAAAATAAGGGGGCAAATTTCGTTATAAACATTTAGAGCTGAAGCGGCCCTGTACATCCTATGAGCTTTTAACTTACAGATTATTGTTGCTATAGATGAAACAAAGATTTATAAAAAAATAAAAAATTTCTACGACCAACTGAAGCCGAGATAATTTTTGAGTTTGAAAATAAGGGGGCATATTTCGTTATAAACATTTAGAACTGAAGCGGCCCTGTACATCCTATGAGTTTCTAACTTACAGATTATTGTTGCTGAAGACAAAACGAAGATTTATAAAAAAATAAAAATTTTCTACAACCAACTGAAGCCGAGATAATTGTTTTTTTTTCTTGAGTCGTAGTGCCTTTCTTTACAACAATTAAAAAATTATTTTACAGTCATTGACTAAAGAAAGACTTACATAATCTTAAAATAAAAATTATTATAAAATATAATTACATTTAATTATTAAAAATTATTTTTAAATTCGGTGCTTTTGCGAGCGGCCGAATTTTGCAAATCGCCCGGCTCGCTTCAAATCCGCGCGGTCGGAAAATTTTTACTTAGCTTGTATTAAATTTTGAGAGAAAACAATATAATAATATTACCGTTATAATATACAGTCTTTTACCACTGTATTTGTTTTTCTTGATAAACTTTTATATGTGAAATTTCATTTCTGAAGAAATAATATTACAAAAATTATACATATATGTATATGAAATATATAACTATATTTTAATTTTTTCATTGTTATATAAATATAATAATAATAATGTTACTTCTTACTATAATATACAATATAAAACTTTTTCTTCTTGTAGTGACTATTCTTTTTGGATTTCACATATAAAAGTTTATCAAGAAAAACAAATACAGTGGTAAATAGACTGTATATTATAATGGTAATATTATTAAATTGTTTTCTGTCAAAATTTAATACAAGTTACGTAAAAATTTTCCGAGCGCGCGGATTTGAAGCGAGCCGGGCGATTTGCAAAATTCGGCCGCTTGCAAAAGCACCGATTTAAAAAATAATTTTTAATAATTAAATGTAATTCTATTTTATAATAATTTTCATTTTAGGATAATATAAGTCTTTCTTTAGTCAATGACTGTAAAATAAATTCTTAATTGTTATAAATAAAGGAACTATGATTTAAGAAAAAAAAAACAATTATCTCGGCTTCAGTTGGTTGTAGAAAATTTTAATTTTTTTATAAATCTTCGTTTCGTCTTTAGCAACAATAATCTGTAAGTTAGAAACTCATAGGATATACAGGGCCGCCTCAGCTCTAAATGTTTATAACGAAATTTGCCCCCTTATTTTCAAACCCAAAAATTATCTCGGCTTCAGTTGGTCGTAGAAATTTTTTATTTTTTTATAAATCTTCGTTTTATATTCAGCAACAATAATATGTAAGTTAAAAACTCATAGGATGTACAGGGCCGCTTCAGCTCTAAATGTTTATAACGAAATTTGCCCCCTTATTTTCAAATCCAAAAATTAGAGGTTTAAAAATGTTTTACGCATTTATTTATATCAAAATATGAAAATATAACTCTTTAGAAGGAGATTGGATGTTTTACCAACTTTCTACGATTTTTTTTTTCAAAAAGTTATAGCCTTCGACATTTGACCTCCTGGGATAAACAATTTATAATATCTAAGCAACAAATTCGTTAATCTGGCTTTAAATTTTTTTTATGTTTGGAATCGAAAGATCTTCATTGTAAAGCTTTAAAAAAATTAAAAAAATTATTTGTAGGTACAATAAATAATGCAATTGTAAAAAACGGCCATTTTGGACTTTTCGCAGGCTGTTTTGCAATAACCAATTAACCAAATTAAACTTATCGTACCTCAAATTGTAGGTTTTTTAATTTACTACAACTTTCTATTAAAAAGTCTTTCTCTAAAATCAATATCCTCAGCTACACAATTAAAAATCAATAAAAACTGCAAATTTAACAAATGAAAATCGCAATTAAAAAAAAAGCGCACAATATTTTTGGTTACATTTTAGTAGAAGTTATTCCTGGCATCGTCCTTTACAACACCTGATAGGTTTCAAAAATTCCTGAATTATATCACGTTTTTTCACCCACAGCCTGGGGTATTTAGAAATATTTTGAGGGTATGGCTTATTAGTGATATTGTCCTATAGTCTGAACAATCTTTGGCATATATTGTTTTAGGTATTGTTACAAAGGTGGACACCAACCATTCCTGAGGTATTTTTCCGGTTTTATATACTTCATTAAACAGATCCAGTAGTACAGGTAGAGTTGTAGTACTTAGACGCAAAAGTTTCTAAAACCTCTAGAATTTCTAAAATTTCTTCTAGTTATGTTTAAACGGTTTTTAATACGGTCTACTACTGTTAAACATTATTAATACAGAAAAACGTTTAGTTTTAGTATACAGATATGTATTTTATATATGTTTATGTATATACAGTACGCTGGAATAAGTTTTACCATTAACTCATTTATTTTCATAGTAGGTACATACATATTTAGTACGGTATCATAGTACATACAGAGTGAGTCTGCAATTTGGAATAAATTCCATATCTCAAATACTAATCGTTTCTTTTTTTGAAAAATGCTCACACATCGATTAGTATTTTAAATTTTCCTTTTTGGCATACAATAATAATGTTTACAGGGTGTCCCAATTTAAAGATATGACGTCATCGTTGATTTTCTTAAATGACAACACTGTTATTTTGATAGCTATTTTGACAGGGTGTGTAAGGTTATACATAACCGCAAAATATCAAATTATTATTCTATACAATTTACAAGATAACAAAAAATAAAGTTATATCTGTAATTTTGAATAAATTCAATAATTCAAATACTAATTGTTTTTTTTTTTGAAAAATGCTCAGACCCGTCGATTATTATTTCAATTTGTCATTTTTCAAGTACAATAATAATGTATACAGGATGTCCCAATTTAGAGATATGACGTCATAGTTGATTTTCTTAAATAGGCAACACTGTCATTTTGAAAGCTATTTTGGTAGGGTGTGTAAAATTATACATAACTGCAAAATTTCCAATTTTTATTCCCTACCATTTATAAGATAATAAAAAAGCAAAGTTATGAAAAACAAGTAATAAAATAAGAATTGAATTTAATTATTTCAATTAACCAAATGCTCATAATGTTGCCCTCAATTATTGTCAAATAGTGAATGGGCAACATTATGAGCATTTGCTTAATTGAAATAATTAAATTCAATTATTATTTGATTACTTGTTTTTCGTAACTTTGATATTTTTTATTATCGTGTAAATTGTAGGGAATAAAAATTTAAAATTTTGCAGGTATGTATAATTTTACACACCCTATCAAAATAGCTATCAAAATGACAGTGTTGCCATTTAAGAAAATCAACGATGATGTCATATCTCTAAATTGGGACACCCTGTATACATTATTATTGTATTTCAAAAATGACAATTTGAAATACTAATCGATGGGTCTGAGCATTTTTCAAAAAAAAAACAATTAGTATTTGAATTATTGAATTCCAAATTCCAGCTTCACTCTGTATATATTATAGCATCAATGTTTCGAACTTTATGCGATCCCTCTTCAGGTGACAGTCATAAGTACATCATGTAACACCTTATTTAAAAGCTTTTGAAATACTTATTACAAAAATGTATAATACTTCGGCCAAATTTCGGTCAAATGCTTTTAAATGCATTCTTTTTTTTTTAATCCTGAGAAAACTAATCTGAGACACAACTGTCTACACTACAATCACAACAAAAATGTACTAGATAGAGATAAACAAACCAAGACACGTTGAATGTTCGAGGACTACTCCAAAGTGCTCCTCGCGCGTGTTTATTTCTAGTGCATCTTAATTGTGATTTTAGTGAAGGGAGTTCTGTCTTAGATTCGCGAATCGACTATATTTATTTAACTAATGTTTGACGTTTTGATTTCCACTGCCGAAATTGTTCTCAAAAATCTTATTCTAAAAATACTGTGAACATTTTATAACCTGATTTGTTTAAAGGTTATAAAATCTTTCCAGAATTTTTAGAATAATCGCTAATTTAGTCGCTCTGTCCCATAACCGTTGAAATATCAACATACATTCTTTGTTTCCCTGCATATATTTAAATTATACAAAAACATACAATATTTCGCTGACGACAATTAATAATTGTGACTAACTATCAAACAATAGTTCTACTGTTTAACACATTGAACAACAAGTTTCTTTATTTGAAAATGCAATTCAGCCGGCAATCATAATACAAACACATAATGTATGTCTCGCATTGTTATCGCAAAATAGATTATTTATATATATATATATATATATATATATATATATATATATATATAAATAGCACTAAAGGCCTTAGAGGCCCATGGCTTGAAAAGTTTGTTTTTTTCTTTCTTCATTTTCACGTTTCTTTATGTGCTGAGCTCTTCTCTGGCTTGATATGTGATTTTCCTCCATTCCTTCCTGTCACTCATTTTTCTTTTTTGGCCCTCTAGCCCCATTCTTTCCAAATCTTTTTCGACGTCTTGCTTCCATCTATTTTTCGGCCTTCCTCTTCTCTTTCTTGAAGTTATAGTGTAGTTTAGTACCTTTTTTGGAGTCCTCGTGTTTGGCATCCTTTCAATGTGACCTCGCCATCTAAGTCTCTGAGCCTTTATCACTCCTATTATATTAGGTTGGTTGTATAATTGCTTTAACTCATCATTTGATCTTCTTATCCATAAACCGTCCCTTATTTTTCCTCCATATATCTTCCTTAGTATTTTCCTTTCCCAGATCTCCAGTAAATTTTGTTCATTTTTTGTCATTGTCCATGTCTCACTGCAGTATGTTACTATTGGCTGTATAGTTGTTTTGTATAGCTGTACTTTTGCCCTTCTTGATAGAAACTTGCTTTTCAACATTACATTAAGCGCATGTACACTTCTATTGCCTGCCATTATTCTAGCTTGTATTTCTTCTTTAATGATAGGTTTACGTGATATTATTGCCCCTAGGTATGTAAATCTTTCTACCATTTCGAATTCGTATGATGTTCCTTCTTCTACTTCTACTGTAAACTTTTGACCATTCCTAAACTGACCATCTGTCCACTCCATACATTTTGTTTTAGTTGAATTTATATATAGTCCCATTTTCTTCGCTGCTTTTACTATTCTCTGTACCATCTCCTGTAGCTCTTTTTTTCCTCTTGCCAGTAACACCACATCATCCGCAAACGCCAAAACTTGGTGTCTTCTTTGATATATGAGTCCTTCTCTATTGATTTTTGCTTCTCGCATTATTTTTTCTAGGCATAAGTTGAAGAGTAAAGATGACAGAGGATCGCCCTGTCTTAATCCTTCGTTTACTATAAATTTTTCTGATGATTGATTGTTTATTTTGACTCTGTTTTCTGTATTCTTCAGAGTGAGATGTATCATGTTACGTAGCTTTCTGCTAACTCCCAATTCCTCAAGCGCCTCTTTTAATTTCTTCCTCTTTATTCTATCGTATGCTTGTTGGAAGTCGATGAATAGTGCTATCGTTGGTAGGTTGTGTTCATAGCTTTCTGCTTGTAATTCTCTGATTACGAATACTTGGTCCGTTGTGCTTCTCCCTCTTCTAAATCCGCACTGATATTCGCCTATTATATTTTCAGCTTCTTTTTCAAGTTTGTCTTTTATTGATTTTCCTAGGATTTTGTATACGGTATTTAATAAAGCTATTCCTCTGTAATTACTGCATTCTGTTTTGTCGCCTTTTTTATGTAATGGGCAGATAATTGCTTCCTTCCAGTCCTCTGGTATTCGTTCTTTTAACCATATATCTTTTATGATTTTGTGTATCCAATCATTCAGCAATTTTCCAACATATTTCATCATCTCTGCTGTTATGTTATCGCTTCCAGGGCATTTGTTGTTTTTAAGATTTCTAATTATTTCCTCGATTTGTTCTTTGCTCGGTGGATTATCTTCTATGTCTTCTAACTGTTCATTTTCTGTCTCTGCTTCTATGGATTCATTTTGGTTTGGCTTATTCTTGCCATTTAGTAATTCGTCAAAATACTCTTTCCATCTCTCTACTATTTCTGCTTCGCCGCTTATATTATCTCCAGCTTTGTTTTTAACGAATATGGGTTTTTGCTGGTATCCTCTTTTCTCGTTTCTGGCACCTTGATACAGGTTTTTTATTTCTTTATTTCTGTAGTTCTCTTCTATTTCTTTTAGCTTATTATCTAAGTGTTTTCTCTTCTTTTCTCTCAACAACCTCTTTACTTTTTGTCTTTGTTCTATATATCTATCATGCGTCTCTGTTGTTTCTTTCTTGATCATTTCCATCCTTAATGATTGTCTTAGTTCTATTTCTTTTTGGCACTCTATGTCGAACCACTCCTTCCTCTTTTTAATCTCTTGTTTATTACATTCTTTTGCTGCTTTGTTCATTACTTGCTTTATGATTTCCCAGTTGTTCTCCGTTTGTTCTTCTATTTGTATCTTTTTTAGTTCCCTTTCCATTGTTTCTCTGTATGTTTCTTGCTCTTTTCTTGTTGCAAACCGAATTGGTTTATCTATACATTTCTTTTCTTTTATTTTGTTTTTGTTTTCAGGTATCAGTTGCTTCATTTTGATACCCACCATGTAATGGTCGGAGTCGGCATCTGGTCCTCTGTATGTTCTAATCTTCTTTATACATTGCTGCTCTTCTTTTTCGATCAGCACGTGATCTATTTGGTTTTTGGTCTTTCTATCTGGCGATATCCATGTTTCCTTGTGTATTTCTTTTCTTTCGAAATATGTGCTCATTATGATCATATTTTTTTCTCTTGCAAAATCTATGAGGAACTGTCCGTTTTCATTAGTTTCATTGTGTTTACTATGTTTTCCTATTGTCGGTCTAAATACTTCTTCCTTCCCTATTTTGGCATTTGCGTCGCCTAAAATAATTTTCATGTCGTATCTGGGTATACTTTCGATTGTTCTATTTAGTTCACTGTAAAAAGATTCTTTGACATCATTATCTTTTTCTTCAGATGGTGCGTGAATATTTATGAGAGTGATTTTTTGGTATTTTCCCTTGATCCTGATACTACATATTCGATCTGATATTGGTTTGAATTCTACTATTGCTTCCTTTAGTTCTTTTCGTAGCATAAAACCTGTGCCTAGTGTTCTATTCTTTCCGCCGCTATTAAAAAACACTGTATCTTCTATTTCTAATATATCATTTCCCAGCTGTTTCGTCTCCTGCAAGGCTACTATGTCAAATTGGAACTTTTCGATTTCTCTCGCTAGATGTTTAAGTTTACCTTCTCTATAATATGTGCCTCTTACATTCCATGTTCCTAAAAGTAAGTGTTCTTTTCGACATGTTCTCTTGTGTTTTTGTCCGGTTTTCATTTTTTTTCTCTTTTGTCCTTTTTTTGAATTATCGTTATCCTTTTTCTGTACTTGTGTCGTCATCGTTATTCCCATGGTACAATTGTCTGCTAGTTTTTTTATGTTGTTTTGATCATTTTTAGCGACACATCGAATATTAAAAAAAAATAAAAAAGCGGCAATATTAATTTTTCCACAACTATTTAGCGGCAAAAAGCGGCAAATTCAGCACCAACTCAATTTGAATTTGAAACATTTTTCGCTGTTGTGATTCGCTAAGTTCATTATGAAGTTAGCGAATATTAAAAGTTTTGGTTTATATTTTACGCGCCAACAATCTTGTACGTAGGTATTTTGATATCTCTTCCAATTAATAAATTAATTAATTCAAAAATTATTAAAGTAACGACCAGTCTAGATTATGTTTTTTTTTCGAAAAATTATTTTGATTGAATATTTTCACGATTACCTAATAAAATTTCACGTAATTATTTTTTGTTGCAAAAGATAATGTTTGGCTTAAAGAATCACGAATTACTCACAAATTAAAACACTTAGGTATAAGGTATGCTTAAGAAATAAAAAAGTACCATAAAATATCGTTTCACTACAATACTAAAATACTATACTACAATATATTTAAGAAAACTCAAAAAATACTCATTCGGAGTTTTGACCAACCCTGTATACCAAAACTGAACGTTTCTCTATATTAATAATTTAAACAATAGTAAACTAAATGAAATATCGTTTGAACATAAATAGAAATTTTTATGTCAAATTACTACAATTCTACAGGCTGTGAATATTGCTACGAAATAACCAAAAAACGTAATTATCTTTTAAACTACTTCGTACATTATTACAAAAACCTATATTTCAAGAAAGAAGATATAAAGAAGAATCCAAAAATGTAAAAATATACAGGGTGTGCCATTAAAAAAAACATAAGTTTGTGTCACCCTGTCAATACGGATAGCCCTGTATATTTGAAAATATTTTTAAATTATGGTCCTCTCTGGGCAGCAACTTTAACCTAAATAACATTTTTTATATATATCTTACAATAAACGAGTAATTGGACTTCTTCGCACTAATTCCCCACCCTTTATGAAGTTAGCGAAGCACGCAATATTAAAAAAAAATAATAAAGCGACAAAATTAACTTTTCTACAACTAATGAACGGCAAAAAGCGGCAAATTCAGCACCAACTCGATTTGAATATGAAACATTTTTTGCTGTTGTGATTCGCTAACTTCATATGAAGTTAGCGAAACATCGAATATTAAGAAAAATAAAAAAAGCGGCAAAATTAATTTTTCCACAACTAATGAACGGCAAAAAAGCGGCAAATTCAGCACCAACTCGATTTGAATTTGAAACATTTTTTGCTGTTGTGATTCACTAACTTCATATGAAGTTAGCGAAACATCGAATATAAAAAAAAATAAAAGAGCGGCAAAATTAATTTTTCCACAACTAATTAGCGGCAAAAAGTGGAAAATTCCCATTGTGCTTGCCATAAAATTTGCGAGAAGTGATTCGCTAACTTTATGTACATAATTATACAAAGAGTCTACATTCTACCACATCCAATACTATTTTAATATTAAGTATCATATAACTGCAGTAAATATCGATTTTTATTATTACTAAATAGTCTTTTCAGCGTTTTTCCAAAAACAATTTTAACGGTCACATATGATCATTCACACATGACATATATAGTATACTGAATTCGCTCTATCGAGATTCGAGATTCACTTTGACACTGACGTTAGTAATTTCATTTTTGGGAATTTCAGTTGTCAGAAGTGACTGGAAATTACTACATAACCAACGCACCTGTTCAAAGCCAATATTATTAATAGTAAACAGACATAAAATAACATAAACCTTACGCCAATCAATAATTATTTATTTACACCATTATAATGTATTGATAACAACTGAGAAAATTGTTTATTGTACAAAATAAAAATATTTTGTAGAAATAAACTCCACAAAATTTGATAAGATTAGCAGACACTCCCACTATTTCTAATAGTTCTTCTTTTTTAATGAAAGATTAAGTTGATTTTGGCAGTTAATGTGTGAGGTAGGAATTTTTGTGTTGTATGTTTCCTATTCCGAATGTGTCAAAGTGAATCTCGGTAGAGCGAATTCAGTATAGCATAATATAAGCAAATCACATATGATTCGTTAATGCGCTTCGCAATTAAAATCCAGAGTTTAAACAACCAATTAAATTTCGTCAGCCCTAGCTTTTCACCGACCTTCAAGTGACTTTACATCAATTGATTTTGAATTTTGGGTCTATACTTTCCCAAATTTACTAAAATTTGTGATTTTTTATATTATCTAATCGTTGTTTTATTTAAGTCAAGCATAGCCACAGATCAATCTTTATAGTAATAACTTTTCAGTTTCATTTTTAAGTACATCTAAAAAAGGTACTACCTACATAATTTAATTTATTCATGCCTTAAAATATGAATTTTTAAAATGGTTAGCAGTAGCGGCTCGTGACAATTTCAGTTGGTGGGGCCTGGGCCGCATGTAAATGAAATAAAGAATGAAAAACATGGCTCAAAAAAATATATACAGGTACTGTACTGAACTGACCCAATAACACGCACACACACATACTCATACAACCCCAGCCTCGAGACTCAAGGGACATGTCTGTTCCAATGAGACAGTGGAACCCACATGTCCGAAGGTCAAACCGGTCACACTCCGTAATGAAGTGGTACCTAGCTGACCCTCAAGCTATACCACCACCTCTCCCCATCGAAGGACATAACAAATGGGGAGGCTTTGTACTGAACGTTGGTTTGGATGCCCTAAGTAATGGGATATCCTCTTATTACTTTATATGGTTAAGCCACCTAACTTTATGGATAGGACTTCAATCTCCATTCTACACTGAAAATTTGTCGCTGAATTTCCATTAATACTGGATTAACTACTATTTATATATCTGTACTACTAGAGGTCAGCTAGGATTATGTGAATTAGAATTAGAATTACTTGTTTAATTTATTGTAAGAATTTAAATAATAGGTACCTAATAAATTTGGCCACACTACAGCCTGTACCTGGCATTGTAAAATGTCATTAACATTATTATTACGTTAATACATAATGCAATTTTAACATCTTAACCTACCTTATATATATATATATATATATATATATATATATATATATATATATATATATATGTTCGGAAAGGTTTCCGCGGTTAATACAATGAAACTTAAAGCTAAAATCAATATCAACAAAAGAATTAATATTAAAATTAAACTCACCAGACTTCCGGGTTGAACCGCGTCGTTGGTTTCTAGGCCGAGCTTTCGACGTCCTCTCTGACGTCATCTTCAGGGCTTCCGGGGTCTCAGTCTCCTGAGGCTCCAGACACTACACTCACTACTCACTACTTCACTACTCACTGCAATACTGTTGTTGCTGTCAATGACCTGTCACAGGTCACAAAATTGACTTTGAACACTCCAGAACCATAGCTCCCATCCGCTTCTATAAACAAAGGATTATCCGAGAAGCCATAGAAATCGAAAAACGGCCAAATTGTCTCAATAAAAGAGATGACGGCCAAATTGTCTCAATAAAAGAGATGACGGCATCCGTTTACCTTCGACTTGGAGACCCCTCCTAAAGAAAACATCGTCCGCTCCATCTACAAATATAATTCCCGCCGTCAAAAATCTTCGCGCCACTCCAAATAGTCTTCGCGCTAATTCCCACTCCGCCACGTCATCGACAGCCACGTCAGTCACATCAGTCCACGGTATAAATGACCGCCCCAGCGTCAGCAACAACAGTATTGCAGTGAGTAGTGAAGTAGTGAGTAGTGAGTGTAGTGTCTGGAGCCTCAGGAGACTGAGACCCCGGAAGCCCTGAAGATGACGTCAGAGAGGACGTCGAAAGCTCGGCCTAGAAACCAACGACGCGGTTCAACCCGGAAGCCTGGTGAGTTTAATTTTAATGTTAATTCTTTTGTTGATATTGATTTTAGCTTTAAGTTTCATATATATATATATATATATATATATATATATATATATATATATATATATATATATATATATATATATGATACATGTATCCATGTGACTTCCAAAGTAGATTCTCGTAATACGTTGTTACTTCATATATACCGTTATGACTTCCGATTTCGGAAGTCACAACGTTTTGCCTATATTTTTACGAATTTGGCTACTAGATGGTATCAGAAGGCTTATATTAAAAATTTCGCTGGAAGTCATATCGTATCTAACATACTCATAAGATCAGATTTTAGTTCGACGGTATATCACCAGCGCTAGTGTCGCTCCCGTGCTACTATACAGGCCATGTACACAACGCGTAGCGTCTTCCGTATACCACACCGCTCGGTGTGACTTCCGTTTTTTGGCAACCCTGTGTAACGGTTTCCAGACATTTATCTGTTGTAGATTCGCGGTCCTAATCGTACTTAGTGTTTTGTGTGCCTTTTGTTTTTAAACATGAATAATAGCAGATCTGCTTTACTTTTAAAGTTAGCCTTAAATGAAGGTACAATAAGTGATTATATATCTTTATAATTATATATTTTCTGTACTTATTTTAATCTATAATATTTACTTACCTATTTACTTATATAAATTCATTTTTCTCGTGTTTTTGTTTACTTCCTTTTTTACAATGAACTTCTAATTTAATCTAACACTCACCGGCACGAAAAACGGGCACCCCAAAAAAATGGGTAATTTTTGATGTCTCGTATCTCCCAAACCTGTTGTCCGATTTAAGTAATTTTTTTTAATATGTTATAGCCTTATTCTTTAACAAAATAGCTATGATAATATTGTTGATAGACAGGTAAATTTTCATTGTATACCGGGTGTACCAATCAAACTGGGTTTTTTTTTCTCAATTTTCACAACACCCTGTGGAATATTCTAGCCTTTATAAAATATTTAAATCAAAGCCTAACTATAGCTCCAGGTTTTATTAACATTCTGTTTTTTTATTCATTCGCTTACGTTGGATAATAAAAAGTTAAGGACTTTAACAACTAGCCATGTTCTTTATCGATACAGGTGTTTCTAAATATAAGTGCGACAAACTTTAAGGGGTAATTTCTGCATGAAAAAATAATGATCGTTTGGCAAAAGAATTTTATATTTGCAAGCATTTGCGGACATAGCTTTATCAAGTAAACGATCATTATTTTTTCATGCAGAATTACCCCTTAAAGTTTGTCGCACTTATTTAGAAACACCATGTATTGATAAAGAACATGTTTAGTTGTTAAAGTCCCTAACTTTTTTATTATCCAACATAAGCGAATGAATAACAAACAGAACGTTAAGAAAACCTGGGGCTATAGTTGGGTTTTAATTTCAATATTGTATAAAGGCTAGAATATTCCACAGGGTGTTGTGAAAATTGAAAAAAAAACCAGTTTGATTGGTACGCCCAGTATACAATGATAATTTACCTGTCTAGAAACAATGTTATTACAGCGATATAGTTAAAGAATAAGGCTATAGCACAGGGGTGGGCAAAAGCCGGCCCGCGGGCCCGGTCCGGCCCTTTCGCTTACTTTGTCCGGCCCGTTGAAAAACCCCGCAAGTACCTAATCTTTTTAATCCCTTTTATGTGATTTTGTTGAAATCAACAGTAATAGTTTGCATAGTGTTCACATAAATTATTAAATATATAAATAATAGAGAGTATTATAATTACGAACAGCCTTAGCTAACTATATTTTTAAAAACTGTGTAATTGTAACTATTTACTTTAAATTTCTTTTAAAATATAGGGAAATCCCCGGAGATTCATAATTGTTTATTCGGTATTAATAATCGTATTTAACTCTCAAGGTCTCAAGACAAGCACTCGGTGTTTGGGTATCTATTTCAACCATATCACTGACAGTTTATGATCTAAATACCTCAGCACTTTGGTCCCAATAATATGATTCTTTATTTATTAAATCTGAATTAAGTATGGTTGTTTGGAATACCTACTTCAGCATAAAATTCATTGTTACCGATTTTTGCCGAAGTTTTACAACTACTTCGAAAGACGTGTATAAGTTTATTTTGATTTAGCACTGGTCGTATTTCCTATTACTCCTCATATTTCTTTTGATACAGTGTGTGTTATTTTGCAAATATATAATAAATTGAAAAAGTGGAGGACATTTTGTAAGTAAAATTTGAAAACATTGTTTTTATTTTATTGTATTAAAATATTTATTTGTAAGCATTTGCAAAATGATACAATCTAAAAAAAGAAAAGTTGATTTGGAATGCAGAAATTTTAATGAAGCATGGACAGAAAAATACCTTTTTACGAACATTGGTAAGAAAGCAATTTGTTTAGTTTGCCATTAAACCATTGCTGTTTTCAAGGAATATAATTTAAAGAGGCATTTTACATCAAAACATCCAAAATATGCATCGTTTTCTTTAGAAGAACTTAAAAATCCTGCAGACAACTTAGCAAAAAACTTAAATAAACAACAAAATATTTTTAGCAAACAAAGTAACATCGAGAAATCTACCACACAAGCAAGTTATGTTATTGCACACAAAATTGCTAAGTTATGTAAACCTTTTTCTGAAGCAGAATTTGTTAAACAGTGCATGGTAGAAGTGTCAGAGATATGTTGTCCTGAAAAAAAACATATTTTTGAAAATTTAAGCCTGTCAAGGAGAACAATAGTACGACGGATCGAAAATATTTCAGGAAATTTACTCGACCAGCTAAAAACAATAATTGCTGATTTTACATATTGTTCTCTGGCGTTGGATGAGTCCTGCGATATTACTGACACAAGTCAATTATTAATATTTATTCGGGGCATTAACAAAAAATGTGAAATTCGCGAGGAACTTCTTAGTGTGCATCCAATGAAAGATACAACTACCGGTGAAGACTTCTTTAACGCTGTTGAAGAGTGTTTAGTTAAAGTAAATTTACCTTGGAACAAAATAGTAAGCATCACTACGGATGGCTGTCCTAGTTTAACAGGGAAAAATGTGGGCTTACTAAAACGAATCAGCGACAAAGTAAAACAGTTGCAGCCAGAACAAGACATATTATTTTTACACTGCATTATTCATCAAGAAGTGTTATGTAGAAAAGTTTTAAAATTGAATCACGTCGTTACTGTTGTGACAAAAGTTGTACATTTTATCCGGGAACGTGCCTTAAATCATCGACAGTTTGTTGAATTTTTGAAAGAAATTGAAAGTGACTTTTACGAAATTCCTTACTACACTGAGGTGAGATGGCTTAGCATCGGTAAAGTTTTGGACAGATTTCAATATTTGCTTGATGAAATAGTATCCTTCTTGTCGATAAAAGAAAAACTACATGATTTTCCTGAATTGCAAAATGAGGCATTGCTAAACGATTTGTCGTTTTCTGTAGATATTGTAAAATATTTAAATGAACTTAATGTAAATTTACGAGGGAAAAACCAGTTCGCTTTCAATATGCACTCAAATGTCAAAGCATTTATGATAAAACTAAACTTATTTGCTGAGAACTTTAATAAAAAAATATTAAACCACTTCCCATCATTACAAACACGACGAGAATTATTGAAAAATTCTGATTTTCTTAAATATAGTTCAGTAACACAAGACCTGCATACTGAATTCCAAAGAAGATTTCAAGATTTCAAAGCTATTGAAAAACCTTTGTCATTAATTAGTCAACCTTTCAATTTCGATGTGCAAGACGCTCCTGTTGAAATTCAGCTAGAATTAATTGACTTACAGGCAAATAATTTATTAAAATAAAATGTTCAATCAAACGAATTGAGTGCTTTCTACGGTGCTTTGAATACAGAACATTTTAAACATTTTTTAAACTATGTTCAAAAATACCTAGTTTTATTTGGTTCGACATATATTTGTGAAAGAACTTTTTCGTTGATGGTTTCCACGAAAAATAAATATCGATCACAAATTACTGACGAAAATCTACACTCGGTATTAAGGATTGCTACAGGTGATTTGGATCCCAATTTTGAAGAAATAATATCACATGAACATTCGCGATTTCACGTTTCGCATTAACTATTATAGAAGTTATACTTATAATGAGTATTCTATTAATTTTAACGTTTAATGTTTGTCCTTTTTTTTATAATTTTATTTAATATTAGGTATATTTACAAAATATGTATCAATATAAATTAATTTGTATCGTTAAAATATAAATATATAAGAAAATAAAATCTTTCAATAACTGATTTATTTAATTACCATTAATTTATTATTATTCTTCTAACGCCGACTCCACTAATGAAGGTTGGCTAAAACACCATTGCAAATTCGTCTCTATTTTCTGCTTTTCTTAAAAGCGTCTGTGTGTTTAACCCGGTCCAGTCTCAAATGTTTTCAGTCAGAATATTTGTCGTCTACCAGGACCCCTTTTTCCTTCGAACAACTCGTACATATCATTTCTGAGCATGTGCCGTAAATATGCTGTCTGTCTCCTTTTAATGGAGGTCAAAAGTTCTCTGTCTCTTTCCATTTCGTGCAACATCATTTTGTTCGTATATGATCGGTCCATGGTATTTTCTAAATTCTCCCAAAAAGCCACATCTCAAAAGCTTCCGGCTTTCTCATTAAGTCAGCATTAACAATCCAAGCTTCGGCACCATAAAAAAGAATAGAGTGGATATACAACATTTTATCAACTAATATCAGATTTGCAGATTGAGTCTTTGGTGACTCAGAAATGTCCTCATCTTCAAAAAGTCTACCCTCAATTGCTCTATTCTTGATCGAATTTATGATTTCGAATTTAAATCTTCCGTAATCCAGACTCCTAAGTAAGTATTTCATTTTGTCCACTTGCTCAATATCTTCATTTTTTATCTGGTTCTTTTTCTGGATTTTCTTATGATTTAATATAATGACCATTTTTTTTTCAATTACGTGACATATTTTACTGGGCACAAGTTTTTCGCATGTATTCCCAAGTAGGACAATTTATTATTACCATTTTCTAATTATTAACAGTCAAATTTCTTTGTCCAAATGCTTTAAAATAATACTTATAGTATTTATTTCTTGGGCAGGGAATAAACTACACCAAAAAAATTCGCGTGGGCACAGCGTACATATCCGGTATAGTCCTCCGGCCCGAGAGACATTTTGAAACTTTCATTTTGGCCCGCGCTTAAAAGTAATTGCCCACCCCTGATCTAAGCGGTTTTTTAAAATTTATGGGTTTTGCAATATTTTACCGTCAGCGAACGGACTAATAGTAGAGGATCCGATATAAGGCCGATCTGCATCGATCTATTTAATGGATAACGTGTGCGTGAAGTAACAATGTATTTTAAACGGGATTTACTTTTTCGCACTGTTTTTGACACACTTTCATATAATCAAATATCCTTAACTTTCGCGTTGACATGGTGATGACATAATGAGCAATAAATTACAAAAAAAAATTTGACAGTTTTGTGGTTTGAAAGAAATTAGAATGTTTAAATAAGTTCTAAAAATTGTAGAATAGGAATGAATTCCAGTGATGAAGAGTTACAGTTTTTTTATTTGTTTATCGTAGATAAAATATTGTATGAATCTGTGCGTGAAGTACTTTTTGCGAACTTAAGCGATGTATAGCACTCGCTCCGTTGTCGCTTGTGCTCTAAACATCACGTGCATTCGTAAAAAGCATACTTCACGAACTGTTTCATAAATAACTATTTTCATATATTAAAAAAAATGTTTCGACCCGGGTAGATATTATTCCAGATTTTCAGATTTCAGCACAGTGTTAGACGGTTGGGGCATATATGGAGAGCAGGTAGCGTAACAACTATAAACTCAATTTTACAATGGAAACCCGGAGTTAGAAGGAGACGCGGAGGAACTAGAATAAATGGTTACAGGAAGTAAAGGAAAATTTATATAGGGCAGGAATTAGAGACTAGCAGAAAAATACAGAGGATAGAAAGAACTGGAGAAGCACAGTCAATAGTATCGAGTAGCAGACTGGGACTAATCTGCTCTAAAACGATGGATCTAGATAGCTTTTTAGCAGCTCAACCCCACCTGGTGTATTTAGCCATTTAATTTTCTTATTACACATTATTATTGGTACATCAAAAATTAAAAGGACGGTGCCTGTAATATAATCTAAAATTCAAAATTTAATCAAGAAAAATAATAAATATTAAAATTTCCTATAAGTTCAAATTTATTTATTAAAATTTTTGATATAATTTTCATAAATAAATTACTTACTAATAACACTTTTTTAATTAATTCCAAAAAATCCATTTTGCAGCAATAATAAAATATTAGTATTTGTAAAATAAATATCAATCATATCATAAATAATACAGGTTTACAAAAAAAAACTAAATTTCGGACTATTTGACGAAACCATGTTACAAGGGGGTTTTTGGGGTAACTGATCACGAATCCGGGGTCCGCTCACCTCTTTCACGCCAGGTAAAGGTCATTTCAAGGTCAAATCAAGATAAATCGACAGTCGCTCTGAGAAAGTATATTAGGGCGTTTTTGGTGTCGCTGATGACGAATCATTAGTCCGCTGACCTCTATCACGTCTAGTTCAAGGTCAAATCAACATAAATCGACACAATCGCTCTGAAAATATAGGGGTTTTGGAGTCACTGATCATGAAAACTGCGGACCGTTGAGCTCTACCACGTAAGGTAATGGTCATTTCAAGGCCAAATCAGGACAAGTCCACAAAACTGATTTGACCTTGAAATGACCTTTACCTGTCGCGGTTGAGCTCAACGGACCCCAGTTTTGTGATCAGCGACCCCAAAAACCCCCTAATATACTTTTTCAGAGCGATCGTGTCCATTTATCTTGATTTGACCTCGAAATGACCTTGAGCTAGACGTGATAGAGGTCAGCGGACACAAATTCGTCATCAGCGACCACAAAAACCCCCTAATATACTTTTTCAGAGCGACTGTCGGTTTATCTTGATTTGACCTTGAGATTACCATTACCTGACGTGATAGAGGTCAGCGGACCCCGGATTCGTGACCAGCGACCCCAAAAACCCCCTAGTCATATGGTTTCGTCAAATATTCCGAAATGTATTTTTTTTGTAAACCTGTTTAATCAAAAGAATATCAATCTTTTAATTTAAATAGACAACTTTAAAACATAGAACTGCATTCACAACTGTATTCACAGTAAAAGTTTCAAAAGATCATACATTACGCTTAAAGTAAGAGGTAAATCAGCAGACGAGTCGTTGTGACTTCCAAAATATGACAACACCGCTGGAAGTGACAACGCACCTTGAACTACCCTATATATGGAAGCCATAACGTATGCTGTACGCTTCGGTATATACGTATATATATACAAAATTTATTTTGGTAAATCCTTTCCCCTCAATAGGTAGACACATTTTATAAGCCCCCCTTTTACCAAATACACAATTTTTAAAAAATAATTCCTAGTAGAAAAGGTGGAAGTCGGACAGCCTCTTCTGTATACCGGAAGTCACAACTTAACGTGCATCAATATATATATATATATATATATATATATATATATATATATATATATATATATATATATATATATATATATATATATATATATATATATATATTGTTGTGATCTTGATTATTGATATGAGATAATATTTTTATATGTCATTTAATTTAATCAATGCATTAATATATATATATATATATATATATATATATATATATATATAGTGGCTAAAACACCCCCGTGGGGGTAGCGCCGCCTTTACAGGCTCTCTAGATCCATGTTTTCGAGGTGGATCAGTCCTCCGTTCTTCTCTTTCTTAAACTGCATTACATATCCGGTTCCAGCTCCTTCTGTCTCTTGCTTTTTCTTCTGCATTTCTAATACCCATGCCCTCTAGATCTCGCTTCACCTCTTCCAACCATTTGGACCTCGGTCTTCCTCTTCGTCTCCTTCCGGCCGGAGACCACTTTGTCACTATGTTTATTATCGCTTCTTCTCCTTCTCTCCATACATGCCCAAGCCATCTCAATCTTTGTCTCTTTATTCTCCTGACTATATCTTGCCCCTTCAATTCCTCATTTATTTCGTTATTTCTTCGACTCCTGTATTCACCCTCTGCTGTTTTTATTGGTCCTAATATTGCCCGAATTATTTTTCTCTCAGTTCTTCTCAAATATTCTTCGTCTGTCTTGGTCATTGTCATCACTTCTGCTCCATACATTAATGTCGGTCTAATTAACGTTTCATAGAGCCTTAATTTAGTAGTTTTTGTTAATATTTTGCTTTTTATCATTTTTTTGTTGGCTTGGAATGCTCTATTTATTGCCAATGTTTTCTCTTTTATTTCGTTTTCTCTTGTTCCATCACTTGACAGCATGACTCCTAGGTACTTATATTTACTTACTTCTTCAAATTTGTATCTTCCCACTTTAACCTCTCTATTAGTAGGATCTTTCCCTAATCTTAAAATTTTTGTTTTGTTTTCGTTAATACTCAGACCCACTGTTTTTCCTTCTTGAATGAGTTCCTCTACCATTTGCGTTAATATATCTCTTCTCTTTGCCATTATCACAACGTCATCGGCATATGCTACAATTTGACCTCCTCTATTTCTGAGTGTACCTTTGTTCATTTTTCTGGTAATATATTCTATTGCCATGTTGAATAGTGTTGTGGATAAACCATCACCCTGCCTCACTCCCTTGTTTGTTTCAAACTCTTCTGTTTCCCCTATTTGCGTTTTTACACTCGCTCTGGTATGGCTCATCGTCATTTTTATAAGTTTTCTTAATTTAAGCGGTACCTGTAGCGTTTTTAATATTTCCAATAGTTGGTTTCGTTTGATGGAATCAAAAGCTTGTTTAAAATCTACGAAAAGTATTTCTAAGTTTATGTTAGCTTCGTTCGCCTTCTCCATTATTTGTTTTAAAATGTATATCGCATCTATTGTGGATTTTCCTTTCCTAAATCCACATTGATATTGACCTATCTTATTCTCTGCTGCTTCCTGTAATCTTCTTTGTATTATTGTTGACAATACCTTATATACTGTACTCAGTAATGTTATTCCCCTGTAATTTTGACATTCTTGTTGGTTTCCCTTTTTATGTATCGTTATTATTTGGCCTGTTTGCCATTCTTTTGGCATTTTTTCTTCTTTCCAGATGTTTACTATCAGTTTGTGTATTTCCCTATGCAACGGTTTCCCTCCTAGTTTTATGAGTTCGCTGTTTATGTTATCTTTCCCGGGTGCTCTTCCGTTTTTGTTATTTTTAATTATTTCAATTACTTCTTCGAGTGTTGGCTCCTTCATTCCATTATTTTCCCACTCTTCCTCCATTTCTGTAATCTGTTCTGTTTCATTTTCTGCCAGTAACTCCTTGAAGTGTTCCATCCAGACTTTCATATATGATTGATCTTGTGTTACTATTTGCCCTTGTTTATTTTTAACTCCATTTACTTTTGGTTTGAAACCTCTGTTCTGTTCTCTGATTTTTGTGTAGAATTTCTTGGTGTTCTGAGTCTTACTTTCCGCCTCAATTTCCTCCAACTGACTATCCATGAATTTTCTCTTTTGTTCTCTTATTACTTTGTTGCTTGCCTTTCTTTTTTGCTCGTACATGTCTCTATGTTCATTTTTGTGAGTCCGCATCCACTTATTTCGTGCTTTTACTTTTTCTTCAACTGCTTCTTTACATTCTGTATTGAACCAGTCCTTCTTTCTTGTAATTTGCTTCGTCCCTAATGTAGTCTCAGCCGTGTGGTTAATTGCTTTTTTAATATCACCCCATATTTCTTCTACATCATCTCTTTCCTTATTCAGTGCGGCAATTCTTTTACCTATTCCATCTTCATACTTTTGTATCTCTTTTGCTTCCTTCAATTTTTCGATATTCCACCTCTTGTTCCTCTCTTTCTGTCTTCTCATTACTTTCATCTTTTGTCTCAGCTTTGCTACCACCAGGAAATGGTCTGAGTCTCCGCATGCACCTCTGTAGCTTCTCACATCCATTATACTTGATTGTCTTCTTTTCGATATTAATATGTGGTCTATTTGTGACTCTGTTTTTTGGTCTGGAGAAACCCATGTGACTTTGTGTTTTCTTTGATGCTTGAACATTGTACTGCTGATAGACATATTATTTCCTATCGCCATATTGCATATTCTGTGCCCGTTGTCATTCGTTTTCTCATGTATTGTATGTTTGCCTGCTATTTGCTGTATATAATCCTCCTTTCCTATTTGTGCATTAAAATCGCCCAATATTAATATCACATCTTCTTTTGGTATTTTTTCTAGCTCTTCTTCCATAGTGTCGTAGAAATGATTTTTTTCCTCCTCTTTCGCATTTTCTGTCGGTGCATAAACATTTAGTAGGGATATGTTTGCCTGTTTAGCTTCAATCCTTAGGTAAGCTATTCTTTTATTTATTAGTCTGAGTTCCATTATTTTGTCTCTCATATTTCCAATTACTATGAATCCTACCCCATGTTGTCCTTGCTTTTCTTCCCCTGAGTATATGAAGGTACTATTCTGTTGATCTATTTGTCCTTTCCCTTTCCATCTAATTTCCTGCAGTGCTGCTATTTCCACCTTATACTGTATCAGAACTGATGTAATTTCTTCCAGTTTTCCTGCTCTAAGTAATGTTCTTATATTCCATGACGCTATTCTTATAACACCTCCCTCTCTTTTTTTCTTTTTTGTATTACCGTTTCTTTCTTTCTTTTTGCTAATCTTGCTTGTTTTCATATCCTTTTGTATCATTGCCTTGTCCATTTTTCGTGCCGTTGTCGTCATAATGTGTTTCCGTTCCAATTCTAGTTTTTTAATGTTTGATTTTCGTTTACTTTCTTTATTTTTTCTCTTGGATCTAGTTCTGTGCCTCCGTTTGGTGATCTTTCACTCACTGTTCTCGTTCCAGTTTTATTCTTTGTAGTTTCTGCCATATTATCATCTCTAAAATCTTCGGAATCGCTGTTCCATCTTTTGACCTGGTCTATATCGTACTCGTCTCCGTTAATTATTAACTTATTATATTTTATCTTTGCGTTGTACCCTTTCATCCTTGCCTCTTTCATGTGTTTTATAAGTGTTTTGCGTTGTTCGATTATGGTTTTTGGATAGTCTTCGTTAACAAACCATTTCGAGCCTTTTAATTTCCATGTAGCTTTAAGAATTTCCGTTCTTGTATTCCCACTTCTTAGCTCTACCAGGACTGGTCTTTTAGAATTTCTAGTTTTGTCTCCTATTCTTCTAATTTCTGTGACCTCTTGGTTGGCTTTGCAAGGTATTTCCATTTTGTTGATGATGTCTTGTACTTTGTTTACCAGTATTTGTGTGTCCTCATCGCTTGTTTCTTCAAGGCCGTGTATTATCAGGTTTTTTCTCTTCATATCCCTTTCTATTTGTTCTATTCTATTTTTATGTTGATGCAGCTCTTGTTTGAGAAGTTCATTTTCATTTTTAAGTTCCTGATTCGTATTTTTTAGTTGTTCCAGCTCACTTTGGATCCCATCTAACTTTTCTTCTATTCTCATTCCTCTATCTTCCATTCTATCTAGTTTTTCCCGCAGTTCCTTTATAAATTCCTCCATTTCTTCTTAGTGAGAGTTTCCACAAGTTCCGCGTCTCCCGTACAGTTCGTGTTAAAGACCTGCTCAATCCAGCCCCAACCCGTACGAGAGCTAGCTTACCTTGCTTCTTTCTCACTTTTCTTTATTTCGAATAATTCTGGAGCCGCCTCTGTATTTTGGCGTTTGCCCTGTCAGCGACAGTTCTTATCAGAACTTGTTTTTGTTCTCGAATTAAATAAAATATAGATGTAAATAAATGGTATATCCTTATTGTAAAAATGGACAATATATGGAAATTAATTAAATAGTCTATTAATTTTCAGAACTTACTTTGGTAATCAGAAGCCTGTTTGTTCACTTAAACACTGGTGTTAATCACTTCAATTAAATGACTTTGTTTTCGCTAAAAATAGCCAATTTATTACGAGTGTAACTTCGATGCTACTGTTCTAAACAATGCCAGAACCGGACTCAATGCATTAATAATAATCTAATTAATTTACCAGATCACATATCAATATGTTTTCAATCTCAGGGCTTTTTATAAATTAATTACTTACATACGTGGCTTCTAAGTATTTCTTAATGGTTCCTAATCGGGATAGGAAAGAAAAGAGTAAAATAATAACACATATGGGTTACAATTGTAATCAAAATATTTTTTATTTTATTTAAATGGCAATCACTGCTTCATATTTGCTATATCTTATTATTCTTAAACATAACATTTACACATGGGAATCTTATTTTCTTTTGATTTCCAATTGAAAGTTTTTATTAACATTTAACTATTATGATTTATTAGCAACAATTCTATTTAAATTTGATGAAGCTTTTCTGATATTATTGATTATGTTTCTTCAATTTTAAATGTGGTATTTACTACGACAAACCCATACATTCATGTCCAAAAATATGAGACTGACCTTTTTCTGGTGCACTGAGAATGTCTTCACACAAGACCCGTTTCCTGCTATCCTTGGCTGCAATCAAAACCTCGTCCTGGCTTCCAGTAATGTTCTCCTCTGAAACTAGCTCGTATAGCTCTCGTTTCCTGCTTCTGTCGTGATGCTGTCTTCTACCTTTTTCGAAACTGCAATCAGCTACCGGGAACTCTTGGCTCAAGGAGGTTCTTTTACTCTCAACCTGGCCTACCTCTCGTTCTACGATAGATACTCCACACTCACGGAACTACACAGGCTTTCTCACTCTCCGTACACTACCGTCTACTACTCGACTTCACTTCTCGACAGCTCAAAACATTCTGATCTCACTTTGTCATTCATTCCCCTACTTTCTAAATATCCCTTCCAAATTCACAAATCAATCTTCCACCACCAACTCTCATTCGTAATATTCCTCAAAACCAATTTTTAATCTTTCTAAATATGCTTAATGGATTTCAAAAGAAAATATTTAATTCCCATTCTAAAATACTTTCTAACTATTTACAAATTTTAATGACCTATTCTCTCTTTCAAATGAGTCTTATTTAGCATAGGCTAATGATCGACCTTCCGAGAAGAACGATAATGGTACGCGTCATTCACTTTGTTTATCTAAGCACATTGTTCCGAGTTTCGTACGCTTATTCTAATCACTTCTTAAAATTAAATATAACAATTTGTTGTATACAGGTCGTTCTAAATTTATATGCCCGAGGTTGAGAAAATTAAAAATATTTTATATTAAAGTGAATTTTGTTTATAATTATCAAATTTTAATTTTTATATCAAATAGAAATATAACAAATCCCGCCTTGTATTCGATAAAATTTATCTGCATTTTTAAATAAATTTTCTCGAGGCAAAACCAACTCCCTGTATATTTCCTTACTTTAATCTACGTCTTATACCCCTTCTTCTTGTATTACTCTAATTAGTCCCACCTGTAGAGTAATTGTTTCCTTATTTTCAGTGTCCTCATCCTGTGTTAGAGTGTCGGCTATTATGTTGTCTTTCCCTTTTTCCCATATTAATCTTCTGTCTTTTTCCTCAGATTTTTCACATACTTTTATCGTGTATTCTGCATCCTCGTTTTCATATGCCTCCTCTTCAAATGCCCCTGTTTCGATCATATCTTTTTCGCTTTCATTTTTTTGCTTTATTTTTTCTTCTCCTGAGCTCGTCTCTTCTTTTGAGGAATCCCAGGTTTCCTTTGTTTCTGATACTCTCAAATTTTCTTCTTCTGGGCTCAACTCTTCTTTTGAGGAGCCACAGGTTTCATTTTCTTTTGTCTTTTTCTGACGTTTTCTCCCTTTTCTTCTTTGTCCTTGCTTCGTTGCCAAATTCATTTCCACTGTTTGTTCTTTACCTGATTCGTCCGTATTTTGTTTCTCCTGTTCCTTGTCCTGTTCTTCTTCTTTTTCTTCTGTTAGATTCATCGTATTATTTTTAAAATCTATCACTACATGTTTTTCTGCCAATTCGTCAACTCCTACTATCATGTCATGTGACATGTTTGGCATTATTACACATTGTAGTGCATACATCTTCTTACCCAGTCGTACCATTACTCGTATGCCTTCATTTATAGTTGCCAATGTCCGTTTGTTTGCGCCCACTAAATTTACCCTAGGTATTTTGTAAATTAAATTTGTTAAGTTAACTTCTTCTATTAGTTTTCTGTTGACCAATGTTATTTCAGCTCCAGTGTCTATCATAATTTTAATTGGTTTCTCGTTGATAAATCCATCCACAAATTTTAAATTAACTCCATTTTTCTTTTCGTTGTTTCTTGCCAATTTAATAAACTCCTTGGGGTTACAAAAGATTCCTGTTTGATTTTTGGTTTTTAGTGAGCGCCGTCGTGAAAAAACGCCGGTTGCTCATCGTTGTTTATATTTTCGTCATACTGTCTCTCTCCGTCATATTCATCTGTCTGGGTATTATTTACTTCTCTTCTATTTTCTCTTGGTCTGTCGGATCTGTTTCGGTTTTCTCGATATCCCTGTTCATTTTGTCTACCATTATTTCTGTTTTCTTGATTTGAGCGTGTGGTGTTTCTATTCTGGTATTCTCGATTTCTATCCTCATTCCATTGCCTATTTCTTTGTTCATAATTTCCTCTTCCGTTGTCTCTATTTTCGTTTTCCCTTCTGGGATTAAAATCTCGTCTTGTATAGTCCCTCCTATTTTGATTTCTATCTCTGTAATCTTGTGTTTCTCGGGGCCTGTAATCTTCTCGCGACCTTCTTGATTTTCTTTCTCTTAGACGTGATTCTCTTATTTGTAGGAATTGGCATAAACTATCTATGTCTTTGTAATTTTGCAATGTGATATGGTCTTCCAGCGTTTCCTCGAAATGTCTTGCAATCAGTTCGACTAATTGTTCCGATGAGTAATTATATTGTAAATGTTTTGCATTATTGTAAATTTGCAAAGCATATGTCCTTTCTGATACACCCATCCTATCATTGTATTTCCCATTTTGCAATTCCTTGTTAATTTCCAATTGTTGGACCTTTCCCCAGAAATAATTCAAAAATTTTTGTTCAAATTGTTGCCAATTGCCGAATTCTTCTTCTTTGCTATCGAACCATAGGCTTGCTTCATATTTGAGATGGTTTCTGATCGTTTCTTTTGCTGTTTCGAAATTTCCGATGTGCTGTATTTTCTTTTTCAGGCTATTTATGAACGGCACTGGGTGTAATCTTCTTACATCCCCGCCAAACCTTATCTTCACGTCATCTGTGCTATGTATAACCATTTCTCTTCTTTCTCCGACATTCTGTTGCGTCCTGTTTTCGGTGACTTGTTTTTCTATTTCTGTGATTCTTTTTTCCCTTCTTCTCTGTCTACTTGAATAGCATTTTCCAACTTATTTTCCAAATTTTCTATTTCCTTTTTCTGGCAATTCGTTACCTCCTTTATTTTGATTTTGATTTCTTTAATCTCTAACTCCTGTTTCTCGCTCTTTTCTGCAATCTCTTCTATTTTTTTAACCATTTCCTTCTTAATACTCTCTATATTTCTGTTGTTTTCTTCTATGGCTTGTTTTGTTTCCTGTTGATTGTCATCCATTTTTTTCTGTGATTCATCCATTTTCTTTGATGTTTCTTCCTGATTTTTATCCATTGTCCTTTTTGCTTCATCCATTTTTTGTGACTGGAGTTGCATCAGTTGTAATAGTTTATCTATTCCTGATAATTCTTGCTGTTCTGATGCCATGATTGTCGTGTCTAAGATATCTTCTTGGTCTGAATGTTCTTTTTGTTTTTTGTTGTCTTTGCTTTGGCTTCTTGTCACAGACATTTGTTTTCCAGAAGTACTGTCCCCGCCAAATATGAAATTTTACTAGTATGTTACCAAGACGACTTTTTCTCACCCAAATATTATAAATTGTCAATAAATATATCAAATGTAAATATCGTAAAAATAAAATATTAAATCAGTTATGTAAAATTTGTACCTAAAGAGATCTAAAATTTTATGTTATCAAATGTAAGTATCTCACTTTTTACCACAGGCATATAAATTTTCAAATACCGGCTTTACTCTTTCTATCCTTCAAATTTGCCACTAGAAATACTTTACAATGCCCTCCACGTTGGACGACAGTTGTTGTGATCTTGATTATTGATATGAGATAATATTTTTATATGTCATTTAATTTAATCAATGCATTAATAATAATCTAATTAATTTACCAGATCACATATCAATATGTTTTCAATCTCAGGGCTTTTTATAAATTAATTACTTACATACGTGGCTTCTAAGTATTTCTTAATGGTTCCTAATCGGGATAGGAAAGAAAAGAGTAAAATAATAACACATATGGGTTACAATTGTAATCAAAATATTTTTTATTTTATTTAAATGGCAATCACTGCTTCATATTTGCTATATCTTATTATTCTTAAACATAACATTTACACATGGGAATCTTATTTTCTTTTGATTTCCAATTGAAAGTTTTTATTAACATTTAACTATTATGATTTATTAGCAACAATTCTATTTAAATTTGATGAAGCTTTTCTGATATTATTGATTATGTTTCTTCAATTTTAAATGTGGTATTTACTACGACAAACCCATACATTCATGTCCAAAAATATGAGACTGACCTTTTTCTGGTGCACTGAGAATGTCTTCACACAAGACCCGTTTCCTGCTATCCTTGGCTGCAATCAAAACCTCGTCCTGGCTTCCAGTAATGTTCTCCTCTGAAACTAGCTCGTATAGCTCTCGTTTCCTGCTTCTGTCGTGATGCTGTCTTCTACCTTTTTCGAAACTGCAATCAGCTACCGGGAACTCTTGGCTCAAGGAGGTTCTTTTACTCTCAACCTGGCCTACCTCTCGTTCTACGATAGATACTCCACACTCACGGAACTACACAGGCTTTCTCACTCTCCGTACACTACCGTCTACTACTCGACTTCACTTCTCGACAGCTCAAAACATTCTGATCTCACTTTGTCATTCATTCCCCTACTTTCTAAATATCCCTTCCAAATTCACAAATCAATCTTCCACCACCAACTCTCATTCGTAATATTCCTCAAAACCAATTTTTAATCTTTCTAAATATGCTTAATGGATTTCAAAAGAAAATATTTAATTCCCATTCTAAAATACTTTCTAACTATTTACAAATTTTAATGACCTATTCTCTCTTTCAAATGAGTCTTATTTAGCATAGGCTAATGATCGACCTTCCGAGAAGAACGATAATGGTACGCGTCATTCACTTTGTTTATCTAAGCACATTGTTCCGAGTTTCGTACGCTTATTCTAATCACTTCTTAAAATTAAATATAACAATTTGTTGTATACAGGTCGTTCTAAATTTATATGCCCGAGGTTGAGAAAATTAAAAATATTTTATATTAAAGTGAATTTTGTTTATAATTATCAAATTTTAATTTTTATATCAAATAGAAATATAACAATATATATATATATATATATATATATATATATATATATATATATATATATATATATATATATATATATATAATCTTGTTAATTTTGAGGTTGCAGTCATAAATTTCAGGGGGCAGGATAAGTAAAACTCTTAGTTATTATCAAGCTTTCGCAAAATTTATTTGCTTCTTCAAGATATGCTAAAAAAGTTTTAGTAAATACAACGAAATTAAGATGATAAAAAATATTGTACATAAAAAGCATAAAAAATTATAAATTACTTATCCTGCCCCCTGAAATTTATGACTGCAACCTCAAAATTAACAAGAGTTTACATAGTGTCAGTCAATATTACCTAACTGCTTTATATATATATATATATATATATATATATATATATATATATATATATATATATACATCCTACTATCAATTTGGCATCGATACATTATGCATTTACCATCGATTTGGCATCGTCTTGCAAAGTGGCATCTGTATATCGATGCCACTTTACACTACCTTAATAACTTTTTTTCTGCGCTTGTTACCAGAAGTCTAATCAACTCGGTAGTTAGAGATTTGATTTCTTGATGTTACTTTGATATATCAGCTTTCTTTGTTTATCCCTTACTAAGTTATATAAGTTTATTCCATAAAATGTTTGAGTCCAAAATGATGGTACAGTGAAAATATTATATAAATTTAGTTCAGTGTTTTACCGTTTTGTCGCTGCCGATATATACATGAAAACGTATATCCCACTTTCATTATCAATCATTTTGGCATCAGAAATTTGGCATCACTGTTGAATATAATATTATCCACACCGAAAAATAGGCAATTTGAGAATGTATATATTATTTTCATCAACAAATCATTCTGGCATCATGTTGTTTTCACCCAATTTTGAAAAAATGTGAAAACTTTGTATTATCCACGTCCGTCTGTCCGTCCGTCTGTCTGTAATCACAACTCCTCCGTCAACATACCAGCTAGAATGACAAATGAGGTGTCAACTGAAAGCTGATAATCCAAGGATGGTACTAAACGTGAGATATTTGACCTTGGCGGTCTGTTTGTCGGTCTGTGCGACCGCGAATATAACTCCCCCATCATTATACCAGGTAGAATGACAAATGAGGTGTCAAATGAAAGCTTATAATCCAAGGATGGTACTAAAGGTGAGATATTTGACCTAGGCTGTCTTTCCGTCGGTCCGTACGACCGCGAATATAACTTCTCCGTCATTATACCAGGTAGAATGACAAATGAGGTGTCAAATGAAAGCTGATAATCCAAGGATGGTACTAAAGGTGAGATATTTGACCTAGGCTGTCTTTCCGTCGGTCCGTACGACCGCGAATATAACTCCTCCATTATTATACCAGCTTGAATGATAAATGAGGTGTCAAATAAAAGATTATAATCCAAGGATGGTACTAAAGGTGAGATATTTGACCTAGGCTGTCTTTCCGTCGGTCCGTACGACCGCGAATATAACTTCTCCGTCATTATACCAGGTAGAATGACAAATGAGGTGTCAAATGAAAGCTGATAATCCAACAATGGTACTAAAGGTGAGATATTTGACCCAGTCTGTCCTTCCGTCGGTCCGTACGACCGGGAATATACCTCCTTCGTCATTATACCAGGTAGAATGACAAATAAGGTGTCAAATGAAAGCTTATAATCCAAGGGTAGTAATAAAGTTGACATATTTGACTTAGGCGGTCTCTGCGTCGGTCCCTCCGACCGCGACTATAACTCCTCCATTATTATACCAGCTTGAATGATAAATGAGGTGTCAAATAAAAGCTTATAATCCAAGGATGGTACTAAAGGTGAGATATTTGACCTAGGCTGTCTTTCCGTCGGTCCGTACGACCGCGAATATAACTTCTCCGTCATTATAACAGGTAGAATGACAAATGAGGTGTCAAATGAAAGCTCATAATCCAAGGATGGTACTAAAGGTGAGATATTTGACCTAGGCTGTCTTTCCGTCGGTCCGTACGACCGCGAATATAACTCCTCCGTCATTATACCAGGTAGAATGACAAATGAGGCGTCAAATGAAAGCTTATAATCCGAGGATGGTACTAAAGTTGACATATCTGACTTAGGCGGTCTGTGCGTAGGCCCCTCCGACCGCGAATATAACTCCTCCATTATTATACCAGCTTGAATGATAAATGAGGTGTCAAATAAAAGATTATAATCCAAGGATGGTACTAAAGGTGAGATATTTGACCTAGGCTGTCTTTCCGTCGGTCCGTACGACCGCGAATATAACTTCTCCGTCATTATACCAGGTAGAATGAAAAATGAGGTGTCAAATGAAAGCTGATAATCCAACGATGGTACTAAACGTGAGATATTTGACCCAGGCTGTCCTTCCGTCGGTCCGTACGACCGGGAATATAACTCCTCCGTCATTATACCAGGTAGAATGACAAGTGAGGTGTCAAATGAAAGCTGATAATCCAAGGATGGTACAAAAGGTGAGATATTTGACCTAGGCGGTCTGTCCGTCGGTCCGTACGACCGGGAATATAACTCCTCCGTCATTATACCAGGTAGAATGACAAATGAGGTGTCAAATGAAAGCTGATAATCCAAGGATGGTACTAAAGGTGAGATATTTGACCTTGGCGGTCTGTCCGTCGGTCTGTCCGACCGCGAATATAACTCCTCGATCATTATACCAGGTAGAATGACAAATGAGGTGTCAAATGAAAGCTTATAATCCAAGGATGGTACTAAAGGTGACATATTTGACTAAGGCGGTCTGTGCGTCGGCCCCTCCGACCGCGAATATAACTCCTCCATTATTATACCAGCTTGAATGATAAATGAGGTGTCAAATAAAAGACTATAATCCAACGATGGTACTAAAGGTGAGATATTTGACCCAGGCTGTCCTTCCGTCGGTCCGTACGACCGGGAATATAACTCCTCCGTCATTATACCAGGTAGAATGACAAATGAGGTGTCAAATGAAAGCTGATAATCCAAGGATGGTACTAAAGGTGAGATATTTGAGCTTGGCGGTCTGTCCGACCGCGAATATAACTCCTCGATCATTATACCAGGTAGAATGACAAATGAGGTGTCAAATGAAAGCTTATAATCCAAGGATGGTACTAAAGGTGAGATATTTGACCTAGGCTGTCTTTCCGTCGGTTCGTACGACCGCGAATATAACTCCTCCATCATTATACCAGCTATAATGATAAATGAGGTGTCAAATGAAAGCTTATAATCCAAGGATGGTACTAAAGGTGAGATATTTGACCTACGCAATCTTTCTGTCGGTTCGTACGACCGCCAATATAACTCCTCCGCTATTATACCGGGTAGAATTACAAATGAGGTGACAAATGTCAAAGTTTAGTAAAAATGACTCAAAATTAGTAAATTCGTATATCAATCCACGCAAAGTTACACGTAAAATTCAAATATCGTCTTCCAGTTCTACTTTCGATTACTTTGGGTGAAAACCTAGGACTTACGAAGACCAATTACTTGTTTTGTTTAAAAATAAGGCATATCATAGACATGCCTTAGGCATCATAGAAGACAATGACACAGAAAAATCAAAACACAGCAGCATGTCAAAAAGGCCTTAGTTATGTATCTTCGGTCCTGTTAGTCCAATCGTGATGTATAGCACCTCAAATGATAGGATTTGACAAACAGAATACAATGACGTAGAGAAATCAAATACAACAGCATGTCAAAAGGGCCTTAGTAGCGTATCTTCGGTCCTATTAGTCCAATCGTGACCTACAGCATCTTAAATAATAGGACTTGACCAATAGAATCAAATTTGACACAAACAAATCAAATACAGCAACAAGTCAAAAGGGCCTTTGTTATGTATCTTCGGTCCTATTGGTCCAATCGTGACATACAACAACTCAAATGATAGGGTTTAACGAACAGAATACAATGACACAGAATAATCAAATACAGCAACATGCCAAAAGGGCCTTATTTACGTATCTTCGCTCCTATTGGTCCAATCGTGGAGTACAGCACCTCAAATAACTGGATTTGTCAAATAGAATACAATGACATAGAAAAATCAAATACAGCAGCATGTCAAAAGGGCCTTAGTCTTGTATCTACGGTCCTATTGGTCCAATCGTGATGTACAGCACCTCAAATAATAGTATTTGACAAATAATATAAAATGGCACAGAAAAATCAAATACAGCAACATGTTAAAAGGGCCTTAGTCATGCAGCTTCGCTACAATTGATCCAATCATGACGTACAGCGCCTCAAACGATGGGATTTAACGGGCAGAATGCGACTGTAGACAAATCAAAATGGCGGCATGTAATAGCACCTTAAAATTGTAGAAATAAAATGGATTAACGCACAGAGGTGTATGACATATTATGTGACAGTATTTAACAAATTGAATACGATTACATACGTCCAGTTTTTGACAAGTGACTTCTCTACATGATAAACGCGAAAAGGCTCCGTTCGTTCACTGTTCGACATAGGCCTCCCGTTCACTGCATATATCCACTGCTTCCTGAAGCCGTGACATAAGAGGATAGAATTTAACGAATTAAACGACAAAGAAGACTAAACAAGGCAGCGTGCGGGAAAAACAGGACCATCCTTTGTATACTCCACAGGAAAGCATTATATATATATAAGGGTATATATTTTTAAATGATAAATATATTTTTTTATTTAGTACATTCCGTACGTTTTTTAAACATGATCAGGAGAATTTGTTGCCTGAAGTCTATAAAAGAATTTCCTAACAATCCTTGTGTTATGGATTATTTTTGAGAATGTGTGTAAAAGGTAGCTTACATGCTTATTGTTCAATGGTCTTATCACTTTCAAGCGCTTGTCTTTTTGTAGGGCTATTAATTGTGATTTCAACCATTCTTGCGGGACAATGCCTTTTCAGTAAATGAAGTGAATATTGTTATACATTTAATTTTTTTCCTCAATTAATTGGATGCCCCCTACTGGTGTTTGGTCTAAGCTTACAGCTTTTCCCCATTGAAGCTATTTTATAACTAATTATAATTAGGGGTACGGAATTTTCGCAAATAAAAAACATGAATCTCGCATTTACTTTTTTTATAATTACAAAATTTCGCATTTATTTTTAACTACGAGTAAAACAACAGAAAACATTAATTAAAAGCTAACATCGTTGTAATTTCGACATTCGACTCTTTAAGAGCTGTTCTTCGATCTGTCACTACAATATTATATGTTCTGAAGAATCGTTCTGCGTTTACGCTGTTCGTTGGACTCCAAATGATCTGTAATGCTGCTTTAGCAAATGACGGAAAACTGCACCGTGTAGCAATTGTGTCTTGTGTGACACAGATATAGGTCATCTGTTGCAAATTCTTTGACTCGATCACTCAAAATTGTTTTAGGGCGTCCCATTTTAGGGGATACTTTAAGTAACTTTATGTTACTATGAAAACTTTTTTGATAGACCATGTTCTTAATAAAAATTGACGGAATGAGCACTGATTGTCCTGTTTGACTAATTTATATGTTTAGAAAATAAGAATTAGCCGACTTTTATTCCTACTTAGATTTTTACCAATACAAAAGACCGAAATGCAGATAACAACAGTGGGATTATTTATATTTCTCATATAATCAACATTGAAAAATATCAATTCCTTATCTTATCTTTATCTATTTAATGATGAACAATGAAAGTTCCTTTTGTTTCAACACGTGTTAGAAAAATAAACAACCTTTGAAAAATTATGTACAATAGAAAACTTTCCGTAAAATCTTTCCATGCTTTATTTACTACGTAACTACCTACTTATTTACGGGCGAGTTGGGCACCTGCAGGTATTTCGCGGAAATAAACAAAAACTCCATATTTCACATTTATCGCATTTATGTTCAAAACTTCGCCGAAATTCGCATCTATTTCGTAAAAACGAAAATTCCGTACCCCTAATTATAATAAAACAGTTGGTCCAGAATCATTATCTCGTTGACTTTTTCTTGTTTATCGTTGATAATTCTGCCGTTTGAACCTTCTGATAATCCATATATTTTCTCTATCTGCTCTTAAAGTGTGTTTATTATATTATTTTCTTTCTCATTTAATTTACACCGATCCAGACTAGTATAGCTCCATATAACAGTTCTAGTTCTGCAGTAACGAATCAATACTTTTATTTAGCACATTAATTTTTGTTTTGTCTTCGGGTCTATTAAATAATTTTCTTGCACTGTTTCTCGCAATTTTTAATTATCCATTTATTACTCTACTTGTCTTATTTTTTGAATATACGACTTGAATAATGACGTTAATGTTTTGCCAGTCGTTATTGTTTAGTAGACCGGAATATTGAGATATTAATTCTTTACATTACATATTTGTCTTTCGGTGATTTTCTATTATTCATATGAAGCTGGAAGTGTTAGGTTACACTGGTTTTTGATATTTGGTCCAGAGTTCCCTCTCAATTCTTTTGTCGATTTCTCTTTAATATTATCGCAGCTGCATGCACTGGTACTAGGTTCTGAGTGCTCAGGTGACCTTTGAAGGACTCCCAATTACTCTATTTCGTCCACTTCTTCTGAGGTGGGTTCAGAAGTGGATATCAACTTCTATTCCATTATTCCATATCTATTTATATGCCATCTAATGATTTTACTTTAAATTTAGCTGCTTGATCTTCTTCATGAGTAATAAATTTTTTGTTATTTTTGCTATTTAGCAAACAGCATTAGAAAGTCTGTAAGCTTTTTTTATGAACTGCTGAAGTGCGTCCTATAAAAGTAAACATATTTTCATGAAAAACATGTTTTCATGAAAATTCTTTAATTTTATTCAATATGTTCAATACAGCGATTTTAACGGATTTACAAATTTTTTATGTCGATGCCGTGCGCATAATACGATTCTGAAAGCTCTGAAAAATAGTTATTTTTTTCTTCAATTATCTCAGCTGATTTTTTTATTTACGAGTCATTTCTTCAGATTTGGGAACACTTAATAATCGGAGGGGGCCAAGTCAGGAGAGTAAGCCGCATGAGAAAGTAATTCGAACCCAACTCGAATTTTTGCTACTGTCACAACGCTCTTGTGAGTCGATGTATTGTCTTAGGTCTTGAGAACACTTTTTTCTTCTGCTTATAGAGTCGTTTTTCATTCATCACATACCGGAACTCACCACATAAATTTTGAAGACCCTGACATCAAAACTGTATTAAATTATATGTGATCTAAGTAAGTTATAGAAAAAGTCAGAATAGATAGAGTAGAACACTTATAAAAAAATTGTAACAAGCAATTGGACATCGTAAGTTCTAATTTTTTACTCAAAGTGAGCGGAAGTTGAACCGGCAGTCGATATTTGAACTCTTCGTGTAACTTTTTGTCAGTTGATATGACGGATGAATTTTGTTCACCGACAGACATGGACAAACAGACAGGCATGAAACCGGAAGTATGTATTTGTTCTGGTCTTTCTTAGTCGCGTTGAATAATAGTTTGTACTATTTCGACGAATTTAAAACAGTACTTTCGGTTGCAACTCTGGAACAGGCAGTCCGAGGTCAAACTTCTCACATGTAATATCATATTTTGGTTATAGGCTTTCATTTGACACCTTATTTGTCATTCTTTCTGTCCTACTAACAGAGGAGTTGTGTTTATTGATGGACAGACTCGGATAATTCTAGGTTTTCACATTTAATGATAAAAACAATAATTATATAATTCAGTTGACCTGACTATGTCATTGTGATAATGACTTCTTATCTAAAAGTGACAACGGCAATCATTCCATTCACTCACGGTAAAATATCGCAAAACCTCCAGATTTTAAAGAACCGCTTGGATTGACATGAAATTTGGCACACACGTAGCTAAAATGCCAAAGAAAAAAGTGAGATTATGCCGATATGTTCTCTTGTCCTGGATGTGACTTTCACCCCTTCTTGGGGGTGAAAATACATACGTTCAAAATAAGTCCGGGAGTGGATAAACTGACTAATTCTAATTCTAAGCAAATTTTGTTCTATAAAAGTTTTAAACGGCTGAAAATGTTATAAGAATTTTTTGCTCTACATTGTGCTTTCTATCTATACCTTTAAGGAACGCACTATTTTCGGGGACACCCTGTATATGATCTGTAAGTTGCATTGGTTAAAAATGCTTATTTTTTAAAGGGGTTTTGTTGAAAGGGCTCGAACGAATCACTAGTCACGAGTATGTATATGCAAATTTTAAACAGCCATATCTTAACCAATTTTTGTCTTCCAGAAAATCAAAAAATCTCAAATATTTAAAAAAGCAAAACCTACATTTTTTACTGTTTAAGATATTTGGTATCACTAATAATTTTTAAGTTATTTTGAAAAAAGTCTTTTTTTTCAAAATTAAAGATTTAAAATTTACTTTAAAACCAAATTTTTTCACAAATAAGCACTTTGAACTGATGAAACTTACAAACACAAACAATACATAAAGTTACCTGTGAAGTGGTAACGATTAATTCCATTTGGGCTGTTAACTAGAGGGAGATAAGGAAAAAATAAGGAACAACTGTATTTTGAGCGTAACTTGCTTACTCTTGCTGCTAGAAACTTTTTAAAAAAATAAAAATAAACGTTTTCTTAAACACTTTAAAAAAGTTGTAATACGTTTTCCCAGAAAAGTGTTTCATTTTTTTTTATTTCACGTTAAAATATTCGATTTGGAATTTGACATATAAGAGCTTATTTTTCACTATAGTCTGTTTTTAAACCAAGAGGAGTAATTCAAATTTCCCGCGCCGTAAACCTTGTTTGTAATTGGTACAACCTCAGGCAATTTTACTCATATCAAATTTTGACAATAATGCCATTTATAAAATTTTAACACTATTGGCATTTCATAGGTTAGTTTATTTATTTTATCAGCGATTTTTGCATTTTCTGCGTTATTCCTTTTATTTTTAGATTTTTAGTCAATATTACCGTCAAAGGCCGATATGACCAACCAAAAAAGAAGATGTATCGGAAGATATTTCTAGTGACTTTCTTGGGTGTGAATCTGTCTTTTTATATTAGTTTACCTTCTCCTCTTGGTTTTAAAACAAAGCTTAGCAATAACTCTGCTTCTACTGGGTCTACAGACCTGACACATATACCATTTTTTCACTTTTCTATAAGCTATATTTGCTATTTGCTAATTTTTTTTCAATAAAGTAGGTACCTACTTTTTGAGTTATTTGCGAAAAACCGTCTAAAAACGTGTTTTTTTTTTTGTTGAAAAATGAACATATTCACTAGCAAATATCTCTAAAAGTATTGACTTAGTGGAAAAACTCTATAAAATAGAAGTTGCTTAGAATTAGTCAGTTTATCCAATTCCGGACTTATTTGAACATATTTGTTTTCATCCCCGATAACGGACGAAACTCACCTCCAGATCAAAAGCACATATCGGCATAAAATATCACTTTTTTTCTTTAACATATTAGCTATGCGTGTCCCAAATTTTATGTCAACCAAGCGTTTCTTCAAAATTCTGAACAAAAACCGTAAGTAAATTAAACGAAAATGTAAAAGGTACATTCCATGTTAAATCACTCAGGCAAAAAAATTTGGATCTCCGATTTGTCTGAAAATTGGTATATAGCTTCTGCGGGACGTAAAAAGAAGATATTTAAGGTCAAAAAATCTTCTTCTTTTTTTCTCAAAATGTTATTTTATGCGATTTTACAGTGATTTGGTGTTAATTTAAACAAATTTGCATTTTCTGTCGTAAAGTATCAATGAAAAACATAATATTTTAATAGAAATGACTCAAAAATGTCATTATATGGCATTATAACAAGTTATTTTGAATCAAAAAAAGTTTTTGATCAAATTTTATAGTGTAAAAAACGTTAAAATACCGTTTTTTACATTTTCCTCCATTCCCAAAATACATCATCATCGATTTGGCTAAAAATTTGCCCGCAGATAGCTAAAAGATAGGACTTTAATACCAAAAAAGTTACATGCAGTAATATCATACTCAAAAGTATATATTAGTCCAGTCGGGATAGCATTTGACCTTGAATGCCAAGCTGCACAAAAATTTATTTTTCTGATCTTTAGGGGAGTCAATAGTAGCCTAAATTTAAAATCGCGAATGAATTCCTCCGTTACGTTAGCGGCCATCTTGATTTTAAAGGAGAACCTGTTTTGCTCAATATCTCCGCCATTTTTAACTTTTCGACAAAAATGGAAGGAACTGAAATTGTTCCAAATAAATCGTATTTACAATTATTACAATTTCTTTTTAACAATTTTTGTCGTGAGGTCGATATTTTCGAGTTAATTTTACTTACAGTAGACGCCTATATTTTTGACTATAATATTGCATGTAACTTTTTGGGTATTGTAATATAATTCAAATCCTTATGATCACTTAAAGTCCCATTTTTTTTGTCTATCTGTAGGCAAATTTTCAGCCAAATCGATTATGATGCATTTTGGGAATGGAGAAAAATGTAAAAAAAAACGGTATTTTAACGTTTTCTACACTATAAAATTTGATCAAAAGCTTGTTTTGAATCAAAGTAACTTGTTATAATGCCATATAATGACATTTTTGAGTCCCTTCTATTAAAATATTATGTTTTCCATTGATACTTTACGAGAATGTATATGGAATGTAAAATGGAAATTTGTATAAATAAACACCAAATCACTGTAAAATCGAATAAAATAACATTTTGAGAAAAAAAGAAGAAGAAGATTTTTTGACCCCAAATATCTTATTTTTACGTCCCGCAGAAGCTATATACCAATTTTCAGACAAATCGGAGGTCCAAATTTTTTTTTGCTCCAAAATTGAGTGATTTGAAACCCAAAATTAATTTTTCAAACAAATATTTTAAGTCGTTATGAGAAAATTATAATTTAACAGATGAAATAAAATAAACACAATTCAACTCGTAAAATATTTGGACCCTTACCAGCCGAACCAGCCGAACAGGTAAATAACCCACCTTTTATATAGTTTATAATATACCTTTTCTACCTGGCCTCAAACGCTCGATATTTTTAACTCGTGGCAACATCGATTGATGGCAAATAGACCGCAAATACACATTTTTATGTGGTGGAAGTCAAAATGGCTGTGAAGTGTAAAAATTTTTGTATATAATTTAAATTTTTAAAATCAAAATTTTAGAAAACTGAGAACGATACAGGGCATTAAAAAATGCGCTCAACAAACATACACGAATTAAAATTCGAAAATGATAGTATTTCTTAGTGATGCCAAATGACTGCAACATGAAAAGATGACATAATGATAGCGGGATGTATATATATATATATATATATATATATATATATATATATTGATGCACGTTAAGTTGTGACTTCCGGTATACAGAAGAGGCTGTCCGACTTCCACCTTTTCTACTAGGAATTATTTTTTAAAAATTGTGTATTTGGTAAAAGGGGGGCTTATAAAATGGGTCTACCTATTGAGGGGAAAGGATTTACCACAATAAATTTTGTATATATATACGTATATACCGAAGCGTACAGCATACGTTATGGCTTCCATATATAGGGTAGTTCAAGGTGCGTTGTCACTTCCAGCGGTGTTGTCATATTTTGGAAGTCACAACGACTCGTCTGCTGATTTACCTCTTACTTTAAGCGTAATGTGTGATATTTTGAAACTTTTACTGTGAATACAGTTGTGAATGCAGTTCTATGTTTTACAGTTGTCTATTTAAATTAAAAGATTGATATTCTTTTGATTAGACAGGTTTACAAAAAAAATACATTTCGGAATATTTGACGAAACCATATGACTAGGGGGTTTTTGGGGTCGCTGGTCACGAATCCGGGGTCCGCTGACCTCTATAACGTCAGGTAATGGTCATCTCAAGGTTAAATCAAGATAAACCGACAGTCGCTCTGAAAAAGTATATTAGGGGGTTTTTGTGGTCGCTGATGACGAATTTGTGTCCGCTGACCTCTATCACGTCTAGCTCAAGGTCATTTCGAGGTCAAATCAAGATAAATCGACAAGATCGCTCTGAAAAAGTATATTAGGGGGTTTTTGGGGTCGCTGATCACAAAACTGGGGTCCGTTGAGCTCAACCGCGACAGGTAAAGGTCATTTCAAGGTCAAATCAGTTTTGTGGACTTGTCCTGATTTGGCCTTGAAATGACCTTTACCTTACGTGGTAGAGCTCAACGGACCGCAGTTTTCATGATCAGTGACTCCAAAACCCCTATATTTTCAGAGCGATTGTGTCGATTTATGTTGATTTGACCTTGAACTCGACGTGATAGAGGTCAGCGGACTCCTGATTCGTCATCAGCGACACCAAAAACGCCCTAATATACTTTCTCAGAGCGACTGTCGATTTATCTTGATTTGACCTCGAAATGACCTTGAGCTAGACGTGATAGAGGTCAGCGGACACAAATTCGTCATCACCGTCCTTTTAATTTTTGATGTACCAATAATAATGTGTAATAAGAAAATTAAATGGCTAAATACACCAGGTGGGGTTGAGCCGCTAAAAAGCTATCTAGATCCATCTTTTAAGAGCAGATTAGTCCCAGTCTGCTACTCGATACTATTGACTGTGCTTCTCCATTTCTTTCTATCCTCTGTCTTTTTCTGCTAGTCTCTAATTCCTGCCCTATATAAATTTTCCTTTACTTCCTGTAACCATTTATTCTAGTTCCTCCGCGTCTCATCCTAACTCCGGGTTTCCATTGTAAAATTGAGTTTATAGTTGTTACGCTACCTGCTCTCCATATATGCCCCAACCATCTAACACTGTGCTGAAATCTGAAAATCTGGAATAATATCTACCCGAGTCAGAAACATTTTTTTTAATATATGAAAATAGTTATTTATGAAACAGTTCGTGAAGTATGCTTTTTACGAATGGACGTGATGTTTAGAGCACGAGCGACAACGGAGCGAGGACATAACAATTTGCCGATATCGTTCTCGATCTTGTGCGGCATGTAACAATTGATCTGCTGATAAGCCAGTCCATTGACGAAGGTTTCGGAGCCATGAATATTTCTTTCGACCAATTCCTCTTTTTCCGTCGATCTTTCCATTGAGTATTAACTGCAGCATCCTGTATCTGCTACCTCTCATTATATGCCCCAGATATTCAAGTTTTCTCTTTTTTATCATCTTCATTAAGTCACCTTCGCCTTGACCTACTCTATTTAAGACTTCTCTGTTTGAAATGCGTTGAACCCAAGATATTCTGAGCATTCTACGATACGACCACATCTCAAAGGCTTCTAATTTGTTCATCATGTTAACCTTCATGATCCAGGTTTCACATCCATATAGTATTACAGGATACACATAACATTTTAGGAACTTGATTCTTAGTTGTAAGTTCAGCTGAGAGTTGCTCAGAATAGATCTAAGTTTCATAAATGCTCCTCTTGCAATTTCTATACGAGTTTTAATTTCTTCATCCGGATTTAGTGTCTCGTTTATCCAACATCCTAGGTATTTAAAATGATTAACTTTTGTTATTGATTCATCATTGACAATTAGTTGCATAGGGCCGACGTCTTGTTTACTAACCACAAGTAACTTTGTCTTTGTTGCATTTATGTTAAGTCCGTTATTGGAGACATATCAGATCAGGAGAGATATCAGATCAGTAGACAATTACAATGGTTTTGAATTGTCGTCATGGAAATGGAAACCAATATCGTCGTCGTGGTAACCCATTATACTTAGGTATTGAAAGTTTGCTTTTGACTACCTTGTCAAAGAATTGATTTGTGTATTTTCACTTCTAAATAAAAATTGATATAACTCTATTTTTTTGTGGCTTTTTTCCAAACGTCATCCCCGCACTCGACTGCTTGCCCGAACTCCGCTATCGCGTCGTTCGGGTCAACGGCAGTCTCGTGCGTGAAAATGTTACTTTCCGCACTAGTTAGGAAAATAACTATTTTATGATGTCGATATTTTCCGAGTTGTGGGGGAAAATAGTGACAGTTAGAGTTAGAGCATAACTATTGAATTGTCTCGTTAATAATGAGTTTTACGATAAAAATGTAGATACCTATACAAAAATAGAACTTAGTAGATAGAATTCACTTTTACATAATTTTGATCTCTTTCATTTTTTTACGAATATTTAAAATTGTTTCAAATATGATTTCCTACAATTTCTTTTTGACAATTTTTGTCGTGCCGTTGATATTTTCCGAGTTAAACTGGAATATATTAAAAAGAGGGCATAGGCGTAACCAGGGGGCGGTTTTGGGGGTTGTAACCCCCCATTGGGATGTACTTTGAGCTCTATACGCTTAACACCATAGCCCTCAGAGACCTTCCACTAGTTGTAACCCCCCCCCTTTCAGGTAGTTGTAACCCCCCTTAGGATCATCCTGGTTACGCCTATGAAAGAGGGGAGCATAATTATTGAATTGAATCTTGTTTTCGAGCTGCCCCAAATTTTATAATTCTAACCTTTAGGAGAGGTCAATAGTGGTATAAATTTAAAATTGCGACTGAATTCCGCTGAAGCGTTAGCCGTCATTTTGATTTTAAAGGAGAACCGTTAATGCTAAATACCTCAACTATTTTCAACTTTTCTGCTCTACTGCTCATTATTTATAGTAATGAGCAGTAATATTTATAATAATGTAATAGGTAGAAAGACTGTTTAACGCGCTCTATCTGAATCTGCGTTCCATTAGTGTACAGATGGGCAACCGCTTTTTGGTACGAAAATATTGATTAGCAATTAAATTTAAGCATGAATTGTAATTTCGATTCCAAATATCGAATTCCGAATTCCAATTGTGAGTTCTTTCAAAAATCGTGCAGCATATGGGGAATGAGCTAAGGCTCTGGGAATCATCTTGTAATGATTCGCTTATATTAAATCTTTTGCTCACTCTGCTTTGTATAACCCTGTTCAAAACATTTCCTATTTGGGATGATAATTGCTGGTCCTGAAAACGATAATCTTGATTGTAATACAAAAAAAAACCTGTTCATTTTTATAAATTTAACGTAAAAAGTATTTAGTCATCATCATCATCATCAATGGCGTCATGGCGTTATAACTCTTCGAGACTCGTTGCCACATTTTTTATTATTTAAATCAATACAGATGTCCACGATGTGATATTTGATACCGTTCACGTTATCAACACAAGTAATAAAAATTTAATGTGTTCCTCGGTCGATGATAGAAATGTCACATCAGCAACTTGTTAATTATTGTGTTTTGACTGGAATAAGGATGTGAATTTTAACCGAATTTTTAACGTGCATACAAAGTGCACATACAGTTTTTTTGGTTTATGCTTATTTTTTATTATAATAAATATGTTGATTTTCACCCATTCTTGAGCAAAAATTTGGTTGTTTTGACTTCTTGAGTAATACTAAAAAGTCAAAAATCGTTATAACTAAAAAAACTCGACAGAGTTATGCTCGAAAAACTCATAAGCTAATAAAATATTTTTGATCTTTTTGATTCACATGATTCACTGAGCGTTGGCTTATTTTTAAATATTTTTCCTTATTTTTTTTTTAATTCATTGAATTATAGTGAATAAATATGCTTATTTAATTTAAAAATAAAATAATACTATCCTCTTCTTCTTGATGTGCCTATCCGTGACAAATGTTGGCGATCATCATGGCAATCTTCACTTTATCTGTAGCAACGCGGAAAAGCTGCACAGATGTTGTGTTGAACCAGGTTCTGAGGTTCTTTAACCAGGATGTTCTTCTTCTTCCTGGACCTCGTTTTCCAAAAATTTTTTTCTCATAGGATGGCTTGTAGGAGGGCATATCTGGATTCATTTCGCATAATGTGTCCAAGTTATTCCAACTTTTGAGATTTGATGGTGGTTAATACTTCTCGGTTTTTCCCCAATCTTCTATAAGGACCTCCTCATTTGTGACCCGATCAGTCCATGGGATTTTAAGAATTCTATCATACGTTCAAAAAAATTTAAAAAAATATGTTTGAAATATTTATTTCAAACTCGATGCTCACCCCACCTTAAGGATAGCTATGACACGATTTTAATAGGCAAGCCATGCAAGTCGTTTTTGTCTATGTATGAAATTTATTTAAAAAAAAACGTTTTATCCGGAAAGCAGATGGGTGCAGGTCGACATAAAAATATTCGGATCTTAGACTATAACCTTGTTAGTAGGAAATCGTTTGTAGTTTCGTAGAGTTTTGCTATCAGCCGTTGATGATTTGCTGATGAACGCTACTCGTGTTATTTCTTTCCGTTTATGTTCACAAGAGCATGTGTTAACAAGTAATTGGACTTCGTAAGTCCTAGGTTTTCATCCAAAGTAATCGAAAGTAGAACTGGAAGTCGATATTTGAACTCTTCGAGTAACTTTGCGTCGATTCATATTGGGACCGTGCAAGTTCGGCAAAGCGACCCCTATTTCTACGCTCTGTACTATTATTCGCACTTTTAATTATATTGGCCAATTATATTAGTCCTGTTTACTGGATAATTGTCAAGGCCATAGTCCAAAAAATAATAAGAAGAAAAAATAAGATGCAGGTTATGTCATGAAAACATCAACAATTGTATGTAGTAAATAAGATTAGTTATTAAAATGCAGTACTGCAAGCAAAATACAATTAATTAAATTTACCTTTATATAATAATTGCATATCATATCAATATTGTGGAGCAATATATAATTTTTCTGCTTCATTGACAGAAGGTATGAAATATACGTCAATTTGACAATTTCAATTGACAATATGAATTATTTAAGATAGTTGCAATATTTCTCCGCGACTCGCGCAGGGTCTTTTCTCGTTTCCCTTTCCAAGTACTTGCACACCGCGAATAGGATTTTACTAATTTTGGATCATCTTCATTTACATTCATATCATACTTTGAATCACTTTAAAACAGGTACTTGCGGTTGCAACTCTAAAACTGAAGTCTGATGTCAAATTACTCATCTTTAATACCATCCTTGTGTTATAAGCTTTCATTCGAAATCTCATTATTTGTCATTATATCTTCTTCTTCTTCTTCTTCTTCTACAAACCCAAATTGAGCCTTGGCCTCCTTTACTTTTTGCCTCCACCCTTGCCTCTCTGTGGCTGCTCTTCTCCATACACGGACTCCTAATTTGTCATTATATCTGTATTAATACGGAGAAGTTGTATGCAGGAGGACAGATGCAAAGACACTTATGAAACCGGAAGTATATATTTGTTCTCGACTTGCGAAGGCTCGTCTAATAATATATCACTTTTACTATTCCGGTGACTTTAAAACAGTACTTCCGGTCGCATTTCTAAAACCGGAAGTTCTTGGTCAAATTTCTCACCTTTAGTACCATCCTTGGACTATAAGTTTTCATTCGACACCTCATTTGTCATTCTACCTGGTACAGTGACGGAGGAGTTATATTTGCGGTCAGGCAGACCGACGGACCTAATTGCTCATCTTTAGCACCATCGTTGGATTATAATCGTTCATTCGAAACCTCATTTGTCATTTTCCCTGGCATAATGACGGAGTATTTACATTCGCGCTCGCACGGACAGATGAACAGACAGCCTTGGTCAAATGTTTCATCTTTAGTACCATCCTCGGTTATAAGCTTTCATTCGACACCTTATTTGCGTCAGACAGACCGACGGACCAAATTGCTCATCTTAAGTACCATCGTTGGATTATAACTGTTCATTCGACACCTCATTTGTCATTCTACCTGGCATAATGACGGATTAGTTACATTCGCAGTTGGACGGACAGATGGGCAGACAGTCTTGGTCAAATTTATCATCTTTACTACCATCCTTGGTTATAAGCTCTAATTCGACACCTTATTTGTCATTCTACCTGGTACAGTGACGGAGGAGTTATAGTTGCGGTCAGACATACCGACGGACCAAATTGCTCATCTTTAGTACCCTCGTTGGATTATAACCGTTCATTCGACACCTCATTTTTCATTCTACCTGGCATAATGACGGAGTAGTTACATTCGCGGTCGGACGGACAGATGGACAGCCAGCTTTGGTCAAATTTATCATCTTTAGTACCATCCTTGGATTATAAGCTTTCATTCGACAACTTTTTTCGGCAAAATTATTTCTTGGGGATTTTGTGTCCGGGATTTTTGTGGGGATATTTTGTCCAAAAAAAATTGTAGGGATTATCTGTCCGGGATTTTTTGCGGGGATTTTTTGTCCAGGGATTATTTGTCCGGGGATTATTTGTGGGGATTATTTGTGGGGATTTTTTGTGGGGATCTTTTGTCCGGGGATTTTTTGTCCGGGGATAATTTGTGGGGATTTTTTGTCCGGGATTATTTGTCCGGGGATTATTTGTCCTAGCTTCTCAAGCAGACATTTCCGTTCAAGCAGAATTTTTAGTCACAATACATCAATGTTAAATATTATTAGAACAAGGTTACGGTGTCACGTTTCTTTTAATGACCGACACACATATTATATTTTAATTACGGATCCCACATTTTGCTAAACAGTTGAGAATGTAGTAGAAACATCAAACTTAAGAAACATATTTTTATTACCAACTGCTGATAAATTAAACAGTATCAAATATCACTCGTTGACATCTCTGTATTAATTTTAAATAATAAAATATATGTAGTTTTGTATTCTAAAATATTTGGAAAAAATACCTATGTATTTTTTTTTCATTTACACATCATTTTAAGGGAGTGTCCGTTGAAGAGTACAGGTTCAATATTATCGGCAAATGAGTTTTGTCTTAAATACCGTCCGTATAGAGGAGGTGTCCGTTAAGGAGATAGGCGCAAAATCTTGGTAAAATGCTAATTAAATGCACTAATTTTTTTCGAATTCTGAGATAACTAATAAGTATTTTTGAAAAATTTAAACGCAGAATGGAATATTACATTATTACCGAGGGCCGAAAGTCCCTGAAAACTTATATAATGTTTATTTTAATTTCGAATATTTCATTATCAAGAAACTTTTTGTTTATTCTAAGGGACTTTCGGTCCTCCGCAATAATAATCTTTCATTCTGGGTGTAAGTTTTAAAAAGTATTTATTAGATAAGTGTAAGTGTAAGTTTTCTCAGAATTCGTAAAAAATGAATGCATTTAAAGAGCATTGGACCGAGATATTGCGCCTACCCCCTTGAGAGAGTTTACTGTATTTCATATTATTACTAGAATTTATTACTTTAAACTTTTTATCGCTCTTTTTTCGTGTATTTAATTCCATTCATTCCCTAATTGTACATTCAATCTTTTGTATATTTTTACACGTTTTTACTTGGGTCAAAAAATACACAATTTTCGGAAATTTCGTTAAATGAGAACATTTACCTACATTTCTTGTATTTAAGCTTTTAATAAGATTTTTAAAAATAATTTAGATTATTTAATAGATACATTCACCGGCACGAAAAACGGGCACCCCAAAAAATGGATCATTTTTGATGGCTCGTATCTCCTAAACCTATTCTCTGATTTAAGTATTTCTTTAATATGTTATAGCCTTATTCTTTAACTATATCGCTGTAATAATATTGTTTCTAGACAGGTAAATTATCATTGTATACTGGGCGTACCAATCAAACTGTTTTTTTTTTCAATTTTCACAACACCCTGTGGAATATTCTAGCATTTATACAATATTGAAATTAAAACCCACCTATAGCCCCAGGTTTTCTTAACGTTCTGTTTGTTATTCATTCGCTTATGTTGGATAATAAAAAAGTTAGGGACTTTAACAACTAAACATGTTCTTTATCAATACATGGTGTTTCTAAATAAGTGCGACAAACTTTAAGGGGTAATTCTGCATGAAAAAATAATGATCGTTTACTTGATAAAGCTATGTCCGCAAATGCTTGCAAATATAAAATTCTTTTGCCAAACGATTATTATTTTTTCATGCAGAAATTACCCCTTAAAGTTTGTCGCACTTATATTTAGAAACACCTGTATCGATAAAGAACATGGCTAGTTGTTAAAGTCCTTAACTTTTTTATTATCCAACGTAAGCGAATGAATAAAAAACAGAATGTTAATAAAACCTGGAGCTATAGTTAGGCTTTAATTTAAATATTTTATAAAGGCTACAATATTCCACAGGGTGTTGTGAAAATTGAGAAAAAAACCCAGTTTGATTTGTACACCCGGTATACAATGAAAATTTACCTGTCTATCAACAATATTATCATAGCTATATTGTTAAAGAATAAGGCTATAACATATTAAAAAAATTACTTAAATCGGACAACAGGTTTGGGAGATACGAGACATCAAAAATTACCCATTTTTTTGGGGTGCCCGTTTTTCGTGCCGGTGAGTGTAGATTAAATTGGAAGTTCATTGTAAAAAAGGAAGTAAACAAAAACACGAGAAAAATGAATTTATATAAGTAAATAGGTAAGTAAATATTATAGATTAAAATAAGTACAGAAAATATATAATTATAGAGATATATAATCACTTATTGTACCTTCATTTAAGGCTAACTTTAAAAGTAAAGCAGATCTGCTATTATTCATGTTTAAAAACAAAAGGCACACAAAACACTAAGTACGATTAGGACCGCGAATCTACAACAGATAAATGTCTGGAAACCGTTACACAGGGTTGCCAAAAAACGGAAGTCACACCGAGCGGTGTGGTATACGGAAGACGCTACGCGTTATGTACATAACCTGTATAGTAGCACGGGAGCGACACTAGCGCTGGTGATATACCGTCGAACTAAAATCTGATCTTATGAGTATGTTAGATACGATATGACTTCCAGCGAAATTTTTAATATAAGCCTTCCGATACCATCTAGTAGCCAAATTCGTAAAAATATAGGCAAAACGTTGTGACTTCGTTGTGATATATATATATATATATATATATATATTGATAAATGTATCCATGTGACTTCCAAAGTAGATTCTCGTAATACGTTGTTACTTCATATATACCGTTATGACTTCCGATTTCGGAAGTCACAACGTTTTGCCTATATTTTTACGAATTTGGCTACTAGATGGTATCAGAAGGCTTATATTAAAAATTTCGCTGGAAGTCATATCGTATCTAACATACTCATAAGATCAGATTTTAGTTCGACGGTATATCACCAGCGCTAGTGTCGCTCCCGTGCTACTATACAGGTTATGTACACAACGCGTAGCGTCTTCCGTATACCACACCGCTCGGTGTGAATTCCGTTTTTTGGCAACCCTGTGTAACGGTTTCCAGACATTTATCTGTTGTAGATTCGCGGTCCTACTCGTACTTAGTGTTTTGTGTGCCTTTTGTTTTTAAACATGAATAATAGCAGATCTGCTTTACTTTTAAAGTTAGCCTTAAATGAAGGTACAATAAGTGATTATATATCTCTATAATTATATATTTTCTGTACTTATTTCAATCTATAATATTTACTTACCTATTTACTTATATAAATTCATTTTTCTCGTGTTTTTGTTTACTTCCTTTTTTACAATGAACTTCTAATTTAATCTACACTCACCGGCACGAAAAACGGGCACCCTAAAAAAATTGGTAATTTTTGATGTCTCGTATCTCCCAAACCTTTGGTCCGATTTAAGTAATGTTTTTAATATGTTATAGCCTTATTATTTAACAATATAGCTATGATAACATTGTTGATAGACAGGTAAATTTTCATTGTATACCGGGTGTACCAATCAAACTGGGTTTTTTTCTCAATTTTCACAACACCCTGTGGAATATTCTAGCCTTTATAAAATATTTAAATTAAAGCCTAACTATAGCTCCAGGTTTTATTAACATTCTGTTTTTTTATTCATTCGCTTACGTTGGATAATAAAAAAGTTAAGGACTTTAACAACTAGCCATGTTCTTTATCGATACAGGTGTTTCTAAATATAAGTGCGACAAATTTTAAGGGGTAATTTCTGCATGAAAAAATAATGATCGTTTGGCAAAATAATTTTATATTTGCAAGCATTTGCGGACATAGCTTTATCAAGTAAACGATCATTATTTTTTCATGCAGAATTACCCCTTAAAGTTTGTCGCACTTATTTAGAAACACCATGTATTGATAAAGAACATGTTTAATTGTTAAAGTCCCTAACTTTTTTATTATCCAACATAAGCGAATGAATAACAAACAGAACATTAAGAAAACCTGGGGCTATAGTTGGGTTTTAATTTCAATATTGTATAAAGGCTAGAATATTCCACAGAGTGTTGTGAAAATTGAAAAAAAGACCAGTTTGATTGGTACGCCCAGTATACAATGATAATTTACCTGTCTAGAAACAATATTATTACAGCGATATAGTTAAAGAATAAGGCTATAACATATTAAAGAAATACTTAAATCGGAGAATAGGTTTAGGAGATACGAGCCATCAAAAATGACCCATTTTTTGGGGTGCCCGTTTTTCGTGCCGGTGAATGTATCTATTAAATAATCTAAATTATTTTTAAAAATCTTATTAAAAGCTTAAATACAAGAAATGTAGGTAAATGTTCTCATTTAACGAAATTTCCGAAAATTGTGTATTTTTTTGACCCAAGTAGGCTGAATGATTAATTATTTATATGGGAAATAAGCCACAATTAAAATGAAAAAAATAATTTTATTAACGTTTCGACGCCCAAATCGGGTGCCGTTGTCAAAATACAAAATATTACTAATAAACAAAAGTGTTGTTGCTAAGCAAAAAAAAATTCTTCTAATAATTTCACTCATTTATATTGGCAATTCAGACATATATTATACATTTTAAAGTAGAAGACTTTAAAATGATATTGCCAATATTTATGAGTTGCGTTCCTGGGACGACTTACTGAAAGATAGTTCATTCGATTACATGAAATTAACCCCAACTCAAGAATATCCGTCATAAAAAATTATAGCATGTGATATGTCTTTAAAAAGACAACCAAATGCAACGACAGTAAAATTCTCGAGTTAGAGACTTCATAGTAAATCACAAGGGAAAACCAGGAAAAACCCTGTGATACTATCCCGACATCGTAAGTATTTGGTCTTACATTAATTTACTCTCAAAAAATAATACCAAATTCTGACTTGTAACATGTTTAAATTATAAATAATATTAATAATACTAGATATATATACTACTAAAATATAAAATATGTACTAGCTCGATATTATTGACTTATTTATTGAGCTAGTACATATTTTATATTTTAGTAGTATATATATCTAGTATTATTAATATTATTTATAATTTAAACATGTTACAAGTCAGAATTTGGTATTATTTTTTGAGAGTAAATTAATGTAAGACCAAATACTTACGATGTCGGGATAGTATCACAGGGTTTTTCCTGGTTTTCCCTTGTGATTTACTATGAAGTCTCTAACTCGAGAATTTTACTCTCGTTGCATTTGGTTGTCTTTTTAAAGACATATCACATGCTATAATTTTTTATGACGGATATTCTTGAGTTGGGGTTAATTTCATGTAATCGAATGAACTATCTTTCAGTAAGTCGTCCCAGGAACGCAACTCATAAATATTGGCAATATCATTATAAAGTCTTCTACTTTAAAATGTATAATATATGTCTGAATTGCCAATATAAATGAGTGAAATTATTAGAAGAATTTTTTTTGCTTAGCAACAACACTTTTGTTTATTAGTAATATTTTGTATTTTGACAACGGCACCCGATTTGGGCGTCGAAACGTTAATAAAATTATTTTTTTCATTTTAATTGTGGCTTATTTCCCATATAAATAATTAATCATAAAAAAATACCACAAGGAAATAGCTTCAGAACAACATTAAGTAGGCTGAAAAATCGATTTTATAGTTATTGTTATTTCGAAAGTAATAAAACGTGTAAAAATTACAAAAAAAATTGAATGTACAATTACAATTGAATGGAATTAAATACACGATAGAATGAATCAAGAGCGATAAAAAGTTTAAAGTAATAAATTCTAGTAATAATATAAAATACAGTAAACTCTCTCCTAAGGGGGTAGGCGCAAAATCTCTGTCCAATGCTATTTAAATACATTTATTTTTTTCGAATCCTGAGAAAACTAATAAATATTTTTTAAAACATACACCCAGAATGAAAGATAACATTATTACGGGGGACCGAAAGTCCCTTAGAATAAAAAAAAGTTTCTTTTGAATGAAATATTCAAAATTAAAAATCACACTAACTTTTCTCTTGTTTTTTCATCCCATTATCTTTATTGAAATAAACATATATTAGGTATATAAGTTATTAAAATAAACATTATATAAGTTTTCAGGGACTTTCTGCCCTCGGTAATAATGTAAGCTTCCATTCTGCGTTTAAATTTTTCAAAAATACTTATTAGTTTTCTCAGAATTCGAAAAAAATTAATGCATTTAATTAGCACTGGACTAAGATTTTGCGCCTATCCCCAACGAGCACCTCCTCTATACGGACGGTATTTAAAACAAAATTCATTTGCCGATATACTGAGCCTGTACTCTTCCGGACAATCCCTTAAAATGATGTGTACCTAAATGAAAAAAAAAAATACATAGATATTTTTTCCAAATATTTTAGAATACAAAACTACAATATTTATATTTTATTATTTCAAATTAACACAGAGATGACAACGAGTGATATTTGATAACTCTACCTTATCAGCAGTAGGTAATAAAAATCTGGTTCTAGTGTGGGATCCGTCATTAAAATATTTTGTGTGTCGGTTATTAAAAGAAATGTGACACCATAACGCGTTGCTCTAATAATACTTTAACATTGATATTATGTTGTGACTAAAAATGTTAACGGAATGTCTGCTTGGCAAAAGAAAACATCGGCACAATATCAATTTTCTTCTTTGATATGTTACCTATGTGTATGCCAAATTTCATGTCAATCTTAAGTGGTTTTTTAAAATTTATGGGTTTTGCAATATTTTACCGTCAGCGAACGGACTAATAGAAGAGGATCCGATATAAGGCCGATCTGCATCGGTCTATTTAATGGATAACAATAATTATTGGATATGTAATTTAGTATGTTAACAATTATAAAAAACAAGGGGTGCATGATCTAATTTTCTTCTGACTATAATCAATTAATAATTAATAAATGACTTTTATCTACTCTATGTCATATTATAATATATAAATTTTTAGTTTGTGAAAACTGTCATTATAGATAGCAGTGCTTTAAAGTAAGCATGAAGTAACAATGTATTTTAAATGGGATTTACTTTTTCTCACTGTTTTTGACACACTTTCATATAATTAAATATTCTTTCTTAACTTTCGCGTTTCATGGTGATGACATCTTCTTTTTCTTCAAGTGCCATCTCCGCGAAGGAGGTCGGCAATCATCATAGCTATTCGGACCTTGGAGACGGCTGCTCTGAAAAGTTCGTTTGATGTACATCCGTACCATTCTCTCAGGTTGCGCAACCACGATATTCTGCGTCTCCCTATGCTTCTTTTTCCTTGAATCTTTCCCTGCATAATGAGTTGGAGCAAGTTGTATCTCTCTCCACGTGTAATATGTCCGAGATATTCCAATTTTCTGGTTTTAATTGTATTTAAGACTTCCATTTCTTTATTCACCTTTCTCAGAACCTCTTTGTTTGTGACGTGTTCTGTCCATGATATTTTTAGAATTCTTCTATATAACCACATCTCGAATGATTCCAGGTTTTTCATTGATGCCGCGTTCAAGGTCCAAGCTTCCATTCCGTAAAACAGAGTCGAGAAAACGTAGCACCTAGCCAACCTCATTCTTAGCTCTAACCTTAGATCTCTTGTGCAGAGCACAAGAGAGGTGATGACATAATGAGCAATAAATTACAAAAAAAAAAATTTGACAGTTTTGTGGTTTGAAAGAAATTAGAATTTTTATATGTCACAGTTCTAAGAATTGTAGAATAGAAATGAATTCCAGTGACGAAGAGTTACAGTATTTTTATTTGTTTATCGTAGATAAAATATTGTATGAAATTGTGCGTGAAGTACTTTTTGCGAACTTACGCGATGTATAGCACTCACTCCGTTTCATAAATAACTATTTTCATATATTAAAAAACAATGTTTCGACCCGGGTAGATATTATTCCAGATTTTCAGATTTGGGCACAGAGTTGGATTGTTGGGGCATATATGGAGAGCAGGTAGCGCAACAACTATAAACTCAATTTTACAATGGAGACCCGGAGTTAGAAGGAGACGCGGAGGAACTAGAATAAATGGTTACAGGAATTAAAGGAAGATTTATATAGGGCAGGAATTAGAGACTAGCAGAAAAACAAAAGAGGATAGAAAGAAATGGAGAAGCATAGTCAATAGTATCGAGTAGCAGATTGGGAAAAATCTGCTCGAAAAAGATGGATCTAGATAGCTTTTTAGCGGGTAATCCCCACCTGGAGGGTTTAGCCATTTAATTTTTTATTACATATTATTATTGGTACATCAAAAATTAAAAGGACGGTGCCTGTAATAAAATCTAAAATATTAAAATTTTCTATAAGTTCAAATTTATTTATTAACATTTTTGATATAATTTTCATAAATAAATGACTTACTATTAACACTTTTTTAATTAATTCCAATAAATCCATTTTACAGCAATAATAATATATTAGTATTTTTGTTAAAATAAATATCAATCATATTATCATAAATAACACAGGTTTACAAAAAAAACTAAATTTCGGACAATTTGACGAAACCATATGACAAGGGGGTTTTTGGAGTGGCTGATCACAAATCCGGGGTCTGCTCACCTCTATCGCCTCAGGTAAAGGTCATTTCAAGGTCAAATCAAGATAAATCGACAGTCGCTCTGAAAAAGTATATTAGGGGGTTCTTGGGGTCGCTGAAGATGAATCCGGAGTCCGCTGACCTCTATCTCGTCTAGTTCAACGTCATTTTAAGGTCAAATCAACATAAATTGACACAATTGCTCTGAAAGTATAGGGAGTTTTGGGGTCGCTGATCATGAAAACTGCGGTCCGTTGAGCTCTACTACGTCATGTAAAGGTCATTTCAATTTCAAATCAGGAGGAGTTAACAAAATTGATTTGACCTTGAAATGGCCTTTACCTGACGTGGTTGATCTCAACGGGCCCCAGTTTTGTGATCAGGGACCCCAAAAACACCCTAATATACTTTTTCACAGCGATTGTGTTGATTTATCTTGATTTGACCTCGAAATGACCTTCAGCTACACGTGATAGAGGTCAGCGGATCCGGGATTCGTTATAAGCGACCCCAAAACCCTCCTAATATACTTTTTCAGAGCGACTGTCGATTTATCTTGATTTGTCCTTGAAATAACCTTTACCTGACGTGATAGAGGTTAGCGAACCCCGGATTCGTAACCAGCGACCCCAAAAACCCCCCTAGTCATATGGTTTCGTCAAATAGTCCGAAATGTATTTTTTTGTAAACCTGTATAATCAAAAGAATATCAATATTTTAATTTAAATAGACAACTTTAAAACACAGACAACTGTATTCACAGTAAAAGTTTCAAAAGATCACACATTACGCTCAAAATAGGAGGTAAATCTAGCAGACGAGTCGTTGTGACTTCCAAAATATGACAACACCGCTGGAAGTGACAACGCGCCTTGAACTACCCTATATATGGAAGCCATAACGTATGCTGTACGCTTCGGTATATACGTATATATATACAAAATTTATTTTGGTAAATCCTTTCCCCTCAATAGGTAGACCCATTTTATAAGCCCCCCTTTTACCAAATACACAATTTTTAAAAAATAATTCCTAGTAGAAAAGGTGGAAGTCGGACAGCCTCTTCTGTATACCGGAAGTCACAACTTAACGTGCATCAATATATATATATATATATATATATATATATATATATATATATATATATATATATATATACATATATATATATATACAGGGTGGTTCATCTTATTCGCCTCGGTCTCTGTACGGAAAACCACTTGATATTTTAAAAAATTTTCTTTACAGAAATATACAGGGCCTTTAATACTACAACCTAAAAATAATGTGAATTATACAGGGTGTTCCCAAAAAGAGTGGTATATCAAAGTTCTATTTTTTCTTATGGAATGCCCTATATCTGATGACATTATTGAATTGACCTTAAAAAATAAGCTATACTTTCATAAGGGTTCCCTATACCTAAATACAGGGTGTTTTGATTTATTTCGATTTTTATAAAAATGTAAGGTTTTAGAAAAAAATAAATATCTACGAATCTAAGAAGCAGTAACAAATTCTTTCTTGGATCTTAATAATAGACTATTTAGCATACTTAAACAGATGCTCACTGCAACAAAATTTCTTACAGGGTGGTCAAAATATTAGATTGTTCTATTAACAAATTCAAGCTGTAATAACTTACTTATTTTAAATGGAACACCCTGTATCTTACTAGTCTATCGAGTAGAAACTTTACTTAGCTTTCAATTCTTATTAGGGTTTCCTATACCTATCTAGCTTCATTTTTTAAATATTTAAAGATTTCCTAATTTCTACGCTTTAAAAATTATAATTAAGTACTTACCTATGTCGTGGTTATGTACAACACATCACGAACACCGGCAATATACTTAAATATCTTAGTCAAGATAGTTTCATTAATAAAATTCACATTTTTATCATTTAATCACACAGTTGTGTTCTTATTTTAAATGACATACTCGATATTCTATTCTTTATAATGGAAGATATTTAAAATCTCTTCAATTCCATGTTAACATTCTCAATACACATGTTATTCTGTAAATATAAATTCCCATGTTATTCTGTAAATACCCATTTTTACATATTTTTGTACAATAGGCTCGTTTTCGTCAAAGTAGCCATTGCATTTAATTGTTTGTAATTGCGATTTAAAGATTCAAACAAAAAGTGGTGTTCTTAAATTTACTTAATAACCGTTGGGTTAAGATATGGAAAATACTTATACGGAATGAAATATAATTTAAATATCTTCCAGAATACGGCATCTAATATAGGGTATGCAGTAAAATAAACATATTATTCAATTTTACATGTAGGCCAAAATCAACTAAAATAATACAACACTCTGTGTGATTACATGATAACAATGAAAATTTTATTATTAATGACAGTATCTTGTCTAAGTATATTGCCGGTGTTGGTGATGTGTTGTACATAAACACGACATAGGTACTTATGTAATTCTAATCTTTAAAGCTTACAAATTAGGAAATCTTTAAATATTTAAAAAATTAAGAGAGATAGCTATAGGAAACCCTAATAAGAATTAAAAGCTAAGTAAACTTTCTACTCGATAGACTAGTAAGCTACAGGGTGTTCCATTTAAAATAAGTAAGTTATTACAGCTTGAATTTGTTAATAGAACAATCTAATATTTTGACCACCCTGTAAGAAGATAGGTATAGGAAACCCTAATACAAATTGAAAGCTAAGCAAATTTTCTACGCGATACACTAGTAAAATACAGGGTGTTCCATTTAAAATAAGTAAGTTATTACAGCTTGAATTTGTTAATAGAACAATCTCATATTTTGACCACCCTGTAAGAAATTTTGTTGCAATAAGCATCTGTTTAAGTATGCTAAATAGTCTATTATTAAGATCCAAGAAAGAATTTGTTACTGCTTCTTAGATTCGTAGATATTTATTTTTTTCTAAAACCTTACATTTTTATAAAAATCGAAATAAATCAAAACACCCTGTATTTAGGTATAGGGAACCCTTATGAAAGAATAGCTTATTTTTTAAGGTCAATTCAATAATTTCATCAGATATAGGGCATTCCATAAGAAAAAATATAACTTTTATATACCACTCTTTTTTGGAACACCCTGTATAATTCACATTATTTTTAGGTTGTAGTATTAAAGGCCCTGTATATTTCTGTGAAGAAATTTTTTTAAAATATCAAGTGGTTTTCCGTACAGAGACCGAGGCGAATAAGATGAACCACCCTGTATATACAGGGTGGTTCATCTTATTCGCCTCGGTATTTGTACGAAAAACCACTTGATATTTAAAAAAAATTTCTTCACAGAAATATACAGGGCCTTTAATACTACAATCTAAAAATAATGTGAAGTATATAGGGTGCTCAAAAAAAGAGTGGTGTATCAAAGTTATATTTTTTCTTATGGAATGCCCTATATCTGATGACATTACTGAATTGAACTTAAAAAGTAAGCTATACTTTCATAAGGGTTCCCTATACCTAAATACACGGTGTTTTGATTTATTTCGATTTTTATGAAAATGTAAGGTTTTAGAAAAAAATAAATATCTACGAATCTAAGAATCAGTAAAAAATTCTTTCTTGGATCTTAATAATACAGTATTTAGCATACTTAAAGAGATGCTTACTGCAACAAAATTTCTTACAGGGTGGTCAAAATATGAGATAGTTCTTTTAACAAATTCAAGCTGTAATAACTTGGAAACTGGAACTTGGTAATGGAACACCCTGTATTTTACTAGTCTATCGAGTAGAAAATTTACTTAGCTTTCAATTTATATTAGGGTTTTCTGTACCTATCTTTTTACAGGGTGGTCAAAATATTAGATTGTTCTATTAACAAATTCAAGCTGTAATAACTTACTTATTTTAAATGGAACACCCTGTATCTAACTAGTCTATCGCGTAGAAAATTTACTTAGCTTTTAATTCTTATTAGAGTTTCCTATACATATCTCCCTTCATTTTTCAAATATGTAAAGATTTCTTAATTTGTAAGCTTTAAAAATTAGAATTAAGTACCTATGTCGTGGTTATGTACAACACATCACCAACACGGGCAATATACTTTAATATCTTAGTCAAGATACTTTCGTTAATAAAATTCACATTTTTATCATTTAATCACACAGAGTGTTTTTATTTTAAATGACATACTCGGTACTCTATTCTTTATGATGGAAGATATTTAAAATCTCTTCAATTCCATGTAAACATTCTCAATACACATGTTATTCTGTAAATATAAATTCCCATGTTATTCTTTAAATACCCATTTTTACATATTTTTGTACAATAGGCTCGTTTCGTCATATTAGCCATTGCATTTAATTGTTTGTAATTGCGATTCAAAAATTCAAACAAAAAGTGGTGTTCTTAAATTTACTTAATAACCGTCGGTTTAGGATATGGAAAATACTTATACGGAATGAAATATAATTTAAATATCTTCCAGAATACGGCATCTAATATAGGGTATGCAGTTTAATGTAAACATATTCAATGTCACATGTAGGCCAAAATCAACTAAAATAATACAACACTTTGTGTGATTACATGATAACAATGAAAATTTTATTAATGACAGTATCATGTCTAAGTATATTGCCGGTGTTGGTGGTGTGTTGTACGTAACCACGACATAGATAGTTAATTCTAATTTTAAAAGCTTATAAATTAGGAAATCTTTAAATATTTAAAAAATGAAGGGAGATAGGTATAGGAAACCCTAATAGGAATTGAAAGCTAAATAAATTTTCTACGCGATATACTAGTAAGATATAGGGTGTTCCATTTGAAATAAGTAAGTTATTACAGCTTGAATTTTTTAATAGAGCAATCTAATATTTTGACCACCCTGTAAAAAGATAGGTATAGGAAACCCTAATACAAATTGAAAGCTAAGTAAATTTTCTACGCGATAGACTAGTAAGATACAGGGTGTTCCATTTAAAATAAGTAAGTTATTACAGCTTGAATTTGTTAATAGAACAATCTCATATTTTGACCACCCTGTTAAAAACTTTGTTGCAATAAGCATCTGTTAAAGTATGATAAATAGTCTATTATTAAGATACAAGAAAGAATTTGTTACTGATTCTTAGATTCGTAGATATTTATTTTTTTCTAAAACCTTACATTTTTGTAAAAACCGAAATAAATCAAAACACCCTGTATTTAGGTATAGGGAACCCTTATAAAAGTATAGTTTATTTTTAAGGTCAATTCAATACTGTCATCAGATATAGGGCATTCCATAAGAAAAAATATAACTTTGATATACCACTCTTTTTTGGCGCACCCTGTATAATTCACATTATTTTTAGATTGTAGTATTAATGGCCCTGTATATTTCTGTGAAGAATTTTTTAAAAATGTTACGTGGTTTTCCGTACAGACACCGAGGCGAATAAGATGAACCACCCTGTATATATATATATATATATATATATATATATATATATAAGGGGATTTTTCCACATTTTCTATTTCATCTATTTGATATATATATATATATATATATATATATATATATATATATATATATATATATATGAAGAGGGCGAAACACATTTCTAAGAACAGGTGTTTGGATCTTTGATTCTATTCAAGAAATTTTTCCCAACCTGAAATGGTGGATGTGTGAATTGTTCGTAAGGGGATTTTTCCACATTCTCCATTTCATTTGTTTGATATATATATATATATATATATATATATATATATATATATATATATATATATATATATATATATATATACACTGTGTCCGTAAAGTATGGAACAAATTATTTTTTAGCTAAACAGAGCATATTAAGAAATAATCCTGAAACACGTCGATTTTTGATTTTAATTTACCGTATTTCAAAATAATATTCTAATATACAGGGTGAATTACTTTTGAGTAATGACGTCACCGTCATTTTTTTTAATGGAACACCCCCATTTTGTCTCAATTTTCGGATTACTCTAGCTGAGCTGATTCCAAAAATGTATCACATGTTGATTCAAATTGGTACAGGGTGAACAAAAATACAATAGTTTTGTGTGTGTTCATAAAGTAACGCGTTAGTTCAATTAACAATATTATCAAATATGAATATCAATACTGATTGTATTTTTGAAATTTTAATTAATTTGTGATTTTAATTAATTTTTGATATTGTTTAATTTAATATTTTAATTTAATATCAAAACTTAATTAAAATTTAATATTCGTTAAATAAGTCACGCCAAATAACCGCCCCAGCGTCAACAACAAAAGTAGTGCAGTGAGTAGTGAGTGTAGTGTCTGGAGCCTCAGGAGACTGAGACCCCGGAAGCCCTGAAGATGACGTCAGAGAGGACGTCGAAAGCTCGGCCTAGAAATCAACGACGCGGTTCAACCCGGAAACCTGGTGTGTTTATTTTTAATATTAATTCTTTTATTGATATTGATTTTAGCTTTAAGTTTCATATATATATATATATATATATATATATATATATATATATATAACAAAAGATGTAGAAGTTATTGGTTCAACGAGCACTCGTACGAAATCAATCAAATGAAATAGAGAATGTGGAGAAATCCCCTTACGAATAATTCACACATTCAACATTTTGGGTTGGGAAAATTTTTTGATTAGAATTAAAGATCCAAACACTAGTTCTTAGAAATGTGTTTCGCACTCTCATCTTTACTGATGAGCCCAGAGTGGTTGAAGAGGGCGAAACACATTTCTAATAACTAGTGTTTGGATCTTTAATTCTACTCAAAAAAAATTTCCCAACCCAAAATGGTGGATGTGTGAATTATTCGTAAGGGGATTTCTCCACATTCTCTATTTTATTTGATTAATTTCGTACGAGCGGCCGTTGAACCAATAACCTCTACATCTTTTGTTTTAAACATATATTTTACTTTAACTAATTAGGGAATTAAAACTTGAGACTGTCATTTTCATATTTGGCGTAGATCTACGCTTCTGCTATGTCTAGGTCTCGAATGTTGTTTTTGAGTGGAATGTGTCTAAAGATATTCAACCTCTCATCTTTACTGATGAGCCCAGAGAGGTTGAAGAGGGCGAAACACATTTCTAAAAACTAGTGTCTGGATCTTTATTTCTATTCAAAAAGTTGTCCCAACCCAAAATGGTGGATGTGTGAATTATTCGTAAGGGGATTTCTCCAAATTCTCTATTTCATTTGATTATATATTTTGCATATGCGTCCCTCGTGGCTTCTGTATAGTTTTGACTCTTCGTGACTTCCGATCAATATACAGCGTGTATATTAACAAGAACAATTCCATACAGTTAGCGCTCGCTTTGGCATCCGTTATACTGGCAACAATGTACTTATGGTATCAAGTAAAATATTTAACCTTGGTCGTGTTTACCTGAGAATTTAGTTGAAGAACCCAGACAAATTCTATTTATAATTTTTGCCAACTAGGTGGTTTTGCTCATATATACGATAAGGATTTGCTGTAAATTGTTTGTTTTCGTTTTTATACTCTTAAATCAGGTTAGAAAAACTTATTTTTTGGGTGTAGTTATGAATATTGTATTTTCTAAACTTTTAAATTTTCTATTTTATTTCTATGAAAGAAGATTATGGATTTCGGAAGATTTCGATGGAATAAGTTATAATGTAATATACCTAACATATACCCTTGACAAATGTTTTTTTTTTAGTTAATAATTGTTTGATGAGCTTTTCGATGGGTTAGGTTTATTCTTAAATTTTATTTTGATAAATAATCGGTATTGTTTCTCTCTCTCTCTCTCACTCTCTCTATCTATCTCCCTGTAATGCCTTCCCTTATTATGAAGTATATATATATATATAACGCTCTTGCGTTTCTTAGCCAAAAATCAAAGAAGGCTGATTCGCAGGATTAGCGCATCCTTTTCTGTTTTATTTTTTTGAAATTTGCTATACAAGTATTTTCCATTGCTCTCTGTTTCTCGCTCTCTGTTTGACTTCTCTCCATCTCAACGCCAATTCTTTCATGATCTCTTGTTACAGTTCTTCTCCAGCTATTATCAGGTCTTCCTCTTCTTCTTCTTTCATCTGGTTGGTATTCGAGTGCTTGGTAGGTTATATTATTTCGATCCTTCCTTAGAGTATGTATAATCCATTTCCATTTCCTTCTTTTTATCGTGACTGTTATTTTCTCTTGTTTTGTTCTTCTCCGTTGATCTATGTTTTTTATTTTATCTCCATTATATTATCTCGCCAGTATATTTTTAGCATTTTCCTCAATTACTTATTTATAAAGGTTTGTAATTTTTTGCTAGTTGTCTCTTCCTGTCTCTAAGATTCTGCGCCATATAACAGTATAGTATTAATACAGCTGTTAAATATTTTGATTTTGGTTAATTCTGACATATCGCGTGTGTTCCAGATTTTCCTTAATGCATTATATGATTATATAATGAGTGAATATTGTGCCTTTACTATCCTTTTTTCTACATCTGCTCTACTAGCGCCTTTTTTTCCATGATTGATCCCAGATAGTCCAAGTAATGAAGCTTAAAATAGGACAAAACCTCGCAATTTTTACAGAATGGATCGATTTGCTTGAAAATTTGGGAATAAGTAGTGGATAGTCCAAGGATCAAAATCAAAAGGCGCTTTTACCATGGGGGTGGTTGCCACCCCATCTTGGGAGTGGAAATTTTTCATTATATTTTAGTCGCAAAAGTTGGTAAAAACGTTCATTCTAAGTAAAAAACGTTATATACATTTTTTTTATTAAATTGATAGTTTTCGATTTATTCGCTATCGAAAGTGTTAGTTTTATATCGAAAAAATCAATGTTTTAAGTAAATTTTCTGCTAATAACTCCAAAAGTTTTCGTTTTATCAAAACAACTTTACCTAACAAAAATGTACCTTTTGAAAAAATAAATAAAACCGTTTTTTAAAATTTTCTTTAAGACCAATAGTAATCGAGCTATACTTTATTATATGTTGGCTCGTCTTCGTCAAATGCTAAATATTGTAGTTTCAAAGTCAAAATACGGGAAAACTATGCATTTTTCGAGAACAACTTGTTCAAACTAATTTAAAGTACTCTAAAATATCTATCTCCAGAAATAAAAAAAGTCTCTAGCTCAAAAATTAAGTGACTTACAATGAAAAGAATGTCAGTCTCTATTTTTTTCAGCGAAAAAGTGATCGGAAGCAACCCTATAATCACCACCCTAATTAAAATTAGTTATTGACCTTATTTAGTCTCTTTTATTTATGTATTATTAATAGGTTGTAGAAGTTTGACCGGCTTAGAATGATTAGTTTTTAAAAAGATGGAGTTAAAAGCTAATAACGAATTTTTGTAGTTTGGAAAAAAATGGTATTTTCTTCAGAATAGCAAGAATAGCATCAGAGATGCGAAAAAATGTTTAAACATAAAATTGTAGCTTATTTAATTCTCAAGAACCTGGTGTGCAAAAATTTTTTCTACGGCAGAAATTGAGTGAGCTATTGAGAATTAAAACTTGTAATAACATGCTAAAACCACCTTTACCAACCCTTTCAAAGTCACCTCTTTTTGCGTCTGAGGATTTTAAAGATATTTATTATTAATAGGCTTATAGATCTTGTAAAAACCTTCAAAATTATTTTTTACCAAACTTTCTAAGATAAAAAATAAAAAAGTTACGGTTATAAAATCAATATATTTTTTTGAAAAAAAAAGAAGAAATCCAATAGGAAGCATAATAATTAGCGGTGTTTTTAGACATTGATCTTATTTATTTTTATTTATTTGTGTATTATTAATAAATTCTAGAAGTTAGACTGGCTTAGAATGATTAGTTTTTAAAAAACTGGAGTTAAAAGCGAATAACGAATTTTTGTAGTTTGGTAAAAAATGAAATTTTCTTTAGAATAGAAAGATTAGCATCAGAGATACGAAAAAATGTTTCAATATAAAATTGTAGGTTATTTAATTCCCAAGAACTTGGGCTGAAAAAATTTTTTCTACGGCAAAAATTGAGTGAATCGTAAATGAGTATATCGAAAAACATTGATTTTTTCTATACAGAACTAACACTTTCGATAGCGAATAAATCAAAAACTATTAATTTTATCAAAAAAATATATGGAACATTTTTTACTTAGAATGAATTTTTTTATCAACTTTTGCAGTCAAAATATAATAAAAAATTTCCACCCCCAAGATGGGGTGGCAACCACCCCCATGGTAACAGCGTCTTTCGGAATCATATAGACTTTGATTCTTGGACTATCCACTACTTATTCTCAAATTTTCAAGTAAATCGATCCATTCTGTAAAAATTGCGAGGTGAAAAGCTTTGGTTCCTGGCCTAAGATATGTTAAGTTATCTACCTCCTGTATTTGTCTTCCTTGTATTTTAATTTAGTTTCTTGGTTGCTGTTTTTTTTTAAGTTTGGTTTTTTGTCTTTATCTTCAAGCCTATTACCTTGGAGTATTTTGCAAGCTTGTCGATCTTCTTTTGCTTATGGCTGCTATGTTCGGTTAGGGGACAAATGTCATCTGCGAACTACAAATCGTCCAACTAGTTATGCAATTTCCAGCTAATACCTGTTTTATTATCGCTTATTTTCTGCATGATCCAGTCCGTTATTATTATAAATATTGTCGGGGATAGCACACATCCTTGTTTAACTCCGCTTTGTATAGATATATCTACTACCATTTTTCCCGCATGTTCTAGTCTGGCTATATATTTCTTGTAAAATAGTCTGATTAAGTTGATGTATTTTATCGGTAGTCCATATAGTTTTAGAATCTTCCACATTTGTTCTCTGTTTATACTATCGAAGGCCTTTTCAAAGTCAAAGTAAACATGTTTATATTTTTTTGCCATTCACTAGCTTGTTCCAAGATAATTATAGAGTACAAGAGATACAGAGGTACATGTACAAGATACAGAGGTACAGATAGAGTACAAATGTGGTCGATAGTGGAGCATTTTGCGCGAAAACCTTCTTGGTTGCTTCTTAGTCTTAGTGTTTTGTCTAGTTCTGGCTTCAGTCTATTCAATATGATATTTGACATTATTTTGAATGTGGGCACTTATCAGTGTTATTGCTCGCCAATTCTCGCATTTATTTAAATCGCCCTTTTTTGGTATCTTAATGGTTAAACCCTCGTTCCATTTCTATGGGAGCTCCTGGTCGGCCCATATCTTGTTAAAGAGTTTTTGTAACATTACTACTGATTCGTTTGCGTCAGCCTTTATTAAATATATCGGTAGTATGTCGCTTTCAGCGGCTTTGCCATTTTTTTAGTTAATTCAGTGTGTTTTGTATTTCTTCTTTCGTAATTTCAACTGTTCTAATGTTTATTTCCTGTATTACATTCTCTTCGTCTATACCTGGTGTTTGGAGTATATTTCCTCGCAGTGTTCTTTTCATCTTTGTATTATTTTATGTTCTGATTTAATTATATTTCCTTGTTTATCTTTGATTTGTTTATTATTGTTTAGTGTTTTCCCTGTCAAATTTCAAATGATATTGTGCTGTATTTTCAGGTCGTTTTCTTGCGCAACTTTTTCTGACATTTTTACCATATGATTTACATAGTATCTTTTGTCTTTTCTGGCTTGTTTTTTAACCGCTATATTTTTCTTTGTATTTCCTTTCTACTGCTTTTCCTTCTTCGGTTGCTTCTTTTTGTAACATTTCTTCTTTAAGTATCTTTCTTTCTTCTCTTAGTTGCAATAGTCCAGAAAAATAAGGTTTTTGTCAGGACACTTGACCAGCCAGGTTGCAAATGGTTTTTTTGGCGTTATACCTATTATATTATAAATACAACAATGCCCGTCACAGTTCGGACGAGAATTTTAGTTATTAACAAATAAGGATCAAATATGACAGTTTTTTCATTTAAATGGCTACAGGTAAAAATAACGTAATTAAATACCTTATTTAGAATATTTATCTTTTAGTAGATAAGCAAAGGTTTAAAATGGAAGTTTTTGAGTTTTGTTCTGATTATTTGTTACTTCGGAAATTGCAAAATAAAACTAAATTTCGAAAATAAAAAAATTGCTATACCTTTTCAAAAATGAACTTAAGACTTTGATATTGCATGAAATCTGAGTCAAACAGTCCACATAATGCACAAAAAATTGCAAGACGATTTGTCAATTAGTTTAAATTGCATTCGATTTGTTTATCACAAAGAGTTTTTATTGCAATGTTGTTGTTCAGAAAATAATAATGATACAGCAATTCTGTGGAAACCACAGGAAAGAAGAATACTTATATTTTCAACTTATTTGATAAATCAATAAGAAGTCATTTTACCATTCTGAAAACATTTTACGAAAGTAAAATCATTTTTGGCTTATAAAAAATTTGAATAACCATATTAACATTTGCGTTTATTTATTGACTAAATCTGCGTTGGGATTTGAAAAGCTGATATTTGTACATGAATTTTCAAAAAAAAACTTTGCGCCTAGGTTATTTACGAGCAAATTTAGCCACTTTTATTACTTATTTAATTTAGACATAAAATATATTATATATACATAAAATTCTCCTGTAACAGTGTTAGGTACCATATTCCTCCGAAACGGCTTGACCGATTTTTATTAAATTTTACACATATATTCTTAGTCAAGGAAATGAAGCTGAAAAAATGGCAAAACCTCGCAATTTTTTCGTCCAGCATCGATTTGTACAAAAATTTGGAATTGGCCTCATTACACGCTCTAGTTCATTTTCTATATTGAGCTGTTGTACGCTTTTGGTTTTTTAAGGGTGAAAACTACCCCTACTTAATTATTAAAATAACAGTAAAAAATTATAAAATAACATTTTAACTTTAATATTGTCAACATTTGGTTCTTATTAGTTACATAATGATTGTTTTATGCTTTAAGATATACTATCATAATATTTCAACCCTTAAAACCACCCTTGTTGGAGCTATAAATAAAAAATTTATTTATCCTAAAAGAATAATTTCGGCTTGCATCGATTTACATAAAAATTTGGGATTAGGATCATCTAACCCTGTACTTCATATTCTATATCATGCTTAAGGGCGTTGATCATTTTTAGGGGTGTAAACTACCCCTTATTTTCAAAAAATTATATAAAAACATTGTAAATTTTAATGTGGGTAAAATTTGGTTTTGATTGGTTAAATAATGATTGTTTTATACTTTAGGATATAACATCATAATATTTCAACCCTTAAAAACCACCCTTAATAACATTACAGTTTTTACAACTAGATATTTTAATAGATTATACAGAAAAAAAAAGTAGAATTAAAGAATTACAAAAGCATTTATTTACACAAAAATACGAATTTACAAATAGGTACAAATACAAATACAAATAGTTTCTAAGTCATCTTCCAGTATACGAACCTTTTCTGTGATATTATACATACATTGAAAATTATCCATAAGCGGACTATCCGAATTTTTCGAAAAAAAAAATTCGTTTTATAAACATAGCTCCTTCATTTTTGGCGACAAAAAGTTTTTTCAAAAATGACTTTGTAGGAGTTTTGAAGAGTTACAAGACTGTGTAAACTAAATTCCGTAAGATTCCTTATTTTTCAATTAGGGTGTGTTTAAAAGGCTCGAATAAGGGTGTGTTTGCTCGTAAATCGAGGTTTAAAATAGCTATATCTCGCTAACTGTTCAATGTAATGAAAATCTATGTACAAAAGACTTTTAGTTATTAAAAAAGCTACAATTTAGTAGTGAGTAATTTTTTCGTATCTCCAGTATTTTCGGAAATATTTTGAAGTAAAAGGTAAAAAATGGGAAATTCCAAAAAAGTAATTTTCCTTTAAACTCAAATTTTTCTAGTATTAGCCATTTTAAATAGGTCAAACTTCTTGGAGGTATTGATAATATAAATATAAAATGAATTACGGAAAAGTGAAGACCAATTTTTAATTAGGAGGGTAGTTAGGGGGTTGTGTTCACTAATTTTTTCATAGAGAAAAGCAGGTATCGACCTTTTCTTCATAGAATAGAATAGAATAGAATAGAAATATGCTTTATTGTCATGAAAAATATAACAATTTTATAGACAAAGCTTACAAGAATCATAAATAAGAACAATAACAAATAACAAATACAATTTACTAAAATGATATAAATCGTCTATACAAATAAAAATAATGAAGAGAAACAAAAAAAAACAGTAACAATCTATTGCAAAATTAAAAAAAAATGGAAATTGCATATTCTACCTTAAGAAATTTAATAAGTTAATTTAAGCTGCTGCATATGACACTCAAATATAGATTAAGATTATACTTATAAATAAGAATACTGTACTTTCTTAGTTATTGGTTAAGAAACTCTGCTGTTGAATAATATGGTCTTTCAGATAAATAGCCTTTAGTCATTTTACGGAACTTGGGGAAAGATGTTGCAGATTTAAGTTGTAGAGGGAGATGGTTGTAAAGTTTTTTTGCAGAATATAATATAGATTTCTTTACTAACTCACTGGACGGGATCGGTAAATAGATGTCAAAGGTAGAATTTCTGGTGGAATAGTCATGTCTAGGTCTTGCTGGAAAGACATGTAGATGTTTACGAATTAAGCAAACAGTTTCTAAAATATATAAAGAAGGTAGTGTTAGAATCCTGTGATCTTTGAAGTAGCTCTGCAATGTGTTGTTCTTCTGAGGCCAAACAGATATCTTATTGCTCTTTTTTGTAATTTAAAAATAACATCAGTTTGGGCAGCCGTACCAGAACCCCAAAAAGGGAGACCATATCGAAGATGTGACTCGAACAAAGAAACATATGTTATTTTGGAAGAGGCTAAATTCATTTCCTTCGAAACAGATCTTATTGCAAAGCAAGCTGAGGATAGTTTCTTGCTTAACACATCAATATGAAGGGACCATTTCAGATTGCTATCTAAAAAAATACCAAGAAACTTTACAGAATCAACGATACTGATCTGGCTGTTATGAAGAGGTAAGGGTTGAAGAGCTCCTTTATAGGACAATGCTACTGTTTTATCTACGTTAAAAGAGAGTAAATTTGAATCGGACCAAGATTTTATTGTAAGTAGATCAGAAGTTATAGTAGCATGAAGAGTTGCGATATTTGAGTTGCTCCAAGTGATACTGGTATCATCAGCAGAAATAAAAACTTTTCCATCGATTTTTAAGCTAGTGGTGTCATTAATAAAGATAAGGAAAAGTAGAGGACCCAATACTGAACCTTGTGGTACCCCACATACAACATTTTTGAGACTAGAGTCTGTATCATTTGCTCTAACCAGTTGTTTCCTATTATCCAAGTAAGATTGAAACCAGATCGAAGAAATACCTCGAATTCCGTAGAAATCTAGTTTTTTTATCAAAATGTCGTGATTCACACAATCAAAAGCTTTGGCATAATCACAAAAAACAGTGGCAGTTTGCAGATTATTGTTTAATGCTTGATAAACCTCATGTAGTACAGAAAACATGGCATCTGTGGTACATTTATTATTTAAAAAGCCGAACTGATTTTGTGATAAAATATTGTTATCAACGAGAAAGGACATAAGTCGGGCTTTTATGAGTCTCTCAATAATTTTGGAGAGTACCGGTAGTAATGCAATAGGTCTATAATAGCAGGCATTTGATTTTTCACCACCCTTATGAAGAGGAATAATGATGGCCGTCTTTAGGCACTCTGGAAATTTACCTTTCTCAAAAGAATCATTAATTAGAGAGATAAGGACTCCCAACACACTGTCTGGGAGATTTGAGAAAATTTTTATGGATAGTCCATCGGTACTACAGGAAGATTTGCTTTTGATATTATTGATTGTCTGAATCAGTTCAGATTTATCAACCGGTCTTATAAAGAATGAATTCGAGACCTTTCCTGAATTAGGGAGATAGGAAATGGGATCTTGTTGTGACACAATAGTTTATGTTATATTTTTACTCACATTAACAAAGTATTCATTTAGATTTTCTGGGTCTGGAAGGGAAAATGTTTGAGCTGTATGAGTTTTATTACGAAGATCGTTTATTATGGACCAAGTTTCTTTTGCAACACTTTTAGAGCTTCTCAGACGATTTTGATAGTACAATTTTTTAGCTGATTTTATAAGTTTTAAATAGATTGCCCTGTACTTGGTGATATATTCAGTAACAGAGACGTTGGTAGTAAATTTCTTGATGTACAGTAGTGAACGCATATTTTTGGCTGATATGCGGACACCTTTGGTAGTCCAGGGTTTGTGATGTTTTGGCTTAATTGTGATTAAAGGAAATGCTTTATTAAAGATAGAGACAAGCTTATTCAAAAAGTCACTGAAATTATTATCGACGTTCATAGAAGGAAAGGGCCACTCAGAGGTTAAGCATAAATTTTGGAATTTACGAAAATTCCGAGCGGAAAAAATCCTGCCTAAACGTCGAGTTTTCGAAGAGTGCTTGCTAAAGATGTTAAACTTCGTATAAACCGCTTCATGATCAGATAGTCCCGCATTAACAGTTGTAGCGCAGACATCACGGGGTGAGAAGTCTGAGACAATATAATCAATTATGGTACTTAGATAAAGTTTTTGTAATCCTTGTAGGAGAATCAATGTGCATTGTTAGACCATACGATTCAAATATGTTGACTAGGGATATTTGTGTAGCACAAGCAGCAGCATAATTAATGTTAAAGTCCCCGCATAAAATTTTTCTACTTTTATGGGGCAGGTCATCTAACAAATTAAGCAGGTTCTGAAAAAATAGTTCCACGGAAGAGTCAGGTGATCTATAAATGCAAATAATATAAAGATTAAAGTTCTTACTGTAAACTAAGGAAAACTCAAAGAATGCTTCGCTTAATAGAAAATCATATTTTGTTACCAGAGAAAAATCATTATTTGCAGAAGGAATCAGGGTACCTCCATGCGCTGAACTTTGACGATCGTACCTAGCAATAGTGGAATATTTTTCTACAAAAAAAGGCTCGTTGACTTCAAGCCAGTGCTCAGTAACCGAAACTATCGGAGGAAACCCTAATTCCTCTAGAAATAGAAATAATTCATCAGTTTTATATCTTATAGAACGAATATTAATCAGAACCATGCCAAAGTTGTTATCACTAAAATAATTTGAGGATTCTAGTCTCTCAGAACACGTCGTGATGTTTAAAAATTTCGTTTAGGAGACACAGCGGAATAGTAATTTTGGTGACATTCCCTTGATTTTTGTAAATGGATAATTCTTTCAGAAGCGAGAAAGGACCTAAAAGCAGCAAGATCAGCTTCCACCTCATCTGGACCAATTCCACAGACTTCGTTAAATTCTAGAAGAATTTTTCGTAGATCTTCCGTGTTGGTAGGAAGCCCTTCGGAAGCCAAAAACAGTTTAACGCTTGTGTTCGTAAATCCATCGTAAAATACAGAAGCAGGTTGGTCGTGTAGATAAGCAAGATGAAGTTTAATGGCTTTTAAGATATCCGGTTCCCTTAATCTGGCTAGAAGATACCGACTATTAGAGTTATTGGTTAATCTAACTCTTGGTGGAGTCAAAGGATCCAGATTTATAGATGGTTCTAAAGTATCTTTCTTAACGAAATTAATTTGCGAATGGAAAAGATTCTTAGATTTACAAATTTCGATGGCCTGCTTGTCTGAACATATATTTGTGTTCTGTACTTCATCTTTGTTGTTGTATAAACTGGTAACTGGATTTTCCGGGATAACAGGGCTTCTGATATTCTTCGGATTCTTATGTGACTCGGATGGTTCAGAATATGAAGATTCAATGGACCATTTAATGATTACACCAGGTGGCCAAATTTTCTTATTAAATAGTAAGTTAATCGATGATCTAGATTTTATGCCTATTTTAAATGAAGAACCAGTTGATGTGTCGGCATCTTTAACGAGGGCGTAACATCTAATATATTCTTTGATACCTAGCTTCTCTTTAATGTAGTGTACCACTTGTATAGGGGTGTATATTGGGGTTAAGTTACTAATAATTACAAACTGACATTTATCTTCTGTGTTTTTTGACTTTTGCTCTGGACTTACTTCGCAACATTGAGGCTCTTCAGTTTGGGTACTTGTGGTGGCATAAAATGTTTTTTTTGTTCAATACCTCTTTTTTTGTTGGTAAGGTAGATAAATTTTTGGAAATATTGCTCATTTGATTTGAGATTTCACTGACATTTGAAGAAAGCCTTTCTAATCCTACCTTAATTTCAGTAGACGCTTAGTCATCATAAGTCGCTTAATTTTCAGGCTAGAAGCTTTTAATTAGTATTTTTTTAAAAGGCCTAACTGTATACTTGAAAAAATATTATTTAAGTTTTCCTCGAAAAATGCAAAGTTTTTCCGTTATTTTACTTTGAATATTTCAAATTATGCATTTGACGAAAAAAGCTAACTTTAACATGCCGTATCTCGGTTTGTATTGGTCTTAAAAATTTTACAGAAAAATAATTTGGTTTATGTTACTAAAAGATATAATTTTGATATCTACAGTTTTTTTGATTAAATGCATATTTTTCGAGGTATTCTCAAAAAACCTCTAAAAAAGTCGATTTTTTCATCGAAAAACTGTTACTTTCAAGCGCGAATAACTCGAAAAATATTAGTTTTAAGAAGAAAATCTAAAAAACATTTTTTTCTTAGAATTACTTTTTACATCGATTTACATGGTTAAAAAGTAATAAATTCCCGCCCCCGAGATGGGGTGGCAACCACCCCCAAGGTTTTAGCGTACAGCGGCATGATATAGAAAATGATCCTTGGACTATTCCCTACTTTCTGTAAAAATTTCAAGTAAATCCAGGCTGGACGAAAAAATTGCGAGCCAAAATGCTTCATTTCCTCGACTATCTGTAGGACTGAAAATAGGTTGTAATCTATTATTTATACCCATAAGTTATAAGGGGGGTTACCCTCTGCCACTTTTTTGTTTTAGAAAAAATTGTCTACCTTAATTTTATGGTATGTACCATTAAAAATATATATAAAACCCTTAATTTTCACCCTTCTATCACCAACCCCTATTTTTTAATAGCCATCTATTTATTTACATCTATAAAATTCTCCTGTCGTAGTCTTAGTTGCCATAATCCTCCGATACCGCTTGAACGAATTTTATGAAATTATATATGTATACTCGAAGGTCTTAATGCCCGATTTCACCAACGATACCTAAATATTTAAGAATTACCTAAGGGGGTTTAGGTACTTCCTAACTCTAAAACGGATTTCAACATACGATAAGTATTGCCTAAACCGCTTAAGCATTACCTTACGGTAGGATACGTTTTTCGATTTCCCTAAATTTTAGGTATTACTTATCGTTGACAGTCAGGTTATATTTTTAAAATTTTGACTAATGTACTTGTGACGTTTGTCAATAATTTGCTTTTTGCCTTAATTTTTTCTGTTATTCTGTAATATTAGGTATATTAGTTGTAATTGTGTATTTTATTTTATATTAATAATATATTATGTGTTGGAAAATATAGAAAATCATTTAGAGTTTTTTACAGGTCTATTGACAAAATTATGTAATCTACCTACTACCTAACAAACTAGTGTTGTGTTTCAAAAACCCATTCATGATATCATTAAAAGTGTGTCATTAAAAATTAATAATAAAAGAAGCAATTTTCAACATATTATTTATTTTAAAATGATTTCATTAATGACAATTCAACTAACTTTCATTTTTCGTCATACCTATGTGAAATTTACAACTCTTTCCTTTGCCTCCATTTCCCTGTACAAATAACCAGGGGCGGCTCGTGATAGTACAAGATGGTGAGGCACACTACACTTGAGGAATATTATTATGGTTAGCTTCTCTTTAATAGCCGAAAGGTCGATTTTGTGACGTCATAACATCACAGAACGACACCGTATTTATTTTAAGGCTTGCAAACCATATTAAATAATAATTTTATTCGCAAAAGAATAGCAACGAAAGCTTTATGTCTCTAACAGGTTGATACTCATAGTAGCTGTTTTTTAGCTAAAAATAACTACTATGATACCATACCACATATCAAAACAGTATGAATCAGATGTTTCGTCCTTCCTTGGTCTCATCGGCGTTGTACAGCCATATTAAGCAAAATTTACATTATATACTACATGACAACAACGGAAAACTGATTGGGTTATTACAAATCAGTTGCCAAAATGAAATTATTGTACGCAAACGATATACCTACAAACACGTGATAATTTCATTTTAGAACCAATCTTATATTGTAAATGTATTGAATATAGGGAAATAGAAACAAGCAATAAGCAAATTACTGTTATTTTATAAGATTGATTTTTATGTTAAATAAAATGAGGGTTAAATTTGATTTTTTTGTTTTTTTTTATAACCAGCGTGCTTAAAAGTAAATGAATTACAGATTATAAAAAAATCATGATTTCTAAATTTTTTATTAATTAATTTATTTAATTAACATTGGCAAATGGCATACAGCCAGTCACAGCATGATAACATAATATATTCTAAACATCTAAACTAATATCAAGAACTATAACTAAAACTATATTATAAAACTACAATACAAAGCTGTAATAGAAAACAATGTTAAATAAATTAATTATAAATCCTAATAAAACTGATTTCTAAAATTGAAAGTTTTTTATAAATTAAAGGAATTCTGCGAGACTTCTGTTCTGCAAAATGATCTATTACCTCGTCTGTAAAAGCGTCCTCATCCTGTGATTTTATAAATGATTTTTCAATTGAGATTTTTGCCATATTGCTCAATCGTGTCTGTCCAGTTGTATTTCTGATATAATTTTTAATCCTTTTTAGCGCGGAGAAACTTCTTTCTGCAGAAGCACTTGTCACTGGCAACACAACACAAATGCATAATAATTTAAAAACTTCTGGCATACAAAGTTTTAAATCATTATCATCAAAAAAAGTCAACATTTCACAAGGGGTTGCGCAATTTTCTATTATATCATTCCCGTATAGAGCGGATAATTCCGGTTTTAGTCGATTTAGATCAAAAATATTCTTATACTGCGTTGTCAAGTTTTCTAACAGATCGTGTGGAAATTCTTTTGCAAAAATAGGAAATTTTGAAATATTTAACAAATCAAAGAAATGTAGTTTTTCAACGTCGCAAAACCTAACCTGTATTTGAGTTATTATAATGTCAAGAATTTCAAAAAAAAATTGTCTTAACTGTTGAGTTTTATCAGCCATTTCTACTCCCTTACGACGTTTCGAGTGTAACGCAGCTGTATCCAGTTTTTCATAAATTCTATCAAAATAAGTAGCGTTACTCCTAAATTCACGTATTTTACTTAGGGTATTTTGCAGCAAATTTCTGGTCTTAACAATATCTGTATACCTATTTTGTAGAATAGAAAAAACAGTATCAGTTTGATGAAAAATTAATGAAAATATTTCTAGAAAAAATATGTTCTGAGGATCTTCTAAAAAAGCTTTTAAACCTACTGCTTCTCTTATTGATTTTTCATCAAAATCACGACTATTAATAATAAAATGAAAGGTCTCAAGCAATTTATCCTTATTATTATTAACTGTTAGAACTGCGCGTGAAGTAAAATTCCAGCGAGTTGCTACTTTGAAGGTATACGATTTCCTCCAATTTGTTCTAACACTTGGGTACGCTTTGTAGATTTAGAAAAATATGAAGAAAATCCGGATAATGTTGAGAAAAAAACTTTAACCTGTTGAATTGAACTGCACGCGTTGCTTAAAACTAAATTAAATACATGTGCATAGCAATGAATGAACATTGCTTGTGGCGCTATAAATTTAATTTTTGCCTGTAGACCATTCACTTCTCCCGACATAACAGAAGCTCCATCGTATGTCTGACCCACTAATTTATCATGCAAGTTAAACTTTCCGAATTTGGTACATAAAAACTCAAACAAATCTTGTGCAGAACGCCCGGAACTTACATCGAAAAATCCAATGAATCATTCGACCGGTTTATCGTTTATTATGTAACGAAAAATTACAGATAGTTGTGAATGGCAGCTTATATCAGTTGTCTCATCTACCTGCCAGGAAAGAACATTGATTTTGAAATTTCATCCTCAATTTTTTTATTTATTATAAAAGCAATTGAATCGATCAATTCATTTTGTATTGTTTTAGATGTCCCTGAAAAAACCGATCTACAGTCATTATCATTTTCTAAAAATGTTTTTAAATTACTGTCAAATTTACTAACAAGAACAACTAACTCTTTGAAATTCCCACGATTTAAAGATTCATTAGATTCATCATGCCCCCTGAAAGGTAATTCTTGAAAACAAAGATGTAATGTAATATCTATAAGACTTTTTAAAATTTGTCGATTTTCTTTAACCTTAGCATTAAAATTTTCAATGTCCCTTTTACGCGCATTGTCTACTGCTGTGGCGATATTTTGCTTTTGTTTTCTCATAAGAGTAAGCTTGCAATTTGATGTAATATGTTGAGAACTTTTATTGTGTAACAATAGACTCCGAGACAAATTTTTTAAATCAGTATAACCATTTTTTGACCGAACTTTCTCGTTAGTATTAGTTGGTGCAAACAAAATACATGCCCAACATAGGGATGCGCACGATATATCGATGATTTAAAAACATCGATATTCTGTTTTCGATAATCGATTTTTACATCGATTTTTTTTGTTTCGATAATATCGGCGAACATCGATATTTATGTCGATGTTTTTAGCGATGTTTTTGGAAAAATTTTGTACATTTTCACTGACCTTATTTTAACGTTTGATCTTATTTATAGGTAAATAGGTAACAACATAGAATCGTACATTTGTTTTATTTATATTTTACAAATACAAACACAAACATATTTAATTTTATTTGTCAAAATAAAAGATTCGACATGTAACATGTCATCTGTATTTGTACTTTATTAAAAGATCCTGTAGGTGGCTGCTGTGGTAATGGGCGATGTTTCGATATTAAAACATCGATGTTTTCAATCCGATAATTCAGTAAAATCGATGTTAGTAGTTTGATACATCATTCGATGTAAATATCGATGTTTTGACATTTTTGCGCATCCCTAGCCCAACAAAACAATTTATTTGATGTTATACTGCCAGTAAGCCAGTCGAACTTTTCGTACCATGAATTTTGAAATCCCCTATTTGGTTTTCCGACGCCACCGATAGAAACAAGACGTTTACTTAAATCTGGAATAGGTCGTTTTATCATTTTAACTATAAATAATTTATCTTCATATGAATGACTTGAAAAATTCTGCTGATTAACTAAAAAGTTTACGGGATCACAAGTATTATGAATATTTACATTTACCTGACTAAGTTGTGACGAAGTGCTCGGTGCTAGATTCATTTTTCACTAAAAATCGAAAATCCTGCAAACCGAATAACGTTAATCCGCACCAGTAATATAAAATATAACTACTAACTAATAATAATGACTATAATATATATTCTACTTTGTACTAATCGTAAGTAACCAGAGTGTATGAAGGCCAAGTACACGTAACTAGAACAAACTGGTCTAACAAACTACCTAAACCTGCAAAACCACGCTAAAGAGGCTCTGCCTCTGAAAAGATATTTAATCCCGGTTCCAAAAATTATCCTCAGTTCAAATTTTATTGCTCTTAGCCGATTTCTGTCGGCTTCGTAATATGCTAGACAAGGCACCCAGAGGCACATAAGGACGCAGCCTCTGCTATATTTGAGAAAGTGAGAAAGAGAGAGACGCTTATCTACTCCCACGTAGAGTAGCTACCGGTGTCTTTATGAAGAACACTTAAATACAAAGATACGGGGTCAGGGCCGTACCAAATTTTATTTTTCATCATAAAAATTAAGTTGTTAAGTTTTATAATAAAAATAAAGTTATTTAGCAAATTTCAAAAAGTTAAATTGTATTTAAAGAATTGATGATGAAATAACGAAAATAAATTTATTTAGCAAATTTCAAAAAGTCCAATTGTATTTAAATAATTGAGGATGTAATAACGAAATAACGTAAATAGTCGATTAATATACCGGTGAGGCACTGCCTCACCTGCCTCATAGGACCAGCCGCCACTGCAAATAACATACAAAACTTAATTCACAAATAACTAACTATGTACTAAATAAAATAACTAAACAGTACAAAACTGAATAAAACCAACTTGGCAAACAGACAATAATGACAAATAATCGAAAAAGTAATGTAATGCCATCTGATTCTTCTTTTTATTTATCAAAAATAGTTCAAACGTACCTGAATTAATACCTAGGAAAGAATTTCCTAGATAAGCAGTTCTTTTACTTGTGAAACGCTATTGTTCTTAAATATAGACTTAGGAAGTGCCTATCGATAAGAATTACTTAATAAGGCAACTGTTTAGGTATCGTTGGTGAAATCGGGCATTAGAATCATAATTATCGGCCCCATAACATTTTGTATTGTAAGGTGGGTATATGTGTACATAACATACTCTACAAGACTACAAGAAGTATATATAAATTAAAAAAAAATAATGATCAAAATCCATCAACTATCTCTGGAGATATTAAGAGCAACATATATTTGAAAAATAAATTTCATTTTTTGAGTGCACGGATTTTAATAATTCCCCTCCACCGACCATGAGTCGATTTCGTTAGGACGTTATTTTTAAAGATATATTAACCACTCTGTTCAAGTTTACTCAAACTTTTACACATAAACTATATACATACCTTGAACTTCAAAATAGCGCTAGTTAGCTTTCTTAATTGTTATGAACAAACTAGATGTGAATTAAATAAAAAAAAAGTGGCTAACTTTGACCGTAATTAACCAAGGTGAAAGTTTTTTAACATTTATGTAAAAGTACACATCGAAAACAATGTGATAACTACAGGGGTATTTCCTGTACACCAAAAATCAGCAAAATATACGGAAGGATCTTAAAAAACCGAATAGAAGACGAATACAAGAAAATGGAAGCAGAAGAACAAGCAGGATTTAGAGCCGGAAGATCTACAATTGATCACCTTTTTTGCAATCGCACAAGTCATGGAAAAGAAAACAGCGATTAACCAAGAGATTCATTTCGTATATTATATTGATCTGAAAAAGGCATACTACAGTGTACCTTTGATAAAGTTATGGGAGGCAATGGAGAATACAAATATAAACATTTGGTTTTTATTAGGTACATAATGATTGTTTTATGCTTTAAGATATACTATCATAATATTTCAACCCTTAAAACCACCCTTGTTGGAGCTATATATAAAAAATTTACTTATCCTAAAAGAATCATTTAGGCTTGCATCGATTTACATAAAAATTTGGGATTAGGATCATATCACCCTGTACTTCATATTCTATATCATGCTTAAGGGCGTTGATTATTTTAGGGGTGTAACCTACCCCTTATTGACAAAAACTATATAAAAACATTGTAAATTTTAATATGGGTAAAATTTGGTTTTGATTGGTTAAATAATTATTGTTTTATACTTTAGGATAAAATATCATATTTCAACCCTTAAAAGCCACCCTTAATAACATCACAATTTTTATAAGTAGATAATTTAATAGATCTATACAGAAATAAAGTAGAATTAAAGAATTACAAAAACATTTATTTACACAAAAATACGAATGTACAAATATGTACAAATACAAATAGTTTTTAGTCATCTTCCAGTATACCAACCGGTTCTGTGGTATTATACATATATTGAAAATTATCCATAAGCGGACTATTCGATATTTCAAAAAAATATCGTTTTCTAAACATAGCTCCTTCATCTTTAGCGATAAAAAGTTTTTTCAAAAATAATTCTGTAGGATTTTTGAAGAGTTCTAAGACAGTGAAAACTAAATTCTGTAAGATCCCTTAGTTTTTAATTGGGGTAGGTTTAAAAGACTCGAATAAGGGGGTGTTTTCTTTTAAATAGAGGTTTTAAATAGCTATAGTATCTCGCTAACTGTTCACTGTAATGAAAATCTATGCACAAGGGAATTTTACTTATTAAATAATAAGCTACAATTTAGTAGTCCATAATTTTTTTCGTATCTCCAGTATTTTCGGAGATATTTTGAAGTAAAAGGTGACCAATAGGAAATTGCAAAAAATCAATTTTTCTTTAAAGTCCAATTTTTCTAAAATTAGGCCTTTTAAATAGGTCAAACTTCTTGGGTGTATTGATAATACGAATATAAAGGGAATTACAGAAAGGTGAAGACCAATTTTTAATCAGTAGGGTAGTTAGGGGGTTGTTTTCACTGATTTTTTCATAGAGAATAGCAGGTACCGACCTTTTTTGATCGTAAGTCGCTTAATTTTCATGCTAGAAGCTTCATATTATTATTTTTTGAAAGTCTAACAATATACTTGAAAAAAGATTATTTAAGTTTAATTTGTGTTACTAAAAGATGCATTTTTGATATCTACAGTTTTTTTGATTAAATGCATATTTTTCGAGGTATTCTCAAAAAACCATCTAAAAAAGTCGATTTTTCGTCGAAAAACTTACTTTCAAGCGCGAATAACTCGAAAAATACTAGTTTTATGAAAAAAATGTAAAAAACATTTTTTTCTTAGAATTCATTTTTACAACAATTTACATGGTTAAAATATAATAAAAAATTCCCGTCCCCAAGATGGGGTGGCAACCACCCCAAGCTTTTAGCGTACAGCGGCATGATATAGAAAATGATCCTTGTACTATTCCCTACCTTCTGTGAAAATTTCAAGTAAACCCATGCTGGACGAAAAAATTGCGAGCCAAAATGCTTCATTTCCTCGACTATAGAAGGAGGAGAAACAATCAGTAAATGTAACGAATATCAATACCTGGATATGAAAATCACGAATGATGGAACACTGGACGGAGCCATTAAAGAACGAAATACTCAGGGCAGGAAAGCAATTAGGCTCCTAAACTCAGTACTCTGGGACAAGCAGATAAACAACCAAAACAAGAAAAATATCTATAACGCCGTAGTGAAAAGCATTATAACATACAGCTGCGAAGTATGGCATATGAAGGAAAAATCAAAACGAATGTTAGATGTCACTGAAATGGATTTCTGGAGAAGAGCTGCAGGAAGATCAAGAAGAGAACATGTCACCAATGAACGGATACGAGAAATAATGAAGGTCACACATACAATAAATGACGAAATCAACGAAATACAACTACGATGGTTTGGCCACGTACAAAGAATGCATGAAGACAGAATCACAAAACAGGTGCAAAACTAGAAACCGCAAGGTAGAAGAAGAAGAGGTAGACCGAGGAAAAGTTGGCAGGCAGGAATAAACAAAGCCATGGATGAAAGAGGTCTGCAAGTAGATCAATGTGCGGACAGAGAGGAATGGCGAACGGGTATCGCAAGACGGAGAAGGTTATAAACCAATAATACAATAATAATGTAAAAGTACCAGCTTTTTAAATCCTAAAGTTTAGGGATGGTGCATGGCGGTTGTTGAACAAAAAAACGGGTTTCGGTTATACTGTTTTTTTTACTTACGGTTTAACCTGGCGGTTATAACCGGTCAAATAACCGGTTGTTCCAAAAACCGGGTTTCGTTTTTTTAATCAAAAGCAAATACTCAATAGGTTATAATGTTACATTCATATTGCACTTTAGTTTGCTCAATTTTCCTCCCGAAAAGTTTCCCAACCAATTCAACCTATAAAAATTTTCCCAGGAGCTTTCAAATTACCCTAAAAATGGGCGAAAGTACCACAATCTCTGATTCGTCGCTCGTTGTAGACGGCTTCGGCGTATATTGCGTTGTCAATAATTGGGATATTCTCAAAAGTGATGATCCTACCGATCTACCGAAATGTCCCTTGGATCTATCATGTTTAGAAAAATATCCAAATGACTTATATTTTACTTAAAAATAAATTCGATAATCCAATACATTATTTACTTCTCTATTGCCATCAAAAAATTTCAGAAGGTAATATTTTTTAATACGTTTGTATAATACCTATTACCTTTTATTTCCTAAGAATTATTTAATATTTAACAATTTATTACATAATGGAGATTCCTAAACGTATTTCGGTATTCACATTTCATACAAGAGTCTCAAGTCTCAAGTACTCAAGTATAAACAATTTTTTAGATGATGGTTGGAATATCGATTTCAAGCAGATCACTTACTTTTTTATGTAAATATATTATCATCTAAAACGAAATACAGTGGAACCTCGATAAGTCGGCCCCCGATAACCCGGAAGTCCGGCTAACCTGGACCGATTTTCACCAGACAAACATTTCAACAATAAAAATGTATGTATTATGTTAAAACATTTTATCTGTAGCCGCTTCTGGAATGTCTTAAAAATATCGAGTTTCATTGATAAAACTTGGCTTGGACCGTAATATAATATTTGAGAGATAATGGGTATTTGTGTAAGTAATTTGAACTATACGGTAAAAATGACTCATGGCACACGGCGGCAGCGGCGGCAGAGCGACGATCATTATCCATTATCGGGCTATCGCAAACAACAGGCACCTTTTATTCCTTTATTTATTTTCAACTGTCTTTTAAAAAATTATTTTTAGAACAATGGTCTTTTAAACTTTAAACAATGAAAGAGCCACTGTTCTTAAATAAACATTACATCGTTCCGATGGCAGACGAAATTGACACAACCGAAACTGACTGAGTTTTTTTTACCTAGAAATGAACAATACTCTATCTATACTGTCTATACTATACTCTATACAATATACAAACTATAATAGGTAAGTTAGATGTGTACTGTGCATATATATATTTCATGTTATTTTAATTATAACGGACTTTATCTATAAGTATACCGTATTTTATTAATTTTTACAATGCTCTCCGGCTAACCCGGATTTTCGATAACCCGGATGGGCCGCGGGCCCGATTAATCCGAGTTATCGAGGTTTCACTGTAACTGCCTATTCCCAAAATTGTTTCATAAAAGCTGATGTGACAATTTCGTCCAGTTCTCTATTAGTAAATAAAAGTTGAATTATGGTTGTTTGGGTTAATTACTTTACTTCTCATATTATTTATAATACATATGATTGAGATCGAAAATAGACAGAAATTTCTAGTACAATAATAGACAAGTATATTAGGTTCTTCTTCTACCTCGTCAAAGATTTGGTTAACAGGTTCTTGGGGTTAATCATCTTTATATAGGTCCCTGCAATACGATCTCCATGTCTCTGCTATATCTTCTCTGATTGTTCTCAGAGTTCCAGTGTTGTCTTCAATCGTACAAGTTCTGGCTTTGAAGTATCTTGTTAAGTAGCGTATTTTTCTATACAGATCTCTCGGCTGATTATTCTGATCATGTCTCTCAATTTCTTTGCATATATTTTGATAGTACAGTTTTTTTTATCTGCCTTGCATCTTCGCTTTACTTATTTATTGAGGTTTCTTAAACTAGCTTTTTCCTTTTCACTATGCATACCACTTTGACAAAGATTTCTTCTATTCTCAATGAGTTGAAAGGTTTCATTTGTTATCCAGTGTTTCCGTTTCACAGGATTGTTTATCTTTGGATGATCAGTTGGTGTTGTTACACAATGTTTAAAAATCTCCCATATTTCTTGTGATGTTCCGTTACGAATAGAGGGCGTTATTTTATGTACTTCCTGGAGAAGTTCGTCCTGCTTTTTTAGTTCTATTTAATGATCTATCTGATTCTATCTTTGATACAAGTGGTGACATTATAATTGATATATTATAGTATGAGAACAGAAAAATTATTGAGGTTTCTTAAACTAGCTTTTTCCTTTTCACTATGCATACCACTTTGACAAAGATTTCTTCTATTCTCAATGAGTTGAAAGGTTTCATTTGTTATCCAGTGTTTCCGTTTCACAGGATTGTTTATCTTTGGATGATCAGTTGGTGTTGTTACACAATGTTTAAAAATCTCCCATATTTCTTGTGATGTTCCGTTACGAATAGAGGGCGTTATTTTATATGTACTTCCTGGAGAAGTTCGTCCTGCTTTTTTAGTTCTATTTAATGATCTATCTGATTCTATCTTTGATACAGGTGGTGACATTATAATTGATATATTATAGTATGAGAATAGAAAAATTATATTATTAAAAATATTGTAATAAAGAATTCTATCTATATTTCTATAAGCGAGGTTCCTATAGCCTCTGCTGCTTCTCGCATTTCGACCGCTATCTTTTTCTGTCCATCCATTCGTCTTCTTTGATGGCTTTATCTCTCATGATGTGCTTTACATGTTCTTTCCAGGTAACTGAAGGCCTTCCCCTTCCCCTTCTTCTTCTTTGTTGTGGTATGTAATTTAAAGTTTTCTTTGGTCATCTATATTCATTCATTCGTTTGACGTTGTAATGTATTGGCCATGTAATTATAAACCCCACTCGCGACGCTCATGTATTGCTAATTACCGCATTATATTTTAGTTAGTTTACAGGTAAAAGAATTAACCAGTTGTATTTGATATGTAGTCAAATAAAGATTTGTTTTGGGTTCATCCAAGTGTTTGTATTTGATATGTAGTCAAATAAAGATTTGTTTTGGGTTCATCCAAGTGTTTTTGTGCCGAACATTTCATGGCGACGAAGATAAAAACGTTTTTAAAGTGTGTATAAGTGAATACAAAATGTCGAAAAACGGAAAATTAGATTTATCGTTAAATTTGGAATTTAATCCCAGAATTTGTGAATAGAATGTGTTTATAAAAAGACTAGAACAATATTTCATCGCTAGAGAAATTACAGATGTTAATATTAAAAGAGCTATTTTGTTATATAGCCTTTCAGAAGAAGCTTATATCTTGTTATCCGACTTGTCCGTGCCTAAAAAACCTGAAGAATGTAATTTAATGTCATTGTAAAAAGCCTAGATAGCTACTATAACAAAACTTGTTTAGTGTGGGTAGAAAGGGCAAAGTTTTATGGTGCTTCGAAAACAAAAAGTGAAAGTGTACAAAATTGGAGTGTACGTTTAAAAAAACTAGCCGGTACTTGTGAATTTGGAAATCATTTGGAAACGAAATTAACAGATATGTTTATTTCAAAATATAATGACGGAAAAGTAAAGAATACGCTATTTGCATTGAAGTCAGATATCACATTTAATAAAGCTATGGAAACAGCACAAATTAAAGAAGCAGCAATAACTGGCATTAACGAAGTAGATAGCAGAAGTGTGGTGAAAGTGGAACCAGTAGAAGAAAGAGAGGTGTGTCAAATAACAACTGGAAGTTGCAGTAAGGAAATATTGCAAGTATCACATGGCAGAGCACATCAACAAGAACGGCGATTTAAGGAGACTAGACCTTCAACTTCAGGGATGTAGAGACATAGTTCGGATTTTAATCGTGATGAGTTCAGTGGTAGTGTTCAAAAGTGTTTCAGGTGTGCTAAAAGACATCCGCCTTCAGTATGTCCCTATAAGGATTATATCTGTAATTTATGTAGCGTTCGAGGACACTTAAAACGGGTATGTAGAAATAGATTTTTAAATTTATTGGAAGAAGTAACTGAATAATCTGTATTATGTATATCAGCAAATAATGATCCGCCAATTTATATTGATATCAGTATTAGAGGTAAAATGTTTAAATTTGAATTAGATTCGGGCGCCGCGGTCTCTGTCCTACCTTTTAGTATATATAACAAATATTTTAATACACAACCATTATCTCAAGTTAATGTATCGTTAGTTAATTTTTCGGGAGACAAGGTTCATCCTAAGGGCAAAATTAACTTACCAGTAACTTTTTTAAAACAAACAAATAATTTGGATTTTTATGTTATGCATCGAGAAACTCCAGCCTTGCTAGGTAGAAATTTTATTAGGTGTTATAATATGGGTTTCGGGGAACTAAATTTTATTGAAGCAGATAAACATAATGAAATAATGGGGTGGTTAATGAAAGATTTTCCCACTGTAGTTTCTGACAAATTGGGCACATTTAATAAATTTCAGTTAAAATTTAATATTAAACCAGATGCCAGACCTAAATTTTTTAAACCCAGAGTGGTTCCTTTTTCTTTAAGAAACAAGGTAGAGATGGAATGAGATAAAATGGTCCAGGAGGGCATTATATCTCCAGTTGAATTTTCGGAATGGGGAACACCCATAGTACCGATTTTAAAAAATGATGGAGGTGTTAGGATTTCTGGTGATTTCAAAATAACTATCAATCCTTTTATCGAAGCGGATAAATATCCGTTACCACGTATCGATGATTTATTTGCTAATTTACAGGATGGTCAAGAGTTTTCTAAGATTGACCTGAGTCAAGCTTATCAGCAAGTTGTGATTCATCCAGATTTTCGGAAATATACGGTTATTAGTACTCATAAGGGATTATTTGCATTTAATCGTCTACCGTACGGAGTTGTATCAGGTCAATCCCAGTTCCAACGTATTATGAAACAAATATTTCTTAATATGCCAAGTATATCTATTTTTTAGATGATACAAATTCTAATTACAGGAAGGAATAGGGAAGAACACACTAAGAATTTGTGTAAAGTTTTAGCGATTTTACAAGAATGTGGTCTTACAGTAAAAAAAGAAAAATGTACGTTTTTCGCGGAATCAGTATCTTATCTTGGATTTATAATTGATAAAAGGGGCTTGCATAAAAGTCAAGATAAAATTCGGGCTATTGAGGATATCCCAGAACCTACGAATGTGACACAACTAAAATCGTTTTTGGGAAGTATAAATTATTATAATTGATTCATTCCAAATCTCCCAAACATTGTTCATTGTTTATATAAGCTTTTAAAACAAAATGTAGTTTGGCACTGGGATGAAGAATGTCAATTAGCTTTTGACACTATTAAACAAATGTTAGCTTCAGATCTAGTATTAGTTCATTACGACCCAACCTTAGAATTAAATTTAACGGTTGATAGTTCAGATTATGGGATCGGAGCTGTTCTCTTGCATAGTTTGAAAGATGGTAGCGAGAAACCAATCTATTTTGCTAGTAGAACGCTCAGCGATACCGAAAAGGCTTATTCGACTCTAGATAAAGAAGCAACTGCTATAGTGTGGGGAATCAAACGTTTCTACCAATTTTTATATGGGAAGGAGTTCAATTTAATCACAGATAACAAGGCGTTAGTATCCATTTTTGGCCTTAAAAATGGGATCCCGGTTACAGCGGCGAATAGATTTCAGCGATATGCAGTATTTTTAAGTGGTTTCAATTTTAATATAAAGCATGTATCGACACAAAAAAATGTAGCAGACTTTTTAAGTAAATTGCCTTCAAATAAGTTGATAAGGCTAGATTCTTCTAAGTTTAATATAGAGGGAACTGTTAATTTAAATTATTTAGTAGAAAGCGAAGAAATTCCTATAAATGTGAGTGATATAAGGAAAGAAACAAAATTAGATCCGATTTTGTCTCGTGTAACTGAATATGTTATGGCCAAATGGCCCACAAATGTTGAATTAGAAATTAAACCCTATTTCCTTAAACGAAATGAAATATCTATTGAAGGTGGCGTCTTATTGTGGGGACAAAGGGTAATTGTTCCTAGTAAACTACGAAATAAATTACTGAATGAATTGCATTCAGCTCACTTTGGTACAGTTAAGATGAAATTATTAGCTAGGTCTTATATTTGGTGGCCATCATTAAATACAGAAATTGAAGTTCTCAGCAAGAACTGCATTCCATGTCAGCACATGCAGGCAGATCCTCCTAAGGTTCCCTTACAAGGCTGGAGCATTCCTCAAAATGTTTGGTCACGCGTGCATATATATTTTGCCGAAACACGAAAAACTCATTTTCTTATAATTTTGGATGCTTTTTCTAAACGGGTAGAAGTTTGTCCAATGTCTTCAGTCACCTCAATGGCTACGATTGCTAAACTTAGGGAGTGTTTTGCTCGTTATGGTTTACCGGAAGTACTTGTCAGCGATAACGGCCCGCAGCTAACATCGCAAGAATTTAAACATTTTACTTTAATTAATGGTATTAAACATATAACAATACCTCCTTTTTCAGCACATTGCAACGGTGCTGCTGAAAATAGCGTTAAAACAGTCAAGCATTTTTTGTTAAAAGATATTGATCAAAGGAATATTAATTTATCATTGTCTAAATTTTTAGTGACATATAGGAACACAGTGCACCTGTCGACAGGTACTTCTCCCGCTAAGATATTTTTTGGAAGGGCTTTGCGAACGCGTCTAGATTTAATTAAACCTGATGATTTACAAAACCAACAATCAAACCCAGTTGATTTACCACAAATTAGACGTAACTTGATGCAAGCGCAAGAAAATAATAAGAAATATTATAGGGGGAGTCGACAGGTAGAGTTTGTAGTGGGGGATATCGTTTTAGTTAAATATTATAGAAACACCAAGGTGTCGTGGTGCAAAGCAAAGATTTTACGAATTTTAGGTAGAAGAGCATATTTGGTAAATCTGCTAGGGAGTAAACTTACGTGGAAAAGACATTGTAATCAAATTAAAATAGTTTTTAATAGTAATTTAGAAGATATTACCTTTGCGGAGACGATGCACGGTAGTTCAGAGGAAAATAATATTCAAAATAACGAGGAAAATGTTATCCAAGTCGCTACAAACGCAACAGGAAATCTTGGTGGGGAGCCTCAGCTAGACTCTCAAAATGATAGTGATGTTATCCAAGAGTCAGGCATCCCACATAGACGTCCAATAAGATCTAGAAAAGAACCAAAACGTTTTGGATTCGAAATATAGTATTTAGGAGTTTAGTTTTGTTGTGTTCCTAAATTTAGTTATAAGTAGGATTTTAGGGTCGGGTGATGTATTGTATTAGCCATTTAATTATAAACCCCACTCGCGACGCTCATGTATTGCTAATTACCGTATTATATTTTAGTTAGTTTACAGGTAAAAAATTAACCAGTTGTATTTGATATGTAGTCAAATAAAGATTTGTTTTGGGTTCATCCAAGTGTTTTTGTGCCGAACATTTCAGACGTGACCATACCACACTAGTTGTCTCGTTTCAATTCTATCTACACTGGAATATACAGTTTTTGTCCTCCTTCCTGATGCGATCTTTTTTGGATATACCACACGCTATCCTTAGATAATCTATTTCTACTGCCTACTTCTATTCTCTTTCTATCTTTTTTCGTGATCAGCCAAACTTCTGCTCCATAAGTCATAATAGGCTCTACCAAGGTACGATATATTGTCGTTTTTTGTCTTATCTCTTTAGACCATAGTAGAGAGCTTAGAATGTTTACCGCTATTTTGCCCTGCTGTGTTCTGTTTTCGATGTCTCTTTTGCTTTCTTTAGATATTATAGATTCGAGATATTTATATTCTTTAAATGTATTTGTGGTTCTAATTTTTAAATCTGGATCTTCTAATAAAGAATTAAGAATTAAATTCTAACATTTTATAATATGTTACAATTGAGCAATTAGACCACCAGTTTCGGCAACTGGTTATGATAAATTCATCAATTTTAATGAACATACTTTTTAATTGTTTTTACTTTTGCAGTAAACAAATACACTGTTAATTATACAAAGAGAATATCATTAATCTGTCACAACAATAATTGTTTTAAAATACTACAATAATCAGAAAGACTAAGTTTTCACTCTAATGGCATACAAAACAACATAATGCTATTCTACATCCCACCAGAATGAAAACAATGGGAACCTTCTCTGGATGGTTGTATTTGTATAACCTTCTCTGGTAAATGATTGGACTGGAATATGGTTCGGCTGTATTTTCGTTTGCAGCGAAATTGAAAATGGTTATTCATTTTTGATTTACATTTACTCTGTGTGGAGTATGAAGGGAACCATTCTCCTTGGAATTTTACCGCGCTGAGCAGATGGGACGTGAATTGCAAATTGTAGAATTCCCTCATCTTCCTTAGTCTCAGCATCCGTATGGCTTGCAAATTGTAGAAGCCTCGGAGGTGTAACCAGAGAAGGTTCCCATTGTTTTCATTCTGGTGGGATGTAGAATAGCATTATGTTGTTTTTTTATGCCATTAGAGTGAAAACTTAGTCTTTTTGCTAGCAGTTGCCGCTAGGGCATCTATGCCATTTCGTTCGTTGCAATCCGGGACTGCACGCTGGGGTTTGTTTTAGTTGGATCAGGTAGAGCAGCATATGTGCCTCCTGATGAGAGACTAATAAGTTTCGAAACCGGTAGAGGTGCTTGCAGCACTCTCTGATTGGACTGGAATATGGTTCGGCTGTATTTTCGTTTTGCAGCGAAATTGAAAATGGTTATTCATTTTTGAATACAATAATCATTTATAAAAATATCCGAAGTCTAAATACCAACATTTGAGGTGGCAACAGCGTAGTAGAAGCCATGAGGACATAAACTGAAATATACGGATTCCGCGACAACCTTAAAATGGATAAATATATATTTGGACGTCATCAAAACCGTTAAAGTGATTTTAGATATACAGCAAGCGAACGTGGCGCGCCTGACGGCAACTGCCCCAAATAATGTGTATATTATTATGGTACATTCCATTTCAAATCACTCAGGCAAAAAATTGTGGATCTCCGATTTGTCTGAAAATTGGTATAACGCTTCTGCGGGACGTAAAAATAAGATATTTAAGGCCAAAAAATCTTCTTCTTCTTTTCTCAAAATGTTATTTTATGCGATTTTACAGTAATTTGGTGTTTATTTAAACAAATTTGCATTTTCTGTCGTAAAGTATCAATGAAAAACATAATATTTTAATAGAAGGGACTCAAAAATGTCATTACATGTCATTATAACAAGTTATTTTGAATCAAAACAAGTTTTTGATCAAATTTTATAGTGTAAAAAACGTTAAAATACCGTTTTTTACATTTTCCTCCATTCCCAAAATACATCATCATCGATTTGGCTTAAAATTCGCCCACAGATAGCCAAAAGATAGGACTTTAAGTGCTTAGAAGAATTTGAATTATATTACAATACCAAAAAAGTTACATGCAGTAATATCAGACTCAAAAGTATATATTAGTCCAGTCGGGATAGCATTTGACCTTGAATGCCGAGCTGCCCAAAATTTTATTTTTCTGATCTTTAGGGGAGTCAATAGTAGCCTAAATTTAAAATCACGAATGGATTCCTCCGTTACGTTAGCCGCCATCTTGATTTTAAAGGAGAACCTGTTTTGCTCAATATCTCCGCCATTTTTAACTTTTCGACAAAAATGGTAGGAACTGAAATTGTTCCAAATAAATCTTGTTTACAATTATTACAATTTCTTTTTAACAATTTTTGTCGTGAGGTCGATATTTTCGAGTTAATTGTACTTACAGTAGACGCCTATATTTTTGACTATAATATTGCATGTAAATTTTTTCGTATTGTAATATAATTCAAATCCTTCTCACCACTTAAATTCCTATGTTTTGTCTATCTGTGGGCAAATTTTCAGCCAAATCGATTATGATGTATTTTGGGAATGGAGAAAAATGTAAAAAACGGTATTTTAACGTTTTCTACACTATAAAATTTGATCAAAAGCTTGTTTTGAATCAAAGTAACTTGTTATAATACCATAAAATGACATTTTTGAGTCCCTTCTATTAAAATATTATGTTCTCCATTGATACTTTACAATATAAAATGCAAATTTGTATAAATTAACACCAAATCACTGTAAAATCGCATAAAATAATATTTTGAGAAAAAAAGAAGAAGATTTTTTGACCTTAAATATCTTATTTTTACGTCCCGCAGAAGCTATATACCAATTTTCAGACAAATCGGAGGTCCAAAATTTTTTTTGCTCCAAAATTGAGTGATTTGAAATGGAATGACCCTTATACAGATAACGTGTCTGAGGACATCCGGCCAATATTTTGTTCAGGCATTATAGGAAGTGGTACTTTTCACCTCCGATAAATTTTAGAGAAAATCCTCGTGGCAACCGTATATCGGAGTCCACGAAGACCTGGACGCCACGAGAAACTACAGTTTAACATGGGGGAACGTCATGAGATGCTAAAAATAAATATATATATATATATATATATATATATATATATATATATATATATATATATATATATATTTATATATATATATATTTATATATATATAAAAAACAAAAAAAAGAAGTCAATCTTTGAACACACTCAGTGATCAAAAGATACAAAGTTGGTTCACCGACCAATCGTAACAAAATCAAACAAATGAAATAGAGAATGTGGAAAAATCCCCTTACGAATAACTCACACATCCACTATTTCGGGCTGGGAAAAATTTTCTGAATAGAATCAAAGATCCAAACACCAGTTCTCAGAAATGTGTTTCGCCCTCTTCAACCTCCCTGGGCTCATCGGTAAAGATGAGAGGTTGAATCTCTTTAGACACATTCCATCAAAAAACAACATCCGAGACATAGACATAACAGGAGCGTATATCTACGCATCATCTGACAATGGCAGTCTCACGTTTTAATTCCCTAATTACTTAAAGTAAAATATATGTTTAAAAAACAAAAAAAAGAAGTCAATCTTTGAACACACTCAGTGATCAAAAGATACAAAGTTGGTTCACCGACCAATCGTAACAAAATCAAACAAATGAAATAGAGAATGTGGAAAAATCCCCTTACGAATAACTCACACATCCACTATTTCGGGCTGGGAAAAATTTTCTGAATAGAATCAAAGATCCAAACACCAGTTCTCAGAAATGTGTTTCGCCCTCTTCAACCTCCCTGGGCTCATCGGTAAAGATGAGAGGTTGAATATCTTTAGACACATTCCATCAAAAAACAACATCCGAGACATAGACATAACAGGAGCGTATATCTACGCATCATCTGACAATGACAGTCTCACGTTTTAATTCCCTAACTACTTAAAGTAAAATATATGTTTAAAAAACAAAAAAAAGAAGTCAATCTTTGAACACACTCAGTGATCAAAAGATACAAAGTTGGTTCACCGACCAATCGTAACAAAATCAAACAAATGAAATAGAGAATGTGGAAAAATCCCCTTACGAATAACTCACAGATCACTATTTGGGGCTGGGAAAAATTTTCTGAATAGAATCAAAGATCCAAACACCAGTTCTCAGAAATGTGTTTCGCCCTCTTAAATCTCCCTGGGCTCATCGGTAAAGATGAGAGGTTGAATATCTTTAGACACATTCCATCAAAAAACAACATCCGAGACATAGACATAACAGGAGCGTATATCTACGCATCATCTGACAATGACAGTCTCACGTTTTAATTCCCTAATTACTTAAAGTAAAATATATGTTTAAAAAACAAAAAAAAGAAGTCAATCTTTGAACACACTCAGTGATCAAAAGATACAAAGTTGGTTCACCGACCAATCGTAACAAAATCAAACAAATGAAATAGAGAATGTGGAAAAATCCCCTTACGAATAACTCACACATCCACTATTTCGGGCTGGGAAAAATTTTCTGAATAGAATCAAAGATCCAAACACCAGTTCTCAGAAATGTGTTTCGCCCTCTTCAACCTCCCTGGGCTCATCGGTAAAGATGAGAGGTTGAATATCTTTAGACACATTCCATCAAAACGCTCCTGTTATGTCTATGTCTCGGATGTTGTTTTTTGATGGAATGTGTCTAAAGATATTCAACCTCTCATCTTTACCGATGAGCCCAGGGAGGTTGAAGAGGGCGAAACACATTTCTGAGAACTGGTGTTTGGATCTTTGATTCTATTCAGAAAATTTTTCCCAGCCCGAAATAGTGGATGTGTGAGTTATTCGTAAGGGGATTTTTCCACATTCTCTATTTCATTTGTTTGATTTTGTTACGATTGGTCGGTGAACCAACTTTGTATCTTTTGATCACTGAGTGTGTTCAAAGATTGACTTCTTTTTTTTGTTTTTTAAACATATATTTTACTTTAAGTAATTAGGGAATTAAAACGTGAGACTGTCATTGTCAGATGATACGTAGATATACGCTCCTGTTATGTCTATGTCTCGGATGTTGTTTTTTGATGGAATGTGTCTAAAGATATTCAACCTCTCATCTTTACCGATGAGCCCAGGGAGGTTGAAGAGGGCGAAACACATTTCTGAGAACTAGTGTTTGGATCTTTGATTCTATTCAGAAAATTTTTCCCAGCCCGAAATAGTGGATGTGTGAGTTATTCGTAAGGGGATTTTTCCACATTCTCTATTTCATTTGTTTGATTTTGTTACGATTGGTCGGTGAACCAACTTTGTATCTTTTGATCACTGAGTGTGTTCAAAGATTGACTTCTTTTTTTTGTTTTTTAAACATATATTTTACTTTAAGTAATTAGGGAATTAAAACGTGAGACTGTCATTGTCAGATGATGCGTAGATATACGCTCCTGTTATGTCTATGTCTCGGATGTTGTTTTTTGATGGAATGTGTCTAAAGATATTCAACCTCTCATCTTTACCGATGAGCCCAGGGAGGTTGAAGAGGGCGAAACACATTTCTGAGAACTGGTGTTTGGATCTTTGATTCTATTCAGAAAATTTTTCCCAGCCCGAAATAGTGGATGTGTGAGTTATTCGTAAGGGGATTTTTCCACATTCTCTATTTCATTTGTTTATATATATACATATATATATATATATATATATATATATATATATATATATATATATATATATATATATATAGATGCACGGTAAGTTGTGATTCCGGTATACAGAAGAGGCTGTTCAACCTCCACCTTTTCTACTAGGAATTATTTTTTAAAAATTGTGTATTTGGTAAAAGGGGGCTTATAAAATGGGACTACCTATTGAGGGGAAAGGATTTACCAAAATAAATTTTGTATATATATACGTATATACCGAAGCGTACAGCATACGTTATGGCTTCCATATATAGGGTAGTTCAAGGCGCGTTGTCACCTCCAGCGGTGTTGTCATATTTTGGAAGTCACAACGACTTGTCTGCTAGATTTACCTCCTACTTTGAGCGTAATGTGTGATCTTTTGAAACTTTTACTGTAAATACAGTTGTCTGTGTTTTACAGTTGACTATTTAAATTAAAAGTTTGATACTCTTTGATTATACAGGTTTACAAAAAAATACATTTCGGACTATTTGACGAAACCATATGACTTGGGGGTTTTTCGGGTCGCTGGTCACGAATCCGGGGTCCGCTGACCTCTATCACGTCAGGTAAAGGTCATTTAAAGGTCAAATCAAGATAAATCGACAGTCGCTCTGAAAAAGTATATTAAGGGGTTTTTGGGGTGGTCGATTACGACAAATCCGGGATCCGCTGACCTCTATCACGTCTAGCTGAAGGTGATTTCGAGGTCAAATCAAGATATATCGACAGAATCGCTCTGAAAAAGTATATTAGGGTATTTTTGGGGTCGCTGATCACAAAACTGGGGTCCGTTGAGCACAACCACATCAGGTAAAGGTCATTTCAAAGTCAAATCAATTTTGTGGACACGTCCTGATTTGACCTTGAAATGACCTTTACATGACGTGGTAGAGCTCAACGGACCGTAGTTTTCATGATCAGCGACCCCAAAAGCTCCTAGTATATATTTTCATAGCGATTGTATTGATTTGACTATAAAATGACCTTGAACTAGACATGATAGAGGTCAGCGGACTCTGGATTCGTCTTCAGCGACCCCAAAAACCCCCTAATATACTTTTTCAGAGCGACTGTCGATTTATCTTGATTTTACCTTGAAATGACCTTTACCTGACGTGATAGAGGTGAGCGGACCCCGGATTCGTGATCAGCCACCCCAAAAACCCCCTTGTCATACGGTTTCGTCAAATAGTCCGAAATTTAGTTTTTTTTGTAAACCTGTGTTATTTATGATATGGATTTATTGGAATTAATTAAAAAAGTGTTAATAGTAAGTCATTTATTTATGAAAATTATATCAAAAATGTTAATAAAAAAATTTGAACTTAGAGAAAATTTTAATATTTATTATTTTTCTTGATTAAATTTTGAATTTTACATTTTATGACATGCACCGTCCTTTTAATTTTTGATGTACCAATAATAATATGTAATAAGAAAATTAAATGGCTAAATACCCAGGTGGGGTTGAGCCGCTAAAAAGCTATCTAGATCCATCTTTATCGAGCAGCTACTCGATACTATTGACTGTGCTTCTCCATTTCTTTCTATCCTCTGTCTTTTTCTGCTAGTCTCTAATTCCTGCCCTATGTAAATCTTCCTTTACTTCGTGTAACCATTTATTCTAGTTCCTCCGCGCCTCCTTTTAACTCCGGGTTTCCATTGTAAAATTGAGTTTATAGTTGTTGCGCTACCTACTCTCCATATATGCCCCAAGCATCTAACACTGTGCTGAAATCTGAAAATCTGGAATAATACCTACCCGGGTCGAAACATTTTTTTTAATTTATGAAAATAGTTATTTATGAAACAGTTCGTGAAGTATGCATTTTGCGAACGCACGCGATGTTTAGAGCACGAGCGACAACGGAGCGAGTGCTATACATCGCGTAAGTTCGCAAAAAGTACTTCACGCACAGTTTCATACAATATTTTATCTACGATAAACAAATAAAAAAAAACTGTAACTCTTCGTCACTGGAATTCATTTCTATTCTACAATTTTTAAAACTTTGTAAAATTTATTTTATTTCTTTCAAACCACAAAACTGTCAAAATTTTTTTTTGTAATTTATGCTCATTATGTCATCACCATGACAACGCGAAAGTTAAGGATATGTATTTGATTATATAAAAGTGTGTCAAAAACAGTGCGAAAAAGTAAATCCCATTTAAAATACATTGTTACTTCACGCACACTTTAAACCCTTCACGCACTGCTATCTATAATGACAGTTTTCACAAACTAAAAACTTATACATAATATGACATAGAGTAGATAAAAGTCATTTATTAATTATAGTCAAAAGAAAATTAGATCATGCACCTCTTGTTTTTTATAATTGTTAACATACTAAATTACATATCCAATAATTATTGTTATCCATTAAATAGATCGATGCGTATCGGCCTTATATCGGATCCTCTACGAGTAGTCCGTTCGCTGACGGTAAAATATTGCAAAACCCATAAATTTTAAAAAACCCCTTAGATTGACATGAAATTTGGTATACACATAGGTAACATGTCAAGGAAGAAAATTGATATTGTGCCGATGTGTGCTTTTGCCATAGGGGTGACTTTCACCTCGTCTCGGGATGAAAAAATATACGTTCAAAATAAGTCCGGAAATTGATTAACTAACTAATTCTAAGCAACTTTTGTTCTATAGCATTTTTCACTTTTTTCGAGTTATTTGCGACTAAATATGTTCATTTTTCAACAAAAAAACTCATTTTAACGTTTTTTTTTGCAATTATCTCAAAAAGTAAGTATTTTATCGAAAAAACCATTCTTAGGAAAAATATAGCCCATAAAAAAGTGAAAAAAATAGTGTAATTATGTATGAGATCCCTAGACCCAGTAAAAGAAGAGTTGTAACTAATGAAAAATAGGTTCATACACGCCAAATTCCAAATTGAATATTTCAACGTGAACTGTCAAAAACTAAAGCAATTTTTGGAGAACACTCATTACAACTGTTTTCTAGTGTTTAAAAAAGGTTAAAAAAATTTTTAGCATTAAATTAAGAAAGTTACGCTCAAAATGAAGATCCTTTTTTTTTTAATCATAAAATTCACCCGCTAATTAGCATCCCAAATGAAATTAATTGTCAGTTGATTTACTCGTGTATGTATTGTTTATAAATATGATCTGTAAGCTTCATCAGTTCAAAGTGCTTATTTTTGAAGGGGATGTAATTGAAAGGGATTAAACTAGTCACTAACCAACTGTGTATGCCAATTTTGAACAGCCATATCTTAACCAATATTTGTCTCAAAGAAAAACACATAATCCTAAATATTCAGAAAAACAAAACCTACATTTCTTACTCTTCGTAATTTTTGGTATCACTAATAAATTTTGTCATTTAAAAAAAACATTTTTTCAAAATTAAAAAAATTTTACTTTAAAACCATTTTTTTTCAAAAATAAGCCCTTTGAGCCGATGAAATTACAGATCATATAAATATTACATAAGTTAAGAAACTTGTGAAGCGGTAAGTATTAATTTCATTTGAGATGCCAATTAGGGGGTGGTTTTTCGGATTTTTTAACAAAAATAGGAGCTACTTTATTTTGAGCGCATGTTTAGAACTTTTCTAGAAAACATAAAAAAGATCTTTTTAAAACTTTAAAAAAGTTGTAATAAGTTTTCTCAGAACAGTGCATCATTTTTTGGTTGCTATCATTTTTCGGTTATTTCACGTGAAATCATTCGTTTTTAAATTTGACGAATATGAACCTGTTTCCTGTTTTACATTAGCTACAACTTTGCTTCTACTGATTCTAAAAAGTTCATACGTACATCAATTTTGTTACTTTCTAAGCTATATTTTTAATGGTTTTCCCGATAACATACTTACTTTTTGAGTTATTGGCAAAAAACCGTATAAAAGTCCGTATAAAACTGTTTTTTGTTGAAAAATTGACATATTAACTCGCAAATTATTTAAAGAGTATTAACTTAGTGAAAAATTCTATATAACAAAAGTTGCTTAGAATTAGTCAGTTTATCTTTTTCCGAACTTATTTTGAACGTATATTTTTCACCTCCGAGAAGAGGAGAAACTCACCCCCAGGGCAAAGATTTCTTTTCACTTTTTTTCTTTGACATGTTACCTATGTGTATGATAAATTTCACGTCAATCCGTTATTTAAAACTTGGAGCAAATACGTTAATGAACTATACTATTTCGGTAAGATCGTAAAAACGAATCAGAATATTTTTCTTATCAATTCAACTGTTTTTTGCATAATTTAAGGTTTTTTTTTAAGTGTATATTTCCCGAGCTCTATTAATTTGATGTATTTCTCCACGAGTTTACAGCAAAAATCTTGATAATTGTAATTGTTTTGATTGTATAATTATTGTTTTAGCATACAGTCAAGTCGCCCTTGAATCCGAAACATTTTTAAAAGAAAATAAAATTTTTATTGGGTATTGGATATGTTCAAGCAGACATTTCCGTTCAAATTTTTAGTCACAACATATCAATGTTAAATATTATTAGAGCAACCTTACGGTGTCATATTTCTTTTAATGACCTACACAGTTTAGAAGTTTAAAGAGAGTGTAGGCGGCGTACAATTACAATTAAACATTCAATTTTTTACAAGTTTTTCGGAAATTTCGTTAAATGAGAACATTTACCTACATTTCTTATATTTAAGCTTTTAATAAGATTTTTAAAAATAATTTAGATTATTAGATACATTCACCGGCACGAAAAACGGGCACCCCAAAAAATGGGTCATTTTTGATGGCTCGTATCTCCTAAACCTATTGTCCGATTTAAGTATTTTTTTAATATGTTATAGCCTTATTCTTTAACAATATCGCTGTAATAATATTGTTTCTAGACAGGTAAATTATCATTGTATACCGGGCGTACCAATAAAACTGGGTTTTTTTCTCAATTTTCACAACACCCTGTGGAATATTCTAGCCTTTATACAATATTCAAATTAAAACCCAACTATAGCCCCAGGTTTTCTTAACATTCAGTTGTTTTATTCATTCGCTTATATTGGATAATAAAAAAGTTAGGGACTTAACAAGTAGCCATGTTCTTTATCAATACATGGTGCTTCTAAATAAGTGCGACAAACTTTAAGGGGTATAATGATCGTTTACTTGATAAAGCTATGTCCGCAAATGCTTGCAAATATAAAATTCTTTTGCCAAACGATCATTATTTTTTCATGCAGAACTACCCCTTAAAGTTTGTCGCACTTATTTAGAAACACCCTGTATCGATAAAGAACATGGCTAGTTGTTAAAGTCCCTAACTTTTTTATTATCCAACGTAAGCGAATGAATAAAAAAACAGAATGTTAAGAAAACCTAGAGCTATAGTCGGGTTTTAATTTCAATATTGTATAAAGGATAGAATATTCCACAGGGTGTTGTGAAAATTGAGAAAAAAAACCCAGTTTGATTGGTACACCCGGTATACAATGAAAATTTACTTGTCTATCAACAATATTATTATAGCGATATTGTTAAAGAATAAGGTATAACATATTAAAAATTACTTAAATCAGCCAACAGGTTTGGAAGATACGAGACATAAAAAATTACCCATTTTTTGAGGTGCCCGTTTTTCGTGTCGGTGAGTGTAGATTGAATTAGAAGTTCATTGTAAAAAAGGAAGTAAAAAAACACGAGAAAAATGAATTTATATAAATAAATAGGTAAGTAAATATTATAGATTAAAATAAGTACAGATAATATATAATTATAGAGATATATTATAATCACTTATTGTGCCTTCATTTAAGGCTAACTTTAAAAGTAAAGCAGATCTGCTATTATTCATGTTTAAAAAACAAAAGGCACACAAAATACCAAGTACGATTAGGACCGCGAATCTAGAACAAATGAATGTCTGGAAACCGTTACACAGGGTTGCCAAAAAACGGAAGTCACATCGAGCGCTGTGGTATACGGAAGACGCTACGCGTTGTGTACATAACCTGTATAATAGTACGGGAGCGACACTAGCGCTGGTGATATACCGTCGAACTAAAATCTATTCTTATGAGTAGGTGAGATACGATATGACTTCCAGCGAAATTTTTAATATAAGCCTTCTGATACCATCTAGTAGCCAAATTCGTAAAAATATAGGCAAAACGTTGTGACTTCCGAAATCGGAAGTCATAACGGTATATATGAAGTAACAACGTATTACGAGTATCTACTTTGGAGGTTACATAGATACATGTATCAATATATATATACAGTGGAACCCCGATAAGTCGGCCCCCGATAACCCGGAAGTCCGGCTAACCCGGACCGATTTTTATCAGACAAACATTACAACAATAAAAATGTATGTCCTTTATGCTGGATTTTCCAATTTCTTTTCAACATCTTAAAATATTTTCTTTTATCTTTCCTTATAAACATATTGTTCCAATACTATAATATCTTATATTTTTCAGGCTAATTTTATTTATCATAATAAACTTTCTTCGTAAAAATTTGTCGCTTTAGCGAATTCCTATGTAGTTCATTCGTTTCAATTTTCAATGTCAAACACATTATACAATGAGAGATAATGCGTATTTGCGTAATTTGATACATAATATACCTTAGTAAAAATGTGTTATCGAAACCAACAGGCATCTGTAGTATCCTTTATTTACTTGAAACTGTCTTAGCATTGTTTAGAAAAAACTATTAAAAAATTATTTTTCAAACAATGGTCTTAGTCTTCACTCTTATTAAATAACATAGGTTCGTTCTCGTTGCGGACGGTATTGTGTGTAGTAAAGTCGCATTGTTCGTTCCGTTCTGTAATCGTTCGTAAATATATTCAGATTTTGTGTTTCCGTGATTTTTTGTCTACGTAATGGCAATAAAACTTAAAATGTTGTTTTTGTTTCAAAATGATAACAAAAGACAGTTTGGACAATCGGTGCAAAGATAAGAAAGCTAAAAATGAGACTCTCGACGTGTATGTGTGGAACGCGAACGTGGTTTACAAGTGTCTGTGTGCCAATTATAACGGAGTTTATCTGTAAGCATACCATATTTTAATAATTTTTACCATTTTCTCCGGCTAACCCGAATTTTCGATAACCCGGATCGGCCGCGGTCCCGATTAATCCGAGTTAACGGGGTTCCACTATATATATATTCTATAACACTATAAAACAGTGTTGAAATTATCGGGAAATGCGGTCTGTGGCTTAGATTGAAACTACATTTAATTCTGTTGAATTCGATATTTCGATGGGTATTTATTAATTTTTCATCTTCATCAGGAACAAACTACAAAATTAACTAACAGTTAGGTACAAACATAATATTACAATGATATAACTTACGAATTGTTGTAGGTATGTTATATAAAATTGCGAAATTTACTGCAATGTTTTAAAATTCTAAAAATAGCAGAATATTAAACAGATGGCCCGATATTGGAACTTTTGACCCTTAACACATGTGAGAAAAGATACCTGACTCAGTGCCGCCCTCGACGTTCTCGTGAAACGACATGCATAGCTTTAAGTTAAATTGCTTTATATAACATACCTACAACAATTCGTAAGTTATATCATTGTAATATTATGTTTGTACCTAACTGTTAGTTAATTTTGTAGTTTGTTCCTGATGAAGATGAAAAATTAATAAATACTCATCGAAATATCGAATTCGACAGAATTAAATGTAGTTTCAATCTAAGCCACAGACCGCATTTCCCGATAATTTCAACACTGTTTTATAGTGTTATAGAATATACTTGCACGGTCGATAAATACATCGGATTTAGAATCCAGTTCTGTATATATATATATATATATATATATATATATATATATATATATATATATATATATATATATATATATATATATATATATATATATATATATATATATATATATAGTAAACTCTTAAATATTGGGGAAATCTGCAAGAAAGACTCTAATGAGTATCAATTGTTTCGCCGAACGTCTTCGCCAAAGAGAATTAATTTGGCTTCTTCAGGGCTGAAAGAGAAGAAATTAAAATTAACTACCATATATTACCTATTAAAAAGAACACTGGAGATCTTACCGTAACTTAGAATTGTAGAGTTAGGATGTTAAAAAAAAACTAGCTAGTAACAACATAGTGGTTTTTTGTTACTATTAGAAAAAGTTACTGTTTTAAATGTATGGTAGCTGTGACCTTGAGACGCAAAAGTGTACCCAAGGGGAACCGAAAAAACCAATGCAACTACATTTTAAAGGAATTAAATTCTTTGAGTTGTCGGCAATAACTAAATTTTTGATTGTTGAAAAGTTCACATGTCAGGTTCTGTTTTACCAGAACGCATGCGCTGACATGTCAAAGTAGTTCTTATGATTATTTCTAATGTCGTTAAGGTTCATTGGTGTAACAAAATGAAGTTAATTACCAGTTTAAGGTAATATTATTATTTTAGATTTTTCTTATTAAAAATTGTTTTATATAGTATATTGTTCAGGTGCACCCCGTGTGGGATTCTAGCGTCCGCTCCATCTACAAATACAATTCCCGCCGTCAAAAATCTTCGCGCCACTCCAAATAGTCTTCGCGCTAATTCCCACTCCGCCACGTCATCGACAGCCACGTCAGTCACATCAGTCCACGGTATAAATGACCGCCCCAGCGTCAGCAACAACAGTATTGCAGTGAGTAGTGAAGTAGTGAGTAGTGAGTGTTGTGTCTGGAGCCTCAGGAGACTGAGACCCCGGAAGCCCTGAAGATGACGTCAGAGAGGACGTCGAAAGCTCGGCCTAGAAACCAACGACGCGGTTCAACCCGGAAGCCTGGTGAGTTTAATTTTAATATTAATTCTTTTGTTGATATATATATATATATATATATATATATGAAACTTAAAGCTAAAATCAATATCAACAAAAGAATTAATATTAAAATTAAACTATATATATATATATATATATATATATATATATATATATATATATATATATATATATATATATATATATAAAATAAATAAGTAAAATCATTGGCTAATACTCGTAAAGTGAATGTGAATTTAGTTGGAAATATATAAAATGATGAAGGGTCATCATTCCATACATTTCTGTGCAACTATATACACCGGTGTTTCGGCCTATTTGGGCTTCGTCAGTATAGTGTAGCAAGTTAAAAAAGTGACAATCTTCTAACAACCTGACCAAAATTGGTAACCTTGCTCCTGTAGTAATCCTTTTACAAGTTAACAAACAACTTTTTTAACTTGCTACACTATACTGACGAAGCCCAAATAGGCCGAAACACCGGTGTATATAGTTGCACAGAAATGTATGGAATGATGACCCTTCATCATTTTATATATTTCCAACTAAATTCACATTCACTTTACGAGTATTAGCCAATGATTTTACTTATTTATTTTTATATTTGTACTCGATTATCCAACATCATTTTATATATATATATATATATATAATAAAAATTTTTAATAAAAATATATATATATATATATATATATATATATATATATATATATACAGTATGTCCCTGTAAGTTGTATCCATATGGAAAACTTTTTTATTATTAATTTTACGAAAAAAAGTTATTCTTTATAAAAAGCTCTGCATGGTCCAAAACCTAAGATTTAACCATCAAATATCAAATTTTTTGATTATACGAGGTATGTCAAAAAGTTTGAATTTCACTGAGGAGTAAAGTAGCTTTATTTTTCGTAATATTGGAAATTGCTATTATGAAAAGTTGTTTGGAATTAAAAACTATATTCTAATATGCAATTACATCCTTCTAATTGAAAAAAACATTTTTTTGAGAAATTATGGATCTCATTATTTTTTCAGTTATTTCAATTCTGATAACTCTTTTATTATTAATTTTACGAAAAAAAGTGATTCTTAATAAAAAGTTCTGGATGGTCTAAAACTTAAAATACAACCATCTTATATCAAATTTTATCAATTTTATACGAGGTATGTCAAAAAAATAAATTTAGATCAAAAGTAAAGTACCTTTATAGTTCAGAATATTTCAATTAGAAGGATGTAATTACATACTGAAACATAGTTTTTAATTCTAAATAACTTTTCATTATAACAATTTTCGATATTGTGAAAAATAAACGTATTTTGCTCTTGAGCGAAATTCATATTTTTTGACATACCTCGTATAAAATTGATAAAATTTGACAAAAGATGGTTGTATTTTAGATTTTCGACCATGCAGAACTTTTTATTAAGAATCACTTTTTTTCGTAAAATTAATAATAAAAGAGGTATTTGAATTAAAATAACTGAAAATAATGTTAGTTATCCATAATTTTTCAAAAAAAAAATTTTCAATTAGAAGGATGTAATTGCTTACTAGAATACAGTTTTCAATTCCAAACAACTTTTCATAATAGCAATTTTCAATATTGTGAAAAATAAAGCTACTTTACTCTTGAGTGAAATTCAAACTTTTTGACATACCTCGTATAATATGCAAAAAATTTGATATTTGATGGTTAAATCTCAGGTTTTGGATCATGCAGAGCTTTTTATAAAGAATAACTTTTTTTCGTAAAATTAATAATAAAAAAGTTTTCCATATGGATACAACTTACAGGGACATACTGTATATATATATATATATATATATATATATATATATATATATATATATATATATATATAAAGGCATTTATATATATATATATATAACTTTATATATATATATAAAGTTAAAGAGGGCGAAACACATTTCTAAGAACTGGTGTTTGGATCTTTGATTCTATTCAAAAAATTTTTCCCAACCCGAAATGGTGGATGTGTGAATTGTTCGTAAGGGGATTTTTCCACATTCTCTATTTCATCTGTTTGATTATATATATATATATATATATATATATATATATATATATATAATTATTAATATGTAGTGACTGTTAATAATACAAAAAGAATAATTTTGGGGAATGCAGTCAATGTGTTTTGGGCTGATTAGAAGTGAAACACTTTGAACTTTTGTCGAGCTTTCGGACAATTTATTTCCTTTATCAAGACAATCTAAAAATACAAATGTTTAAATTTAGATGAAAACTAGAAAAATAAAAACTTACTGCTCGTGGTTTACAAAATAACTAACATAATTATAAAAAACATAAAAATTCTTTCTAAAAAATATAAATTGTAAACGTAAATTAATTTTGAAATATGTCAAAAAGACATTAATCAAATGTAGTTAGACTACTTTAATAACTCGATAGATTGGGAAAGAAGTTAGTTAACAGTGTATAAAATAATGATATAAAGATGTAAGTAAATTTGAAGTTATAATTATTAGTAAAAAAAAAAACTGATAGTAATGTAAAACAAGTTGATTTAGAATGTTATAAATATTTTTCTTTTGATACTATTTAGTGAAATTTTAAAAATTAATAAGACCAAATTGTTTATAAAATGCATAAATTAGTAATATCAGATCTCAAAATTAAAGTCAAAGTTAGTAAAAATTACAGTCAAAGTTAGTTAGTCAAAGCCAAAATGTTATTATAAATAATGCTTAGATTATTGATATCAGATCTCTTATTAATACAATTTGATTTTTTTATCCAAACCATTTCTTTAAATTCTCTTTTACGTAAATTTACTTCTCTTTCCAAAATTGTTGCTTCTTGAAAAATGAAAACATGATCCTCATTAATAACATGCTCTGCCAATGCACAAGAAGGGATATTTCTCTTGATATCACTTTTATGAGACTTTAATTTAACTTTAACACCAAAATTAATTAAGTTATTTAAACAAAACAAAAACATTAAAATTGCTACTAAAAATGTCAAAACTTTGAACAGTCTTTATACCAGAACTAAGACTCCGCTAAAAATTATGGAGAGTTCTAATGTTATTTACTCCATACCTTGTAGTACTTGTGGTAAATGTTACATCGGACAGACTTCACGTAACCTATCTCTTAGACTAACGTCTCATAAAAGTGATATCAAGAGAAATATCCCTTCTTGTGCATTGGCAGAGCATGTTATTAATGAGGATCATGTTTTCATTTTTCAAGAAGCAACAATTTTGGAAAGAGAAGTAAATTTACGTAAAAGAGAATTTAAAGAAATGGTTTGGATAAAAAAATCAAATTGTATTAATAAGAGATCTGATATCAATAATCTAAGCATTATTTATAATAACATTTTGGCTTTGACTAACTAACTTTGACTGTAATTTTTACTAACTTTGACTTTAATTTTGAGATCTGATATTACTAATTTATGCATTTTATAAACAATTTGGTCTTATTAATTTTTAAAATTTCACTAAATAGTATCAAAAGAAAAATATTTATAACATTCTAAATCAACTTGTTTTACATTACTATCAGTTTTTTTTTTTTACTAATAATTATAACTTCAAATTTACTTACATCTTTATATCATTATTTTATACACTGTTAACTAACTTCTTTCCCAATCTATCGAGTTATTAAAGTAGTCTAACTACATTTGATTAATGTTTTTTTGACATATTTCAAAATTAATTTACGTTTACAATTTATATTTTTTAGAAAGAATTTTTATGTTTTTTATAATTATGTTAGTTATTTTGTAAACCACGAGCAGTAAGTTTTTATTTTTCTAGTTTTCATCTAAATTTAAACATTTGTATTTTTAGATTGTCTTGATAAAGGAAATAAATTGTCCGAAAGCTCGACAAAAGTTCAAAGTGTTTCACTTCTAATCAGCCCAAAACACATTGACTGCATTCCCCAAAATTATTCTTTATATATATATATATATAATGTTCTTGAACTCCTAAGTGGAGCATAGAGCTTCAGTGAAAACGCGCCATCGGGTTCTATTTTGCGCTAGGGCCTTCACCTCATTCCAACACTTTCCTTGACTTCTTATCTCGTCCATGATGGATCTTCTCCAAGTTTGTGCTGGGCGACCTCTTTTTCTTTTTCCTTGGGGATTCCACTCTAGGGCAGTTTTTGCTATACTGGAACTATCTTTTCTGAGTGTGTGACCTATCCACCCCCACTTTCTGGATTTTATTTCATTTTCTACCCTATTTTGTTGGGTTAGGTGTAGCAGATCTTCGTTTCTGATGGTGTTTGGCCAGAAAATACGCACAATTCTTCGTAGACATTTGTTAACAAAGACCTGTAATTTGTCTGTAAGGGATTTTGTCACTTTCCAGGTTTCACATCCATAGAGTAGAACAGATATAACATTTGACTGGAATATTCGGATCTTTGTCCTTGTAGTATATTCCCCAGACCTCCAAACAGGGTTAAGCATGCTGAATGCTTGTTGAGCTTTTCGTATCCTCATACGAATATCGTTTTCTGTACCTCCGCTTTCTGTTATGACACTTCCAAGATACGTGAAATTTTCCACATTTTCAATCTGCATGTTGTCAATATTAAATAGCGTGTTGTTCCTTGCGTTTATTCTCATGGATTTGGTTTTACTAATATTGATTTTTAAACCTATTTTATTGGCCTCAGTGGATATTGTTTCCAATTGGTCGGCCACATCCTGGAACCTTTGTCCTAACAGGCAGATATCGTCGGCGTATTCCAGATCACTTAGGCGTGTGGTTAACGTCCATCGTATCCCTTTTGTGTCGAAGTCTAGTTTGGAGAGAACATAGTCTAGAGCTATGTTAAACAGAAACGGAGAAAGCACACATCCCTGTCTGACTCCAGTAAGTACGTCAAATTCATCACTGTTGATCCCATTGTGTGTCACGCTGCACGTCGCCTCAGTGTACAGTGACTTTATAATCGAAATTATTTTATGTGAAATGTTTCTTAGCTCTAAAATTTTCCATATAGCAGCATGAGATAGGCTGTCAAAAGCGCGTTCGAAATCAACAAAAACCATGTATAGAGGTGTGTTCCATTCAACCGATTGTTCCATTATTACCCTCACAGTATTAATGTGATCTATGCAGGAAGATTCTGGTCTAAAACCTGCTTGATTTGCTCGAAATTCAACCTTGTTTGTTAATCTTTTATGTACGATGGTCGTAAAAATTTTATTTATGACGGTAAGCAAGGTTATTCCTCTCCAATCTTTGCACAGTGTGAGGTTGCCCTTTTTTGGAAGCTTAATAATGTTACCTTTCTTCCAGCCCGCTGGAATGCGGTTTGTTTCCCACACCTCTCGGACTATGGGGAGCAAAAGTTCAGCGGTTAGATGCGGGTCAGTTTTGAGTAGTTCGGCAGCAATTTTATCGATTCCCGGGGACCTGTTATTTCTCAGAGATTTGATAGCTGTTATTATCTCCGTTTTGGAAGGGGACTCGCAAGATATATGCAAGTCTATATTCTGAGGGTGTTCAACAATTTCATCTGCGTTATCCCTGGGCGTGCCTAGCATCTCCTTAAAGTGCTCTTTCCATCTCTCTACTTGGTCATCCGTTGTAGTAAGTAATTCGCCTGTCTTGGATCTTACAATGTTCGAACAGTTAGGCCCATTTTTTGTTAATCGTCTAGTAATTTGGTACAGCTCTCTAGTCCTGTTGTGTTGTGCAGCTGTTTCTGCTTGTTTTGCCAGTTCTTCAGCCCACCTTCTTTTGTCTCTTCTTGCATTTCTTTTAACTGCTTTATTTAGTGTTTTATATTGTTGTTGTCGGTTCGTTCTTTCTTCTACAGTTCTTGCTTGCAAGATATCTTTTTTTCGTTGTTTTCTTTCCTCGATAAGATTCCAAGTTTCATCTGATATCCATTCCTTTCTATCTTTCTCTTTTTTACCCAGTTTGTCTTCAGCTATTTCTGTCAGAATATTTGCCAAGTCTTCCCAGCTATTTACTTCACGTTCTCTTGTTTTTACTTGAAGCTCCTCCCTAAACATTTGTTTTCCTGGGAGCGTTTTTAATTTGTTTAGATTATATGTGGGTCTGTTGGTGTTTCCTGTGGTTTTGTTTTTTGCCATCTTGATTTTAATGGTACCAAATAACAGATGGTGGTCACTTGCGATGTCTGCTCCTCTTTTATTTCGTACATCAAGAAGGGATGATCTCCATCTTTTTGATATGGCGATGTGGTCTATTTGATTTTCTCTTGTATGACCAGGTGCAGTCCATGTTACCTTGTGAATATTTTTATGTGGGAAGATGGTTCCACCAATAACTAAACGATGATTGCAGCAAAAATTTGTAAAGCGCTCTCCATTTTCATTCATCACTCCCAGGCCATGTTTGCCCATTACGGTTTCTAAATTAATATTGTCTTCTCCAACTTTAGCGTTCATATCGCCCATCACTATTAAGATATCGCCTTTGTTTACTTGTTGGGTCGTTTGTTCTATTTGTTCGTAGAAAATGTCTTTATCTTCGTGGAGAGATGTGTTCGTAGGAGCATAGCACTGAATAACTGTTATCTTGCGGTATATGGTATAAAATCTGGCAGTCATAATTCTGTCCTTAATGGGTTTCCATGAAATGAGGCTTTTTTGGCTTGTTTACTGAGTAGAAGACCCACTCCGCTCTCGTGACTTCCATTTTCTTTACCACTATATAATAGAAGTTCTCCTGTTTGGGTATGATGTTCACCATTGCCCAACCATCTTACTTCCGATAGACCCACAAAGCTCAATTTATATCTGTTTAATTCTTTTACTGCTTGAGCCAGTTTAGAAATCTCATACAGAGTTTTAACATTCCAGCAACCAAATCGTGTCCGTGTTTTCGGTGATGCCAAAGTCGTCAACATTTGATCCGTCCGGTTTGTTTCTACCAAAGTTTCAGTAATAATATAAAATTTAAGATGGTAGGTTATTGGCCTTCCGCACCCGAGTCTGGTGCCGGGGCTGCCGACTTTAGCTTCCAGACAAGCCTCAGGGGGTAGTGGTCCTGGAGGTGGCAACATTTCCTTCGTGCGAGTGCGTGTTTCTTATAGGAGTGCGTGTCAGGTTTGGACGTTCTGAACGTAGTTTGATAGGTTGCGCGACATATACATGCCCCGCTTCCCCCACGCCCAGACGGCCCTTGCCATTCACCCACGGACAAAAGGACTCCAATCTCACGCGGGGTGAGTTGGAGGCGGGTATCGGGGTTTGGTCGTTGAGGGTTAGGTGTCGACAGGATTTCAAGGAAGAGGACAGCGGAATGCTGCTCCTATTAGTCGCCTTTTACGATCAAGTCAGGAGATACTGTGGGTGAATTCTACTGGTGAGTTTAATTTTAATATTAATTCTTTTGTTGATATTGATTTTAGCTTTAAGTTTCATATATATATATATATATATATATATATATATATATATATATATATATATATATATATATATATATATATATATATATATATATATGTATATATATATTTTACATACCAAATAAATGGTGTAAGATCACATCGTTAAATCCTCCGTATATCAATGGGTACCATTTACTACCAATTTCGGGCAGAGAACCATTCTGATGGATGGAACGGTGGACGTTTTTCTTTTGAATATCCTAAGGGATGTTCGAGGAATTCCTCCCATCGTTTCTCCCAACAGTGTGGTGTTGCTTAATGCCCTGGTCTTGTTATGATCAGGATGTTACAAAATGGCGCCCAATAAAACCTGTTTATTCTTTCTCGCGCTTATCCTAGTCAGGATGCAGGAAATAGAAATTTACTTTTAAACTATATTGCAGAATTTTATCGCTAAAAATTTTAAAATATCTTTATTTTACAATTTTAATTTAATTCGTTAGTAGATATTAATATTCACTCTGCTGTTTTTGTCTATTTTCAACATTAATGGCGTAGCTTAAAATACTAGTTTTTACATTTTATTTTTCTTTGATAAATGTTCGTTTTGCTTAATTGCCTATTGCCGGTATTAGCAACCCATATTTAAGGATATCTATAAAATATTTTGTCGCTAATATTTATTATTGCGATACATTTTTAATGTGGTAGTGTATTATAATATACCGTTTGTCCCAAAAATACTAAATTTTCAGGACTTACATTTTCTTATGCTGAATTAATTTTATTTAACTATCTTTAAAACTATCTTTACTATTTTTAAATTTTACTCTCTTTAATTACTTTTGAATTGTAGTTACTATCGTTGTATTCTTTATTCTTCGCCCGCTGTGAATTTCTGTCTTTTTTCTTTTACAACTATCCTCTCAGATTTTTCAACTATCTTCTCGTTGTTAATCATGCCTCTCCCTTTCAATCCCAACCACCTAAAAACGGAGGAATTGGCCTACGAACTCACCATTAGAGGTTCTACAGTGCCCGAAAATGTTGCGGAGCGTAGGAAATCACTGAGAGGGTTGCTTACTGAAGAAAAGAAGACAGCCCCAGAATATAAGTTGACTCCGGCTTTTACGCAGGATGTCAAAGACGCTAAGAAAACGTACCAGGAGTTAAAAACTTTGGTCGAGGGTTTTACTGGTACTAGTGCAACTCCTAGCTATCGGACTATTTCCGATCGTTTTCACCATCTATCCGGAAGAGCACGTCGCATGGCCGCTTCAGATGAAAAGGAAGAGGAGACCAAGCAAAAATTTAAAATAAACGTATCCATCCTTTTTGGCGAGTTGGAGGAAAAACTGGGAAGTCCTCAAGATGAAGAGGAGCCTCAACGCTTCTCTTCTACACCTATTGCCTCTCCTTCCTTTCTTACTGCGTGAAAACCTATTCCCGTGCACAAATGGGGAATAAGAAAATTTTCTGGGGGTACAAACCTCATCCCTTTTCTTGAAAAACTTAATGTCTTAAAACAGTCTAGAGGATGCAAGGATTATGATCTTTTTCTCTCCGCCGGAGATCTTTTCGAAGGCTCTGCCTTCACTTGGTGGCATAACCACTATTTAAAAAAGTCATTTTCTTCTTGGGATGAGTTAGTTTTAGCTTTGAAACAAACCTATCTACCTGACAACTACGATAGAGCCTTATGGGAACAAGTTCGTACTAAACAGCAAGGTCCTGATGAGCCTTTTTTCTCTTTTTTAGCCGATTGTGAGGCACTCTTCAAAACATGTTTCAGAAGCGGAGCGAGTGGAAGAAATTAGGTTAGGCCTTCTTCCTGATTTTGTTATGGGTCTTGCTATGGTCAAAACCCCCACTGTCGCTGATCTCATTAATGCGTGTAAGTGCATAGAAACTTCTCGTGCAATTTGTTCTTCCCGTTCTAAACAGTCCACGTCCTTACCTCAAAGATTCAGAGAAACATGTTCTTTGAACCTAATTTGCTGGAATTGCCGAACTAAAGGACACGTCTATCAGGATTGCAAATCCGAAGCTACTATTTTCTGTTACGGCTGTGGAAGAGAGCGTGTTACAAAGGCGAGGTGTCCGAAATGTTCTAACGTTCAAAAAAACGACCATACTGGCGTCACCATCAACCCGCCAGCACTATCTTCCACCCCACAACAAGGAAGACCCGCGGACCAACCCAGCGCATCCCGTCATTAACCGATGAATCTCTACCTTCACTTACAACTCTCTCTTCACCTGTTATCTCTGACGACCTAACTTTTTACCCAAATAACCTAAATTCAAACATATCTTCACCATGTGTTATTCCCTCTTCCCTCATGGTCAATCCACCTCTCTCTACCGTTACTCCAGTATCTTTGGCACATACGTCTCAAATCAGTCGAACTTTGTCTACAAATCCTCTTTTAAATGTTCGTGAACATGACAACCCTCCTTATCTTTCAGTCAGTATTTTAGACGACTCTATTTCTGCTCTTATTGACTCTGGTTCTAACGTGTAAATTTTTGGTTCTAAAGCCCTTTATCTATTAAAAAAATTTGAATTGCAGATTAGTTATGACGTTGCAATACACTTAACGACAGCTGACGGTAGCCTACAAGATGCCATTGGCTTTGTTCACGTTCCCGTTACTTTACAGAACACCACACATTCCTTATAATTTTTAGTTGTTCCCTCCATATCACATAAAATCATCTTAGGTATGGATTTTATCCGTCTTTTTGGTTTATCTTTTAATTTTTCCAGTACTATTTTAGCTCCAATAATTTTTCAACTTGCGTTATTAATACGATTTCTGATAGATGCACATTATCTCCTTCTCAACTCGCTCAATTAGATTCGATCATTTCTCTATTCAAAGAAATAGCTCCAGAGGACTCTATTGGTCGAACAACCCTTTATACTCACCACATCGACACCGGAAATGCAAAGCCAGTAAAACAAAGGCAATACCCTCTATTGCCTGCAATGCAGAAAATCCTCAATGAAGGTGTTGACGAAATGCTGAAACTAAAGGTTATTCAACCCTTACACACTCCAACTCCTTGGATGAGTCCTCTATGGCTCGTTAAAAAGAAGAACGGCACACATCCCGTCTGTTTTGATGGTAGGAAGCTGAATTCTATAACTCTTCCGGACAGTTATCCAATGCCCCTTATCGACTCTATTATCTCTAAAGTTCGTGATGCTAGGTATATAACATCCATTGATTTACGACATGCTTTCTATCAAATTCCTCTCGACGAGGAGTCTAAGATCAAAACCGCTTTTTCTATTCCAAATCGTGGAGTATTTTGCTTTAATGTTCTTCCCTTTGGTCTAAATAATTCCGCACAAGCAATGTGCAGATTAATCGACATGGTAATCGGTCCCAAACTTGACCCCTATGTCTTTTACTACGTTGATGACATTATTGTGGTGACTCCAGATTTTGAGACTCACCTTTAAGTACTCTCCTCGCTGTTTAGACAACTGAAACTTGCCAATTTGACCATCAATTTTGATAAATGTCAATTTTGTAGACCATCTCTTAAGTTCCTAGGATTCATTGTCGATGAAAAAGGTGTTAAAACAGATCCTGAGAAAATCGATTCTATTTTAGAATACCCTGTACCTCAGAATACCACACAGATCAGACGCCTTATCGGTTTGATCGGGTATTATCGTAGATTTCTCCCTAACTTTAGCTCTGTTTGTTCTCCAATTTCGGATTTGTTAAAAGGAAAAAAGAAAGGACAGCCCATATCATGGACTAAAGAGGCTGATTCAGCTTTTCATGAGATAAGAAACCTTCTCACTCGTGCTCCTGTTCTTGCTAGTCCTGATTTCTCAAAGAAATTTTATATTGCCTGCGATGCATGTGACTCTGGAATTGGGTCAGTCCTGTTTCAAAAAGAGGATGGTTTTGAGCACCCCATCGCTTATTTTAGCAAAACTCTCAACAAATGCCAACGCAAGTACAGCACGACCGAGAAAGAACTTTTGGCCATCCTCCTATCAGTCAAAAAATTTAGAGGTATATCGAAGGCACAGTTTTTTGCGTAATTTCTGACCACGCTTCACTTCAGTGGCTTTTCACTATGAAAAACCCTTCTCCTCGTCTAGCTAGATGGATAATGAAGTTATCTTCTTATAAGTTTGACATAGTGCATCGTAGCGGTTCTCTTAATGTCGTTGCTGATTCCCTTTCCAGAATTCCAGAAAATGCCACAGAAGTTTCAGTTCTCAATCTGTCTAATCTCACTAGAGACAATTGGTATAACACCTTAATAAAGATGGTTACCAATGACCCACATAAATATCCTTCTCTTAAAGTTGAAAATAATATCTTATATAAGCATGTCTTCTCTCGTTCCAAATTCTGCGATTCCTCTCCGGATTGGAAAATTTTTGTTCCCTCCACACACAGAAAATCTATCCTCCATATGTACCACAACGAACCTACAGCAGGTCATTTAGGTGTATCCAAAACCCTTGGCAGAATTTCCGAATTGTACTATTGGCCTAAAATGAGGCAATATGTTTCAAAATATGTCTCTAAATGCAAAGTTTGCGCTTCGTGTAAATCATCAAATTTACCCCCAGCAGGCCGAATGGGTAAATACAGGGACATCAACTACCCCTTTCAGTTCCTCTCAGCTGACCTTCTAGGTCCTTATACTCGATCTAAGAAGGGTAATCGATATCTTTTGGGCGTTGTAGATTGGTTCACCAAGTTTATCTTAGTACAACCCATGTCCTCAGCGACGTCTGCTGGCATCGTGAAATTTATTGAAAATCAGGTCTTCCTAATCTTCGGTGTCCCGCAGATTTTTGCTGCTGACAATGGCCCTCAGTTCATTTCTAAGGAATTTAAGGACCTTATGAAACGATACAATGTACAGAAAATCTGGTACAATGCCAGATATTTTCCCCAGATTAATCCAACTGAGAGAGTAAACAAAACTATCGTAACAGCTATTCGTTCTTTTATTCAAGACAACCATAAAGACTGGGATAAAGACATATTTAAGATAGCCCAGGCAATCAGGCTCGCAAAACATGATGTTACCAAATTTTCTCCCTCTTTCCTAACTTTTGCCAGGAATATTCCAACTGACGGTTCCTTTTACGGAAGCATTGAGGATAGGGCAAATAATTCGGTAAATATTAACAACAGACCTTTTCTCTCCCTTGCCTCCAGAAAACTTGACCCCTATCTTCGATGAAGTCCAAAAAAGAATTCGTCATTCCTACACTACCAATAGGGATCGTTATAACTTACGTAGAAGGCCCTCTCCGACTTATTCCCCTGGAATGAAAGTCTGGAAAAGAAATTTTGTCTTGTCTAAAGCTGTTGATAATTTTACCTCAAAACTTGCTCCGAAATTTGTTCCTTGCATTATTGACAAAGTTATTTCTTCCACTGTTTATGCTGTCAAGGATCTTAATGGTGTTGACTTAGGGAATTTCCACATCAGAGATTTAAAACCTGATGAAACAGATTGTGACGACATTGATGATGATGACGTTGATAACGCTACAGACATCGATAATAATTGATTTTGTCTTTTCTTATATTTAAGAGACGTTTTCCACATCTTTATTTTAACAACATTTCTGTCAATTTTTTTTGTAATCAATTTTTTGAGGTTCATAATTTGTATCTTTTTATCGTGCATTTTTCACGATTGTGATTCCTGAATACGCGTTATCTTGAGTTTGAGCCACCACCAGATTCGATCCTTTCCATGTTTGGAACTATCTTAGCGTATATTAATTATTACTACTCTCTTTTCGAAACACAAATGTTATTATGCAGCCGTCCCAGGTGACACCTTTTGTGTAATTCCATGGCGTTTTGAAATAATTTTAATAGTTTTTAGAAAACTATTACCCTCAGGTCGTAAATACTTCCTGAAGTTAAACGTGCATTATGCATATATAGTTTTTTTTTTCAACTTCTGCGTAATCATGTCTTCAGCTTCAATAGGAAAATTTTATGACACCTTTTACCAATTTTCTTTTTCATGAACCTTCGATTTTTTTGCTTGCATGGCGCCTTGGCACTCTTGAAATATCTCATTACAATTTGAGCTTCAACTACTTTCATCTCAACACCCACCAAAACATCTTATTTTATTTATTTTTTTATATATTGTGAATACTTTAAATATTTCAAGAGTCTTCTTTTGTTTTATTGACATTGTTTGTTATTGGCTCTTAATATCAGACTTTTAAATTATGTTTAAAACAATTAGCGTCTCTTTGCAAAGACAATGACGTCGACTTTGCAAAGTAACAAGACACTTACTCAACACACACACTACACATTACTCCCTTGACTTAGTAATAAGTTATACAATTACGTGGCTAAAGGTTCTAGTTCTAAACCAAAGCCAGAATCAGAGAAAAAAAAATTATGTTGATTCGTTATCATTCTTCTTTATCTTTTCTAAGTTCATTGTTCCATTTTTTATCTATGATTATAACCTTGACTTGTCTAAACTTTTGTGGCAGTTTATCTAGTACATCTTTATTTTACTATCAATAAAATTTTGTTTATCTCATATTACCGTACCTCCATTTTTATTGATAGGCTGAATAATATGTTGTGCTTCCTGCCTAACTTTTGCTTTGACCTAGGGGCGCTTTACTTTACTCCAAAGGCGCATCCCTTATTATTTATTTTATTTATAATTGTAAGTTTAAATTTTAGCTTTTAGTATTAATTAGGTATACCTACACAATTTGTTAAATATTAATTCAGCTTATTTTTAGTTATTAATACAATGCTTTATTCTTTTTCTTCGAATGAAGGTATCTGCAGCAAAAGTTCAGAGAACAAGGCTTAACTAGCTGGTTAGCGTCATTTCTTTTTACAGTTGAATTTTATAGTACAGCTATTAGCAACAATTTTCTATTGCTGGTTCAAATATTTATATTTAACTTTAATAACTTGATTTGTGCTAAATATTGTCTCTCTCTCTCTTTCTCTCTTTCAAATCAACTATTTCTTCTTCTTGTTTTCTTTTTAATATTATCTTAAATATAATTACCCTACTTATTCATTCTTCTTCTGCTTCTTCTTCTTTTCACGTCTCGAGGTTTTTATCAACATTTTTTTTCTGCCATTCTTACTTGTCATCCTTCTTCTTATTCACATTTTTTTTTACAACTATTCTTCTTCTTTTATGAAAAAAATTTTTTCAAGTCACTGTGAAAAAATTTTCCGGTACCTTTGGGGGTGTGTAACGTTTCAATCAGCCGATTGAACGCTACACCAAGCTCCGCTTGGTATTTGTCCCTCGGACTATATATTTCTAGAAGCGACCCTACTACCGTCAAGTCAATTAGTACATCTCTTCGAAGCTATTTAATGCGATAAAAATTTGTACTAGCTCTCTTTTGCCATTGCCACGTAAATCAGGCACAATATTGGCATACATTATCGTGTTTGTGTGTAGGCCGTTAAACAATGGCCCCTACCTCGGGAAGAAGATTTTAATCAAGCACCTGGAAAAGAAAACCTTCTACCGCTACCTTGGAGAGCGAATTAGCTTACAACCGTATCCTGATGCAGTAGAATAAATTAAACAAGACAGCCCTACAGAGACAAGACAGCCCAACAACGTAGCCCTAGACTTCCCTTAACTGCCGGCGACGACAAATTCTACAGGGATTGGGGACCCCCTTTAGGAACTGTGACGGAAGGACTTAAAGCTGAGTAAATTTTTACCTTTATAACTTTTGTACCGATTACCAGCGGGGTCTCGGTCACGGGCTTGGAAAATTAACTTGGTTATCAGTATACAATAAAAATGATTTTTGTTAAGTTTTTTTTTATATTTCAATAAACAGCGTATTTAAAAATGATTAGGTAGACTTTTTATTTCCTGTACCTTTTCTGGGATGGGTGTGAAGGAAGAATGAACAGGGAACGAACCCAGGGCTGAGCAGTCGGGCAGAGCACCATTTTAATGGATGGAACGGTGGACGTTTTTCTTTTGAATATCCTAAGGGATGTTCGAGGAATTCCTCCCATCGTTCTCCCAACAGTGTGGTGTTGCTTAATGCCCTGGTCTTGTTATGATCAGGATGTTACAAGATTATTAATTGTTAGGGCTGATCTACAAGCCACATTAAGTTTAATATTGTTAATGTTATTACCAAAGCTATTTTCAACACTTTTCAGAATCCTTGTTAACCCCGGAGTGATATCACTGAAGTATGGTAATGAAAAATATTTGTTTATATGAGTATCCGCGACTGGGTTGCCATTTAAGACATGAGGATCAGCATTGTTAGTCGCGACGGAAGGTGAAGTACCCTCGTTTTGGACAGTGTTAAACAAAATCTTATTTACTAATGGTGTTGGATAAGCTTTTGAAATAAAAAGTTTCTGTAGGATTTGTAGGTTTTTTGTATGAAAAGAAGGATCTGATAATTTTATTACTCTATTTTTCATCTGTTTGACTAAATTGACTTTGGTAGAATTATTGTGGTAAGAGTGGTAGTTAAGGTATCTACCAGAATGGGTCGGTTTTTGATACCAATCTATTTTAATGTTGTTATTTTCCCTGATCATCCTTATGTCGAGAAAGGGGACGGACCAATTACCATCTTCCCTCTCTATAGTGAGCTGGATATAGGGGTCATAACTATTAAAGGTGTTTAATAGTTCATCTACCTTGTCATTGGGTATAGCCAAGATGATATCATCAACATATTTTTTAATAAATGGAATTTGAAAGGATAATAATGGAATGACAGAGTCTAACACATAATCCATAACGTAAGTTGCAATTATAGGAGAAATCTTTGCTCCCATAGGGGTACCAAAAGTTTGTTGATAGAATTTTCCATTAAATGAGAAGTAGGTGTTATTAAAGAGAAATTCGACGATGCTGATGAATCTGTCATAAGACATGGAACAACAACCTCTAATACGGTCCCAATTGACCTCTATTGATATCAAACAAATTCCTAGATGAACGTTGCTGAATAAGGATACAACGTCAAGGCTAACGAGGATATAATTTGATGGTAGTATGTAACCATTATACTTATTTACCATCTCAAAAGAATTTTTAATATAATACTGAATTTCATAATCATATGCATTAGTAAGGATGTCAGTAACAAAAGCTGATATATTTTCAGTGGGAGTTCCAATGGAAGCTACTATGGGACGAACCGATAGTGTTTGTCAGATTTAATTGAAAAAAATATTTTATTATATCTAATAGATTGAATATGTGAAAATTGCAGCCAATCATATTCCGAGGTTGATCTAATGATTTCGGTTTTTTGTTCAGTAAGTGACTTTTCTAACTGTTTGAGAACTTTATGATTGGTTGCAATCTCAACATTTAAAAGTTTGCTATCTAACCTGATAAGCTGTTGGCATCCCTGCAATTGAAAGAAACCATTTCTGTGTATATAGTTTTGAACAGAGGAGGTGGCATGAACAATGTGTTTTGGTGTTATACCTTTAGAACGACATGACAATAAAAAAAGTCTCCGATTCCTTTCTTTTGCTAGTCTGATATTAGTTTTCTGGTAATCCTTGAGCAACCTCAACGCCTCAGCACCATAATTAACCGGTATGTTGTTATAGAACCCCATGTTCCTCTAAAAAAAAACAAGAAATTTAATCTTTGCAGATAAGTTAAATAGTAAACTCTTAAATATTGGGGAAATCTGCAAGAAAGACTCTAATGAGTATCAATTGTTTCGCCGAACGTCTTCGCCAAAGAGAATTAATTTGGCTTCTTCAGGGCTGAAAGAGAAGAAATTATAATTAGCTACCATATATTACCTATTAAAAAAAACACTGGAGATCTTACCGTAACTTAGAATTGTAGAGTTAGGATGTTAAAAAAACTAGCTAGTAACAACATAGTGGTTTTTTGTTACTGTTAGAAAAAGTTACTGTTTTAAATGTATGGTAGCTGTGACCTTGAGACGCAAAAGTGTACCCAAGGGGAGCCGAAAAAACCAATGCAACTACATTTTAAAGGAATTAAATTCTTTGAGTTGTCGGCAATAACTAAATTTTTGATTGTTGAAAAGTTCACATGTCAGGTTCTGTTTTACCAGAACGCATGCGCTGACATGTCAAAGTAGTTCTTATGATTATTTCTAATGTCGTTAAGGTTCATTGGTGTAACAAAATGAAGTTAATTACCAGTTTAGGGTAATATTACTATTTTAAACATAAAATCCTTTATAAAAGGTATATTTGTTAAAATCACTTGCTTCCGCACAGTCATGATGTTAACTTGTCAGATAGAGCTCATTGGTACAGGAAATTTTTCCTCGTGGATTTAATTATTATTTTAGATTTTTCTTATTAAAAATTGTTTTATATAGTATATAGGGTGAGGCAGATAACTGGCCTATTAGAAATATCTCGAGAATTAAAGGCAACAGAATCATGAAAATTCGAATAAAGGGGTTTTGAAGGATGATCTATTAAATGAAAATATTTTCATCTCTTTGCAACTTCCGGCTATACGGGAAGTTGCTTATAACTTCGTTTTTTTTAAATGGGACACCCTGTATATATTTACATTTTTGGATTCTCTTCGATGTTTCCTCTCTTAAAATGTATGGTTTTGTAATATTATACAGGGTGCTTTAAAAGATAATTACATTTTTTTATTAATTTCGTAGCAATATTCACACCCTGTAGAATTGTAGTAGTTTGACATTTAAAACTCTACTTACGTTCAAATAATTTTTAATATGCTTTACTATTGTTAAGAATCATTAGTATAGCTAAATTTTTAATTTTAGTATACAGGGTTGGTCGAAACTCGGAATGAGTATTTTCTGAATTTTCTTAAATGGAACACCCTGTATTTTTGTATTGTAGTGAAATGATATTTTATAGTTCTTTTTTATTTCTTAAGCATTCCCTATACCTAACTGATTTAATTTGTGAGTTATTGGTGATTCAAGCTAAACATTAATTGAAAAAAAATACGTAAAATTTTATTAGGTTGGCCGTGAAAATACTCAATCCCAAATAGTTTTTCAGAAATAAATACATATTAATCCAGACTGGTCCTTAAAATTACCAATAATGGTTTAGCTATCAAAATACCTACATAGTTAAAATTGTTGGTGCGATTAACAATTAAGCACAAATTAAAGCAGTTAGGTATAGGGAATGCTTAAGAAATAAAAATGTACTATAAAATATAATTTCATTACAATACTAAAATACAGGGTGTTCCATTTAAGAAAACTCAGAAAATACTGATTCCGAGTTGCGACCAACCCTGTATACTAAAATTAAAAATTTAGCTATACTAATGATTCTTAACAATAGTAGAGTATATTAAAAATCATTTGAACGTAAGTAGAGTTTTAGATGTCAAACTACTACAATTCTACAGGGTGTTAATTTTGCTACGAAATTAATAAAAAAACGTAATTATCTTTTAAAATACCCTGTATAATAATACAAAACCTCATATATTAAGAAAGAAGACATCGAACAGAATCTAAAAATGTAAAAATGTACAGGGTGTCCCATTTAAAAAAACGAAGTTATAAGCAACTTCCGGTATAACCGGAAGTTGCAAAGAGATGAAAATATTTTCATTTAATAGATCATCCTTCAAAACCCCTTTATTCCAGTTTTCATGATTCTGTTGCCTTTAGTTCTCGAGCTATTTCTAATAGGCCCTTTATTTGCCTCACCCTGTATTGTTCATGTGTTGTTATTATAATATCTTATTGAGATGTATATAAGAAAAGCAAGGAAATGTTATCTTTTTTTTTATTAATTAATGAAAATTATTATTTAAGTAGGTTAGTTATTAATGGATAAATCAGTCAAGTTAGTTCTCTGTGATGTTACACTGTTCTTGGTATCGGATTTAAGTAAGAAGTGGTATATATCGCTTAGATTCTTAATGTCACTCTTAACATTGATGAAGAAATCGTTAAGGAAAATATATGACATTTCAATGAACTCTCTTTTTGATTTATTGTTCCCGCGGTGGAGAATTGTAGTGTTAGTATAGTCCATGAGATGACCAGTGGAATGGACATGTTTGGCTAAAGCACAACGGTCAGGGTGAAGTCGAGAATCACTTTTGTGTAGTGTAATACGTGATTTCAATAATTGAGAGGTTTGACCGATGTAGGAATTGTTGCAAGAGAGGCATGGAATGTTGTCGACAATGTTACTAAGCATATCTATAGGTGTCTTATCATTGATCTTAGACTAAAGACTATTAATTGTTAGGGCTGATCTACAAGCCACATTAAGTTTAATATTGTTATTGTTATTACCAAAGCTATTTTCAACACTTTTCAGAATCCTTGTTAACCCCGGAGTGATATCACTGAAGTATGGTAATGAAAAATATTTGTTTATATGAGTATCCGAGACTGGGTTGCCACTTAAGACATGAGGATCAGCATTGTTAGTCGCGACGGAAGGTGAAGTACCCTCGTTTTGGATAGTGTTAAACAAAATCTTATTTACTAATGGTGTTGGATAAGCTTTTGAAATGAAAAGTTTCTGTAGGATTTGTAGGTTTTTTGTATGAAAAGAAGGATCTGATAATTTTATTACTCAAACAGAAGAAAAAAAAAAAAAAAAGAGAAAACAAAATAATGGTCTGTGTCCATTGAACTGGCAAGAACCACAAGTTCTTAACGAGCAGGGAACCATGTTGCCCTTTGAGCACTCCTAGCACATTTCATCTTGTAACATCGACTTGGAGTCGCTACAAATATCATTTAAGTATTATGTAAACCATTAATATCGATGTAACTTTTTTCAAAAAGTTGCTAGTTTCTTTTACGAAGCAGAACGCACTGAGGATGATCTGATTCAGATTGAAAACGTTTTGCAAATCCTTTTGGAGGACTTTTATGTTTTTTAATAAAACTTTTTATACCAATATACAAAAGAAGTTTTTACTTCTGTATGGTTTATTACTCTATTTTTCATCTGTTTGACTAAATTGACTTTGGTAGAATTATTGTGGTAAGAGTGGTAGTTAAGCTATCTACCAGAATGGGTCGGTTTTTGATACCAATCTATTTTAATGTTGTTATTTTCCCTGATCATCCTTATGTCGAGAAAGGGGACGGACCAATTACCATCTTCCCTCTCTATAGTGAACTGGATGTAGGGTTCATAACTATTGAAGGTGTTTAATAGTTCATCTACCTTGTCATTGGGTATAGCCAAGATGATATCATCAACATATTTTTTAATAAATTGAATTTGAAAGGATAATAATGGAATGACAGAGTCTAACACATAATCCATAACGTAAGTTGCAATTATAGGAGAAATCTTTGCGCCCATAGGGGTACCAAAAGTTTGTTGATAGAATTTTCCATTAAATGAGAAGTAGGTGTTATTAAAGAGAAATTCGACGATGCTGATGAATCTGTCATAAGACATGGAACAACAACCTCTAATACGGTCCCAATTGACCTCTATTGATATCAAACAAATTCCTAGATGAACGTTGCTGAATAAGGATACAACGTCAAGGCTAACGAGGATATAATTTGATGGTAGTATGTAACCATTATACTTATTTACCATCTCAAAAGAATTTTTAATGTAATACTGAATTTCATAATCATATGCATTAGTAAGGATGTCAGTAACAAAAGCTGATATATTTTCAGTGGGAGTTCCAATGGAAGCTACTATGGGACGAACCGATAGTGTTGGTTTGTGGATTTTTGGCAAAGCATAAAACTTTGCAATGTTCCCATTATAACCCAGGCAACCAAGTGACGTCATATAACGTTGAGGAAACGTCAGTTTTTGGTTGAATATAACACGTGTTTGAACATTACGTCATATAGACGTCTTTTGTAGGTGATTTTAAATACATAAGATTAATGACGTTAAAATTACGTTTAAAAAACGTTTTAATTTCAGACAGCGTAAGTCTGATGTCACAAAATTGGGAGGAGCTTGCTTGTTTGTATTGACTCAAAACAATTTCGTTTAGTTATGTTCCAACAATTTCGCTAAATGTTCATAACTCATAAGAAATTTCTCATTTATTGTTTATGCGGTTTGTGTCTTGTGTGATAAAATAAGACTTTTCATTTAGATATTTAGTTGAAGAAACGTGTTAATTAAGAGATGTTTATGCGTTTTTGCTCAGTGAGTTAGTTTAATGCAGTAATTCTTCTTGACAACTATTTGAGGTTATGTTTATTTGTTTTTAATTAAGCGTTAAATGAAGATATTAAGACAGCGTTAAATTAAGATATTAACTATGCTGGATAATTTGTTAATAAATTATTTATTAGTTTCATATATATGTTGTTTCAGTTTTGACACAGTAAGTAGGTATATATAACTAGTGAAAGTTCTATAATGTGAGGGCTGGTACAATCATGCAGAATCAATGTTGCTTCTAGCGCACAAGCGATCTTAAACAAGTGGTAGTATATCTTCGACACATGGGAAGTAGGCCTATAGGTCTCTTGTTACCTATTTTTATACTATTTTGAAACATCTGAAAAGGTCACTTTTTGAAAGTATTAAAGACGTGATTTTATCGACGTATAAAGGTCGTCATCTTTTTGACGTTGGAAAATCGTCACGATCTCGACGTGAAAAAAACGTAGATACGATTACGTTTTAAAATCGTCACCATTATGACGTCAAATCGATGAGACAAATACACGTGGCTTTCAACGTCAGTACTACGTCATAGAAACACGTCAATTGGTCATTTTTATGACGTGTTATCTACGTTTTAAAAACGTCGTTTGGTTGCTTGGGAAGTTGTTAATTTTTTCTTAGTGTTACGGTCAATCTCATTGGAAGAGGCTAAGGATGCGATTAATGTATTGCATTTCCTTTGTAGAGAAGAAGTGGGATTGGATGTAAGTGAAGTGTAAGATCTATCGTTTTCAATGAGAGAAGAACAAAGTTGTAAGTAGTGAGTTCTTTCCAAGATGACTGTAACATTGCCTTTGTCTGCTTTTGTCACCAAAAGCTCAGTATTGGATTTAAGAAATTTTCTAGTTTTAGTATATAAGTTATGAAAAAAAGTATTAGATGGTTTAGAAGTATTCAAAATGTGATTAGTGATAATGTTGGTGGTTCTTGACCGGATTAAGTTTTGCTCTAATTCAGATGGCAATGATGAAATTATGTATTCCAAATCTGCTAACAGTGTTTTTACTTGAAAATCTTTTCCTAACTTTGGTTCGATGCTAAATTTATTTCCTAATGCCAAGAAACCTAGAATATCATCAGGAATAGTTGAGGTAGATAAATTTTTTATCCATTTTGGATCAGTTTTGAGAACAGATTTGCAACAAGACTGATATAGTTAGTCAATTTTTTTGATATTGTCAGATTTAATTGAAAAAAATATTTTATTATATCTAATAGATTAAATATGTGAAAATTGCAGCCAATCATATTCCGAGGTTGATCTAATGATTTCGGTTTTTTGTTCAGTAAGTGACTTTTCTAACTGTTTGAGAACTTTATGATTGGTTGCAATCTCAACATTTAAAAGTTTGCTATCTAACCTGATAAGCTGTTGGCATCCCTGCAATTGAAAGAAACCATTTCTGTGTATATAGTTTTGAACAGAGGAGGTGGCATGAACAATGTGTTTTGGTGTTATACCTTTAGAACGACATGACAATAAAAAAAGTCTCCGATTCCTTTCTTTTGCTAGTCTGATATTAGTTTTCTGGTAATCCTTGAGCAACCTCAACGCCTCAGCACCATAATTAACCCGTATGTTGTTATAGAACCCCATGTTCCTCTAAAAAAAAGAAATTTAATCTTTGCAGATAAGTTAAATAGTAAACTCTTAAATATTGGGGAAATCTGCAAGAAAGACTCTAATGAGTATCAATTGTTTCGCCGAACGTCTTCGCCAAAGAGAATTAATTTGGCTTCTTCAGGGCTGAAAGAGAAGAAATTATAATTAGCTACCATATATTACCTATTAAAAAAAAACACTAGAGATCTTACCGTAACTTAGAATTGTAGAGTTAGGATGTTAAAAAAACTAGCTAGTAACAACATAGTGGTTTTTTGTTACTGTTAGAAAAAGTTACTGTTTTAAATGTATGGTAGCTGTGACATTGAAACGCAAAAGTGTACCCAAGGGGAGCCGAAAAAAGCAATGCAACTACATTTTAAAGGAATTAAATTCTTTGAGTTGTCGGCAATAACTAAATTTTTGATTGTTGAAAAGTTCACATGTCAGGTTCTGTTTTACCAGAACGCATGCGCTGACATGTCAAAGTAGTTCTTATGATTATTTCTAATGTCGTTAAGGTTCATTGGTGTAACAAAATGAAGTTAATTACCAGTTTAGGGTAATATTACTATTTTAAACATAAAATCCTTTATAAAAGGTATATTTGTTAAAATCACTTGCTTCCGCACAGTCATGATGTTAACTTGTCAGATAGAGCTCATTGGTACCTCGGGCGAAAAACATTGGATATCTTAATCATCCATGTTATAATTCACATCTTTGTCATATGTTCCGATGACGGATCAATTGTAAAGGGTTTTTACCCTGTTATTTTTACTTTGGTGGCTTGCATGTAGATTCTAAGATTGCACTAATGATGATCGGTCAACCGATCTAAAACTAGTTCTGTCTTTGATGTAGCCCTGTATAGGGATTTTAACAAATATACCTTTTATAAAGGATTCTATGTTTTTGTAATGGTATGCAGCCAACTACAGGAAATTTTTCCTCGTGGATTTAATTATTATTTTAGATTTTTCTTATTAAAAATTGTTTTATATAGTATATAGGGTGAGGCAGATAACTGGCCTATTAGAAATATCTCGAGAATTAAAGGCAACAGAATCATGAAAATTGGAATAAAGGGGTTTTGAAGGATGATCTATTAAATGAAAATATTTTCATCTCTTTGCAACTTCCGGCTATACGGGAAGTTGCTTATAACTTCGTTTTTTTAAATGGGACACCCTGTATATATTTACATTTTTGGATTCTCTTCGATGTTTCCTCTCTTAAAATGTATGGTTTTGTAATATTATACAGGGTGCTTTAAAAGATAATTACGTTTTTTTATTAATTTCGTAGCAACATTCACACCCTGTAGAATTGTAGTAGTTTGACATTTAAAACTCTACTTACGTTCAAATAATTTTTAATATGCTTTACTATTGTTAAGAATCATTAGTATAGCTAAATTTTTAATTTTAGTATACAGGGTTGGTCGAAACTCGGAATGAGTATTTTCTGAATTTTCTTAAATGGAACACCCTGTATTTTTGTATTGTAGTGAAATGATATTTTATAGTTCTTTTTTATTTCTTAAGCATTCCCTATACCTAACTGATTTAATTTGTGAGTTATTGGTGATTCAAGCTAAACATTAATTGAAAAAAAATACGTAAAATTTTATTAGGTTGGCCGTGAAAATACTCAATCCCAAATAATTTTTCAGAAATAAATACATATTAATCCAGACTGGTCCTTAAAATTACCAATAATGGTTTAGCTATCAAAATACCTACATAGTTAAAATTGTTGGTGCGATTAACAATTAAGCACAAATTAAAGCAGTTAGGTATAGGGAATGCTTAAGAAATAAAAATATACCATAAAATATAATTTCATTACAATACTAAAATACAGGGTGTTCCATTTAAGAAAACTCAGAAAATACTCATTCCGAGTTTCGACCAACCCTGTATACTAAAATTAAAAATTTAGCTATACTAATGATTCTTAACAATAGTAGAGTATATTAAAAATCATTTGAACGTAAGTAGAGTTGTAGATGTCAAACTACTACAATTCTACAGGGTGTTAATTTTGCTACGAAATTAATAAAATAAACGTAATTATCTTTTAAAATACCCTGTATAATAATACAAAACCTCATATATTAAGAAAGAAGACATCGAACAGAATCTAAAAATGTAAAAATGTACAGGATGTCCCATTTAAAAAAACGAAGTTATAAGCAACTTCCGGTATAACCGGAAGTTGCAAAGAGATGAAAATATTTTCATTTAATAGATCATCCTTCAAAACCCCTTTATTCCAGTTTTCATGATTCTGTTGCCTTTAGTTCTCGAGATATTTCTAATAGGCCCTTTATTTGCCTCACCCTGTATTGTTCATGTGTTGTTATTATAATATCTTATTGAGATGTATATAAGAAAAGCAAGGGAATGTTATCTTTTTTTTATTAATTAATGAAAATTATTATTTAAGTAGGTTAGTTATTAATGGATAAACCAGTCAAGTTAGTTCTCTGTGATGTTACACTGTTCTTGGTATCGGATTTAAGTAAGAAGTGGTATATATCGCTTAGATTCTTAATGTCACTCTTAACATTGATGAAGAAATCGTTAAGGAAAATATATGACATTTCAATGAACTCTCTTTTTGATTTATTGTTCCCGCGGTGGAGAATTGTAGTGTTAGTATAGTCCATGAGATGACCAGTGGAATGGACATGTTTGGCTAAAGCACAACGGTCAGGGTGAAGTCGAGAATCACTTTTGTGTAGTGTAATACGTGATTTCAATAATTGAGAGGTTTGACCGATGTAGGAATTGTTGCAAGAGAGGCATGGAATGTTGTCGACAATGTTACTAAGCATATCTATAGGTGTCTTATCATTGATCTTAGAATAAAGACTATTAATTGTTAGGGCTGATCTACAAGCCACATTAAGTTTAATATTGTTATTGTTATTACCAAAGCTATTTTCAACACTTTTCAGAATCCTTGTTAACCCCGGAGTGATATCACTGAAGTATGGTAATGAAAAATATTTGTTTATATGAGTATCCGAGACTGGGTTGCCACTTAAGACATGAGGATCAGCATTGTTAGTCGCGACGGAAGGTGAAGTACCCTCGTTTTGGACAGTGTTAAACAAAATCTTATTTACTAATGGTGTTGGATAAGCTTTTGAAATGAAAAGTTTCTGTAGGATTTGTAGGTTTTTTGTATGAAAAGAAGGATCTGATAATTTTATCACTCTAACAAAAGAAAAAAAAACAAAATAATGGTCTGTGTCTATTGAACTGGCAAGAACCACAAGTTCTTAACGAGCAGGGAACCATGTTGCCCTTTGAGCACTCCTAGCACATTTCATCTTGTAACATCGACTTGGAGTCGCTACAAATATCATTTAAGTATTATGTAAACCATTAATATCGAAGTAACCTTTTTCAAAAAGTTGCTAGTTTCTTTTACGAAGCAGAACGCACTGAGGATGATCTGATTCAGATTGAAAACGTTTTGCAAATCCTTTTGGAGGACTTTTATGTTTTTTAATAAAACTTTTTATACCAATATACAAAAGAAGTTTTTACTTCTGTATGGTTTATTACTCTATTTTTCATCTGTTTGACTAAATTGACTTTGGTAGAATTATTGTGGTAAGAGTGGTAGTTAAGGTATCTACCAGAATGGGTCGGTTTTTGATACCAATCTATTTTAATGTTGTTATTTTCCCTGATCATCCTTATGTCGAGAAAGGGGACGGACCAATTACCATCTTCCCTCTCTATAGTGAACTGGATGTAGGGGTCATAACTATTGAAGGTGTTTAATAGTTCATCTACCTTGTCATTGGGTATAGCCAAGATGATATCATCAACATATTTTTTAATAAATGGAATTTGAAAGGATAATAATGGAATGATAGAGTCTAACACATAATCCATAACGTAAGTTGCAATTATAGGAGAAATCTTTGCTCCCATATGGGTACCAAAAGTTTGTTGATAGAATTTTCCATTAAATGAGAAGTAGGTGTTATTAAAGAAAAATTCGACGATGCTGATGAATTTGTCATAAGACATGGAACAACAACCTCTAATACGGTCCCAATTGACCTCTATTGATGTCAAACAAATTCCTAGATGAACGTTGCTGAATAAGGATACAACGTCAAGGCTAACGAGGACATAATTTGATGGTAGTATGTAACCATTATACTTATTTACCATCTCAAAAGAATCTCTAATGTAATACTTTTCAACAATAAAAAATTTAGTTATTGCCGACAACTCAAAGAATTTAACTCCTTTAAAATGTAGTTGCATTGGTTTTTTCGGTTCCCCTTGGGTACACTTTTGCGTCTCAAGGTCACAGCTACCATACATTTAAAACAGTAACTTTTTCTAACAGTAACAAAAAACCACTATGTTGTTACTAGCTAGTTTTTTTTTAACATCCTAACTCTACAATTCTAAGTTACGGTAAGATCTCCAGTGTTTTTTTTAATAGGTAATATATGGTAGCTAATTATAATTTCTTCTCTTTCAGCCCTGAAGAAGCCAAATTAATTCTCTTTGGCGAAAACGTTCGGCGAAACAATTGATACTCATTAGAGTCTTTCTTGCAGATTTCCCCAATATTTAAGAGTTTACTATTTAACTTATCTGCAGAGATTAAATTTCTCTTTTATATATATATATACTAATATCCAGTATTTCTTATATATATATATATATATATATATATATATATATAAAATATGTATATATATAACAATATATAATATATATATATATATATATATATATATATATATATATATAAATATATATATATATAATATATATATATATATATATTGCATTTGCGTCCCTCGTGGCTTCTGTATAGTTTTGACTCTTCGTGACTTCCGATGAATATACAGCGTGTATATTAACAAGAATTATTTCATACAGTTAGCGCTCGCTTTGGCATCCGTTATACTGGCAACAATGTACTTATGGTATCAAGTAAAATATTTAACCTTGGTCGTGTTTATGTGAGAATTTAGTTGAAGAACCCAGACAAATTCTATTTATAACTTTTGCCAACTAGGTGGTTTTGCTCGGATATACGATAAGGATTTGCTGTAAATTGTTTGTTTTCGTTTTTATACTCTTAAATCAGGTTAGAAAAACTTAAAAACTTATGGATAATGTATTTTCTAAACTTTTAAATTTTCTATTTTATTTCGATGGAAGAAGATTATGGATCTCGGAAGATTCGATGGAATAAGTTATAATGTAATATACTTAACAATACCACTATATACCCTTGTCAAATTTTTATTTTTTAAAGTTAATAATTGTTTGATGAGCCTTTCGATAGGTTAGGTTTATTATTAAATTTTATTTTGATAAATAATCGGTATTGTTTCTCTCTCTCTCTCTGTCTCTCTCTCTCTCTCTCTCTCCTCAGCGCATCCTTTTCTGTTTTATTCTTTCGAAATTTGCTATACAAGTATTTTCCATTGCTCTCTGTTTCTCGCTCTCTGTTTGACTTCTCTCCATCTCAACGCCAATTCTTTCATGATCTCTTGTTACAGTTCTTCTCCAGCTATTATCAGGTCTTCCTCTTCTTTTTCTTTCGTCTGGTTGGTATTCGAGTGCTTGTTTGGTTATATTATTTCGATCCTTTCTCAGAGTATGTATAATCCATTTTCATTTCCTTCTTTTAATCGTGACTGTTATTTTCTCTTGTTTTGTTCTTCTCCATAGATCTATGTTTTTTATTTTATCTGGCCAGTATATTTTTAGGATTTTCCTTAACTATTTATTTATAGAGGTTTGTAATTTTTTCCTAGTTTTCTCTTCCTGTCTCATACAAGATTCTGCGCCATACAACAATATAGTCTTAAAACAGCTGTTAAAGATTTTGATTTTGGTTAATTCTGATATATCGCGTGTGTTCCAGATTTTCCTTAATGCATTATATGATTATATAGTGAGTGCATATTGTGCCTTTACTATCCTTTTTTCTACATCTGATCTACTAGCGCCTTTTTTTTTTCATGATTGATCCCAGATATGTAAAGTTATCTACCTCCCGTATTTGTCTTCCTTTTATTTTAATTTTAGTTTATTGGTTACTGTTTTTTTAAGTTTTGTTTTTTGTCTTTATCTTCAGGCCCATTACCTTGGAGTATTTTGCAAGCGTGTCGATCTATTTTTGCTTATGGCTGCTATGTTCGGTTAGGGGACAAATGTCATCTGCGAACTACAAATCCTCCAACTAGTTATGCAATTTCCATCTAATACCTGTTTTATTATCTCTTACTTTCTGCATGATCCAGTCCGTTATTATTAGAAATAATGTCGGGGATAGCACACATCCTTGTTTAACTCCGCTTTGTATAGCTATATCTACATACTACAATTTTTCCCGCATATTCTAGTCTGGCTCTATATTTCTTGTAAAGTAGTCTGATTAAGTTGATGTATTTTATCGGTAGTCCATATAGTTTTAGAATCTTCCACATTTGTTCTCTGTTTATACTATCGAAGGCCTTTTCAAAGTCAAAGTCAAAGTAAACATGTTTATATTTTTTTGCCATTCACTAGCTTGTTCCAAGATAATTGTAGAGTACAAGAGATACAGCGGTACAGGTACAAGATACAGAGGTACAGATAGAGTACAAATGTGGTCGATAGTGGAGCGTTTTGCGCGAAAACCTTCTTGGTTGTTTCTTAGTCTTAGTTTCTTGTCCAGTTCTGGCTTCAGTCTATTCAATATGATATTTGACATTATTTTAAATGTGGCACTTAGCAGTGTTATTGCTCGCCAATTCTAGCATTTATTTAAATCGCCCTTTTTTGGTATCTTAATGGTTACATCCTCGTTCCATTTCTGTGGGAGCTCCTGGTCGGCCCATATCTTGTTAAAGAGTTTGTGTAATATTTCTACTGATTCGTTTGCGTCCGCCTTTATTAAATCTATCGGTAGGTTGTAGCTTTCAGCGGCTTTGCCATTTTTTAGTTGATTCAGTGTGCTTTGTATTTCTTTTTTCGTAATTTCAACTGTTCTAATGTTTATTTCCTCGCAGTGTTCTTTTCATCTTTGTATTATTTTATGTTCTGATGTAATTATATTTCCTTGTTTATCTTTGATTTGTTTATTAATATTTAGTGTTTTCCCTGTCAAATTTCGGATGATATTGTACTGTATGTTCAGGTTGTTTTCTTGCGCAGCTTTTTCTGACATTTTTACCATATGATTTACATAGTATCTCGTCTTTTCTGGGTTACTTTTTAACCGCTATATTTTTTCTTTGTATTTCCTTTCTACTGCTTTTCCTTCTTCGGTTGCTTCTTTTTGTAACATTTCTTCTTTAAGTTTCTTTCTTTCTTCTCTTAGTTAGTTATACCTATTACATTATAAATACAACAATGCCCGTCACAGTTCGGACGAGAATTTTAGTTATTAACAAATAAGTGTCAAATATGACAGTTTTTTCGTTTAAATCGCTACAGGTAAAAATAAGGTAATTAAATATCTTATTTAGATTATTCATCTTTTAGTAGATAAGCAAAGGAATAAAATGGAAGTTTTTGAATTTTGATCCGATTATTTGTTACTTGGGAAATTGCAAAATAAAACTAAATTTCGAAAATAAAAAATTGCTCTAACTTTTGCAAAAATGAACTTAAGACTTTGATATTGCATGAAATGTTGGGTCAAATAGTCCACATAATGCACAAAAAATTTCCAGACGATTTGTCAATTAGTTTAAATTTCATTCGATTTTTTTATCACAAAGAGCTTTTTTTGCAATGTTGTTGTTCACAAAATAATAATGATACAGCAATTCTGTGAAAACCACAGGAAAGAAGAATACTTATATTTTCAACTTATTTAAAAAATCAATAAGAAGTCATTTTTACCATTCTGAAAACATTTTATGAAAGTAGAATCATTTTTGGCTTATTATAAACAATTTGAATAACCATATTAACATATTGACTAAATCTGCGTTGGGATTTGAAAAGCTGATATATTTTTACACGAATTTTCAAAAAAAACCTTTCGCCTAGGTTAATTACGAGCAAAGTTAGCCACGTTATTTTTAAAGATATATTAACCACTATGTTCAAGTTTACTCAAACTTTTACACATAAACTATATACATACCTTGAACTTCAAAATAGCGATAGTTATGTTTCTTAATTGTTATGAACAAACTAGCTGTGAATTAAATAAAAAAAAAGTTTCTAACTTTGACCGTAATTAACCAAGGTAAATTTTTTTTTAACATTTATGTAAAAGTACACATCGAAAACAATGTGATAACTACAGGAGTATTTCCGTTACACCAACAATCAGCAAAATATACGGAAGGATCTTAAAAAACCGAATAGAACACGAATACAAGGAAATGGAAGCAGAAGAACAAGCAGGATTTAGAGCCGGAAGATTTACAATTGATCACCTTTTTGCAATCGCACAAGTCATGGAAAAGAAAACAGCGATTAACCAAGAGATTTATTTCGTATATTATATTGATCTGAAAAAGGCATACGACAGTGTACCTTTGGTAAAGTTGTGGGAGGCAATGGTGAATACAAATATTAACATAGAAATGTGAAAAGTGAAAACTACCCCTAATTGTAAAAAATTATAAAACAACATTTTAAACTTTAATATTGTCAACATTTGGTTTTTATTAGGTACATAATGATTGTTTTATGCTTTAAGATATACTATCATAATATTTCAACCCTTAAAACCACCCTTCTTGGAGCTATATATAAAAAATTTACTTATCCTAAAAGAATCATTTCGGCTTGCATCGATTTACATAAAAATTTGGGATTAGGATCATCTCACCCTGTACTTCATATTCTATATCATGCTTAAGGGCATTGATTATTTTAGGGGTGTAACCTACCCCTTATTAACAAAAATTATATAAAAACATTGTAAATTTTATTATGGGTACAATTTGGTTTTGATTGGTTAAATAATGATTGTTTTATACTTTAGGATAAAATATCATAATATTTCAACCCTTAAAAACCACCCTTAATAACATCACAATTTTTATAAGTAGATAATTTAATAGATCTATAGGTACAGAAAAAAAAGTAGAATTAAAGAATTACAAAAACATTTATTTACACAAAAATACGAATTTACAAATATGTATAAATACAAATAGTTTTTTAGTCATCTTCTAGTATACGAACCGGTTTTGTGGTATTATACATACATTGAAAATGATCCATAAGTGGACTATTCCAATTTTTCAAAAAAATATCGGTTTTCTAAACATAGCTCCTTTATTTTGGCGATAAAAAGTTTTTTCAAAAATAATTTTGTAGGATTTTTAAAGAGTTATAAGACTGTGAAAACTAAATTCTGTAAGAGCCCTTAGTTTTTAATTGGGGTGGGTTTAAAGAATAAGGGGGTGTTTGCTCGAAAATAGAGGTTTTAAATAGCTATAGTATCTCGCTAACTGTTGACTGTAATGAAAATCTATGCAGAAGGAAATTTTACTTATTCAATAATAAGCTACAATTTAGTATTTCATAATTTTTTTCGTATCTCCAGTATTCGTAACTCCAATTTTTCTAAAATTAGGCCTTTTAAATAGGTCAAACTTCTTGGGTGTATTGATAATACGAATATAAAGGGAATGACAGAAAGGTGAAGACCAATTTTTAATTAGTAGGGTAGTTAGGGGGTTGTTTTCACTGATTTTTTCATAGAGAATAGCAGGTACCGACTGTTTTGATCATAAGTCCCTTAATTTTCATGCTAGAGGAGCTTCATATTATTATTTTTTGAAAGGTCTAACAGTATACTTGAAAAAAGATTATTTAAGTTTAATTTAATTTGTGTTACCAAAAGATACATTTTTGATATCTACAGTTTTTTTTATTAAATGCATATTTTTCGAGGTATTCTCAAAAAACCTTCTAAAAAAGGCGATTGTTTCGTCGAAAAACTGTTACTTTCAAGCGCGAATAACTCGAAAAATATTAGTTTTACGAAGAAAATTTAAAAAACATTTTTTTCTTAGAATTACTTTTTACATCGATTTACATGGTTAAAATGCAATAAAAAATTCCCATCCCCGAGATAGGGTGGCAACCACTCTTGGACTATTCTTGGACTATTCCCTACCTTCTGTGAAAATTTCAAGTAAATCCATGTTGGACGAAAAAATTGCGAGCCAAAATGCTTCACTACCTCGACTATAGAAGGAGGAGAAACAATCAGTAAATGTTACGAATATAAATACCTGGGTATAAAAATCACGAATGATGGAACACTGGACGGAGCCATTAAAGAACGAAACACTCAGGGCAGGAAAGCAATTAGGCTCCTAAACTAAGTACTCTGGGACAAGCAGATAAACAACCAAAACAAGAAAAAGATCTATAACGCCGTAGTGAAAAGCATTATAACATAGAGCTGAGAAGTATGGCATATGAAGGAAAAATCAAAACGAATGTTAGAGGTCACCGACATGGAGTTCTGGAGAAGAGCTGCAGGAAGATCAAGAAGAGAACATGTCACCAATGAACGGATACGAGAAATAATGAAGGTCACACATACAATAAATGACGAAATCAACGAAATACAACTACGATGGTTTGGTCACGTACAAAGAATGCATGAAGACAGAATCACAAAACAAGTGCAAAATTAGAAACCGCAAGGTAGAAGAAGAAGAGGTAGACCGAGGAAAAGTTGACAGGCAGGAATAAACAAAGCCATGGATGAAAGAGGTCTGAAAGTAGATCAATGTGCGGACGGAGAGGAGTGGCGAACGGGTATCGGAAGACGGAGAACGTTATAAACCGATAATACAATAATAATGTAAAAGTACCAGCCTTTTAAATCCTAAAGTCTAGGGATGGCGGTTGTTGAACAAAAAACCGGTTTTTGGTTATACCGTTTTTTTTTTACTTACGGTTTAACCTGGCGGTTATAACCGGTCAAAAACCCGGTTGTTCCAAAAACCTGTTTTCGTTTTTTTAATCAAAAGCAAATACTCAATAGGTTATAATGTTACATTTATATTGCACTTTAGTTTGCTCAATTTTCCTCCCGAAAAATTCCCCAACCAATTCAACCAATAAAAATTTTCCCAGGCGCTTTCAAATTACCCTAAAAATGGGCGAAAGTACCCCAATCTCTGATTCGTAGCTCGTTGTAGACGGCGTCGGCGTATATTGCGTTGCCAATAATTGGGATATTCCCAAAAGTGATGATCCTACCGATCTACCGAAATGTCCCTTGGATCTATCAAGTTTAAAAAAATATCCAAATGACTTATATTTTACTTAAAAATAAATTCGATAAACCAATTCATTATTTACTTCTCTATTGCCATCAAAAAATTTCAGTAGGTAATATTTTTTAATACGTTCGTATAATACCTACCTTTTATATCCTAAGAATTATTTATTGTTTAAAAATTACATAATGGAGGTTCCTAATCGGTTTTCGGTATTCAAATTTCTTACAAACAAGAGTCTCAAGTCTCAAGTACTCAAGTATAAACAATTTTTTAGATGGTGGTTGGAATATCAATTTCGAGCAGATCATTTACTTTTTTATGTAAATATATTATCATCTAAATCTAAAAATAACTATTCCCAAAATTGTTTCATAAAAGCTGATGTGACACTTTCGTCCAGTTCTCTATTAGTAAATAAAAGTTGAATTATGGTTGTTTGGGTTAATTACTTCGCATATTATTTATAATACATATGATTTAGATCGAAAATAGATAGAAATTTCTTCATTTTTCTCTAAGTAAATTTTTTTTCCACAGGTAACTTTTTCGGTTTTTCACCGGTAATTACTTTAAAAATAAAAAACCGGTTATAACCGGGACAAAAAAACAACCGGTAAAACCGGTTGTTTCGAATTAAAAAAAAACCGGTTTTAGGTTATAACCGGTAGGCCTTTAGCATCCCTAAGTCGATTAATTTAGTTTGCAGACAATACTAACAAAGTTATTCAAATTGTTTATAAGCCAAAAATGACTCTATTTTCCTAAAATATTTTCGGAATGATAAAAATGACTTTTTATTATTTTTTTAAAAACTTTGAAAACATAAGTATTCTGTTTTCATGTGGTTTCCACAAAATTGCTGTATCATTATTATTTTATGAAGAAAAGCATGCTTCATTATTGCAAAGAAAAGGCTTTTTTTATAAACAAATTGAATAAAATGTAAACTAATTGACGAATCGCCTTGAAATTTTTTGTGTATTATATGGACTGGACATGGACTGTTTGACCCAATATTTCATGTAATATCAGTCTTAAGTTTATTTTTGCAAAAGTTATAGCAAATTTTTTATTTTCGAAATTTAAGTTTTATTTTGCAATTTCCGAAGCAACAAATAATCGTACGAAAATTCAAAAACTGCCATTTTAAACCTTTGTTCATCTACTAAAAATGAATACTCTATCTGATATAAGATATTTAATTACTTATTTTTACCTGTAGCGATTTAAACGAAAAAACTGCCATTTTGACCCTTATTTGTTAATAACTAAAATTATCGTCCGAACTGTAACGGACATTTTTGTATTTATAATGTAATAGGTATATAATAGTGTCCAAAAAATCCATTTGAAACCTGGCCGGTCAAGTGTTCCGAACGTATATTTTTGATATATTTCCCTGGAGTACAATGTGTCTCCGGTTATCCATTTCTTTTCTCTTTTTTTCATCCCTATAATTTCGTTTGCAGTTTTTGCATAATGTCCTTGAAGTTCTTCTATATTTCTTCCACTGTTTCCTCATGTTGGGACAGTGCTGTTCGGTTTAATTTCAGTCTTTTTGTGAATTCGATACTTGTGTTTTCTTGTTTAAGAGCTTCGACATTGTATCTTCTTCTTGTGTTTACTTTCCGGTTTTTGTCTTTGACTAATTTCATCTTTATTTTGGCCCTTACTCGCATGTACTATTTAGTATTCGCCATAAGTGTCTCCACTTGACCTTGTCGAACACTTTACGATAATCTATAAAGCATATGTACAGTGGAATATTGAATTCCCTAGATTTTTCGATTATCTGTCTTATATTCAACAGGTGTTCTCGAGTACCTCTACCTTTGGTAAATCCAGTTTGCTCTTGTGGAATTTCTCTTTGAAATAATGTTTTTATTCTCTCATTGATTATATGTAGCATTATTTTAATTTTAATGGCATGTGATATAAGAGAAATAGTTCTATAATTGTCGCATTTATGGAAGCTGCATTTTTTATGAATTGTTGTTATTGTAGATTTTGTCCAGTCTTTAGGCCATTGTTTAGAATGCCATATTTGGTTACAGAGTCGATGAAGTAATTTTACGCCAGTTTCTTCTGTGGCTTTGAGTATTTCTGCTGTTATCATATCTGGACCTGGTGCTTTATTATATTTGAGCTAAATGATCGCTAGTCTTAATTCATTTTCAAGTATAATATCAGGTTCTTCTTCTACCTCGTCAAAGATTTGGTTAACAGGTTCTTGGCGTTGATCATCTTTATATAGGTCCCTGCAATACGATCTCCATGTCTCTGCTATATCTTCTCTGATTGTTCTCAGAGTTCCAGTGTTGTCTTCAATGGCCCAAGTTCTTTGCATATACTTTGATAGTACAGTTTTTTTATCTGCCTTGCATCTTTGCTTTACTTCTTTATTGAAGTTTCTTAAACTAGCTTTTTCCCTTTCACTATGCATACGACTTTGACAAAGATTTCTTCTATTCTCAATAATTTGAAAGGTTTCATCTGTTATCCAGTGTTTCCGTTGCACACAGGGCCGCGTTTAGGTCAAATGACGCCCTAGGCAATTCTCTAGTAGCCGCCCTTCAAACATGTACCATTTTTGCGAAAAAAAAATGCAAGCAGAATTTTTTTTTTTAAATAAGAATGTTAGGTTTTTCAAATAATGTTTGGAAATGTGTTAAAAATTTTAAAAACTTTATTTTACATCAAACATAATGTTACACATTACTATTATAAGTATGTTTGAGCGTTTTGACCTGTGACTAATGCATGCGTTTTAATGACTGATACGTAGAAATTGCCTGTTTGTAGGCGCGCTTACTTGTTCGATTTTAAAATGAGAGATGCATTGAAAACATTACCCAAGCACTATGTGTTTATAGCTTTGTTTAACAATAAAAAAAATTAATTTTTAGCAATGCAAATAATCAAAACTGGCATAATTTGACATGAACTTTCAAACACGGTAAGCAGAATTGCTATTTTATTTTTTAATCAAAAGTTATTAGGGTTAAAAATTGCAATTTTTCGATATTTTGAAAGTTCAACCGCGTTTATCTCGATAAATATGCATCCTAGGGAAAATCTTGTAACAACATTTTTTGCTTAGAATGACCCAAAAAAATAAAAAAAGGTTTGTTTTGCTAAGAATCGCTGTTATGTAAATCCTCAAGTTCTTTGTTTATAACAATCTTATCGACATCCGGATCAACTGTTAACCAAAAAATTCGTGTTCTACAGGACAAAATACATAAAAAACTTGGATAAGTCCATCTGAATAAAGTAGGCCGTTGCAAAATTTAGATTGATCAAATAGTTAAAAAATTATGGTGAATCAATTTAACTGCGTGCTTCGCAGAACGCTTTAATATTAGTGCGCCAATGTTTGTGAGAGGGGCGACTTGAGCGTTATTAAAGCTGTAGTTATAATTTTAGAAAAATCTTTATATAAGGTTTCTTGTGTAAAATTTTATGAATTTTTCAATAGCTAAAATATTGTTCAATAGAACAAAAATCACAGTATGAATTCACTTTTTAAATACCAGTGAACACAGAATGTTTTACATACTACTAATAATGAAAAATTATGATTACGTATGAATAATTTGCACTGGTATAAGATAGAGATGTATTGCGATAGCAGTAGCCGTTATTTTTTAACTGTTATTTCACTGAAGCTGCTTCACACTGTGACACCATTTTCATAATACCTGAAATATTCAAGTAGGTAGCTGACTACTTTTTTAGTTATTGTAGACCTATAGAAAGAAAACCTACCCGTTTCCTGTCTACAGATCACGTCCGTTTTTTTTAATTATTAACAATTATTTAATTTGTATGTAATCTTTTTTAAATTTCTATGTAATTTCTACATACATTACAAATATGCAATTTTATTATAATTGTATTAATTAATAGAGGGTCTAATTTGTTTAAACAGTCTTTGAAAAAATTTTTTTTTCCAAAAATCTATTTTTCTAATCATTAATGATCACAGAAAAAGTTAAAGTATATTTTAATAAATAAATTATTTTTATTAAATAATTATTTATTGAACATAATTTATTTATTAAACTATCCCTGAACTTTTTCTATTAATAATGATAGTATGATTACAAAACGCTGGACGGAAGGGCCGCCCGAGAACTTTATCGTGCCGATCTATTATCGTTATGGTACTAGATATTGGCATTCTATAAAAATAACAAAGTTACTCGTTATTTTGATATTTTAGAAACACCTACTGTACTTAAAAGTATTTTATGGTTCTACGCATCATTAATTCCTGCATTTGAGAAAATGTTCGATGCCATATTTCGGGGACACACTATAGATGTGTAGATTATTGCATAAATCAATAGAATATTATAGTCATACTTTCATTTCAAATTAGTTCATTTTTCTCAGAAATTAATAGTTTACAATATTTGCATTTCATTCTATTTCGATTACGCCAGTCAATGCGCGATATTAAGAACAAGATATTATCTCCAAATTCTATCCTACTGCATGGATTTTAATGAAATTTTGGGAGTAGCCCAATCTCCTAATTCAAAGTCTATCCTATATACTATGGCGCTTTTATCATGGGGGAAGTTCCCACCACTTCTCATGGGTGAAATATTTTTATTTTCGAATTACATGGAGAAAAAGGAAGATTTTTAAGAAAATTTAAAAATTCATTCTATAATTTGATCACATTTTTTAAAAAAACCATTCATTTTAAACCCGTTTAACTTTTTGAAAGTAGAAATAACACTATATTAAAAGGTATTGAGAAGAAAAACAATGCATTTAAATTATGGTGGATGGGGAGTTAAATGTATATACTTTTCATTTTTCCTTAAAGTACATTAGTCATTATATTTTTTGCACCATATCTCGCTTAGTTTGTAAGTAACCGACATTTAACGGTGCTCGTTTTAAAGGCCTTTTCAAACACTACAAAAGGTGTTGGTAGCATTATACACCTAAAACCTACCGTTCCTCTGTTATTTCAAGTTGAATACACCAATTTGAGCATGCACCAAAAAACAAACTATTTTCACCTACCATATCTCTTTTTGTATTATAAATAGAACATTTACGAAGGAACGAATCTCTTTATTATTTATAATCTAAAAAATGTTTTATATAGAGTTTTTAGTTCGATGCATAGTTTTTAAGGTATTCACAAAAAATCCGTCCGAAAAGGTGTCATTTTTCAATGAAAATGGCCAATTTTCAACTACGCATAACTCAAAAAGTATTGAGTTCTCAAAAAAAAGTATAGACCAGTTTTTGCTTAGAAATAGGTTCTTCAGCCACTTCCGTGCTTATTTTGACCAACAAATTTTCCACCCCATTGAAGAAGTGGGAACCGCCCCAAGATAAAAGCGCCATAGTATATAGGGTAGATTTTGTTTCTTGAGCTATTCCCTACTTACTGTGAAAATATCAAGTACATCAATGCAGTAGGATGGAATTCGGAGCCAAATACCCTCATTGACTGCTCTACAATAATGCTCTGCTATGAACGCGTGAGAGAGGACACACATAAGATTATGGCTACGGCTCCACGGGCTGGAAATTGACGCTAGCAGTAGCCGTAAAAGGAACTTAAGGTTCCGCGGAACGGAATAGGAATAGCCGAACTGTACCGACTACAGGACTTGTGCGTAGTCGGTTCAGTTCGGCTATTCCTATTCCGTTCCGCGGAACCTTAAGTTCGTTTTACGGCTACTGCTAGCGTCAATTTCTCGCCCGTGGAGCCTTAGCCTATAGCAAAATTTCTATTTACCGTAACTTTTCGAGTTTTTGAGCTACAGCAATAAATTTGATGTCATTGGAAAGGTAATTTTGCATTCTTTCAAAATGTGTTAAAATACACAGGGCGTATCAAAAAAATTAAGATTTTTTATTCATTTCCGGTTCAACCGGAAGCCATGTTTTTGTAAAATTTATTGTGATAATAGATAATAAAATACTATATATGTCTGCAAAATTTCAAATTTTAATTTCTATTAAGAAGGAAGTTACGGGCACTCGAATATTTTTTTATAAAAAATTCATAACTCCCCTCCTATGGAGAGTTAAGATATATGACTAATGTCATTCAATTTACTGATAGGATATCAAAAATATATCAAAAAATAAAAAAATTCCTTGGAGCCATTTTTGAGAAAATCTAGTTCAAATTTATGTCAAAATTTGACCCCTTAAATATAGGCAACCCGTAACTTTTTCTGAAAAACGATAACATCTTTCTTATAGCCCCATCTTTAGGCTATATAACGACTTTTTCAAATTAAACTTATCTTCAAAAACTTTTTAGATAGATAGGGAAATGTGTCGGGGGGGCGGTCGGCCATGTTGGCCGCCATTTTGAATTTGGAAATGTCAAATTCCGTACTTTTATTTACCTATCGATGAGCTTACTTTGAGTTGAATTTCATTTATTTCTGTCAAAATTTGCAAAAATGGGCCCTAAATAACCCCCCTATTTCGGCCCCCCTTTGAGAGATTTTTTTTAAAAGCTTAGTTTCTCGACAAAATTCTCTTAAACTTACTCATACCGAATTTCATCAAAATCGGTCCAGTAGTTTTTGCTGGGCGGTGGCGACATACGTACGTACATACGTACGTACATACGTACGTACATACGTACGTACATACGTACGTACATACGTACGTACATACTTCCGACATGTTTTTTTTATTTGCTTTTTAGACTCAGGGGGACTCAAAACGTCGAAAAAAAGTGAAATCTGAAAAAAATTTTTTTGCACGATCCTATAACTTTATCTATTATACTATACTACGTATATAGTACGATAAAGTAAAAAATGGATTTTTGAGAAAAAAATATTTTTTCAAAAATTGTTTAAAAAAATTAGACTGTTTATTAATTAATAAATGTCTAGACAAATTGCATATTTGTAATGTACACAAAAGTACATACAAATTAAAAGAAGAAAGATCAAAATCCATTGAGTAGATCCCAAGATATAGAAAATGATAGTAGTTTTAAGTTGCTTTTTTAGTTTTTGAACTCATGCATCTGTCGACTCCCGCCAGGTAGCTTTTTTAGTTATTATTGACCTATAGGAGGAAAACCTACATGTTTTCCGCCTAGAGTTCGCGTCCGTTTTTTAATTATTAACAATTTAGGGCAATCAAAACAGTAGCTCCCCCTTCACTTACCATGACTAGCCATCATTTGAACTACATTTTTAAAAATTCAAGTAAAATATCACCTTTTCGAATATGTAAAAAGATGTTTTCTACGGACAACATTTTAAAGTTATTCTAAATAGGATTTTTTACTATATTAGATATTTTTTTATCTTTTATTAATACATTTTGATAGTATCACTTTTCTACTTTCATTTGGCATACGCAGAATTGTCCTATCTTCATTATTTTCTGTCGTTTGTTATTGCAAAAAAAAGGTCTCTGGGATAAACAAATAGAATAACTTTTAAACTAATTAATGGATCGGTCTCAAATTTTGAGGGTTTGCTATGTACCCCAATACCCAACTTTGAGTGAAATACTACAGTTCTAAGTTAGTTTTAGTAAAAGTTATTAATAAATAACGATTTTCAGTTATTTTGCAGTATACGAAGCAACAAATTAACTTTTTGACTTTAAAAAATCGCATTTTTAAGGTTTTTCAATGTTCTAAAAAAAATTAATCTTGTAATTTTATGTCAACTATTTAGCTTTTTAATTAAGTAAAAAGAATTGAACAAATCGCGTTGATTGCACTAAATTGTTAATAATTAAAAAACGGACGCGAACTCTAGGCAGGAAAAATGTAGGTTTTCATCCTATAGGTCAACAGTCAACAATAATTAAAAAAGTAGTCGGCTACCACGATATTTGAGAGTCCCGAACATGGTCTATTTCTTGCTTATTTCCCTGGATTATATCTGTGCGACGACACGAACCTTATCTACTTGTAATAATACAGTTTGAAAATCCCAACTCTAACTCGATGTCCTACTGTAGACAAGTCAAATCTTTAGTTTCTGCAAAATGTGCAATATTGAAGTGTTCAATGGCGCACCGCCTTTGCCAAGCTGCCGGCGGCCTAATAATCACTAAATTTATGACTTCCTTGCTTTTTGAATGAATAGTGTTAAGATAACAGAATCCTATGTTTGTTTTATTTTTGTTATGAATGCAATTTGCTTTATTCTATTTAGAAATTAATGCCCACTTGTATTTCATTGATGGATGAACATACATACTTGTTATTCGATTTTAATTTTTATATACAAATATTTTTTTTGTACAATATTTTTGCCGCCCTCTCACAATTTGCCGCCCTAGGCAACTGCCTATATTGCCTAATGGATAAAGCAGCCCTGGTTGCACAGGATTATTTATCTTTGGATGATCAATTGGTGTTGTTACACAATGTTTAAAAGTCTCCCATATTTCTTGTGATGTTCCGTTACGAATAGAGGGCATTATTTTATGTACTTCCTGGGGAAGGTCGTCCTGCTTTCTTAGTTATATCTAATGATCTATCTGATTCTATCTATGATAAAGGTGGTGACATCATAATTGTATTACAGTATGAGAATAGAAAAATTATATAATTAAAAATATTGTAATAAAGAATTAAATCTATATATCTATAAGCGAGGTTCCTATAGCCTCTGCTGCTTCTCGCATTTCGACCGCCATCTTTTTTTGTCCGTCCATTCGTCTTCTTTGATGGCTCTATCTCTCATGATGTGCTGTACATGTTCTTCCCAGGTAACTCAAGGCCTTCCCCTTCTTCTTCTTCTTTGTTGTGGTATATAATTTAAAGCTTTCTTTGGCCATCTATCTTCATTCATTCGTTTGACGTGACCATACCACACTAGTTGTCTCGTTTCAATTCTATCTACTCTGGAATATACAGTTTTTGTCCTCCTAATATCTTCATTCCTGATGCGATCTTATTTGGATATACCACACGCTCTCTTTAGATAATCCATTTCTACTACCTACTTCTATTCTCTTTCTATCTTTTTTCGTGATCTGCCAAACTTCTGCCCCATAAGTCATAATAGGCTCTACCAAGGTACGATAGATTGTCGTTTTTTGTCTTATCTTTTTAAACCATAGCTGAGAGCTTAGAATGTTTACCGCTATTTTGCCCTGCTGTGTTCTGTTTTCGATGTCTCTTTTGCCTTCTTTAGATATTATAGATCCGAGATATTTATATTTTTTAAATGTGTTTGTGGTTCTAATTTCTAAATCTGGATCTTCTAATCAAGAATTAAGAACTACATTCTAACACTTCTATAATATGTTACAATTGAGCAATTAGACCACCGGTTTCGGCAACTGGTTATGATAAATTCATCAATTTTAATGAGCATACTTTTTAATTTTTTTTTATTTTTGTAATAAAAAAATACATTGTTAATTATACAAAGAGAACATCATTAATCTGTCACAACAATAATTGTTTTAAAATACTACAATAATCATTTATAAAAATATCCGAAGTCTAAATACCAACATTTGAGGTGGCAACAGCGTAGTAGAAGCCATGAGGACATAAACTGAAATATACGGATTCCGCGACAACCTTAAACTGAATAAATATATATTTGGACGCCACCAAAACCGTTAAAGTGATTTTAGATATACAGCAAGCGAACGTGGCGCGCCTGACGGCAACTGCTCCAAGTAATGTGTATATTATTATACAGATAACGTGTCTGAGGACATCCGGCCAATATTTTGTTCAGGCGTTGTAGGAAGTGGTACCTTTCACCTGCGATAAATTTTAGAAAAAATCCTCGTGGCAACCGTATATCGGAGTCCACGAAGGCCTGGACGCCACGAGAGACTACAGTTTAACATGGGGGGACGTCATGAGAGGCTAAAAATATATATATATATATATATATAATCAAAGGAGGGTAACGGGTACTGGTAATATTTAGTGGAAGAGGAGATAATGCTATATATATATATATATATATATATATATATATATATATATAGTTCTTTTCGGTAGATAATATTTTTGTTTTATTATAATAATTATATTTTATGGACATGCGGTGTTTAAATATTTATTTTTCTTGATATGGTAGTCATGTTGCGACTGGCTGATTGACATAAAGTCCATACCATTAAAAATAAAAAGATTAAAAAAATAAAAAAAATTATAATTATATTTTAGTTGTAGGTAATTTCTGTATGTATATATTTTATTTATGTAAGTTATTTAAAAATTTTTATTGTTATCTATAATGTACCAATAATGATAATATATTTTTTTAATGTTTATTAGGCAATCTGTTATAACATATAACAATAGGCACATTTTATCTGTGAAATAATGACATGAAGAGACTGTGACCAGCGCCACACATCTCTATAGAGATAATATTAAATTACTGTATTACATATATTAACTTAGCTACTGTAACAATATTAATGTCTGTGCGGTAAATCTAATTGTGTCTGTCTCTTTAACCGTTTTGTTTCCTGACTGTTGTCTAACAAATTAATTGCAAGCACATTCGCGTGGCTTTCAAGACGTACGATGTATTTTGCACTTAACTCCACTATCACTTCACTGACGGTTTTGGTTTCCAGATCATTGTAAATATCCCAGTTAGTAACAAACCACGGAGCATCGATTATTGAACGTAACACCTTGGACTGGAATCTCTCAATTATGGATACATTCGACTTGGATGCTGTTCCCCAGAGCTGCAGACCATATGCCCAGACTGATTTGAATATTGTGTTGTAGACTAGCAATTTATTTCTTGTCGTGAGCTTAGACTTACGCCCTAGAAGCCAATAATGCTTACTAAATTTTATGCCCAGTGTTTTCCGTTTGTTCCATATATGGGTTCTCCAGGTTAATCCCCTGTCCAAGTGCATGCCCAGATATTTTACAGAGGTAACTGAGGAAATTACCTTATTATTTATTGTTGCTGTAGGTGATTCACCGTGACATTTTGTAAAAACAATATGGTTTGATTTTTGTTCATTCAATTTAATTCTCCAATTTTGTGCCCATGTATTTATTTGATTTAATACTCTCTGGAGTTTTGCAGCAGCTTCCACGGGATTTTTGTGTCAGTTATTTAAAAATTTTTATTGTTATCTATAATGTACCAATAATGATAATATGCCTATTCAATTTTTACTCTTGTTTCAAAATTTATATTTAAACAATGTTTAATTGTTTGAATATAAATTTTATTTACTGTTAAAAAAATCTAAATTTCTGGGGGAACTATATATTTTTTTAAATAATAATTAATACATTTAAAAAAGTTATTATTATTCAATTATATTAAGGGGCGCGAAAATTGTGTAGTGCCTCGGGCCTGATATAAAGAAAAATAGGTTGTGTATCACAGCATAAAAAAGTCAGATTATTATGCTGTGACAATATCATATGAGATTGGATATGAGTCCTCGTTTCCTGATATTTTATGAATGATGTTTACACTGCATGATAGTTGTGACTTCTTATGGTATGAGTGATAATGAGGTTATATTGATTTTTCTTTTTGTTTATGGTCATATACATAGATATTAGACACAGTAGGTATAGGCAACAACTCTTATATTTTTTAACTATTATAATGGCAAATGAATATTTGCTTGCATTGGCTTCCTGTCTTTTAATAATAATATGCCGGCAACAACTGCGTACAGCTAATAAGAAAAAAGGTCAGGCGCCTTTGGGCTCACAGGAGCTTTTACGATGAGATATTGTACGGGGTGCATCTAAACATTCCGTATATGTATTTGGAACCTAGGAGTTTTCTATTGGTTCGTTGCAGCACGCGGTCATATTTTAACCAATAGGCGGCGAGGTCCCAAACGCATATACGGTATGTTATTCGGTTCCAAATTCATATACGGAATGTTAAATATTCGTACACCGAAAAAAATAAGTTTTTATTAGAGTCTGTTAAAAGGAGATTCATTTTAAAATACTTGTTACTGTATTATTAAATAAAAATAAAACAATTATAGTATTTGGAACCACCAAAATATTTGTAATTATGTAATATATGTAAATAAAATTTGTAATATTATATTTTGGTGGTTAGCATGGTAAGGACACGTGAGTAGGTATAACCTACGACTTTTTTTAAACTTAATCAAAATTTTAAAACCTTTGCATCATTTTATCAGGTTATATTCATTTTAGGAAAGCACTGATGATGATTGGTCAATCAATCTAAAACTAGTTCTGTGATGTAGCCCTTTTTAGGGATTTTAAATATATACTTTTTATAAAGGACTTTATTCGTTTTTTGTATTACAGCCAACTACAGGAAAACCTTTTTCCTTGTGGATCTTTATTAATACATTAACAATAATTTTTTATTCTCATACTATAATATATCAATTATGATGTCACTACCTGTATCATAATGAACTTCATTATGATACATATTTTCATTAGGATACAGATTTTTAACCAATAGAATCGCGATATGACATTTGGATAAAGGTGGCACACGCGCAGTAACCAATGGCGAATCAAATACATATTTTTTGACAGTTCTCAATATGTAAACAAATTGTCAGACTGACAAACTACTTAATTTGTTTGCGTTAAAAAATTAATAAATGTGAATATATTTTTTTGTGAATGATCATAGAAAGAATCCTGTAAACAACTTGCATTTAATTATCATTATGAAGCTCGTACTCTATACGAAACTCGCCTCTATGCGGCTCGTTTCGTATCCCTTATACTCGCTTCATAATGACCATCATTAAATGCTCGTTGCATAATATACTATTGAAAACCAGTCTCATTTTAATTGGCTTTAATAAAAATCGTCTTTTGGTTCTACGAATATTTAACATACCGTATATGAATTTCGCATCAAATAACATTCCAAATACTATAATTGTTTTATTTTTATTTAATAATACAGTAACAAGTATTTTAAAATTAATCTCCTTTTAACAGACACTAATAAAAGCTTATCTTTTTCGGTGTACGAATATTTAACATTCCTTATATGCGTTTGGGACCTCGCCGGCTATTGGTTAAAATATGACCGCGTGCTGCAACGAACCAATAGAAAACTCCTAGGTTCCAAATACATATACGGAATGTTTAGATGCGTACAGGGTATATCAAATTTAGTGTTTAGGGAATTAAAATTCGAACAAAAATTAAATAATAAAACAAAAATACGAAATTAAAAATAAATAAAGAAACTCAACTAAAACTATCACTAAAAAGATTATAGAAACACTAAACCAAGAATAAAATAAATAATAAATAAAAAATACAACAAGCTTTGATAAGGCAATAGGCTTATCAAAGCAACAAAAAACAAATGAATAATAAATAGATAAAAAAAGTTGGATGTTGTCTCTGGGGAATGGAATTTCACTGAATTGGCTTAATAATAGGGCGCGATATTTAAATATGTTGGTATTACCCGTACACAGAAGGAGATATTACCAAGAATCATATGATTTTGTCATGCAGAATAGGTGCCGTCCTATTTAGGTCAATCAAGTTAGTAACAAATTAGCCTTTTTCAACATAACTGAAAAGACGGAGTTTGATAGTTGAAATGTGTAGTTCAAGATATTACAAAAAGACTGCCATCTAGAGATTCATCAATTTTGTAGTGGAACAATTTTTAAATAAACAATCAAAACGTCAAACTTAGTTTTTTGCTCATAACTTAAAAAGTTGTTTATTTAGAGATTTCACGTCCACAGGTAACTTTTTCAGACAAAATAGATACATCGAATGAGATACGCTAAATGAAAATCGGTTAATAAACACAAAAGTTATTGCAAAAAGGACGACAAAATCGCTGTTTTTGAATATTGTTAATAACAATATTATTATTTATTAAAATTTGTTTAAATGCATGATACTATAAATAACAAAATAATATATTGCACATTCGGAAGTCGTGACGTAAGTGGAGACCCTCAAGTTCGTAATGGTTCGTAATCATTCGTAATGTCCGATTAGCTTGAATTTTTCGCGGTTTTTTTTAATGGCATGGACTTTATGTCATTCAGCCAGTCACAACATGAGGTACTTAGTGTCATGTGTAGTGTATGTGTTGAGTAAGCGTCTTGTTACTTCGCAAAGTCGACGTCATTGTCTTTGCAAAGAGATGCTAATTGTATCTGAATGTCTGCGGTCCCTCCGGAATTGTTCGCGGTTGTAAGCTAAGTGTATTTTATATTTTATCTTTGACAGTTATTTTGACAGGAATCTTGACACTAATTTTTTTTGAATACATTGAAGTTATGCTAATTGAATAATTTCATCACAGAATGTATACAAATCTCATTTATCTTTAACAAAAATCCAAATTCAACTTCCGGTTTCCAGTTACGTCATCATGCGCGAACTCGGACGTATTTGCGCTACGGTAAGATACTATCTCGTTATTAATAGTATCATGTTTAAATGTACGTAAACTTGAGGATATTATGATGTGTGAATGGTGTGCAAAAAATGGTCCAGGTCTGTTAAATAGTTTTTGCGAAATTGAATTTGTTTATAAAATTTTTGAAAAAATGTTTGTTAATAAATAGCACTTTTTAAGCTTATAAACAATTACAATACCTCAGTAGAAATTAGATCAAATTAAATAGCAATAAAAAATACGGAAAACTGATTAAGATACACAACATAAAAAAATAAAGGTCCTACTACCCTTGGGGGCTGAGATGGCCCCTTTTAAAAAAATCACTGTTACGTTAAAAAACAAGATTAAAAGCTGAAATTAACCAATCTTTTATAAGAAAAAGTTTTTAACAAAATTTTTAGTAAGAAAAATATTACAAATTGTTTAAACATGAGTGTTATAAACAAAGAGTATTTTGCGTTTCGACTAGGACTAGAGTCAAAAATAGTTGACGTATACGAATGAGAATGAAACCGCGAGCTGCTAAACTAAGAGCCGGTATAGATGAAATTTGCTAATCATTTTAGGCACGATAAGAGTCTATAACTTTGTAACGTCCTGATCATCGCAAGACCAGGGCATTAAGCAACACCACACGGCTGGGAGAAACGAGGGGAGGAATTCCTCGAACATCCCTTAGGATATTCAAAAGAAAAACGTCCACCGTTCCATCCATCAGAATGGTGCTGTGCCCGACTGCTCAGCCCTGGGTTCTTTACCTGTTCATTCTTCCTACACACCCATCCCAGAAAGGTACAGGAAATAAAAAGTCTACCAAATCATGCTAAATACAGTATATTTATTAAAATAAAAAAATAACAAAAATCATTCTAGATATTATTTACAGGCAACAAAATTAACTTTTCAAAACTGTGACCGAGACCCTGCTGGTTACCGGTAAAAAAGTTATAAAGATAAAAAAAGTACTCAGCTTTAAACCTTCCTGTCACACAGTTCTCAAGGGAGGTCCCCAATATTTGCAGAACTTGTTGTTGTTGGTAGTTATGGGAAGTCTAGCGCTATTGGGAAGTCTAGGACTATCTTATATAACTCATACTTCTGATGCATCAGGATACTGCGGGCGGTTGCGAGCCAGTTCTGCTCTCCAAGGTAGTGTGCCTACAATTTTCTTTCCCAGGTAGTATTTGACTATAGCTTTCTTCCCGATGTAGGGGCTAGAAAATTCATACAAGGATCAGTTTTCTCCCAAAAGAAAAGCCTGATCAGAAATAAAGCTGAGCATCGAAAGAAAAACGATCTCAACAAAATCTCTGATCACAGCGTGGCATTATTAAAAATAAAAAGAAACAGAAAGAATTCTATCAATAAATTATTATAACTATGTACAGGAAATAAAGTAATATATTATATACCAGAGAAAAAGAAATAAAATTAGAAAAGTTTTTAAGCTTTATTTCAAGGAGAAAGTAGGTATCTGTTGTGCAAAAGAAATCAGTAAAAAACTTAGGCTTAAAACTAAATAGTCAAACTTACCCGTATATCTAACGGCCTAGACACAAACACAATAATTTATCAGATATTGTCTATTGTCTCTCATTTACTAGTCGAGGAAATGAAGCTGAAAAAATGGTAAAACCTCGCAATTTTTTCGTCCAGCATCGATTTGTACAAAAATTTGGTATTACGTTCATTTCACCCTCTAGTTCATTTTCTATATTGACCCGTTGTACGCTTTTAGTTTTTTAATGGTGAAAACTACCCCTAATTGTAAAAAATTATAAAATAACATTTTAAACTTTAATATTGTCAACATTTGGTTCTTATTAGTTACATTATGATTGTTTTATGCTTTAAGATATACTATCATAATATTTCAACCCTTAAAACCAACCTTGTTGGAGCTATATATAAAAAATTTACTTATCCTATAAGAATAATTTCGGCTTGCATCGATTTACATAAAAATTTGGGATTAGGATCATCTCACTCTTTATTTCATATTCTATATCATGCTTAAGGGTGTTGATTATTTTTAATAGTGTAAACTACCCCTTATTGTCAAAAATTATATAAAACATTGTAAACTTTAATATGGGTAAAATTTGGTTTTAATTGGTTAAATAATGATTGTTTTATACTTTAGGATATAATATTATAATATTTCAACCCTTAAAAACCACCCTTAATAACATTACAATTTTTATGTAAATATTTTAATAGATCTATACAGAAAAAAAAGTAGAATTAAAGAATTACAAAAACTCATTTCAGAGTATAGACTCATTTCCTTATCCAATTACAAAAACATTTATTTACACAAAAATACGAATTTACAAATATGTACAAATACAAATAGTTTTTTAGTCATCTTCCAGTATATGAACCGGTTCTGTGGTATTATACATACATTGAAAATTATCCATAAGAGGACTATCCGAATTTTTCGAAAAAAAAAAAAATTCGTTTTATAAATATAGCTCCTTCATTTTTGGCGATAAAATTTTTTTTCAAAAATAACTTAGGATAATGTAGGATTTTTGAAGACTTATAAGACTGTGTAAACTAAATTCCGTAAGATCCTTTAGTTTTTAATTAGGGTGGGTTTAAAGGGCTCGAATAAGGGGGTGTTTGCTCGTAAATAGAGGTTTTAAACAGCTACATCTCGCTAACTGTCCACTGTAATGAAAATCTATGTACAAAGGAATTTTAGCTATTACAAAAACTACAATTTAGTAATTCATGATTTTTTTCGTATCTCCAGTATTTTCGGAGATATTTTGAAGTAAAAGGTGAAAAATGGAAAATTCCCTAAAATTAATTTTTTTTAATCTCCAATTTTTTTACAACTAGGCCTTTTAAAATGGTTAAACTTCTTGAATGGAATTACAGAAAGGTGAAGACCAATTTTTAATTAGGAGGGCAGTTATGGGGTTGTTTTCACTGAGTTTTTCATAGAGAAAAGCAGATACCGACCTTTTTTTGATCATAAGTCGCTTAATTTTCAGGCTAAAAACTTTTTATTATTATTTTTTGAAAAGCCTAACTGTATACTTGAAAAAAGATTATTTCATTTTTCCTCGAAAAATGCAAAGTTTTTCCGTTATTTTACTTTGAGTATTTCAAATTATGCATTTGACGAAAAAAGCTTACTTTTAACATGCCGTATCTCGGTTTGAATTGGTCTTAAAGATATTAGAGAAAAATAATTCGGTTTGTGTTACTAAAAGATACAATTTTGATATCTACAGTTTTTTTGAATAAATGCATATTTTTCGAAGTATTCTCAAAAAACCCTGTAAAAAAGTCGATTTTTTCGTCGAAAAACTGTTACTTTCAAGCGCTAATAACTCGAAAAATATTAGTTTTACGAAGAAAATGTGGAACACATTTTTTTCTGAGAATTACTTTTTACATCAATTTACATTGGTAACATGGTTAAAATGTAATAAAAAATTCCCGCCCCCGAGATGGAATGGCAACCACCCCCAAGGTTTTAGCGTACAGCGGCATGATATAGAAAATGATCCTTAGACTATTCTCTACTAGTGATGTAACGAATGTCATTTTTTGAACATTCGCGAATGCGGATGCGAATGCGAATATTCAGTTTTTTTTTAATTTGTTTCTATTTTTGTAATGTTTCCTAAATATATAATGAAAAGTTAATTGATATTTAGTGTAAATCAATCTGAATCTTAAGCTTTATTACATAATACCAAATAATAAAAAAAGTGAAGGCTGATAATGTGATTAAACAAGGTTAAGTTCTATCTATCTATTGTCCTTCATTTGTCCAAAGTTGAACGTAGGCCTCCCTTATTTTTCCACTCTTCTCGGTTCAGTGCTAATGCTGTCGATCTGGTCCCTGGTTCTTGCTTATCTTTTTAGGTCATTCGACCATCTCGTCTGTGATCTGCCCCTTCCTCTTTTGTAGTCCCATAGTCTCCAGTGAGTTATCGCTTCATTCCATCTTCCATCTCTTTGTCTGCTGTTGTGTCCTGCATATTTCCATTTGAGAGTAGCTGCATGTTTGAGGTTAAGTTACCTTTTCTTAATAAAAAAAAGATGAGAAGTGAATAGATTTTCATTTTATTAACCTAATATTATCTTAAAATTATTTTTTTCTTCTGGTTTTCATATTCGCAAAACATTCGCATAAATTTCGCGAATGCGGATGCGAATGCGAATATGCAAAAACATGCTAATATTCGCGAATGCGAATGCGAATACGAATATTCGCGAGCCAAAAAAATTGCGAGCCAAAATGCTTCATTTCCTCGACTATACCTGGTAATGGAAAAATGAGCCAGTACAAATTTGTATCGGTTTAAATACCTTAAAAGAATTGAAGAAATTAATTGGACGATAGTAGGGTCGCTTGTAGAAATATATAGTACGAGGGAAAAATACCAAGCGGAGCTTGGTGTAGCGTTCAATCGGCTGATTGAAACGTTACAACTTAAATAGTAGAAGCTAAAAGAAAACGTATGAACACTGTGCCGTCACTTTTTAGTGACACATGCGTCGACAGTGGCGCATCAAAATTTCTACTTATTGCGCATTTTTTGACATACAAATAAATAAGAATTTTATATTTATCATTAGCGTGCATACGGGTAATGCTCGGAATTTTTTTTAAAGACAAAAATGGTACGCCACTGAGATATTCCAAATTAAAAATTATTTTTGAATTCCACGCCTAATTCGTAGTAAAAAACCTCGGACATCGTCAAGTATGGAGAAGTCCCGGAGCTAGGTATAGTGCGGCTTGTATTGATAGGCGACTCCCATTTGGCAGTGGATCGGTGATGGTCTGGGCATGAATTACTTCCGTGCAAGTTCGGAAAAGCGACACCTGGTTTCTACGCTCAGCAACTTTATTCGCACTTTTAATTGTATTGGCCAATTACGTTAGTCCTGGTTGCTGGATAATTGTCAAGGCCACAGCCCAAAAAAGTTATAAGAAGAAAAACTAAGACTGAGGTTATGTTATTAAAAAGTAAACAATTGTATGTAGTAAATAAAAATAATTATTAATGCAGTACTGCAAGCAAAATACAATTAATTAAATTTAATTTTATATAATATTTGCATATCATATCAATATTGTGGAGCAACATACAATTTTTCTTCTTCAATGACATTAGGTATGAAATATACGTCAATTTGATAATTCCAATTGACAATATGAATTATTTCAGAAAGTTTCAAGATTTCCACGAGGAAAATAAACTTCCTGTAGCTGGCTGTATACCATAAATCACAAAAATACCAAGTTTCTTGTAAAAGGTATATATTAAAATACCCTAAATAAGGGTCACAATACAAAACGTTTTCGGATTAAGGAATCCATCATCAGTGTTTAAAAGCCCTAAAATTAAGTATACTTGACCTAATTAAATGAGATAAAAGTTAAAATTAACAGAGGTTTTCAAGAACAAGAGGTCATACTTACAAAATTTGCATGCCTGGGCCACCAAAATGTATAGGGTAAAAACCCTTTAAATGTAAATAATAAAGATATTTTACATATTTATATAAAATTCATCGGATGTAATAGATAAAACTGGATGTTACCCAGGGCAACACAGGACTCTCCCCACGTGGTTGGAACTTTTTTTGGAGAAATCCTCACATATTGGATTTCAATGGCCAACTGACAAGTGAATTCAAGAGCAACCCGAAATGACATCAAGAACTGTCAATGTAACCTAGTTGTAATATTACTTCAGCCACAACGTTAAAGATTAATTTAAATGTTTTAAGATAAAAAACAGTATCAAATTTACAAATAGTAAAAATAAAAGATGTTCACAAAATATGAAAGATTTTTCCCTAGAAATAATGCATTAATTAAGTATTCAAAATAGGGAAATGAAATGTTTACGTTACAGGAAGTTATTCAGTCAACAATACCAATAGGTGTTGTATTAGTGGTATGAAATTGTCAATACGATTAGACAAATAATGGTAAAGGCCTTATACTAGGAACACAAAATAGTATGTAGTGTGTACATATGTGTACGATTTTAAGAGTATTGATGAAATAATAATTGTTTAATGACTGATAACTTTCTTGGTAGTCGACCCAACATAAATTGTATAATGATAGAAAAAGTGATATGATAATTGTAAAAATACTGTTTTGTTTTTATCTGATATTTATCTGAAAATGAAACTAAAGTAACATTTTCAGATAAATATCAGATAAAAACAAAACAGTATTTTTACAATTATCATATCACTTTTTCTATCATTATACAATTTATGTTGGGTCGACTACCAAGAAAGTTATCAGTCATTAAACAATTATCATTTCATCAATACTCTTAAAATCGTACACATATGTACACATTACATACTATTTTGTGTTCCTAGTATAAGGCCTTTACCATTATTTGTCTAATCGTATTGACAATTTCATACCACTAATACAACACCTATTGGTATTGTTGACTGCATAACTTCCTGTAACGTAAACATTTCATTTCCCTATTTTGAATATTTAATTAATGCATTATTTCTAGGGAAAAAATCTTTCATATTTTGTGAACATCTTTTATTTTTACTATTTGTAAATTTGATACTGTTTTTTATCTTAAAACATTTAAATTAATCTTTAACGTTGTGGCTGAAGTAATATTACAACTAGGTTACATTGACAGTTCTTGAAGTCATTTCGGGTTGCTCTTGAATTCACTTGTCAGTTGGCCATTGAAATCCAATATGTGAGGTTTTCTCCAAAAAAAGTTCCAACCACGTGGGGAGAGTCCTGTGTTGCCCTGGGTAACATCCAGGTTTATCTATTACATCCGATGAATTTTATATAAATATGTAAAATATCTTTATTATCTACATTTAAAGGGTTTTTACCCTATACATTTTGGTGGCACAGGCATGCAAATTTTGTAAGTATGACCTCTTGTTCTTGAAAAGCTCTGTCAATTTTAACTTTTATCAAATTTAATTAGGTTATACTTAATTTTAGGGCTTTTAAGCATTGATGATGGATTCCTTAATCCGAAAAGGTTTTGTATTGTGACCCTTATTTAGGGTATTTTAATATATACCTTTTACAAGAAACTTGGTATTTTTCAAGATTTCTCCGATATTTACGCACGATCGTTTCTCATATCCCCTCCAAGTACTTGCACACCGCCAGAGTTGTCAGATAAATTTTGACGAGTGGGAATTAGGAGGTTTGATTGGCCACCGCTCATTCCAGACATGAATCTTATCAAACATATCTGGGATGAGTTGGGCCGAAGCATCCGAAGGCATACACCCTCTCTGTTAGAATATAACATAACAGGAAGGAGTATATGCCAAATAACCTTGAGTCCAAGAAGAAGGTAGCAAATGGCGACCACCTGTCAGATTTTCTTTCTGTATCCAGTGACGTAGCGTTGAAAGAGGGAAGAAAAGAAATTCCTAACGATTTTATTACATCTTTGATGTTAAACAAACAGCTATAGATCAAGATCAAATACGTATTAAAAAAATAGTTTGTTGAAAAGTCAATTAAATAACATGTTTATATTATTAACTTTAGTTAATTGATTGCATATACATAAGCTTTACTAGATGCTACGCTTATGCACACAGCTGATCCAATACACAAACAACTTTTATCTCGTTGACAAAAACTATGAGTCATCCACGGACGTTCAAGATTGCCGATTCCGGTCAAAAATTTAAGGTGTTGTCGATATATGACAGACTCCTTCCTGTTTATTTTATATTCTAAGCCCTCTCCAAAAACTGACTAGAAGCTACAACAGCAAGAATGGAATAGTATCGACCGAAAGTAATCCGTAATTTAATTGAAAGTATGCCTCGCCGCATTGAAACCTCTATACTCTGGGTATAGAGATTTTTGAAGAGAAGAACTGACAAAAGATGGGGAAAAATAAATGAGAAGAGGTTTAAAACGAAAAGAAGAGGGGCTTAGCTCAGGAAAAAAAATTAAGAGGGCAGAGAGACACTAAATCTCAAGTGAGTATTCGGGCTAGATTCAATACACCGAATATTGGTTTGGAGATATGAGAAGAAAATTTGGTAAGGAAATGATAGTAACTAGAAAGAAAATGAGATCTGTTAATACAAAAACTTAATACAACTAGGTAAGAAGATAGAAATAAAGTAATATAAAAAGGACGATAAATAGAAAAGAAGAAGGGCGCCAACTCAACAAGAGATTGAGATTTTCATGAAGTAACGAATGACAGGAACTCAATTACACTAGATACGATCACCTGAAATACAAAATATTAAATACTAACCTTGTCTTGCTATATTATATACTAGTAATACAGACTGAAATAAAACATCAACCTTACTAATAACAAATATATTAACAATCAATGTTAAATATTAACAATTTACATATAACGCAACGTAATAACAGTGATGGTGGATGGGAAAAGATCAAATAGGACCGCAAAGGCCACTCAACAACCAATTATCCACTATCACTGGCCAAGCAAAAGTATTAAAATCAAAATCCAAATCAAAAGTCCGTCAGAATAGCACTAAGTCGTTACAACTAAAAAGTTAGTAATTATTTCCTAAATTTAACTCGTCTAGGTGAGATGCACGACTAGAACGCTACGGTTACCAAAAATAATAAAGACCTCACCTAGCAAAAACACTAATAAGTAATTATATAATGAGTGGGTCAGTGACTCTATATACAATGTAAAAACCTACAAGACATATTCCCTATTTTAAAACCTCGACAAAATTTTACCCCCGATTCCCTATTAAATTTTAAGATACAATGATTTATAGTTATTATTAAAAGGAAGACCTGATTTTATTTATTTAAGCAAATTACTAATTATATAGAACCAAAGAAAGGAAAAACAACGACCTAAAACATATCTATCACGAAAATATGTACCACTTAGTTCACCTATTTGTATGCATACAATTAGTTTACAGAGTAACAAATCAAGATTACCCAAAGTAAATAATTAAAGTAAATAAGAACTTATCCTGTACAACAGCCGATGGTTAAAAAAAATGAAAGTCCTTAGGAAAAATCCTTTTGGCACAACAAAGCTAGTTGGTTGCTGTGATGGGTAAGTCTTATCGGAAAATCCTGGATGTTGTGAACACAGGTAGTGGTTTTCTCCAAAATGAACAGCTCACTCTATGACTGAACCATGGCAGAGTTGCTATTAATACTACTGGTACATACTTCAAGCGATGTAAGGTGACTAACTGACTAAACCACTAACTTACTATGTGGCTAAGTCACTAAATGAGTATGTGACGGAATCTAAAATAAAGTTTATCAAGTTTAATTATATTCTTAATAACAGTATGTCTACAGTACAAGTTCACTGCACTGGGATCCAAAACAAAAAACTCAGGTTATGTATGTGTCATGTCAAAATTTATGAAGTTACTTCAATGTAGACATGACAGACTTGCGCGAAGCATGAACATGCGCAGAGTGCAGAAGGCTGTATAATACTTATGGAAAAATTTTTATATAAAAAAACGGCAAAAAGCCTTTATTATTATAATATGGATTATATATAAATGTATGTGGTAAATCAATCTAACGAAATACCTGACTACAATGATGCATTGAATATTACAAGGAAGAAATGCGAGATATAATATAAATGCATTATGTACTTACTGAAACAAGCGGACACGTCGCTCTGTCGGAAAATATAATTCTTTTATATGGATATGCTTCCAGATGTATTCAAATTTGATATATTAGTTTTCCCACATGTATTAGGCTGATGTTCGATTTATTTTAGTTACATTTCATTTGGTTTCAACTCCGTCACAAACAATGAGAATAAAATCTCCGACGTGCCGCTGTGAGTTCACTGACCTAAAGTTTCTCGCTTACGATTTTTGCCTAGCGCCAAGCAAGTCCGAGGAGCGACCTCTGTTGGTTGCTCAGTCGCCATAGGCGGGCGAAGCCAAAGTATTGAAGGGCAACGGGTAACCGTTACATTATCCCTCATCTCCAACAAAAAAAGGAAAACTTCTAGAAGTTTCCTTTTTTTCTATTTTCCAGAACGGGCTGACGCTAGGGCGAACCTGAGGATGGACACAGTAAAGGAGTAACGTTGTGGTATAAAAACATAATGATGGTAAGCTCAACAGTCATAGTATTTGCGGAGGAGACGGAACAAAAAACCGAGACGAAGTAATACAGCCAGTATAGAGGCCACGCGAGATATATTTAATCATGTTTGCAGAAAGTATAAAACATAAAAGGGATGTGTAACTGACCGACATAAGTTATTCAACAAGATAATTTACTTTAATTTAGTAAACACAAAGATAGAGAAAAACAAATAATTACGCGTTAATCACTTACATTCTAAATATAATTATACAACCTTATAGAGTAAGTTAACTCTTAACACTACTTACTATCTACATTCTCATGTGTTAATAAATCATCATTAAAACTAAATTACAGGTGTTTATTAACAACCTCTAACAAAATATTACCAAGAACCATACACAACAATCAAACTACAACACATCCTATCAACTTTACCCAACATTGACACTAGAGCGAACAGATTCTATTAATCACCCAAGAGTTCAAAGAGGGACGAATTCATCAGGACAAGTTGAAACTACATTACTACAAACCTAAACATATATGATATGGTTCTGGATATCAACAACATCTAAAACTCAAGGTAAGCGATAATCCATAACATCTACTCGCTTTCATAACGGTAGGAAGACACAATCTAGGTAAAGATACTAGCAAACCCACTATACTCATGGTATAAGGTATGCTAAAAGGTAAACATAATTGCAAGCCCACATCTACTCGTGGTAGAGGGTATGCACAAAAGGTAGAAGGTAATAAAAATCCTAACTGTACTACCTAAACTGTACTATTGACGTGGTCCAATTCTTTACTCACGACAAGCACACAGAAGGACAGATTCTTAGGACTCTATAATAATCAAGATAAAGATAAGATATACATTCAATCAAGATATAGATAAGAGATAAACTCATCAAGGTAAAGGTACGAGATAAACTCAAGGTAAAGATAAAGCTAAACTCACTTCAGGTAAAGGTAAAGATAAACTCACATCTCCCTTTTCATATTTAAGGTAGAAGGACATCTACTAATCCACGCAAGTGGTAGAGAGACAGGTAACCGAACCTAAGGTAATATGATATGTTAAAACTCAAATAATTTAAAAGATAATAACATAGGAGATGACAACCAAGTTAAACAGACTTACTTACTGCTGAATATCAGAACGATCCAATTCTATATGACACATTCTAATTTCAATCTAAGAGACACTCTAGGAAAACTGATAGGTATTGGTATATTCCTGAGCCAAGTGAAGGGCACAAGTCCAGGGTGATCAATCCTGAACCCACGCTAAAACACCGACACAGTTAAGTGAATGCCTAAGCTTTATGGCTTTGGTTCGAACCTATACAAAACCATAAATCAAAGAAAATATTTGAAATGTGTTCCTAATTATCCCTATAAATACTTATTTAACTCAGAATTCAAGATGGGGAAAATTCCCATTATCCATCTTTTACTCCTATGATAGGCAGTTTGGGCTTTCAAGACACAACTAACAGCAAAATGAACAAGTCCATAAACTAAGATATTAACCAATATTAAGATAAGATAAAATAAGATAAAAGGCACAACAACAGATGTTAACAAGGTAAACAAAATAAATAAGCAGATCTTAAATAACAAACTGGTCCCTCACGATTTAATCTTCATCTGAAGATGAACCATCTGAATTATCAGACCAGTTATGTAGACCTACAGTCTTATCCTCAAGTAAATCTTTGACATGAAACCTTCCTAGTTTCCTGCCAGTGGAGGTTTCCTTCAACTCATAGATCAAAGGAGAAATAACCTTAATAACATGACGATCAAAGCAGAAAGAGGAACATGACGATCAAACATTAAGTACGATGGAGGACATTTGGTTATTTCGTGAGAAGAAGTCCTGATAGCTTGTACTACAGAGTGGATATGAGTATCCCAAGCTCTCTGATCAGGAAAAGAATATGATCTTAAAGCAGTCACGATTGATTTGTTAACTCTTTCAGTGTGATTAATTTGAGGATGATAGTTCGCATTGTACCAGATCTTTTGTACATTATATTTAGACATGAGATCGCGAAAAGCCTTAGCTGTAAACTGGGGTCCATTATCGCAAGACACGATCTGTGGAATACCATAAATTAGGAAAACTTCATTCTCAAGATACTTAATAATGGCTGAAGTAGTTGCTTTAGACATCGTATGAACCAAAGGAAATTTTGAAAAGTAATCAACAACTACTAAGGCATATTGAGCACCTTTATATGACCTAGGATAAGGACCAATAAGATCTAAAGATATAAGTTGGAATGGAAAATCAATTCGTCGATAATTACCCATTAAACCTGGTTGGAGAAGATTTGTCGACTTACACGTAGCACAAATTTTGCATCGGGCGAGATAACTACGAATAGTCTGACGCATCTTCGGCCAGTAATACAGTTCAGATATACGACAGAAAGTTTTGTAGAAGCCAAAATGAGCTGCAGTAGGGTGGTCATGAAAAGTAGCCAAAACCTCTGCTCTATTTGCTGTTGGAACGACTATCTTCCATTCAGACATTCCCGTAAGGGCATCCATAGAACTTAAAACATGTTTATATAAAACACCATGCTCAACTTTAAAATCAGGAAATTTACCTGGTACATTCTGTACATCATACAATATTTTTCGATACCAATCATCTGGTTGTAAAGTAGATAAATCTAACAAATTAATATCAAAAGTTCTAGAGAGTGCATCAGCGACTACTACACCTGCAGCTTTACGATGAACAATTTTATAATCATATTGTGCCAATTTTAAAATCCACCTAGCCAAACGAGGAGATGGGTTCTTCATACTCTGTAACCACACCAAACTACTATGGTCAGTTATGACCGTAAACGAACGACCTTCCAGAAAATATCTGAAATGTTCAATACCCGTAATTATAGCTAACAACTCTTTTTCGGTTGTAGTATAATTTTTCTGGGCTTTGTTTAATTTCCTGCTAGTATAGGCTATAGGGTGTTCCTCTCCATCGACAATTTGATAGAGCACACCACCAGATGCTGTGTTTGAACAATTGGTCATCAAATAGAAAGGCTTAGTGAAATCTGGGGCTACCATAACTGGGGAGTTGGTGAGAGCCTCCTTGATTTTAATGAAAGCTTCATTAGCTTCAGGAGTCCATACAATCTTTTGTCCCTTTTTCCTATTTTGAAGCAAATCAGTGATAGGGGACAACAAGGTAGAATAACACTTAACAAACTTTTTATAATAGCACACCATTCCTAACAATCGACGGATCTGGGTGGTATTTTTAGGCACAGGAAAATCACGAATAGCTGATACCTTGTCAGGGTCAGTATGTAAGCCATGAGAATCTACAACATATCCTAAAAACTTAATAGAATCACGACAAAAGCTGCTTTTATCTAAGTTAATAGTCAAATTTGCATCTTTGAGACGCTGAAACAACTGTTGCAATACAGATATATGAGTGTCGAACTCAGGAGTAATGACTAGAATATCATCAAGATAATATTGACAATAGGGATCTAAAGCAGGACCTATTACCAAATCCATTAATCTACACATAGTCTGGGGAGCAGACACCAGACCAAAAGGCATTGTAGTAAACTGGTACAATCCTTTGCCACTTACTGCAAAAGCCGTAAGTTTCTTACTCTCTTCACTTAATGGAATCTGTAGAAATGCCTTCTTTAAGTCGATAGATGAAATGTATTTAGCATTTTGTAGCTTAGTGAGGATGATATCTATACGAGGTATAGGATAGGCATCCCTATTCATCGTAATGCTGTTAAGTTTACGTCCGTCGAAACAGACACGAAAAGTCCCATCCTTCTTCTTCGTCATCCACAAGGGACTACAAAAGCTAGACGAGCTCTGCTCGATAATACCAAGCTTAAGCATTTCATCCACCTCCTTAACTAAGCTTTCATGCCAGGCTTGAGGCAATGGATACTGGTATTGTCTGAAGGGCTTAGACGAACCCACATCAATGTGATGTTCGATGAGATGAGTTCTACCTAACTGATTCTTCGAAGAGATAGAAGAGAAGGATTTGACGACATTATTCAACTGCTCTAACTCCTGAGCATTTAGTCTACTCATATCTTTAACTGTATCAACACAAGAGATATTAAAAGAAGAGACAGATAAAGAAAATTCAGTAAAATTCAATTCACTATTAAAAGTTTTCAGAAAATCCATCCCTAGGATAACTGAATTCTTAACAGAAGGTATAACAAAAAATTTAATCATCCTTTTATATGAACTAACAGAAATCTCAGTTGTGAACTGACCTAAAATTGGTTGGACTTTACCATCAGCTGTAGTCACTTGCAAACTCTCATCAATTCCTATCTTAACATTATAGTTCTGGAGAAATTCCAGACCTAAGGAACCTAAAATAGAGATATTGGACCCTGTGTCCAGTAAAGCTAAACAAGAATGTCCTAAGATAGATATTTCAAGGTATGGACGATTATTCTTGTTTTTACGAACTAACAATGAATTAATGTCAATATCAATAAGGTAAGATAAGGGATTACTTGAAGAAACTACAGAAGAATCACAAAGGACATGGTCGACTAACGTCCTCTTTTCGGTTGGTATCTGCCGTTCCGTGGTCTTTTGTCTTTCGGTGGAGGTTGGGATGTTTGGGTGGTTGAGGCATGGGCCTCCTGACTCGAGAAACTGGTTCCTGGGTCTTGAGGATTTTCTACGGTATTCCCTGTATTTTGATGAGGAGTGGGAGCCAGGGGAGACGACCCACCCCTTCTGTCGTTTCCCGAACAGAATTCGCATTCAAACTTACGGACTCCTTGACTTCCACACCCATAGCAAAACAACCCTCTCGGTTCAGAACAGTCAAAATACCCATGTCCTGGCTGACGACAATTCCAACAGGTAATTCTGGAGTTAAAAGTAGAGACATTACCAGATCGGGAATAATTTGGCCTACCAGAATAGGACGATTCGTTATTTGTAACGTTTGACCGACTAGGGACACTAGATATAGGTTCAGAAGACCATGACAAAACTTCTAACCTCTTACATTTTTCTGTAAGGTCAGCAATCGAAAGAATGTCAGTGAGTGCCAGACTCGGATGATAAGACGGCAACAAATTTTTCTTAATGATCCTCACTATATGGGACTCAGAAAGAGGGACTTCCATACGTTTACACAAACTGACAACTTCATTGATGAAGATGGTGACTTTCTCCTGGGAGCTTGTTTCCGGGATTTAATTTCGTCTAATAAGTTGTCTTCATAGTTGTAAGGAAGAAAATCAGACTTAAGTTTGGCAACTAACTGTTGCCATGAAGTAAAACTACCCCGATTATTGAGGTACCAAGTAAAGGCTGAATCCTTAAAAAGATCACCTGCTGATGAAAAGCACTCATCTTCACTGTTCCCACGCGCTAGACGCAGACATTCTATTTTCTTTAAGAAATTAACAACATTTTCATTCGAACCTCCAGAAAAATGTACACCCCATTTATGAATTGGAGCTGTCTTAAAGAAGGGAAATGAATTAACCGAAACACTAGGGTTATGAGGAGTGGAGTGAGCCTGTGGAGTTACTTTAAACTCAAGTTCGCCTTCCAGATTGAGTATCTTGAAGTTGAGAGACTTCTTTATGGCATCCCCTTCCTCATTTACTGACTCTAACAAATGAACCCTACCTGAAACATGACCTAAACGGGAAGTCAAGCGACCATATAAAACATCACTATGGGAGCCAACAAAAGAGCTAATTTGGGTCTTCAAATCTGCAAGGGTAGCTTCTATTTCACGGACCTCATCACTAAAATTTAGTTGGAAAGCTGACAGAACAGCATGACTCCGATTTGCTGAAGCTTGCTTTAACGCACCTGTCAAAACGATCACTTTAGCCTTAACGATGGATCAGCTAACTGACGAATTTTCAACTCGTAATCTAATTCAGGGGTTAACAGATGTTCTGCCTTAAAAGATGCCATTATACACCACTGGGAAGTAAACACGAGAATGAGATAAAATGTAAGTAGGCAAAGTTTAACTTACTCTCTGTCCTCAAGTTAATGTTCTGGGACGATACCTATACCAGCAATGTTTATTTGTTTGGTCCAGTCGTGAAATCCGATGAAATGTACTGCTACACTCCCGATAAACCTAAAATTGAATAATACTTTTAATTCGAGGTAGTGATTCACTATTAATGCTACTCCGGACTTGTAAAAATCGGTGAAATTGTTAAATTCAATATATTTAAATTTTTTATTTTAATTTAATTTATTATTAATACCAAAATAGTTCTTTAACCAATCAAAACAAAGCAATTTATTCAGTCAACACAGTATACTATACCAAAACAAGTTTATACAAGATATAGATATAAGGTAACGTCCCAAAAAAACAACAAGTTGAAGTACAAAACTCAACGTCAAAGTGAAAATCTACCAAACCCAATCACTGAAATCACCAAGATAAAAATCAAAAGTTAAAGAAAATATTTTTAACGCCAAAAATGTAAAAGAAGCCACACGTTGGGTCTAGCCAATAGAAACCTCTATACTTTGGGTATATAGATTTTTGAAGAGAAGAACTGACAAAAGATGGGGAAAAATAAATGAGAAGAGGTTTAAAACGAAAAGAAGAGGGGCTTAGCTCAGGAAAAAAAATTAAGAGGGCAGAGAGACACTAAATCTCAAGTGAGTATTCGGGCTAGCTTCAATACACCGAATATTGGTTTGGAGATATGAGAAGAAAATTTGGTAAGGAAATGATAGTAACTAGAAAGAAAATGAGACCTGTTAATACAAAAACTTAATACAACTAGGTAAGAAGATAGAAATAAAGTAATATAAAAAGGACGATAAATAGAAAAGAAGAAGGGCGCCAACTCAACAAGAGATTGAGATTTTCTTGAAGTAACGAATGACAGGAACTCAATTACACTAGATACGATCACCTGAAATACAAAATATTAAATACTAACCTTGTCTTGCTATATTATATACTAGTAATACAGACTGAAATAAAACATCAACCTTACTAATAACAAATATATTAACAATCAATGTTAAATATTAACAATTTACATATAACGCAACGTAATAACAGTGATGGTGGATGGGAAAAGATCAAATTGGACCGCAAAGGCCACTCAACAACCAATTATCCACTATCACTGGCCAAGCAAAAGTATTAAAATCAAAATCCAAATCAAAAGTCCGTCAGAATAGCACTAAGTCGTTACAACTAAAAAGTTAGTAATTATTTCCTAAATTTAACTCGTCTAGGTGAGATGCACGACTAGAACGCTACGGTTACCAAAAATAATAAAGACCTCACCTAGCAAAAACACTAATAAGTAATTATATAATGAGTGGGTCAGTGACTCTATATACAATGTAAAAACCTACAAGACATATTCCCTATTTTAAAACCTCGACAAAATTTTGCCCCCGATTCCCTATTAAATTTTAAGATACAATGATTTATAGTTAATATTAAAAGGAAGACCTGATTTTATTTATTTAAGCAAATTACTAATTATATAGAACCAAAGAAAGGAAAAACAACGACCTAAAACATATCTATCACGAAAATTTGTACCACTTAGTTCACCTATTTGTATGCATACAATTAGTTTACAGAGTAACAAATCTAGATTACCCAAAGTAAATAATTAAAGTAAATAAGAATTTATCTTGTACAACAGCCGATGGTTAAAAAAAATGAAAGTCCTTAGGAAAAATCCTTTTGGCACAACAAAGCTAGTTGGCTGCTGTGATGGGTAAGTCTTATCGGAAAATCCTGGATGTTGTGAACACAGGTAGTGGTTTTCTCCAAAATGAACAGCACACTCTATGAGTGAACCATGGCAGAGTTGCTATTAATACTACTGGTACATACTTCAAGCGATGTAAGGTCTAACCACTGACTAAACTAACTGACTAAACCACTAACTTACTACGTGGCTAAGTAACTAAATGAGTATGTGACGGAATCTAAAATAAAGTTTATCAAGTTTAATTATATTCTTAATAACAGTATGTCTACAGTACAAGTTCACTGCACTGGGATCCAAAACAAAAAACTCAGGTTAGGTATGTGTCATGTCAAAATTTATGAAGTTACTTCAATGTAGACATGACAGACTTGCGCGAAGCATGAACATGCGCAGAGTGCAGAAGGCTGTATAATACTTATGGAAAAATTTTTATATAAAAAAACGGCAAAAAGCCTTTATTATTATAATATGGATTATATATAAATGTATGTGGTAAATCAATCTAACGAAATACCTGACTACAATGATGCATTGAATATTACAAGGAAGAAATGCGAGATATAATATAAATGCATTATGTACTTACTGAAACAAGCAGACACGTCGCTCTGTCGGAAAATATAATTCTTTTATATGGATATGCTTCCAGATGTATTCAAATTTGATATATTAGTTTTCCCACATGTATTAGGCTGATGTTCGATTTATTTTAGTTACATTTCATTTGGTTTCAACTCCGTCACAAACAATGAGAATAAAATCTCCGACGTGCCGCTGTGAGTTCACTGACCTGACTAAAGTTTCTCGCTTACGATTTTTGCCTAGCGCCAAGCAAGTCCGAGGAGCGACCTCTGTTGGTTGCTCAGTCGCCATAGGCGGGCGAAGCCAAAATATTGAAGGGCAACGGGTAACCGTTACATTATCCCTCATCTCCAACAAAAAAAGGAAAACTTCTAGAAGTTTCCTTTTTTTTATTTTCCAGAACGGACTGACGCTAGGGCGAACCTGAGGATGGACACGGTAAAGGAGTAACGTTGTGGTATAAAAACATAATGATGGTAAGCTCAACAGTCATAGTATTTGCGGAGGAGACGGAACAAAAAACCGAGACGAAGTAATACAGCCAGTATAGAGGCCACGCGAGATATATTTAATCATGTTTGCAGAAAGTATAAAACATAAAAGGGATGTGTAACTGACCGACATAAGTTATTCAACAAGATAATTTACTTTAATTTAGTAAACACAAAGATAGAGAAAAACAAATAATTACGCGTTAATCACTTACATTCTAAATATAATTATACAACCTTATAGAGTAAGTTAACTCTTAACACTACTTACTATCTACATTCTCATGTGTTAGTAAATCATCATTAAAACTAAATTACAGGTGTTTATTAACAACCTCTAACAAAATATTACCAAGAACCATACACAACAATCAAACTACAACACATCCTATCAACTTTACCCAACATTGACACTAGAGCGAACAGATTCTATTAATCACCCAAGAGTTCAAAGAGGGACGAATTCATCAGGACAAGTTGAAACTACATTACTACAAACCTAAACATATATGATATGGTTCTGGATATCAACAACATCTAAAACTCAAGGTAAGCGATAATCCATAACATCTACTCGCTTTCATAACGGTAGGAAGACACAATCTAGGTAAAGATACTAGCAAACCCACTATACTCATGGTATAAGGTATGCTAAAAGGTAAAGATAATTGCAAGCCCACATCTACTCGTGGTAGAGGGTATGCACAAAAGGTAGAAGGTAATAAAAATCCTAACTGTACTACCTAAACTGTACTATTGACGTGGTCCAATTCTTTACTCACGACAAGCACACAGAAGGACAGATTCTTAGGACTCTATAATAATCAAGATAAAGATAAGATATACATTCAATCAAGATATAGATAAGAGATAAACTCATCAAGGTAAAGGTACGAGATAAACTCAAGGTAAAGATAAAGCTAAACTCACTTCAGGTAAAGGTAAAGATAAACTCACATCTCCCTTTTCATATTTAAGGTAGAAGGACATCTACTAATCCACGCAAGTGGTAGAGAGACAGGTAACCGAACCTAAGGTAATATGATATGTTAAAACTCAAATAATTTAAAAGATAATAACATAGGAGATGACAACCAAGTTAAACAGACTTACTTACTGCTGAATATCAGAACGATCCAATTCTATATGACACATTCTAATTTCAATCTAAGAGACACTCTAGGAAAACTGATAGGTATTGGTATATTCCTGAGCCAAGTGAAGGGCACAAGTCCAGGGTGATCAATCCTGAACCCACGCTAAAACACCGACACAGTTAAGTGAATGCCTAAGCTTTATGGCTTTGGTTCGAACCTATACAAAACCATAAATCAAAGAAAATATTTGAAATGTGTTCCTAATTATCCCTATAAATACTTATTTAACTCAGAATTCAAGATGGGGAAAATTCCCATTATCCATCTTTTACTCCTATGATAGGCAGTTTGGGCTTTCAAGACACAACTAACAGCAAAATGAACAAGTCCATAAACTAAGATATTAACCAATATTAAGATAAGATAAAATAAGATAAAAGGCACAACAACAGATGGTAACAAGGTAAACAAAATAAATAAGCAGATCTTAAATAACAAACTGGTCCCTCACGATTTAATCTTCATCTGAAGATGAACCATCTGAATTATCAGACCAGTTATGTAGACCTACAGTCTTATCCTCAAGTAAATCTTTGACATGAAACCTTCCTAGTTTCCTGCCAGTGGAGGTTTCCTTCAACTCATAGATCAAAGGAGAAATAACCTTAATAACGGTGCAAGGTATGTATTTTTGACACAGCTTGGCAGATTGGAAATTTACTTTATCAGATTTAACAAAATTTTTCTTTAAAACGGAATCTCCAACTCTGAAAGGTAAGGCTCGCTTTCTCAGGTCATAACGGCTCTTATTTCTGTCATAAGATGCTTTCAATCGTTTGCGAACATCCACATATATGTCAGGAAGATGCTGAATATCTTCTAAGCGGTGTATCTTATCTGATATTGCAGGAAAATTAGTGGAATTTTCTGAGATTTTACCAAAATAATCACCAGAAAGAGGAACATGACGATCAAACATTAAGTACGATGGAGGACATTTGGTTATTTCGTGAGAAGAAGTCCTGATAGCTTGTACTACAGAGTGGATATGAGTATCCCAAGCTCTCTGATCAGGAAAAGAATATGATCTTAAAGCAGTCACGATTGATTTGTTAACTCTTTCAGTGTGATTAATTTGAGGATGATAGTTCGCATTGTACCAGATCTTTTGTACATTATATTTAGACATGAGATCGCGAAAAGCCTTAGCTGTAAACTGGGGTCCATTATCGCAAGACACGATCTGTGGAATACCATAAATTAGGAAAACTTCATTCTCAAGATACTTAATAATGGCTGAAGTAGTTGCTTTAGACATCGTATGAACCAAAGGAAATTTTGAAAAGTAATCAACAACTACTAAGGCATATTGAGCACCTTTATATGACCTAGGATAAGGACCAATAAGATCTAAAGATATAAGTTGGAATGGAAAATCAATTCGTCGATAATTACCCATTAAACCTGGTTGGAGAAGATTTGTCGACTTACACGTAGCACAAATTTTGCATCGGGCGAGATAACTACGAATAGTCTGACGCATCTTCGGCCAGTAATACAGTTCAGATATACGACAGAAAGTTTTGTAGAAGCCAAAATGAGCTGCAGTAGGGTGGTCATGAAAAGTAGCCAAAACCTCTGCTCTATTTGCTGTTGGAACGACTATCTTCCATTCAGACATTCCCGTAAGGGCATCCATAGAACTTAAAACATGTTTATATAAAACACCATGCTCAACTTTAAAATCAGGAAATTTACCTGGTACATTCTGTACATCATACAATATTTTTCGATACCAATCATCTGGTTGTAAAGTAGATAAATCTAACAAATTAATATCAAAAGTTCTAGAGAGTGCATCAGCGACTACTACACCTGCAGCTTTACGATGAACAATTTTATAATCATATTGTGCCAATTTTAAAATCCACCTAGCCAAACGAGGAGATGGGTTCTTCATACTCTGTAACCACACCAAACTACTATGGTCAGTTATGACCGTAAACGAACGACCTTCCAGAAAATATCTGAAATGTTCAATACCCGTAATTATAGCTAACAACTCTTTTTCGGTTGTAGTATAATTTTTCTGGGCTTTGTTTAATTTCCTGCTAGTATAGGCTATAGGGTGTTCCTCTCCATCGACAATTTGATAGAGCACACCACCAGATGCTGTGTTTGAACAATTGGTCATCAAATAGAAAGGCTTAGTGAAATCTGGGGCTACCATAACTGGGGAGTTGGTGAGAGCCTCCTTGATTTTAATGAAAGCTTCATTAGCTTCAGGAGTCCATACAATGTTTTGTCCCTTTTTCCTATTTTGAAGCAAATCAGTGATAGGGGACAACAAGGTAGAATAAGACTTAACAAACTTTTTATAATAGCCCACCATTCCTAACAATCGACGGATCTGGGTGGTATTTTTAGGCACAGGAAAATCACGAATAGCTGATACCTTGTCAGGGTCAGTATGTAAGCCATGAGAATCTACAACATATCCTAAAAACTTAATAGAATCACGACAAAAGCTGCTTTTATCTAAGTTAATAGTCAAATTTGCATCTTTGAGACGCTGAAACAACTGTTGCAATACAGATATATGAGTGTCGAAATCAGGAGTAATGACTAGAATATCATCAAGATAATATTGACAATAGGGATCTAAAGCAGGACCTATTACCAAATCCATTAATCTACACATAGTCTGGGGAGCAGACACCAGACCAAAAGGCATTGTAGTAAACTGGTACAATCCTCTGCCTTCTTCTTCTTCTTCTTAGCCTTCTATCGTCCACGTTTGGACATAGGCCTCTCCCAACTCCTTCCATCGGTCTCTATCCTGAGCAACATATTTCCAATTCGTTCCGGCTACTCTTTTAATATCATCAACCCATCTCATCTGTGGTCTTCCTCTCGGTCGTTTACTTTGGTAAGGTCTCCAATGTTGTATCGTTGCATTCCAACGTTGGTCTTTTTGTCTAACAGTGTGGCCTGCGAAGCTCCATTTAAGTTTGGCAACTTTTGTTGTTATGTCCTCGACTTTTGTTTTTGATCTTACCCAGTCGTTCCTCTTTTTATCTGACAGTCGTATACCTAACATTGCTCTTTCCATAGCTCTTTGTGTTGTGGCTAGTTTATTCATATTTGCCTTGGTTAGGGTCCAGGTTTGACACCCATATGTCATGATAGGAAGGATGCACTGGTTGAACACTTTGGTTCTCAAATATTGAGGTATTTTGCGGTTCTTAAGTATCCAACCAAGTTTTCCAAATCCTGCCCATGCTAGTCTTGCTCTTCTATTAATTTCCGCACTTTGGTTTTCTTTGTCTAGTTTCAGGATTTGGCCTAGGTAGATATATTCCTGGATTTTTTCTATCTCACTGCCATTTATAGTTATGCGTCTGGGGTCATCTGTGTTTGTCATTATTTTTGTTTTTTTATCCTTTGCCACTTACTGCAAAAGCCGTAAGTTTCTTACTCTCTTCACTTAATGGAATCTGTAGAAATGCCTTCTTTAAGTCGATAGATGAAATGTATTTAGCATTTTGTAGCTTAGTGAGGATGATATCTATACGAGGTATAGGATAGGCATCCCTATTCATCGTAATGCTGTTAAGTTTACGTCCGTCGAAACAGACACGAAAAGTCTCATCCTTCTTCTTCGTCATCCACAAGGGACTACAAAAGCTAGACGAGCTCTGCTCGATAATACCAAGCTTAAGCATTTCATCCACCTCCTTAACTAAGCTTTCATGCCAGGCTTGAGGCAATGGATACTGGTATTGTCTGAAGGGCTTAGACGAACCCACATCAATGTGATGTTCGATGAGATGAGTTCTACCTAACTGATTCTTCGAAGAGATACAAGAGAAGGATTTGACGACATTATTCAACTGCTCTAACTCCTGAGCATTTAGTCTACTCATATCTTTAACTGTATCAACACAAGAGATATTAAAAGAAGAGACAGATAAAGAAAATTCAGTAAAATTCAATTCACTATTAAAAGTTTTCAGAAAATCCATCCCTAGGATAACTGAATTCTTAACAGAAGGTATAACAAAAAATTTAATCATCCTTTTATATGAACTAACAGAAATCTCAGTTGTGAACTGACCTAAAATTGGTTGGACTTTACCATCAGCTGTAGTCACTTGCAAACTCTCATCAATTCCTATCTTAACATTATAGTTCTGGAGAAATTCCAGACCTAAGGAACCTAAAATAGAGATATTGGACCCTGTGTCCAGTAAAGCTAAACAAGAATGTCCTAAGATAGATATTTCAAGGTATGGACGATTATTCTTGTTTTTACGAACTAACAATGAATTAAGGTCAATATCAATAAGGTAAGATAAGGGATTACTTGAAGAAACTACAGAAGAATCACAAAGGACATGGTCGACTAACGTCCTCTTTTCGGTTGGTATCTGCCGTTCCGTGGTCTTTTGTCTTTCGGTGGAGGTTGGGATGTTTGGGTGGTTGAGGCATGGGCCTCCTGACTCGAGAAACTGGTTCCTGGGTCTTGAGGATTTTCTACGGTATTCCCTGTATTTTGATGAGGAGTGGGAGCCAGGGGAGACGACCCACCCCTTCTGTCGTTTCCCGAACAGAATTCGCATTCAAACTTACGGACTCCTTGACGTCCACACCCATAGCAAAACAACCCTCTCGGTTCAGAACAGTCAAAATACCCATGTCCTGGCTGACGACAATTCCAACAGGTAATTCTGGAGTTAAAAGTAGAGACATTACCAGATCGGGAATAATTTGGCCTACCAGAATAGGACGATTCGTTATTTGTAACGTTTGACCGACTAGGGACACTAGATATAGGTTCAGAAGACCATGACAAAACTTGTAACCTCTTACATTTTTCTGTAAGGTCAGCAATCGAAAGAATGTCAGTGAGTGCCAGACTCGGATGATAAGACGGCAACAAATTTTTCTTAATGATCCTCACTATATGGGACTCAGAAAGAGGGACTTCCATACGTTTACACAAACTGACAACTTCATTGATGAAGATGGTGACTTTCTCCTGGGAGCTTGTTTCCGGGATTTAATTTCGTCTAATAAGTTGTCTTCATAGTTGTAAGGAAGAAAATCAGACTTAAGTTTGGCAACTAACTGTTGCCATGAAGTAAAACTACCCCGATTATTGAGGTACCAAGTAAAGGCTGAATCCTTAAAAAGATCACCTGCTGATGAAAAGCACTCATCTTCACTGTTCCCACGCGCTAGACGCAGACATTCTATTTTCTTTAAGAAACTAACATTTTCATTCGAACCTCCAGAAAAATGTACACCCCATTTATGAATTGGAGCTGTCTTAAAGAAGGGAAATGAATTAACCGAAACACTAGGGTTATGAGGAGTGGAGTGAGCCTGTGGAGTTACTTTAAACTCAAGTTCGCCTTCCAGATTGAGTATCTTGAAGTTGAGAGACTTCTTTATGGCATCCCCTTCCTCATTTACTGACTCTAACAAATGAACCCTACCTGAAACATGACCTAAACGGGAAGTCAAGCGACCATATAAAACATCACTATGGGAGCCAACAAAAGAGCTAATTTGGGTCTTCAAATCTGCAAGGGTAGCTTCTATTTCACGGACCTCATCACTAAAATTTAGTTGGAAAGCTGACAGAACAGCATGACTCCGATTTGCTGAAGCTTGCTTTAACGCACCTGTCAAAACGATCACTTTAGCCTTAACGATGGATCAGCTAACTGACGAATTTTCAACTCGTAATCTAATTCAGGGGTTAACAGATGTTCTGCCTTAAAAGATGCCATTATACACCACTGGGAAGTAAACACGAGAATGAGATAAAATGTAAGTAGGCAAAGTTTAACTTACTCTCTGTCCTCAAGTTAATGTTCTGGGACGATACCTATACCAGCAATGTTTATTTGTTTGGTCCAGTCGTGAAATCCGATGAAATGTACTGCTACACTCCCGATAAACCTAAAATTGAATAATACTTTTAATTCGAGGTAGTGATTCACTATTAATGCTACTCCGGACTTGTAAAAATCGGTGAAATTGTTAAATTCAAGATATTTAAATTTTTTATTTTAATTTAATTTATTATTAATACCAAAATAGTTCTTTAACCAATCAAAACAAAGCAATTTATTCAGTCAACACAGTATACTATAGCAAAACAAGTTTATACAAGATATAGATATAAGGTAACGTCCCAAAAAAACAACAAGTTGAAGTACAAAACTCAACGTCAAAGTGAAAATCTACCAAACCCAATCACTGAAATCACCAAGATAAAAATCAAAAGTTAAAGAAAATATTTTTAACGCCAAAAATGTAAAAGAAGCCACACGTTGGGTCTAGCCAATAGAAACCTCTATACTTTGGGTATATAGATTTTTGAAGAGAAGAACTGACAAAAGATGGGGAAAAATAAATGAGAAGAGGTTTAAGACGAAAAGAAGAGGGGCTTAGCTCAGGAAAAAAATTAAGAGGGCAGAGAGACACTAAATCTCAAGTGAGTATTCGGGCTAGCTTCAATACACCGAATATTGGTTTGGAGATATGAGAAGAAAATTTGGTAAGGAAATGATAGTAACTAGAAAGAAAATGAGACCTGTTAATACAAAAACTTAATACAACTAGGTAAGAAGATAGAAATAAAGTAATATAAAAAGGACGATAAATAGAAAAGAAGAAGGGCGCCAACTCAACAAGAGATTGAGATTTTCTTGAAGTAACGAATGACAGGAACTCAATTACACTAGATACGATCACCTGAAATACAAAATATTAAATACTAACCTTGTCTTGCTATATTATATACTAGTAATACAGACTGAAATAAAACATCAACCTTACTAATAACAAATATATTAACAATCAATGTTAAATATTAACAATTTACATATAACGCAACGTAATAACAGTGATGGTGGATGGGAAAAGATCAAATTGGACCGCAAAGGCCACTCAACAACCAATTATCCACTATCACTGGCCAAGCAAAAGTATTAAAATCAAAATCCAAATCAAAAGTCCGTCAGAATAGCACTAAGTCGTTACAACTAAAAAGTTAGTAATTATTTCCTAAATTTAACTCGTCTAGGTGAGATGCACGACTAGAACGCTACGGTTACCAAAAATAATAAAGACCTCACCTAGCAAAAACACTAATAAGTAATTATATAATGAGTGGGTCAGTGACTCTATATACAATGTAAAAACCTACAAGACATATTCCCTATTTTAAAACCTCGACAAAATTTTACCCCCGATTCCCTATTAAATTTTAAGATACAATGATTTATAGTTATTATTAAAAGGAAGACCTGATTTTATTTATTTAAGCAAATTACTAATTATATAGAACCAAAGAAAGGAAAAACAACGACCTAAAACATATCTATCACGAAAATTTGTACCACTTAGTTCACCTATTTGTATGCATACAATTAGTTTACAGAGTAACAAATCTAGATTACCCAAAGTAAATAATTAAAGTAAATAAGAATTTATCTTGTACAACAGCCGATGGTTAAAAAAAATGAAAGTCCTTAGGAAAAATCCTTTTGGCACAACAAAGCTAGTTGGCTGCTGTGATGGGTAAGTCTTATCGGAAAATCCTGGATGTTGTGAACACAGGTAGTGGTTTTCTCCAAAATGAACAGCACACTCTATGAGTGAACTATGGCAGAGTTGCTATTAATACTACTGGTACATACTTCAAGCGATGTAAGGTGACTAACTGACTAAACCACTAACTTACTATGTGGCTAAGTAACTAAATGAGTATGTGACGGAATCTAAAATAAAGTTTATCAAGTTTAATTATATTCTTAATAACAGTATGTCTACAGTACAAGTTCACTGCACTGGGATCCAAAACAAAAAACTCAGGTTAGGTATGTGTCATGTCAAAATTTATGAAGTTACTTCAATGTAGACATGACAGACTTGCGCGAAGCATGAACATGCGCAGAGTGCAGAAGGCTGTATAATACTTATGGAAAAATTTTTATATAAAAAAACGGCAAAAAGCCTTTATTATTATAATATGGATTATATATAAATGTATGTGGTAAATCAATCTAACGAAATACCTGACTACAATGATGCATTGAATATTACAAGGAAGAAATGCGAGATATAATATAAATGCATTATGTACTTACTGAAACAAGCGGACACGTCGCTCTGTCGGAAAATATAATTCTTTTATATGGATATGCTTCCAGATGTATTCAAATTTGATATATTAGTTTTCCCACATGTATTAGGCTGATGTTCGATTTATTTTAGTTACATTTCATTTGGTTTCAACTCCGTCACAAACAATGAGAATAAAATCTCCGACGTGCCGCTGTGAGTTCACTGACCTGACTAAAGTTTCTCGCTTACGATTTTTGCCTAGCGCCAAGCAAGTCCGAGGAGCGACCTCTGTTGGTTGCTCAGTCGCCATAGGCGGGCGAAGCCAAAATATTGAAGGGCAACGGGTAACCGTTACATTATCCCTCATCTCCAACAAAAAAAGGAAAACTTCTAGAAGTTTCCTTTTTTTTTATTTTCCAGAACGGACTGACGCTAGGGCGAACCTGAGGATGGACACGGTAAAGGAGTAACGTTGTGGTATAAAAACATAATGATGGTGAGCTCAACAGTCATAGTATTTGCGGAGGAGACGGAACAAAAAACCGAGACGAAGTAATACAGCCAGTATAGAGGCCACGCGAGATATATTTAATCATGTTTGCAGAAAGTATAAAACATAAAAGGGATGTGTAACTGACCGACATAAGTTATTCAACAAGATAATTTACTTTAATTTAGTAAACACAAAGATAGAGAAAAACAAATAATTACGCGTTAATCACTTACATTCTAAATATAATTATACAACCTTATAGAGTAAGTTAACTCTTAACACTACTTACTATCTACATTCTCATGTGTTAGTAAATCATCATTAAAACTAAATTACAGGTGTTTATTAACAACCTCTAACAAAATATTACCAAGAACCATACACAACAATCAAACTACAACACATCCTATCAACTTTACCCAACATTGACACTAGAGCGAACAGATTCTATTAATCACCCAAGAGTTCAAAGAGGGACGAATTCATCAGGACAAGTTGAAACTACATTACTACAAACCTAAACATATATGATATGGTTCTGGATATCAACAACATCTAAAACTCAAGGTAAGCGATAATCCATAACATCTACTCGCTTTCATAACGGTAGGAAGACACAATCTAGGTAAAGATACTAGCAAACCCACTATACTCATGGTATAAGGTATGCTAAAAGGTAAAGATAATTGCAAGCCCACATCTACTCGTGGTAGAGGGTATGCACAAAAGGTAGAAGGTAATAAAAATCCTAACTGTACTACCTAAACTGTACTATTGACGTGGTCCAATTCTTTACTCACGACAAGCACACAGAAGGACAGATTCTTAGGACTCTATAATAATCAAGATAAAGATAAGATATACATTCAATCAAGATATAGATAAGAGATAAACTCATCAAGGTAAAGGTACGAGATAAACTCAAGGTAAAGATAAAGCTAAACTCACTTCAGGTAAAGGTAAAGATAAACTCACATCTCCCTTTTCATATTTAAGGTAGAAGGACATCTACTAATCCACGCAAGTGGTAGAGAGACAGGTAACCGAACCTAAGGTAATATGATATGTTAAAACTCAAATAATTTAAAAGATAATAACATAGGAGATGACAACCAAGTTAAACAGACTTACTTACTGCTGAATATCAGAACGATCCAATTCTATATGACACATTCTAATTTCAATCTAAGAGACACTCTAGGAAAACTGATAGGTATTGGTATATTCCTGAGCCAAGTGAAGGGCACAAGTCCAGGGTGATCAATCCTGAACCCACGCTAAAACACCGACACAGTTAAGTGAATGCCTAAGCTTTATGGCTTTGGTTCGAACCTATACAAAACCATAAATCAAAGAAAATATTTGAAATGTGTTCCTAATTATCCCTATAAATACTTATTTAACTCAGAATTCAAGATGGGGAAAATTCCCATTATCCATCTTTTACTCCTATGATAGGCAGTTTGGGCTTTCAAGACACAACTAACAGCAAAATGAACAAGTCCATAAACTAAGATATTAACCAATATTAAGATAAGATAAAATAAGATAAAAGGCACAACAACAGATGTTAACAAGGTAAACAAAATAAATAAGCAGATCTTAAATAACAAACTGGTCCCTCACGATTTAATCTTCATCTGAAGATGAACCATCTGAATTATCAGACCAGTTATGTAGACCTACAGTCTTATCCTCAAGTAAATCTTTGACATGAAACCTTCCTAGTTTCCTGCCAGTGGAGGTTTCCTTCAACTCATAGATCAAAGGAGAAATAACCTTAATAACGGTGCAAGGTATGTATTTTTGACACAGCTTGGCAGATTGGAAATTTACTTTATCAGATTTAACAAAATTTTTCTTTAAAACGGAATCTCCAACTCTGAAAGGTAAGGCTCGCTTTCTCAGGTCATAACGGCTCTTATTTCTGTCATAAGATGCTTTCAATCGTTTGCGAACATCCACATATATGTCAGGAAGATGCTGAATATCTTCTAAGCGGTGTATCTTATCTGATATTGCAGGAAAATTAGTGGCATTTTCTGAGATTTTACCAAAATAATCACCAGAAAGAGGAACATGACGATCAAACATTAAGTACGATGGAGGACACTTGGTTATTTCGTGAGAAGAAGTCCTGATAGAATGTACTACAGAGTGGATATGAGTATCCCAAGCTCTCTGATCAGGAAAAGAATATGATCTTAAAGCAGTCACGATTGATTTGTTAACTCTTTCAGTGTGATTAATTTGAGGATGATAGTTCGCATTGTACCAGATCTTTTGAACATTATATTTAGACATGAGATCGCGAAAAGCCTTAGCTGTAAACTGGGGTCCATTATCGCAAGACACGATCTGTGGAATACCATAAATTAGGAAAACTTCATTCTAAAGATACTTAATAATGGCTGAAGTAGTTGCTTTAGACGTTGTATGAACCAAAGGAAATTTTGAAAAGTAATCAACAACTACTAAGGCATATTGAGCACCTTTATATGACCTAGGATAAGGACCAATAAGATCTAAAGATATAAGTTGGAATGGAAAATCAATTCGTCGATAATTACCCATTAAACCTGGTTGGAGGAGATTTGTCGACTTACACGTAGCACAAATTTTGCATCGGGCGAGATAACTACGAATAGTCTGACGCATCTTCGGCCAGTAATACAGTTCAGATATACGACAGAAAGTTTTGTAGAAGCCAAAATGAGCTGCAGTAGGGTGGTCATGAAAAGTAGCCAAAACCTCTGCTCTATTTGCTGTTGGAACGACTATCTTCCATTCAGACATTCCCGTAAGGGCATCCATAGAACTTAAAACATGTTTATATAAAACACCATGCTCAACTTTAAAATCAGGAAATTTACCTGGTACATTCTGTACATCATACAATATTTTTCGATACCAATCATCTGGTTGTAAAGTAGATAAATCTAACAAATTAATATCAAAAGTTCTAGAGAGTGCATCAGCGACTACTACACCTGCAGCTTTACGATGAACAATTTTATAATCATATTGTGCCAATTTTAAAATCCACCTAGCCAAACGAGGAGATGGGCTCTTCATACTCTGTAACCACACCAAACTACTATGGTCAGTTATGACCGTAAACGAACGACCTTCCAGAAAATATCTGAAATGTTCAATACCCGTAATTATAGCTAACAACTCTTTTTCGGTTGTAGTATAATTTTTCTGGGCTTTGTTTAATTTCCTGCTAGTATAGGCTATAGGGTGTTCCTCTCCATCGACAATTTGATAGAGCACACCACCAGATGCTGTGTTTGAACAATTGGTCATCAAATAGAAAGGCTTAGTGAAATCTGGGGCTACCATAACTGGGGAGTTGGTGAGAGCCTCCTTGATTTTAATGAAAGCTTCATTAGCTTCAGGAGTCCATACAATGTTTTGTCCCTTTTTCCTATTTTGAAGCAAATCAGTGATAGGGGACAACAAGGTAGAATAAGACTTAACAAACTTTTTATAATAGCCCACCATTCCTAACAATCGACGGATCTGGGTGGTATTTTTAGGCACAGGAAAATCACGAATAGCTGATACCTTGTCAGGGTCAGTATGTAAGCCATGAGAATCTACAACATATCCTAAAAACTTAATAGAATCACGACAAAAGCTGCTTTTATCTAAGTTAATAGTCAAATTTGCATTTTTGAGACGCTGAAACAACTGTTGCAATACAGATATATGAGTGTCGAAATCAGGAGTAATGACTAGAATATCATCAAGATAATATTGACAATAGGGATCTAAAGCAGGACCTATTACCAATCCATTAATCTACACATAGTCTGGGGAGCAGACACCAGACCAAAAGGCATTGTAGTAAACTGGTACAATCCTTTGCCTTCTTCTTCTTCTTCTTAGCCTTCTATCGTCCACGTTTGGACATAGGCCTCTCCCAACTCCTTCCATCGGTCTCTATCCTGAGCAACATATTTCCAATTCGTTCCGGCTACTCTTTTAATATCATCAACCCATCTCATCTGTGGTCTTCCTCTCGGTCGTTTACTTTGGTAAGGTCTCCAATGTTGTATCGTTGCATTCCAACGTTGGTCTTTTTGTCTAACAGTGTGGCCTGCGAAGCTCCATTTAAGTTTGGCAACTTTTGTTGTTATGTCCTCGACTTTTGTTTTTGATCTTACCCAGTCGTTCCTCTTTTTATCTGACAGTCGTATACCTAACATTGCTCTTTCCATAGCTCTTTGTGTTGTGGCTAGTTTATTCATATTTGCCTTGGTTAGGGTCCAGGTTTGACACCCATATGTCATGATAGGAAGGATGCACTGGTTGAACACTTTGGTTCTCAAATATTGAGGTATTTTGCGGTTCTTAAGTATCCAACCAAGTTTTCCAAATCCTGCCCATGCTAGTCTTGCTCTTCTATTAATTTCCGCACTTTGGTTTTCTTTGTCTAGTTTCAGGATTTGGCCTAGGTAGATATATTCCTGGATTTTTTCTATCTCACTGCCATTTATAGTTATGCGTCTGGGGTCATCTGTGTTTGTCATTATTTTTGTTTTTTTATCCTTTGCCACTTACTGCAAAAGCCGTAAGTTTCTTACTCTCTTCACTTAATGGAATCTGTAGAAATGCCTTCTTTAAGTCGATAGATGAAATGTATTTAGCATTTTGTAGCTTAGTGAGGATGATATCTATACGAGGTATAGGATAGGCATCCCTATTCATCGTAATGCTGTTAAGTTTACGTCCGTCGAAACAGACACGAAAAGTCTCATCCTTCTTCTTCGTCATCCACAAGGGACTACAAAAGCTAGACGAGCTCTGCTCGATAATACCAAGCTTAAGCATTTCATCCACCTCCTTAACTAAGCTTTCATGCCAGGCTTGAGGCAATGGATACTGGTATTGTCTGAAGGGCTTAGACGAACCCACATCAATGTGATGTTCGATGAGATGAGTTCTACCTAACTGATTCTTCGAAGAGATAGAAGAGAAGGATTTGACGACATTATTCAACTGCTCTAACTCCTGAGCATTTAGTCTACTCATATCTTTAACTGTATCAACACAAGAGATATTAAAAGAAGAGACAGATAAAGAAAATTCAGTAAAATTCAATTCACTATTAAAAGTTTTCAGAAAATCCATCCCTAGGATAACTGAATTCTTAACAGAAGGTATAACAAAAAATTTAATCATCCTTTTATATGAACTAACAGAAATCTCAGTTGTGAACTGACCTAAAATTGGTTGGACTTTACCATCAGCTGTAGTCACTTGCAAACTCTCATCAATTCCTATCTTAACATTATAGTTCTGGAGAAATTCCAGACCTAAGGAACCTAAAATAGAGATATTGGACCCTGTGTCCAGTAAAGCTAAACAAGAATGTCCTAAGATAGATATTTCAAGGTATGGACGATTATTCTTGTTTTTACGAACTAACAATGAATTAATGTCAATATCAATAAGGTAAGATAAGGGATTACTTGAAGAAACTACAGAAGAATCACAAAGGACATGGTCGACTAACGTCCTCTTTTCGGTTGGTATCTGCCGTTCCGTGGTCTTTTGTCTTTCGGTGGAGGTTGGGATGTTTGGGTGGTTGAGGCATGGGCCTCCTGACTCGAGAAACTGGTTCCTGGGTCTTGAGGATTTTCTACGGTATTCCCTGTATTTTGATGAGGAGTGGGAGCCAGGGGAGACGACCCACCCCTTCTGTCGTTTCCCGAACAGAATTCGCATTCAAACTTACGGACTCCTTGACGTCCACACCCATAGCAAAACAACCCTCTCGGTTCAGAACAGTCAAAATACCCATGTCCTGGCTGACGACAATTCCAACAGGTAATTCTGGAGTTAAAAGTAGAGACATTACCAGATCGGGAATAATTTGGCCTACCAGAATAGGACGATTCGTTATTTGTAACGTTTGACCGACTAGGGACACTAGATATAGGTTCAGAAGACCATGACAAAACTTCTAACCTCTTACATTTTTCTGTAAGGTCAGCAATCGAAAGAATGTCAGTGAGTGCCAGACTCGGATGATAAGACGGCAACAAATTTTTCTTAATGATCCTCACTATATGGGACTCAGAAAGAGGGACTTCCATACGTTTACACAAACTGACAACTTCATTGATGAAGATGGTGACTTTCTCCTGGGAGCTTGTTTCCGGGATTTAATTTCGTCTAATAAGTTGTCTTCATAGTTGTAAGGAAGAAAATCAGACTTAAGTTTGGCAACTAACTGTTGCCATGAAGTAAAACTACCCCGATTATTGAGGTACCAAGTAAAGGCTGAATCCTTAAAAAGATCACCTGCTGATGAAAAGCACTCATCTTCACTGTTCCCACGCGCTAGACGCAGACATTCTATTTTCTTTAAGAAACTAACATTTTCATTCGAACCTCCAGAAAAATGTACACCCCATTTATGAATTGGAGCTGTCTTAAAGAAGGGAAATGAATTAACCGAAACACTAGGGTTATGAGGAGTGGAGTGAGCCTGTGGAGTTACTTTAAACTCAAGTTCGCCTTCCAGATTGAGTATCTTGAAGTTGAGAGACTTCTTTATGGCATCCCCTTCCTCATTTACTGACTCTAACAAATGAACCCTACCTGAAACATGACCTAAACGGGAAGTCAAGCGACCATATAAAACATCACTATGGGAGCCAACAAAAGAGCTAATTTGGGTCTTCAAATCTGCAAGGGTAGCTTCTATTTCACGGACCTCATCACTAAAATTTAGTTGGAAAGCTGACAGAACAGCATGACTCCGATTTGCTGAAGCTTGCTTTAACGCACCTGTCAAAACGATCACTTTAGCCTTAACGATGGATCAGCTAACTGACGAATTTTCAACTCGTAATCTAATTCAGGGGTTAACAGATGTTCTGCCTTAAAAGATGCCATTATACACCACTGGGAAGTAAACACGAGAATGAGATAAAATGTAAGTAGGCAAAGTTTAACTTACTCTCTGTCCTCAAGTTAATGTTCTGGGACGATACCTATACCAGCAATGTTTATTTGTTTGGTCCAGTCGTGAAATCCGATGAAATGTACTGCTACACTCCCGATAAACCTAAAATTGAATAATACTTTTAATTCGAGGTAGTGATTCACTATTAATGCTACTCCGGACTTGTAAAAATCGGTGAAATTGTTAAATTCAAGATATTTAAATTTTTTATTTTAATTTAATTTATTATTAATACCAAAATAGTTCTTTAACCAATCAAAACAAAGCAATTTATTCAGTCAACACAGTATACTATAGCAAAACAAGTTTATACAAGATATAGATATAAGGTAACGTCCCAAAAAAACAACAAGTTGAAGTACAAAACTCAACGTCAAAGTGAAAATCTACCAAACCCAATCACTGAAATCACCAAGATAAAAATCAAAAGTTAAAGAAAATATTTTTAACGCCAAAAATGTAAAAGAAGCCACACGTTGGGTCTAGCCAATAGAAACCTCTATACTTTGGGTATATAGATTTTTGAAGAGAAGAACTGACAAAAGATGGGGAAAAATAAATGAGAAGAGGTTTAAGACGAAAAGAAGAGGGGCTTAGCTCAGGAAAAAAATTAAGAGGGCAGAGAGACACTAAATCTCAAGTGAGTATTCGGGCTAGCTTCAATACACCGAATATTGGTTTGGAGATATGAGAAGAAAATTTGGTAAGGAAATGATAGTAACTAGAAAGAAAATGAGACCTGTTAATACAAAAACTTAATACAACTAGGTAAGAAGATAGAAATAAAGTAATATAAAAAGGACGATAAATAGAAAAGAAGAAGGGCGCCAACTCAACAAGAGATTGAGATTTTCTTGAAGTAACGAATGACAGGAACTCAATTACACTAGATACGATCACCTGAAATACAAAATATTAAATACTAACCTTGTCTTGCTATATTATATACTAGTAATACAGACTGAAATAAAACATCAACCTTACTAATAACAAATATATTAACAATCAATGTTAAATATTAACAATTTACATATAACGCAACGTAATAACAGTGATGGTGGATGGGAAAAGATCAAATTGGACCGCAAAGGCCACTCAACAACCAATTATCCACTATCACTGGCCAAGCAAAAGTATTAAAATCAAAATCCAAATCAAAAGTCCGTCAGAATAGCACTAAGTCGTTACAACTAAAAAGTTAGTAATTATTTCCTAAATTTAACTCGTCTAGGTGAGATGCACGACTAGAACGCTACGGTTACCAAAAATAATAAAGACCTCACCTAGCAAAAACACTAATAAGTAATTATATAATGAGTGGGTCAGTGACTCTATATACAATGTAAAAACCTACAAGACATATTCCCTATTTTAAAACCTCGACAAAATTTTACCCCCGATTCCCTATTAAATTTTAAGATACAATGATTTATAGTTATTATTAAAAGGAAGACCTGATTTTATTTATTTAAGCAAATTACTAATTATATAGAACCAAAGAAAGGAAAAACAACGACCTAAAACATATCTATCACGAAAATTTGTACCACTTAGTTCACCTATTTGTATGCATACAATTAGTTTACAGAGTAACAAATCTAGATTACCCAAAGTAAATAATTAAAGTAAATAAGAATTTATCTTGTACAACAGCCGATGGTTAAAAAAAATGAAAGTCCTTAGGAAAAATCCTTTTGGCACAACAAAGCTAGTTGGCTGCTGTGATGGGTAAGTCTTATCGGAAAATCCTGGATGTTGTGAACACAGGTAGTGGTTTTCTCCAAAATGAACAGCACACTCTATGAGTGAACTATGGCAGAGTTGCTATTAATACTACTGGTACATACTTCAAGCGATGTAAGGTGACTAACTGACTAAACCACTAACTTACTATGTGGCTAAGTAACTAAATGAGTATGTGACGGAATCTAAAATAAAGTTTATCAAGTTTAATTATATTCTTAATAACAGTATGTCTACAGTACAAGTTCACTGCACTGGGATCCAAAACAAAAAACTCAGGTTAGGTATGTGTCATGTCAAAATTTATGAAGTTACTTCAATGTAGACATGACAGACTTGCGCGAAGCATGAACATGCGCAGAGTGCAGAAGGCTGTATAATACTTATGGAAAAATTTTTATATAAAAAAACGGCAAAAAGCCTTTATTATTATAATATGGATTATATATAAATGTATGTGGTAAATCAATCTAACGAAATACCTGACTACAATGATGCATTGAATATTACAAGGAAGAAATGCGAGATATAATATAAATGCATTATGTACTTACTGAAACAAGCGGACACGTCGCTCTGTCGGAAAATATAATTCTTTTATATGGATATGCTTCCAGATGTATTCAAATTTGATATATTAGTTTTCCCACATGTATTAGGCTGATGTTCGATTTATTTTAGTTACATTTCATTTGGTTTCAACTCCGTCACAAACAATGAGAATAAAATCTCCGACGTGCCGCTGTGAGTTCACTGACCTGACTAAAGTTTCTCGCTTACGATTTTTGCCTAGCGCCAAGCAAGTCCGAGGAGCGACCTCTGTTGGTTGCTCAGTCGCCATAGGCGGGCGAAGCCAAAATATTGAAGGGCAACGGGTAACCGTTACATTATCCCTCATCTCCAACAAAAAAAGGAAAACTTCTAGAAGTTTCCTTTTTTTTTATTTTCCAGAACGGACTGACGCTAGGGCGAACCTGAGGATGGACACGGTAAAGGAGTAACGTTGTGGTATAAAAACATAATGATGGTAAGCTCAACAGTCATAGTATTTGCGGAGGAGACGGAACAAAAAACCGAGACGAAGTAATACAGCCAGTATAGAGGCCACGCGAGATATATTTAATCATGTTTGCAGAAAGTATAAAACATAAAAGGGATGTGTAACTGACCGACATAAGTTATTCAACAAGATAATTTACTTTAATTTAGTAAACACAAAGATAGAGAAAAACAAATAATTACGCGTTAATCACTTACATTCTAAATATAATTATACAACCTTATAGAGTAAGTTAACTCTTAACACTACTTACTATCTACATTCTCATGTGTTAGTAAATCATCATTAAAACTAAATTACAGGTGTTTATTAACAACCTCTAACAAAATATTACCAAGAACCATACACAACAATCAAACTACAACACATCCTATCAACTTTACCCAACATTGACACTAGAGCGAACAGATTCTATTAATCACCCAAGAGTTCAAAGAGGGACGAATTCATCAGGACAAGTTGAAACTACATTACTACAAACCTAAACATATATGATATGGTTCTGGATATCAACAACATCTAAAACTCAAGGTAAGCGATAATCCATAACATCTACTCGCTTTCATAACGGTAGGAAGACACAATCTAGGTAAAGATACTAGCAAACCCACTATACTCATGGTATAAGGTATGCTAAAAGGTAAAGATAATTGCAAGCCCACATCTACTCGTGGTAGAGGGTATGCACAAAAGGTAGAAGGTAATAAAAATCCTAACTGTACTACCTAAACTGTACTATTGACGTGGTCCAATTCTTTACTCACGACAAGCACACAGAAGGACAGATTCTTAGGACTCTATAATAATCAAGATAAAGATAAGATATACATTCAATCAAGATATAGATAAGAGATAAACTCATCAAGGTAAAGGTACGAGATAAACTCAAGGTAAAGATAAAGCTAAACTCACTTCAGGTAAAGGTAAAGATAAACTCACATCTCCCTTTTCATATTTAAGGTAGAAGGACATCTACTAATCCACGCAAGTGGTAGAGAGACAGGTAACCGAACCTAAGGTAATATGATATGTTAAAACTCAAATAATTTAAAAGATAATAACATAGGAGATGACAACCAAGTTAAACAGACTTACTTACTGCTGAATATCAGAACGATCCAATTCTATATGACACATTCTAATTTCAATCTAAGAGACACTCTAGGAAAACTGATAGGTATTGGTATATTCCTGAGCCAAGTGAAGGGCACAAGTCCAGGGTGATCAATCCTGAACCCACGCTAAAACACCGACACAGTTAAGTGAATGCCTAAGCTTTATGGCTTTGGTTCGAACCTATACAAAACCATAAATCAAAGAAAATATTTGAAATGTGTTCCTAATTATCCCTATAAATACTTATTTAACTCAGAATTCAAGATGGGGAAAATTCCCATTATCCATCTTTTACTCCTATGATAGGCAGTTTGGGCTTTCAAGACACAACTAACAGCAAAATGAACAAGTCCATAAACTAAGATATTAACCAATATTAAGATAAGATAAAATAAGATAAAAGGCACAACAACAGATGTTAACAAGGTAAACAAAATAAATAAGCAGATCTTAAATAACAAACTGGTCCCTCACGATTTAATCTTCATCTGAAGATGAACCATCTGAATTATCAGACCAGTTATGTAGACCTACAGTCTTATCCTCAAGTAAATCTTTGACATGAAACCTTCCTAGTTTCCTGCCAGTGGAGGTTTCCTTCAACTCATAGATCAAAGGAGAAATAACCTTAATAACGGTGCAAGGTATGTATTTTTGACACAGCTTGGCAGATTGGAAATTTACTTTATCAGATTTAACAAAATTTTTCTTTAAAACGGAATCTCCAACTCTGAAAGGTAAGGCTCGCTTTCTCAGGTCATAACGGCTCTTATTTCTGTCATAAGATGCTTTCAATCGTTTGCGAACATCCACATATATGTCAGGAAGATGCTGAATATCTTCTAAGCGGTGTATCTTATCTGATATTGCAGGAAAATTAGTGGCATTTTCTGAGATTTTACCAAAATAATCACCAGAAAGAGGAACATGACGATCAAACATTAAGTACGATGGAGGACACTTGGTTATTTCGTGAGAAGAAGTCCTGATAGCTTGTACTACAGAGTGGATATGAGTATCCCAAGTTCTCTGATCAGGAAAAGAATATGATCTTAAAGCAGTCACGATTGATTTGTTAACTCTTTCAGTGTGATTAATTTGAGGATGATAGTTCGCATTGTACCAGATCTTTTGTACATTATATTTAGACATGAGATCGCGAAAAGCCTTAGCTGTAAACTGGGGTCCATTATCGCAAGACACGATCTGTGGAATACCATAAATTAGGAAAACTTCATTCTCAAGATACTTAATAATGGCTGAAGTAGTTGCTTTAGACGTTGTATGAACCAAAGGAAATTTTGAAAAGTAATCAACAACTACTAAGGCATATTGAGCACCTTTATATGACCTAGGATAAGGACCAATAAGATCTAAAGATATAAGTTGGAATGGAAAATCAATTCGTCGATAATTACCCATTAAACCTGGTTGGAGAAGATTTGTCGACTTACACGTAGCACAAATTTTGCATCGGGCGAGATAACTACGAATAGTCTGACGCATCTTCGGCCAGTAATACAGTTCAGATATACGACAGAAAGTTTTGTAGATGCCAAAATGAGCTGCAGTAGGGTGGTCATGAAAAGTAGCCAAAACCTCTGCTCTATTTGCTGTTGGAACGACTATCTTCCATTCAGACATTCCCGTAAGGGCATCCATAGAACTTAAAACATGTTTATATAAAACACCATGCTCAACTTTAAAATCAGGAAATTTACCTGGTACATTCTGTACATCATACAATATTTTTCGATACCAATCATCTGGTTGTAAAGTAGATAAATCTAACAAATTAATATCAAAAGTTCTAGAGAGTGCATCAGCGACTACTACACCTGCAGCTTTACGATGAACAATTTTATAATCATATTGTGCCAATTTTAAAATCCACCTAGCCAAACGAGGAGATGGGTTCTTCATACTCTGTAACCACACCAAACTACTATGGTCAGTTATGACCGTAAACGAACGACCTTCCAGAAAATATCTGAAATGTTCAATACCCGTAATTATAGCTAACAACTCTTTTTCGGTTGTAGTATAATTTTTCTGGGCTTTGTTTAATTTCCTGCTAGTATAGGCTATAGGGTGTTCCTCTCCATCGACAATTTGATAGAGCACACCACCAGATGCTGTGTTTGAACAATTGGTCATCAAATAGAAAGGCTTAGTGAAATCTGGGGCTACCATAACTGGGGAGTTGGTGAGAGCCTCCTTGATTTTAATGAAAGCTTCATTAGCTTCAGGAGTCCATACAATGTTTTGTCCCTTTTTCCTATTTTGAAGCAAATCAGTGATAGGGGACAACAAGGTAGAATAAGACTTAACAAACTTTTTATAATAGCCCACCATTCCTAACAATCGACGGATCTGGGTGGTATTTTTAGGCACAGGAAAATCACGAATAGCTGATACCTTGTCAGGGTCAGTATGTAAGCCATGAGAATCTACAACATATCCTAAAAACTTAATAGAATCACGACAAAAGCTGCTTTTATCTAAGTTAATAGTCAAATTTGCATCTTTGAGACGCTGAAACAACTGTTGCAATACAGATATATGAGTGTCGAAATCAGGAGTAATGACTAGAATATCATCAAGATAATATTGACAATAGGGATCTAAAGCAGGACCTATTACCAAATCCATTAATCTACACATAGTCTGGGGAGCAGACACCAGACCAAAAGGCATTGTAGTAAACTGGTACAATCCTTTGCCTTCTTCTTCTTCTTCTTAGCCTTCTATCGTCCACGTTTGGACATAGGCCTCTCCCAACTCGTTCCATCGGTCTCTATCCTGAGCAACATATTTCCAATTCGTTCCGGCTACTCTTTTAATATCATCAACCCATCTCATCTGTGGTCTTCCTCTCGGTCGTTTACTTTGGTAAGGTCTCCAATGTTGTATCGTTGCATTCCAACGTTGGTCTTTTTGTCTAACAGTGTGGCCTGCGAAGCTCCATTTAAGTTTGGCAACTTTTGTTGTTATGTCCTCGACTTTTGTTTTTGATCTTACCCAGTCGTTCCTCTTTTTATCTGACAGTCGTATACCTAACATTGCTCTTTCCATAGCTCTTTGTGTTGTGGCTAGTTTATTCATATTTGCCTTGGTTAGGGTCCAGGTTTGACACCCATATGTCATGATAGGAAGGATGCACTGGTTGAACACTTTGGTTCTCAAATATTGAGGTATTTTGCGGTTCTTAAGTATCCAACCAAGTTTTCCAAATCCTGCCCATGCTAGTCTTGCTCTTCTATTAATTTCCGCACTTTGGTTTTCTTTGTCTAGTTTCAGGATTTGGCCTAGGTAGATATATTCCTGGATTTTTTCTATCTCACTGCCATTTATAGTTATGCGTCTGGGGTCATCTGTGTTTGTCATTATTTTTGTTTTTTTATCCTTTGCCACTTACTGCAAAAGCCGTAAGTTTCTTACTCTCTTCACTTAATGGAATCTGTAGAAATGCCTTCTTTAAGTCGATAGATGAAATGTATTTAGCATTTTGTAGCTTAGTGAGGATGATATCTATACGAGGTATAGGATAGGCATCCCTATTCATCGTAATGCTGTTAAGTTTACGTCCGTCGAAACAGACACGAAAAGTCTCATCCTTCTTCTTCGTCATCCACAAGGGACTACAAAAGCTAGACGAGCTCTGCTCGATAATACCAAGCTTAAGCATTTCATCCACCTCCTTAACTAAGCTTTCATGCCAGGCTTGAGGCAATGGATACTGGTATTGTCTGAAGGGCTTAGACGAACCCACATCAATGTGATGTTCGATGAGATGAGTTCTACCTAACTGATTCTTCGAAGAGATAGAAGAGAAGGATTTGACGACATTATTCAACTGCTCTAACTCCTGAGCATTTAGTCTACTCATATCTTTAACTGTATCAACACAAGAGATATTAAAAGAAGAGACAGATAAAGAAAATTCAGTAAAATTCAATTCACTATTAAAAGTTTTCAGAAAATCCATCCCTAGGATAACTGAATTCTTAACAGAAGGTATAACAAAAAATTTAATCATCCTTTTATATGAACTAACAGAAATCTCAGTTGTGAACTGACCTAAAATTAGTTGGACTTTACCATCAGCTGTAGTCACTTGCAAACTCTCATCAATTCCTATCTTAACATTATAGTTCTGGAGAAATTCCAGACCTAAGGAACCTAAAATAGAGATATTGGACCCTGTGTCCAGTAAAGCTAAACAAGAATGTCCTAAGATAGATATTTCAAGGTATGGACGATTATTCTTGTTTTTACGAACTAACAATGAATTAATGTCAATATCAATAAGGTAAGATAAGGGATTACTTGAAGAAACTACAGAAGAATCACAAAGGACATGGTCGACTAACGTCCTCTTTTCGGTTGGTATCTGCCGTTCCGTGGTCTTTTGTCTTTCGGTGGAGGTTGGGATGTTTGGGTGGTTGAGGCATGGGCCTCCTGACTCGAGAAACTGGTTCCTGGGTCTTGAGGATTTTCTACGGTATTCCCTGTATTTTGATGAGGAGTGGGAGCCAGGGGAGACGACCCACCCCTTCTGTCGTTTCCCGAACAGAATTCGCATTCAAACTTACGGACTCCTTGACGTCCACACCCATAGCAAAACAACCCTCTCGGTTCAGAACAGTCAAAATACCCATGTCCTGGCTGACGACAATTCCAACAGGTAATTCTGGAGTTAAAAGTAGAGACATTACCAGATCGGGAATAATTTGGCCTACCAGAATAGGACGATTCGTTATTTGTAACGTTTGACCGACTAGGGACACTAGATATAGGTTCAGAAGACCATGACAAAACTTCTAACCTCTTACATTTTTCTGTAAGGTCAGCAATCGAAAGAATGTCAGTGAGTGCCAGACTCGGATGATAAGACGGCAACAAATTTTTCTTAATGATCCTCACTATATGGGACTCAGAAAGAGGGACTTCCATACGTTTACACAAACTGACAACTTCATTGATGAAGATGGTGACTTTCTCCTGGGAGCTTGTTTCCGGGATTTAATTTCGTCTAATAAGTTGTCTTCATAGTTGTAAGGAAGAAAATCAGACTTAAGTTTGGCAACTAACTGTTGCCATGAAGTAAAACTACCCCGATTATTGAGGTACCAAGTAAAGGCTGAATCCTTAAAAAGATCACCTGCTGATGAAAAGCACTCATCTTCACTGTTCCCACGCGCTAGACGCAGACATTCTATTTTCTTTAAGAAACTAACATTTTCATTCGAACCTCCAGAAAAATGTACACCCCATTTATGAATTGGAGCTGTCTTAAAGAAGGGAAATGAATTAACCGAAACACTAGGGTTATGAGGAGTGGAGTGAGCCTGTGGAGTTACTTTAAACTCAAGTTCGCCTTCCAGATTGAGTATCTTGAAGTTGAGAGACTTCTTTATGGCATCCCCTTCCTCATTTACTGACTCTAACAAATGAACCCTACCTGAAACATGACCTAAACAGGAAGTCAAGCGACCATATAAAACATCACTATGGGAGCCAACAAAAGAGCTAATTTGGGTCTTCAAATCTGCAAGGGTAGCTTCTATTTCACGGACCTCATCACTAAAATTTAGTTGGAAAGCTGACAGAACAGCATGACTCCGATTTGCTGAAGCTTGCTTTAACGCACCTGTCAAAACGATCACTTTAGCCTTAACGATGGATCAGCTAACTGACGAATTTTCAACTCGTAATCTAATTCAGGGGTTAACAGATGTTCTGCCTTAAAAGATGCCATTATACACCACTGGGAAGTAAACACGAGAATGAGATAAAATGTAAGTAGGCAAAGTTTAACTTACTCTCTGTCCTCAAGTTAATGTTCTGGGACGATACCTATACCAGCAATGTTTATTTGTTTGGTCCAGTCGTGAAATCCGATGAAATGTACTGCTACACTCCCGATAAACCTAAAATTGAATAATACTTTTAATTCGAGGTAGTGATTCACTATTAATGCTACTCCGGACTTGTAAAAATCGGTGAAATTGTTAAATTCAAGATATTTAAATTTTTTATTTTAATTTAATTTATTATTAATACCAAAATAGTTCTTTAACCAATCAAAACAAAGCAATTTATTCAGTCAACACAGTATACTATAGCAAAACAAGTTTATACAAGATATAGATATAAGGTAACGTCCCAAAAAAACAACAAGTTGAAGTACAAAACTCAACGTCAAAGTGAAAATCTACCAAACCCAATCACTGAAATCACCAAGATAAAAATCAAAAGTTAAAGAAAATATTTTTAACGCCAAAAATGTAAAAGAAGCCACACGTTGGGTCTAGCCAATAGAAACCTCTATACTTTGGGTATATAGATTTTTGAAGAGAAGAACTGACAAAAGATGGGGAAAAATAAATGAGAAGAGGTTTAAGACGAAAAGAAGAGGGGCTTAGCTCAGGAAAAAAAATTAAGAGGGCAGAGAGACACTAAATCTCAAGTGAGTATTCGGGCTAGCTTCAATACACCGAATATTGGTTTGGAGATATGAGAAGAAAATTTGGTAAGGAAATGATAGTAACTAGAAAGAAAATGAGACCTGTTAATACAAAAACTTAATACAACTAGGTAAGAAGATAGAAATAAAGTAATATAAAAAGGACGATAAATAGAAAAGAAGAAGGGCGCCAACTCAACAAGAGATTGAGATTTTCTTGAAGTAACGAATGACAGGAACTCAATTACACTAGATACGATCACCTGAAATACAAAATATTAAATACTAACCTTGTCTTGCTATATTATATACTAGTAATACAGACTGAAATAAAACATCAACCTTACTAATAACAAATATATTAACAATCAATGTTAAATATTAACAATTTACATATAACGCAACGTAATAACAGTGATGGTGGATGGGAAAAGATCAAATTGGACCGCAAAGGCCACTCAACAACCAATTATCCACTATCACTGGCCAAGCAAAAGTATTAAAATCAAAATCCAAATCAAAAGTCCGTCAGAATAGCACTAAGTCGTTACAACTAAAAAGTTAGTAATTATTTCCTAAATTTAACTCGTCTAGGTGAGATGCACGACTAGAACGCTACGGTTACCAAAAATAATAAAGACCTCACCTAGCAAAAACACTAATAAGTAATTATATAATGAGTGGGTCAGTGACTCTATATACAATGTAAAAACCTACAAGACATATTCCCTATTTTAAAACCTCGACAAAATTTTACCCCCGATTCCCTATTAAATTTTAAGATACAATGATTTATAGTTATTATTAAAAGGAAGACCTGATTTTATTTATTTAAGCAAATTACTAATTATATAGAACCAAAGAAAGGAAAAACAACGACCTAAAACATATCTATCACGAAAATTTGTACCACTTAGTTCACCTATTTGTATGCATACAATTAGTTTACAGAGTAACAAATCTAGATTACCCAAAGTAAATAATTAAAGTAAATAAGAATTTATCTTGTACAACAGCCGATGGTTAAAAAAAATGAAAGTCCTTAGGAAAAATCCTTTTGGCACAACAAAGCTAGTTGGCTGCTGTGATGGGTAAGTCTTATCGGAAAATCCTGGATGTTGTGAACACAGGTAGTGGTTTTCTCCAAAATGAACAGCACACTCTATGAGTGAACCATGGCAGAGTTGCTATTAATACTACTGGTACATACTTCAAGCGATGTAAGGTGACTAACTGACTAAACCACTAACTTACTATGTGGCTAAGTAACTAAATGAGTATGTGACGGAATCTAAAATAAAGTTTATCAAGTTTAATTATATTCTTAATAACAGTATGTCTACAGTACAAGTTCACTGCACTGGGATCCAAAACAAAAAACTCAGGTTAGGTATGTGTCATGTCAAAATTTATGAAGTTACTTCAATGTAGACATGACAGACTTGCGCGAAGCATGAACATGCGCAGAGTGCAGAAGGCTGTATAATACTTATGGAAAAAATTTTATATAAAAAAACGGCAAAAAGCCTTTATTATTATAATATGGATTATATATAAATGTATGTGGTAAATCAATCTAACGAAATACCTGACTACAATGATGCATTGAATATTACAAGGAAGAAATGCGAGATATAATATAAATGCATTATGTACTTACTGAAACAAGCGGACACGTCGCTCTGTCGGAAAATATAATTCTTTTATATGGATATGCTTCCAGATGTATTCAAATTTGATATATTAGTTTTCCCACATGTATTAGGCTGATGTTCGATTTATTTTAGTTACATTTCATTTGGTTTCAACTCCGTCACAAACAATGAGAATAAAATCTCCGACGTGCCGCTGTGAGTTCACTGACCTGACTAAAGTTTCTCGCTTACGATTTTTGCCTAGCGCCAAGCAAGTCCGAGGAGCGACCTCTGTTGGTTGCTCAGTCGCCATAGGCGGGCGAAGCCAAAATATTGAAGGGCAACGGGTAACCGTTACATTATCCCTCATCTCCAACAAAAAAAGGAAAACTTCTAGAAGTTTCCTTTTTTTTTATTTTCCAGAACGGACTGACGCTAGGGCGAACCTGAGGATGGACACGGTAAAGGAGTAACGTTGTGGTATAAAAACATAATGATGGTAAGCTCAACAGTCATAGTATTTGCGGAGGAGACGGAACAAAAAACCGAGACGAAGTAATACAGCCAGTATAGAGGCCACGCGAGATATATTTAATCATGTTTGCAGAAAGTATAAAACATAAAAGGGATGTGTAACTGACCGACATAAGTTATTCAACAAGATAATTTACTTTAATTTAGTAAACACAAAGATAGAGAAAAACAAATAATTACGCGTTAATCACTTACATTCTAAATATAATTATACAACCTTATAGAGTAAGTTAACTCTTAACACTACTTACTATCTACATTCTCATGTGTTAGTAAATCATTATTAAAACTAAATTACAGGTGTTTATTAACAACCTCTAACAAAATATTACCAAGAACCATACACAACAATCAAACTACAACACATCCTATCAACTTTACCCAACATTGACACTAGAGCGAACAGATTCTATTAATCACCCAAGAGTTCAAAGAGGGACGAATTCATCAGGACAAGTTGAAACTACATTACTACAAACCTAAACATATATGATATGGTTCTGGATATCAACAACATCTAAAACTCAAGGTAAGCGATAATCCATAACATCTACTCGCTTTCATAACGGTAGGAAGACACAATCTAGGTAAAGATACTAGCAAACCCACTATACTCATGGTATAAGGTATGCTAAAAGGTAAAGATAATTGCAAGCCCACATCTACTCGTGGTAGAGGGTATGCACAAAAGGTAGAAGGTAATAAAAATCCTAACTGTACTACCTAAACTGTACTATTGACGTGGTCCAATTCTTTACTCACGACAAGCACACAGAAGGACAGATTCTTAGGACTCTATAATAATCAAGATAAAGATAAGATATACATTCAATCAAGATATAGATAAGAGATAAACTCATCAAGGTAAAGGTACGAGATAAACTCAAGGTAAAGATAAAGCTAAACTCACTTCAGGTAAAGGTAAAGATAAACTCACATCTCCCTTTTCATATTTAAGGTAGAAGGACATCTACTAATCCACGCAAGTGGTAGAGAGACAGGTAACCGAACCTAAGGTAATATGATATGTTAAAACTCAAATAATTTAAAAGATAATAACATAGGAGATGACAACCAAGTTAAACAGACTTACTTACTGCTGAATATCAGAACGATCCAATTCTATATGACACATTCTAATTTCAATCTAAGAGACACTCTAGGAAAACTGATAGGTATTGGTATATTCCTGAGCCAAGTGAAGGGCACAAGTCCAGGGTGATCAATCCTGAACCCACGCTAAAACACCGACACAGTTAAGTGAATGCCTAAGCTTTATGGCTTTGGTTCGAACCTATACAAAACCATAAATCAAAGAAAATATTTGAAATGTGTTCCTAATTATCCCTATAAATACTTATTTAACTCAGAATTCAAGATGGGGAAAATTCCCATTATCCATCTTTTACTCCTATGATAGGCAGTTTGGGCTTTCAAGACACAACTAACAGCAAAATGAACAAGTCCATAAACTAAGATATTAACCAATATTAAGATAAGATAAAATAAGATAAAAGGCACAACAACAGATGTTAACAAGGTAAACAAAATAAATAAGCAGATCTTAAATAACAAACTGGTCCCTCACGATTTAATCTTCATCTGAAGATGAACCATCTGAATTATCAGACCAGTTATGTAGACCTACAGTCTTATCCTCAAGTAAATCTTTGACATGAAACCTTCCTAGTTTCCTGCCAGTGGAGGTTTCCTTCAACTCATAGATCAAAGGAGAAATAACCTTAATAACGGTGCAAGGTATGTATTTTTGACACAGCTTGGCAGATTGGAAATTTACTTTATCAGATTTAACAAAATTTTTCTTTAAAACGGAATCTCCAACTCTGAAAGGTAAGGCTCGCTTTCTCAGGTCATAACGGCTCTTATTTCTGTCATAAGATGCTTTCAATCGTTTGCGAACATCCACATATATGTCAGGAAGATGCTGAATATCTTCTAAGCGGTGTATCTTATCTGATATTGCAGGAAAATTAGTGGCATTTTCTGAGATTTTACCAAAATAATCACCAGAAAGAGGAACATGACGATCAAACATTAAGTACGATGGAGGACACTTGGTTATTTCGTGAGAAGAAGTCCTGATAGCTTGTACTACAGAGTGGATATGAGTATCCCAAGCTCTCTGATCAGGAAAAGAATATGATCTTAAAGCAGTCACGATTGATTTGTTAACTCTTTCAGTGTGATTAATTTGAGGATGATAGTTCGCATTGTACCAGATCTTTTGTACATTATATTTAGACATGAGATCGCGAAAAGCCTTAGCTGTAAACTGGGGTCCATTATCGCAAGACACGATCTGTGGAATACCATAAATTAGGAAAACTTCATTCTCAAGATACTTAATAATGGCTGAAGTAGTTGCTTTAGACGTTGTATGAACCAAAGGAAATTTTGAAAAGTAATCAACAACTACTAAGGCATATTGAGCACCTTTATATGACCTAGGATAAGGACCAATAAGATCTAAAGATATAAGTTGGAATGGAAAATCAATTCGTCGATAATTACCCATTAAACCTGGTTGGAGAAGATTTGTCGACTTACACGTAGCACAAATTTTGCATCGGGCGAGATAACTACGAATAGTCTGACGCATCTTTGGCCAGTAATACAGTTCAGATATACGACAGAAAGTTTTGTAGAAGCCAAAATGAGCTGCAGTAGGGTGGTCATGAAAAGTAGCCAAAACCTCTGCTCTATTTGCTGTTGGAACGACTATCTTCCATTCAGACATTCCCGTAAGGGCATCCATAGAACTTATAACATGTTTATATAAAACACCATGCTCAACTTTAAAATCAGGAAATTTACCTGGTACATTCTGTACATCATACAATATTTTTCTATACCAATCATCTGGTTGTAAAGTAGATAAATCTAACAAATTAATATCAAACAGTTAATTGATCTAAAGATGTGTGTACAAACTTATTATTAATGAGGAATACAATATTGCCTGACAATCTCACATCTGATCGGAAGTGACAAACCTGACAAAACCTGACATATGAAATAATTATTATTAAATAGGATATAAACCGAGATATTGTGCACAGTACCTTCCCAGATAGTTTATAATCCCCAGAATATTTTAAATACTTAATATAACGGTGAAATATAAAATTTGATGAAAAATATTGAATATTATGTTAATTATGTTTTAAGAAAAAATGAGGGTATATTATTATTAGAATTATTTAAAAGTTATTGATAAAAAAATAAGTAAAAGTGGAAAATATTATTAGAACAAATTGACATGCAAATTTAGTTATAAAAACCTGTCGCTTCTACAAAGTGACGATGGGTTTCTTCTCCAAACTCCTTCAAGGGTGATAATTGGAGGCCCAAGCAAGGTATCTTCCGGTGTTCCCCAACCTTAGGAGGGTGGCAGACTTGTCACCGTCTAGGAGGTACCTCTTAGTACCGGCAAATCAACTAATATTCCATCAAAACACAAAAAACCATTCCATAAATACACCAAAATTTCCATAATTCCCCAAAATTATTATTTTTACTCCATATCCAACAACTTAATCAGATTTTGACTTAATTTTCTCCTCCTCCAGCGACTAAAAGAAAACAAAAATCCTTCACTCATATTACTTCTTTTGAGTAACTTGAAGCAGGGCATGTAGGAAGGTAAACTTATAAAAAGTTTGTAGAAAAACTTGAAACAAAAAGTTGAATTACTGACGTATATGTGCGAAGTGTCATTGACCTTGAGTTTTGAGGTATGTGAGGAAATATTTTTGAACAACTAAAATATGGATAAGGATTACTTGTTGCAAAATATGTTTGTAAAATATGGATGTTACAATAAGGATTTCTTTACAGACGTAGATACTAAAAGAAAGGAAAATGTCATTAATTCAGAAATTATTTTGAACTAGAAATATAATTTTTAAAGAATTTTTCTCAGTAGAGGACATAAATTTGATAGTGATATGGAAATTCTCTGATATTGAAACTAAAACCTCACTCTCATTACCAATTTCAACATAAACCAAAAACTTCCTTCCGACTTAAATTCTTGAATCTCCAACTAAATCATAATTTTAGAAATAAAACAAAATGGCTTCAGGACAATGATCGCTGGAGGGACATGTCAGTAGCGGGTGGTGGCAGAAGCTTAAGTGACCATCAATCGTTCTGCTGCTTCCTGCCCATCACGCAGGCGGAAACGGTCGTTGACACATGAACCAGCCAATAAAATCCGAATTCACTAAACATACTACCAACCAAATACTTATAATTGGTCCCAAATTTAGATAACCCTTTCTGATCGTGAACGTATAACTGGTTGCATACTTATTAGGTGGATTATAGGAATAAATATTCTCGTAACGATGGTGCTCATCGTTACATTCCCCCATTACTTGGAAAAAAATTGATCTTATGAACAATTTTTTTCCATATATACTTATAAGTACTCAATACAAGTATCCATAGAGAAATATCACACGCTGTGGGATCCAACACAGGCGTGAATAAACTAAATATCTAAAATATACTACGAACCTAAGAATACTACACTACTCCAAAATAACCTATCGTTAGACACCGTCCACAACTCTTAGGACTAGTTCTCTGTGACATATATCCCAAAGACCAAATTGTGTTCAAGTTGATTTAGTAGATTTAAATAAAACCTCAAATTATAATCAACAAGAACACCATAACAACAATATTCATGAATGCCAAACTAAATATAACCTATATAACGATTAACTTATACACACTTACATCTGACTCGATCGATTATACCTAACCGCAAATTATGAGTCATGTAAATGGGGTTGTCTTAATGCCCAATATAACACATATGGTACCAACGTACATACATACATACATAAGGTTTATTATAACCCTTTGCTAAATTCCATAATTCAGATAAATTCTAATCTCAAAAAAAATGTCGAATGGGACGAGTAGTACAAAATTGTTCTATCGATGGACAACAGATTTAAATAGAGCATATCCAAAGTGAACAACCAGTAGATCTCGTAGCCAATCCTTGGTAAGCCAAAACACAGACCACAGTATAAAATAAAATAAATATAAGAGTTATTGACAAGAAAAGAAATTATTATAGCAAGCCTTTTATCCTAAATTGATCCGACAGTGGACAACAGATTTATATTGAAGCATATCCAAGGTGGAACAACCAGGCAGATTTAATTGAGCAACGCTACAACCTAACACTAAATGTGCTAATAATGATTACATATTGGGTACCATGAACCTAATTCAACTGATCATCAGAATTGTATCAGATGCAATGAAAGATCTATCTAAGGGTACCTAATCGAATAGTTGACATAACAGAAGTTAGCTTACTCTGGGATTCTGTAACTATAGCTATAGCTACAACAGATTGTTAAGAATGGCCAGAAGAAGCTAACCAATATTTCGAAGTTATCACACATGAAATAAATCAAGAAGTCACATATTAATAACTCTTATAAATAAATCCAACTAAGGAAATACTAGAGAACAAGTAAATCAATTTCTAAAGAAACTGCAGATTAAGGAAATGTTCCCTAGTCACTCACAGAGAACAGGATATTGATCCTGACTCTAAGTTACATATGAACCAAAAAGGATGAGTTCCTCGGAAAGATGATGCTCAAACACAATAATCCCTTGGTACATACAAAAGCTATATTTCCATAGGACTGATATTCAAGAAGTTACCATTATTATCAGAACAACGAAATAGTAAAGCGAAAGAATAATAAGTATACAATAAACAGACAAGTTTAAACCTAAGTCTCTTCAGAATGATCATAAACTGAAAATTGAATAAGAATGCCTAGTGCACGATTGAAATGATGATTAAACATTATATCATAAAGATTCAGCATCTGAACTAATTAAGGTATGGCTTGGAACTAGGCAACTGTGAGCAATGAAATCTGCTTCCTATAAGGTGCACAGTCGATAAGCAACAAGTCTCGAACCCACGTATTTGCATAGCCAAGCTAGCAAACCATTTTCCTAATAAATATTCTATACGATAAATAACGAAATGGTTTCATAGTCTTTATCATAAATTTTATCTCAATTAACTTAATTGCATATTTGACAAATGGGGTAAAACTTTGGACTCACACTGTATACTCAAATTGTATTTACCAAAACAAATATCGCGATAACTTCTTTAGATGACAAGATGCTAATGTATCAAGGAATCATACTAAGCATTTTAATAACTTTCCAGTAGAAACTACAAAATCAAACACAAAACCAGGTAAACACAAAACTAAACCTATTATGTAGACACACTTATCTACAAGTGATGACATATATAAGTACAATCACATAGAAGGTGTTAACAGTTCCATACCAGTTCAATAATTAGCCAAATTAAGCTAAATCTCAATAATAAACTAATGACATCTAAGATACATATAATATGGAAAGCTAGAAATATTACTATAATAGATAAAACATAGTGTCCCTATCTGGTGACTAAAATCAAAATCCAATCATTGACCTATTCATTAACAATCGAGTATTTCTGAAATTTAGAAAGAGAAATTAACTTAATCAATTATGTTAAGTCAATCTTCTTCTTCTGACGACGAGGATGCTAAGTCGTTGACAGTATTATCTGGTAGTAAGTCCTTTATATGAAATCGACCAAGTTTCCTGTTGGACGAACTATCTTTCAATTCATATATTAAAGGAGATATTACTTTACTGACAACACATGGGACGTATTTCTGACAAAATTTGGCAGAAATAGCATCACCTTTACTAGACTTAACAAAATTACGTTTTAATACCCGATCACCAACAAAGAATCGCAAATCTCTTTTCCTCAAATTATATTGACTCTGTGACTTAAGGTAAGAAGATTTTAACTTCTTTCTGATGTCTGCAAATATTGGGGGCAAAGTCTGAAGATCATCTAAACGATGAAGTTTCTCAGAGATCTGAGGGACATTTGTGGAATTGTCAGAAATTAAACCAAAATAATCACCAGACAAAGCAATATTTCTACCAAAATTCAAATAAGCTGGAGAACACTGAGTAACTTCATGGACCGAAGTTCTTATGGCTTGAGCTATTGAGTGAATATACTGGTCCCAAGCTCTGTGATCTGGATAGGTGTACGATCTAAGGGCTGTTACAATACTGCGGTTCACTCGCTCACTATGATTAGCTTGCGGATGGTATGCAGCATTATAAAAGATTTTCTGGACTTTGTACTTGGTTAGAAGATCCTTAAAGGCCTTGGACACAAATTAAGGACCATTGTCACAAGACACAATTTGGGGAGCACCAAACAACAAAAAGACTTTTTCCTCCAAATATTTCACAATGGCAGGGACAGTGGCATTACGAAGAGGAAAAACTAGTGGAAGTTTAGTAAAATAGTCCACAACCACAGAACAATAGATATAGCCATTGTAACTACGAGGATATGGTCCAATCAGATCCATAGATATCATCTGCCATGGGAAGTCAATGTTCCTAAAAGTACCCATTAATCCAGCTTGTGGCATAGTACTTGGCTTGAAAGTAGCACAAACCTTGCATCTAGATATATATTTCTTAATGTAGTTGCGCATGCCAGGCCAATAATATAATTCTGTTATCCTACTAAATGTTTTATAAGAACCAAAATGACCAGATGTCACATTATCATGAAACGTACGAAGAATTTCATCCCTGTTTGCTGTTGGGACGACAATTTTCCAATCAGACATATTAGACAAAGCTTCCACTTAACTAACAACATGCTTATAAAGAATATTATTTTCTACTTTAAAATCAGGATACTGATCAGGTTCTTGGGTAACCTTTTCCAACATTTTCTGATACCATGCATCCGGAACTAAAGTGGATAAGTCAAGAATATTGATATCAAACGTTCGAGACAAAGCATCAGCTACTAAAACACCATTTGCCTTACGATGGACAATATTATAATCAAATGCTGACAACTTACAAATCCATCGAGACAAGCGTTGGGATGGGTTACGCATAGAATGCATCCACAATAATGAACTGTGGTCAGTAATAAGGGTACACTTACGACCTTCTAAATAGTAACGGAAAGCCTCTAAGCCATGAATAATAGCAAGGAGTTCACGCTCTGTAATGGAATAATTTTTCTGAGCCTTATTGAGCTTCTTACTAGTATTTGCTATGGGGTGTTCCGAACCATCTTTCATCTGAAAGAGTACACCACCGGAAACGGTATTCGAACAATCAGTCATGAGGTAAAAATGTTCACTGAAATCAGGTGAAGTCATGACAGGAGCACTGGTTAGAGCTGCTTTAATACGATGAAAAGCATCGTCGGCTTCAGGAGTCCAGGTGATAGTCTGGCCCTTTTTCCTATTCTTAAGGAGGTCAGTAAGAGGTGATAATAAAGTAGAATAAGAAGGCGCAAATCGACGATAGTACCCACACACGCCCAAGATCCTACTTAATTGTGTAGTAGTTTTAGGAATAGGGAAGTCCTTAATAGCGGTTACTTTATCAGGGTCTGTTCTCAAACCTTGGTTAGCAACAACATATCCTAAAAATTTCAAATTAGGACGACAAAAATTACATTTCTCTAAATTAACAGTGAGATTAGCCTCTTTAAGGCGTGAAAATAATTTCTCCAATATTTCAATATGTGAGGAAAAATCAGGAGTAACCACTATAATGTCATCTAAATAATAAAATACAAATGGTTCAAGTTGTGGCAATAACCAAGTCCATTAAACGACACATTGTTTGCGGAGCTGAAACTAGACCGAAAGGCATTGTGACAAATTGAAATAACCCTTTACCACTGACAGCGAAGGCAGTATACTTCTTACTCTCTTCACTTAACGGAATTTGTAAGACGGCTTTGGATAAATTGATAGAAGAGATATATTTGGCATTCTGAAGTTTACTCAAAATTATATCTATCCGAGGGATGGGATAAGCATCTCTATTAGTAGTGATACTATTAAGTTTACGACCATCAAAACAGACTCTGAATGATCCATCCTTCTTTTTTACTTTACTTAAATTTCTTTACTTAAATCTGCTTGCCATGCCTGAGGTAAAGGATATTGATACTGTCTAAAAGGAGTTGTAGTGTTCACTTCGATAGTATGAGATATTAAATGTGTACGACCTAATTTATCTTTGGAAGAGATAGATGAAAATTTAGAGATAATATTCTCTAACTGTTTTTGTTCTAAGCTAGACAAACTAGAGAACTCACGGATGGAATTTACAGTTGCGACATTAAAGGAAGATATAAACAACGAAAAATCTGAGCAATTTAGTGTACTATTAAATGCATTCAAGAAATCTATGCCAAGAATTATAAAATTTTTAACTGAAGGTATAATATAAAATGTAATCATTTTGCTAATATTGGCAACTACGATTTCTGTGTCAAATTTACCCGTAATTGACTGGACATCACCATCTGCAGTAGAGACTTGTAGAGAAGAAATAGGCATAACATTAATATCAGTATTTTCTAATAATTTCAGCGAATACGAACCTATTAAAGAAATGTTCGAGCCACTATCTAATAGAGCTAAATACGATTGTCCTAATATTTCAATTTCAAGATAAGGTCGGTTATCATTATGTTTCCTAATTAATAAAGAATTTATATCAAAATCCAACATATCTAATTTATTTTCAAAATTATCTGGTAATAACATAGACATATTATTATTATTTACAAATTTACAACCTGGTATAGAATTTGGAACTGTTTTAAAAATTCCAGTTTAAGACTGGAGGGGATAATCTACGATCAAGTAAACCGTCCGAGTCAACTGAAGGGTTGCTAACAATTACTTTTTCCCTGACTTCGGTTTGCGTGCTGGCCTCCGGTTGGAAGTGTTTCTTCCTTCCTGAGAGGATGTATTCGAGCTGCTGGCGGGTATTGGACTTAAAGCTTCGTCTACAGCTGCGGTCATATTCCCTGATGGGGCTGCTGTTTGAGGAACGCTCAGGGTACGAGCCTCTACATGCTCGTTTCCCGAACACTTAAAACAATTTCGTTTAAGTGTATTTTCTCTACCACAACCGTGGCATAAAATCCGTGTTTGGGGTCTGGTACAATCACGAAATGCGTGACCAGCTTCCTGATAATTCCAGCACGAAAAAGAAGAAGTAGCAACAGACACATTCGGTGTATGGGGTCTAGATTGCCAAGAACGATTTCTTGAGGAGTGAGAATTAAAACCAGGACCAGAAGTAAATCGGGATGTTGTAGGAGGATTAAGAGACCAGAAAGAGTTTCCTCTAATCGTTTACATTTTTCTGTAAGGTCTTCTATACTGGCTATATCAACCAGTGGTAATTGGGCATGGTAAAAAGGTAGCAAACATTTTAAAATTATCTTTATTTTTGCATTATCTGTTAAAGGAGTGTCTAAACGACTACACATACCCAACATAGTGTGTTTGCTCTAGACCCTTTCTCTTCGTTGGAGGACTGTAAAAGCCAACGAGGGTTTTTAGCACTTTTCGTGATGTCCTATCTTCAGTGTGTAGGAAATTCACAGTAATTAAATGTGTTTTAATAGTTTCTTTATTTTAGCGCATTCCACAGCACTAAGCGAAAGTAGATTCCACAATAAAAAATTTTGCTCGTTGAAATTATTTTGATTGATTTTTTCTTTTATTTTCTGACTGTTGTTCTGGGTTATCGATTCCAAAAACTACTCGTCACCCGTGAAATATTATACGTACTTGTTTATTTTAATTCATATTGGCAATTTCAAATATTTTATACAAATTAGGATCGAACATACCGCCGCTCTTGAAGTTATCTAGGGATACACTTCAATAAAGAAAGGTAGTGACTAATTACTTAAAAACCGACTCGCGTAGGCTGTGGCTTGCAGAATTACAATGACTGGTTTTACAATACTTATACATACCTAAATACATGAAAGATACATGAAAGAAAATTTAAAATTAGTTGTTTCGGTTACAGTAAAAAATAGAAAACGAATGTTTATTGTTCAACAGGTAACGGGCACAGTTTAGTAATGCTACGTTTGATAGTTCCATTTGGGGTAGAGACGCTCACGACGCGCACAAGTCCGTCTTTGCCTGGATGGAGAGCAATTATACGTCCACGTGACCATTGATACGGAGGAAGACCATCATCCTTCAGGAGCACCATCTGTCCTTGTAATTTGGCCGTGTCTTTTCTATATCTCCACTTTTCTCGTTGCTGCAGAGTATGCAAGTATTCATTTTTCCACCTCGACCAAAAGTGCTGCATCATGCGCTGCAAGAGCTCAAATCGGGTGAGCCAGTTGATCGGAAAATCCTCATATTCTATAGCAGGAACCATGTTAAGCGGATGACCAATGAAAAAATGGCCCGGAGTCAGCACTTCCATATCATTGGGATCGTTGTTCATAGGAAGCAGGGGTCGAGAATTTAATACACCTTCAATCTGTACTAAAAGAGTATACAATTCCGCATAGGATAAAGGATTGGCATTGTTTATAATACGGTACAAGTGAGTTTTTATTGATTTTGTTGGCACTCTCCCATAGCCCCCAAAGTGTGAAGATCTGGCAGGAATGAAATGCCATGTTATTTTATTTTCTTGAGAAAAATCTCGGATGGCATTTGTTTTTAAAACATTATATATACCTTGCAGCTCGTTGTTAGCTCCAGTGAAATTTGTACCATTATCTGAATACAAATCGGTGCATAGACCTCGTCTCGCAACAAAACGTCTTAAGATGCTCAAGAAGCATTCCGAAGTTAATTCACTAGCTAATTCAATGTGAATCGCTTTAGTAGTTAAGCAAACGAATACGCAAATATATGCCTTAGTAAATCGACGATTTCGAAATTTCGATTCCTTAAGTTTGAATGGTCCAGCGTAGTCGACGCCAGGGGGCGCAAAGGGATGAGAGATATGGACTCGAGAGGCATGCAAATCCCCCATTAAATTGTCCATGGGTTGAGGATTGCTTCTAAAACATGGAATATATTTACGAAGAACATTTCTGACCACATTTCTACCGTTTAATGGCCAAAAGGATTGTCTGACGAAGGAGAGCGTCGCCTGGGCTCCAGGATAAAGGTTTCGCTTATGCTCATAAAATATAATTAATTCTGTCAGAGGATGCTTATGTGGAAGGTAAACCGGATGTTTTGCTGAGAATTGGATAGAAGCATGTCTTAAGCGACCTCCCACCCTGATTATGTTTAGGTCGTCAAGGAATACGTTCAGAAAGCTTAATTTGCTGGAAGGTTTGACTTTACCATGAGACTTTAATTGGTGAATATCCTCAGGAAAGCTTTCTCTTAGAACGTGTCTAACAAGATGATTTGTGCTTTGGACCATCTCCGTTAAGGTGAGATCTAGATCTCCAATTATCCGGAATTCCCTTGAAATCTTAGCGTTGTGGATAAATCGAAAACAATAGGCCAAAACGTTCTGAAGTTTAGTATAACTAGAATATCTATTAACTAGTGATGATATTAAGATTGAAGGAGATACTTGAGATAATATAACAATAGATTTTGGATTAAGTTCCATTAAATCGGGATCAGGCGTATGAGCTTTGAAGTTCGATATGTGATTGTTTGAGGGCCAAGTATCCTGAGATTGCAACAAAAATGAAGGTCCATGCCACCATAAATCACATTCATGCAATTCGGACGGACTAGCTCCTCTAGATATTATGTCGGCTGTATTTAAATTGGAGGGTATATGATGCCACTCATCTATTTTTGTCAATTTCTGGATTTCGGATACATGATTGCATACGAATGTTTTTAAAGTGCGAGGTTCAAGACCCAACCAGCATAGAACAATTGTGGAGTCGGTATAGAAATACATTTTTGAGAAAGTAAGTTCTAAAGATTCGATTACGTTTTTAGTTAGGCGAGTAAGAGTCAGTGCTCCACACAATTCAAGTCTAGGTAGTGAACTAGCCTTTAACGGAGCTACACGTTATTTAGCGCACAGTAAATTGCTAAGTATACGACCGCGTATATCAATAGATCGTACATATATGCAAGCTCCATGTGCATTTATTGAACTATCGGAAAAGCCATGTAGCTCAATGTAAATGGGATCTTTCGTGGTGACTTGACGAGGTATGTTAAAAGAATTAACGAGAGTAAAGTTGTCTATAAACGATTTCCAGATCTTATAGAGCTCGAGAGGAATACGATCATCCCAGTTAAGTCGCTGAATCCATAATTTTTGCATTAGAACCTTTGCTTGAACGATCATGGGGCCAAGGCAACATAGAGGATCAAAAATAGAAGCTATGGTTGATAGGATTGTCCTTTTTGTAATAATGGATGGATTTGCTTTTATCCTTGTATTGTAGATAAATGAGTCAGTTAAGGAATTCCATGATATGCCAAGAGTTTTACTGTTTGGTGAATCTGTTATTATATATTTTCTTTGTGATCGTCTACATTTATATCTGATAGCGGGGCCGTAATGTTTGATGAAAATTGTCTTAGATTGAAGCCATAGGAACTTAATATTGAAGTTAAGTTTCGACGAAGAGCAATCAAGCCTTGTTCAGTTGAAGCACCTGTGACCACATCATCGACATACGTATCTAGGTTGAGCTTACGACTTTCTTCAGGAAATGTAGCCGAAGAATGTATAGAAATTTCCTTTAAGCATCTAGTAGCTCAATATTATGAGCTTGCCAAGCCGTATTGGTGTTTAACTGATAGATGGTAATTTCCTGGGAAGGATCATTTCGCCATATCACTCGTTGAAGGTTACGCTGTGCTGGTTCGACCAATACTTGTCGATACATTTTGGCAATGTCACCGGTAAATACGAAGTTGTGCTGTCTGAATCGTAGCAATATGGAAAAAAAGGTCGCTTTGAACAACAGGGCCCACCTTGAGTGTATGATTTAGTGATATGCCGGTAGAAGTGAAACACGAGGCATCAAAAACGATACGAGTTTTAGTGGTAAGACTATCATTCTTTTCGACAGCATGATGAGGTAAATAATACGAAGGAGAAGAATCAGGTTCGAGATCCGAAATTTTAGACATGTGTCCAAGCTCAATGTACTGTGACATAAATTCGCAATAGGCTTGTTTTAGAATGGGATTTTTCTGAAGCTTCCTTTCGATTGATAGAAATCGTTTAAAAGCTATGTCATAAGCTTTGCCTAGTTGTGCAATTTGAGGTTTAAGAGGAAGACTCACTTGAAAACGTCCAGTGTCGACGCGAATTGCGGTAGATTGAAAATGGACTTCACATTCTTCTTCTTCCTTAGTGTATTTAGAAAGAATCGTAATATAATTCTCTTCAATTTTCCAGAATTTTTCGATACTGGCCTGAAGAGGATCGGCCGATAAAAGAAAGCAAGAACTGGGACCAGAATGGTAGCAATAAGCCTGTGAAGGAATTGGGCCACTAACTACCCACCCCAATTTCGTTTGTTGTAAAAATGGTTGACCTTTATTACCCTTTATTTGTCCAGAACCCATGAGATTAAAAAATAAGCCTGCACCAATGAGTAGGTGTACTTCAGAAGGATCATAGAACTGAGGGTAAGCTAATGTGATATTATTGGGTATATTAATATAAGAAGGGTTGATTGAATGCTGTGGTGTAAGATCGGTTATTTGATTAATTACGAGAGCAGGCATTTTGAAAGTGAAATCTCCGTTTAAAGATTTTACTTGTAATTTTACACGTTTGGTAAGTGAAGTTGTAACGTGATTTATACCTGTTATAGGTAGGTTAACATGTTCATATGGAAGATTTAGTTTCTCAAATAGTTCTTGAGTAATAAAATTGGATTTGCTATTTTTAGCAAAAAACTATCTAAGATGGCTCTGACCAGTGTGGGTTGCCGATTTTTGTCAAATGTTCTTACTACAGCAGTAGCTAACAGTATGAACGAATTGGAATTTTGATTAAATGAATATAAGTTACAGGATGTCTCTGGTTGTCTAGAAGTGCTAGGATTATTTTGATGAGATTGGGGAAGATTATATATGGTAGATATATGGTTTTTATTATGATTTTGCGACTCGGATTGAGTTCTATGTAAAAGGCTATGGTGTTTGTTTTGACAAGCCTTACAAGTGTAGCTAGATTTACAATCCAAAGTTTTATGTCCGGACCTTAAGCAATTGGTGCACAGATGAAGCTCCTTTGCTTTTGCAAAACGGTCCGGTATCGACATAGCATGAAACTTAGAACACGAGTAGATAAAATGGTTATCTGAGCATAAACTGCACCTTGATGGTACTTGAGCTAAGGCGGTAAGGGTTGAAGATTTGTCAGATGACTTGACATTATGCCCATCTCTTTTATGAGATATCTTTTGGTCGCATTTTTGTTCAACAGATTTTAAAATTTTACACCTTTCCGACAAAAATTTTAGGAAGTGTTTCACATCGGGGGATTGCTCTTCTGCTGATACTCTTTCCCATTCTTTTCGAGAATTAATATCAATTTTGGATATTAAAAGATATATTAGAATGGTACTCCACTCGAAAACGCGTTCCCCTAAGTTTTCCAAGGATTTGAAATGGTTGACGAAAGTGTCTAAAAGTTTTCTCAAGAAACGAGATGACTCATTTTTAGTAGGACTTAGCTCGAAGATGGATTTGACGTGAGCATGAATAATTGCTCTTTTGTTTTCCTAACGGTCGCACAATAGATGCCAAGCCGTTTCATAATTTGCTTCGGTTGCGGAGAGTGCTCCAATAATTTGAGCGGCTTCTCCCTTTAGACTGGATTTAAGATAATAAAATTTTTTGATTTTTTGAATAATAGGATTGTTCTCAATAAGTGCCTCAAAGGTTGCTTTGAAATTTGTCCAAGTTTCGTATGTGCCAGAATATATGGGCAAAGGAATTGGTGGTAAATATGAATTAAGACGATGAGAGTTGAGCATTGGCGAAGAGGACATGGAAGAAGATGACCCATGAATGGGTGGTTGATCCTTTGATGCGGGATTGAGAAGTAATGTTGCTTTAGCTACTAAGGCATAATATTTGCTTTCGAACTCTCCTCGTTCATCATCTTGATTGCCGAGGTTAGAGGTTGTATCAAATAAACAAATACGTTCAATGTCCCACTGTACCTTTTCAAACTCAACAACTGACTCCTTTAAGGCATCCAGACGCGCTTGTAATTCAAGACGGAGTGTGTCAGATAAAGGAGTTACACATTTTTCAAGGAAAGTGTTAAAACGAGTCACTGTGGATTTAACAGTGCCACGACGAGCTACGAAATGTTTAAGGTCTTCAGCATTAGCCATTTTTATCAATTAATTTACGCTCATAGATTTGAGAAAAGGTTATAAGTTTACTGTGTTTTGTGGAATATACTAATTAATAAGAATATTGCTAGCTTGGTAGCAGTACCAAGTTAAAATAAGTGGATAAGCTAAGTAAGCAATAAAAAATAAAATGTTGAATGTGTGGGTTAGGTATAAGGATGATACGGCTAGGTTGGGCCAAATATTAATTATGCTTAGGATGTCTTTATTATAAGTAAATTGATGTGAAATGCGTTGATTATATTAAATAAACGATATTCCCTTCGATGGATGCTGCTATGGTAGGCTGGTTGTTGTATATTATGTATTAATTAATATGATTAATATTGTAGATTATTATACAAATAATAACTGATAACGTTTATTTCAATATTTAGATATGTTAATTAGCTTAAAGAAGTAAGTTTTTTAAGATATAAATCCAAAAATTATAATTTGTTTTTAAAGAAATGTGCCAAATATTTAATATTTTGTATGATAAAGTAGATAGAATATGAACTAAAACAAATTCATATGCCAATAAATGATATACTCTCAAAGCAAGATTAAAATATGTGAATAAAATATTCTAACACTACCTCTCGATGTTTTCTTCGGGTGTCAAAAAATCCGGACGAAGTAGACCATTGTTTGCTTTAAACCCTTTCTCTTCGTTGGAGGACTGTAAAAGCCAACGAGGGTTTTTAGCACTTTTCGTGATGTCCTATCTTCAGTGTGTAGGAAATTCACAGTAATTAAATATGTTTTAATAGTTTCTTTATTTTAGCGCATTCCACAGCACTAAGCGAAAGTAGATTCCACAATAAAAAATTTTGCTCGTTGAAATTATTTTGATTGATTTGTCTTTTATTTTCTGACTGTTGTTCTGGGTTACCGATTCCAAAAACTACTCGTCACCCGTGAAATATTATACGTACTTGTTTATTTTAATTCATATTGGCAATTTCAAATATTTTATACAAATTAGGATTGAACATAGTGTTAATAAACATAGTCACTGATTCTCCAGGTTTCTGCTTGTGGTTTTTTATCTCGTCTAAAAGATCGGTTTGGAAAGAGTACGGCAGAAAGTCAGATTTTAGTTTCTGAGCCAAATCGGTCCAAGTGGTAAACCTACCACGGTTGTTCATAAACCAAGTAAAAGCATGGCCTGTAAATAGTTCGGCGGAAGCTGCAAAAAGATCCTCCTCACTCACACCTCTTGAAACACGAAGACATTCTACCCTATCCAAGAATGAAATAATTTGGTCATAGTGGCCCTCACCAGAAAACGAAACTCCCTACTTATGTACCTGAACAGGCTTGGAAGGTAACAAAGAGTTAGCTGCTTGAACCGAAGAAACAGGAGTGGCGGTGGCTATAGGATTTACGCGAGAATCGAGTTTACCTTCTAAACTGAGAATCCTAATGGACATAGAGCGCTTGTAAAGTTGTTGCTCCTTATCTGAGCAACATAATAAGTGGACACGACCAGAGATATGAGCAAGACGGGAAATGTACCTAGAATACATGCTATCATGGACAGTCCCTCTAAAATTGGATATCTTTTGAGTAAGATCCTCGATTGTCTCATTTATTCCTTGTTGTTGTTCCAGGAAAGAATAGCTGCAGCTGAAATTTGACGGAAACTCCTATTTCCTTGCTCTTGTTTAAGAGCACCACGCAATAGACTGCGTTTTCTATCACATTTAGCAGATTCTTCAACCTCTATTTCCCTTATCCTCAGCTCATAATCTAACTTATTAACCAACAAATGCTCTGGCTGAAAGGCACACATGGTGATAGGGAAAAATTAGTAACAATAAACCAACAACACAACAAACTCACGACCTAATTAACCAACAAACCAAATATGACCAAAATATATTTGGGTATAGATATTGAAAATAATTTAAGTAAATGTTTCAGTGAAAATGTATATATAAAAAAAATGAAATCTTTATAAATTATATATAGGTATAGAATGCAATAATTAAGTAAAACTATAGTATATTGTGGCTTCACCTAAATCAGAATCAGTAATGTACCTAGATATCAAAAAAAATTATAAATCATTCAAAATTTTTCAAAATAAATACCCAGGTATCGCCAAACCGAAAATAACGAAATAATGCCAAACCAATACCTATTCAAATATTATCCTACTCTAGATTTCCAATTATAATTTAAATTAAGTTAAAATAGTACCAACGCAGCAATACAAGTGCAGTAGTGTATTTTCCAAATAATGTACAAAAGAAACCAAAAATATATCTCTATATAATTACAAAATATACAACAATGGACCAGATAGATACTTACTAGAAAAGTTTACAACAAAGCAACAAAATAAAAGGTACTGACTTACTGAAAACTGGGCTCCAAGTTGGCAAGCCAATTGTAACGAATATTGGGTGATGTAACAGCATAGATGTAAGCTTTGAAGGGGTAGTTTAGTAAGTAATGGAAGTTTTATGAGGATAGGCTAGCTGGATATTTAAGAGACTTTATTAATGGGACTCAGGAGAGGATCAGGCCTTATTTGCACGCCCGAAATAAGACGGTACCTAATGAAGTACTTGGATGTTAAAGAAAATAAATTAAAATAAGAAAGAAAGAAAAGGAAAAAAATTACTGACCGAGAAGATATTCAGAAGTAGGGTTAGGCGCACGGGAAATATTAAATAGATATTTCGCCGAGTGACTTATACTGCTGCCTGCACTTAATTATTACTATTATATTACTATTACTTTTACATAGATATTAGAAATTATAGGAAATAAAACATATATTTATGTACAACCAACAAATTTAATGAAAAATACCTATAACCCTATATACAATTTTATACACTAGCTAACTACCCAACGTACTAGGTTAGTACGCTCCTGTCGATAACGCAGGTTTTACAATATGAAAAAAAATATGTAATGAATTTATCATATCAGACAGTTAATTGATCTAAAGATGTGTGTACAAACTTATTATTAATGAGGAATAAAATATTGGCTGACAATCTCACATCTGATCGGAAGTGACAAACCTGACAATACCTGACAAATGAAATAATTATTATTAAATATGATATAAACCGAGATATTGTGCACAGTACCTGCCCAGATAGTTTATAATCCCCAGACTATTTTAAATACATGATATAACGGTGAAATATAAAATTTGATGAAAAATATTGAATATTATGTTAATTATGTTTTAAGAAAATATGAGGGTATATTATTATTAGAATTATTTAAAAGTTATTGACACAAAAATAAGTAAAAGTGGAAAATATTATTAGAACAAATTGACATGCAAATTTAGTTATAAAAACCTGTCGCTTCTACAAAGTGACGATGGGTTTCTTCTCCAAACTCCTTCAAGGGTGATGATTGGAGGCCCAAGCAAGGTATCTTCCGGTGTTCCCCAACCTTAGGAGGGTGGCAGACTTGTCACCGACTAGGAGGTACCTCTCAGTACCGGCAAATCAACTAGTATTCCATCAAAACACAAAAAAACCATTCCATAAATACACCAAAATTTCCATAATTCCCCAAAATTATTATTTTTACTCCATATCCAACAACTTAATCAGATTTTGACTTAATTTTCTCCTCCTCCAGTGACTAAAAGAAAACAAAAATCCTTCAGTCATATTACTTCTTTTGAGTAACTTGAAGCAGGGCATGTAGGAAGGTAAACTTATAAAAAGTTTGTAGAAAAATTGAAACAAAAAGTTGAATTACTGACGTATATATGCGAAGTGTCATTGACCTTGATTTTTGAGGTATGTGAGGAAATATTTTTGAACAACTAAAATATGTTAGTTGCTATACGGAAGAGTTGTGTTGAGGTTTTTCTATACCATGCTCTCAGGTTAGCAAGCTAGGATAATCTTCTTCGTCCTGAGGCCCTTTTTCCTTCAATTTTACCTTGTAAAATGCAATGGAGTAGCTCGTATCTGCCTTGATTTCTCATTATATGCCCCAAGTACTGCAGCTTACGGCCCTCCACAATGTTGACTAAATCTGTGGTTGTGTTCATCCTCCCAAGTACTTCTTCATTGGTGACTATGTCTGTCCATGGTATCCTCAGGATCCCTCTGTACAACCATAGCTCAAAAGCTCGAAGTTTCGATAGAGTTTCCGCCTTCAATGTCTACGTTTCTACTTCGTATAGAAGCACTGGAGCATTAAGGAGCCTTATTTTTGTTTTTAGAGTGATGTCATGGCTCTTGAACACAGAGCTCATAGTCAAGAATACACTCTTTGCCTTTCCGATGCGACATTTAATCTCTTGAGTATTGTCCCACGACTCATTGATTATAGTTCCCAAATAGTTGTATTGTGAGACAAGTTCAATTCTCATTTGGTTCACATACAGATTTACACCAGTTATGTTTTGCTTGCTGATGATCATTAGCTTGGGTTTGCTGGTGTTTATATCTAGTCCATATGTTCTACTGGTTTCAGTTATTTTATTCATTACGTTTTGCAGCCCTTCTATGGTATTGGAAAACACTATTGTATCATCTGCATATCGCAGGTTATTGAGCTTGACTCCATTTATTGAGATGCCTTCATCAATTTCTTTTAGAGCCTCTTCAAAAATGTGCTCTGAGTACAGATTAAATATCAGCGGTGAAGTTATGCATCCCTGTTTCACTCCCCTTAAGATTTTGACCTGACCTGTATATTCTCCATATATTCGGAGCACTGCTGATTGATTCCAATACAGGTTAGCTATTATTTTCAGGTCCCTTCCGTCAATCCCTGTCCTCTTCAGCACTTCCATCATTTGTTCATGTCGGACTCTATCGAATGCCTTTTTGTAGTCAATCAGGCATGCAAAAACGTCACAGCTGACATCTCTACATTTCTGAAACAACACCTGCACGCTAAATAAAGCCTCCCTCGTACCAACGGCGGTCACAAATCCAAACTGATTGGGCTCAATTTGTTCTTCGCATTTTCGGTAAATTCTATTATGGATGACTTTTAAAAACAGCTTGAGAAGATGGCTCATTAGGCTTATGGTCTTATAGTCTTCACAAACTTTTGCTCCTGGTTTTTTGGGCAACGGTACAAACTCAGATTTGAGACGCTTTGCTGGTATTTTTCCTGCCTTGTATATGTCATTAAATATTTCAGCTATTATTTTTATTTGTGCTCCATCTAATAGCTTTAGCAGTTCTGCAGGTATTTCGTCAAGTCCCGGTGCCTTTCCATCCTTCATTTGCCTGATGGCTGTAGTTACTTCTTCTGGTAGGATTTCGGGACCTGAATTATCTTCAATGGTGGGTTATTTTCCTGTTCTAAGGTCGTGGAAAAGTTTCCCCAAGTATTCTTCCCATACTTTCTTTTTATCTTCTTTGGTTATGGCAAGATTGCCTTCATCATTTGTTATATTTCCGCTGCTGCGGTTTCGGAACTCTCCAGCTATTTCCTTCACCTTTCGATGGACATTGAAATTGTCATATCGACTCTGATACTCCTCTATTTCTTGACATTGTTCTGTTTTTTGTTTCTCTTTTGCTTCTCTTATCTTTCTTCTGACGATGGTATGTATTCTCTTATACTATTTGAGATTTTCTTTGTTCTTTTTCTCTGATCTAATCATTACTTAGTAAAAACTAAAATTACCTTTCCCGTTAAATGTGAAACCGCAAATATGAATCAAAACATTGAATCCCACACTTCAGTTATCCTAGAGCGAGAATATAATATAGATGGTCTACAAAATGATAGCATACAATACCTATATAAAAAACTAGATTACCACCTACAGCAGACGGACAATTTAACAGCTAAAGAAATATATGAAAATGTAAAAAAGTTAGTATCAGGTAAGCTGCCAAAGAAGCCTTAGATCCAAGAAGAATACAAAGTAGCTCTAAATATTGGTGGAATGAAGAAACTGAAAAACTAGTAAACGAAAAGAAGAAATTATACCAGAAATATTTGAATACTAAACGAGAAGAAGACTACCAGATATATAAAGAGAGAAAAAGAGAAACGAGAAATAAGATCTTAGAGAGTAAAAGAAACATATGGGACAGAAAATGTAAAGAGATTGGCATAGGGGGAAGACAGTGTAGCGAATCTTGGAAATTCATAAACAGAGTGAAATCTAACGAGAAAACAAGCAATTCCATACAATTAATACAAATTTAAGAATGGGTCCAGTATTACAAATCCCTATTAACAGAAAAAAGACCGGAATACCTAAATGATACAAAGACAGAAATACAAGCAGTAGGAGAAAAAGTCCTCATAAAAAGACCAAAAGTGGAAAACGCAGTAAAACAACTTAAAAACAGAAGATTTTCTGGACCAGGAGGGATCAATGCAGAGCTACTAAAATATGGTATAAACAAATTTTATGATTCTCTAGCACATATATTTACAAAATGCATCAATGGCGAAGATGTCCCAGAAGAATGGCGAAACGCTTATATTACATCGATATTCAAAAAAGAAAATGAGTTGCAATGTAATAATTATAGAGGTATTTCCGTAACAAATTCAGTAAGCAGGCTATATGGAAGGATTCTAAGGTATTTGATCGAACAAGTGTACAAAAATTACTAAGAGGAAGGAAAGTGCGGTTTCCGAGCTGGCCGATCCTGTACAGATAATGTGTTTTGTTTAACACAAATAATTGAAAAGAAAATAGAAAGAAATCAACCAATACATCCAATGTTTGTAGATTTAAAAAAGACTTACGATAATGTCCCGATAAATAAACTATGGGAAGTACTTCAAAACGTCAATATCAATCACACACTTATAACAGCTGTTCAAAATACTTACAAGAATATGACATCTGCCATAAAGATGGGAAAGAAACTGTCAGAACCATTCAAGGTAAACAAAGGTTTACGCCAGGATTGTTGCATTTCCCCAACACTATTTAAAATATATGTAGCAAAATCGCTGATGCAATGGAAAAGGAAATGCAACGGAATAGATATACAAATAATTGATAAAGATACTTGCTTATAAACTTCAGTTCGCAGACGACCACGCAATTTGTGCAAATGATAAGGAAGACTTGGAATATATGGCGCTCAAATTAAAGGAGGAGTATGAAAAATGGGGTCTACACATGAATATGGACAAAACACAATATTTATGTATTGGTGAAGAAACAACCGATTTGAGTATGGAGAATAATGAAACAATAAGAACATGCATGCGGAAGTTATAAGTAATTAGGAATAATGTTCAACAAAGAAGGAACAGATGATGTTTACATTACAAACAGAATAAATAAAGCCAGAAGAATCATCAAATCGTTAACCGGGATATTGTGGAGAAAAGACATAGGAAAACAACGAAAAGTAACAATTTACAATACGTTGATAAAAATCATATTGATGTACGGTTCTAAATCGTGGAAGATTAAAGAACATCAAAAGAGAAAACTAGAGGCTACGGAGATGGACGCACTAAGACGATCAAACAGAACATCAAAGTTGGAGAGGATCCCAAATGAAATAATAGATAAGAGAGAGCATGGGTGTAACAAAAACAATTACTGACTGCATAGAGGAAAAACAATTAACTCTGGTACGAGCACGTTCAAAGGATGAGCGAGGAAAGACTCCCTAAAAAGAAAATGAGATAGGTACCAAGAGAAAAACTAAAAAGAAGAAGACCGAAAAAATCTTGGATTAATGGTATACGAAGATCAATGAGCGAAAGAGGATTATCCGATGAGGACTGGAACAACCGAGGGAACTGGCGCTTAGGCATCGGACAACGTCGCAGGACGTTATGAGCTGACGCAACGTCAAATGTGATTGGTTTACGTTTTTTTTATTTATAATTTTGAGGTTAGATTAGAAATATATGTTTCTTATAAATAATCAACTTTTCAAGATGTATGCTAAATATTCAAAAATGAATGTGTAACGTTTCAATCAACCGATTGAACGCTACACCAAGCTCCGCTTGGTATTTGTCCCTCGTACTATATATTTCTACAAGCGACCCTACTATCGTCAAATTAATTTGTTCAATTCTTCTAAGGTATTTAAGCCGATACAAATTTGTAATCGCTCTTTTTTCATTACCACGTAAACCGATTTGTTACCATTTCATTAAACTCTCATAAATTATCACCAACTGGGCAAGTCCAACACAAAGAACATGTCAAATGACAGGAAATATATTGGCGATAAATTAAAATAGCAGTCTGATTTTTGCATGAGAGTTTAATGAAACAGTAACAAATCAATTGGAAGTTCTGTCCGACAAAATGCATGGAGCGTTTTCGTAATCTGACGTTCCAAATTTTTAAAATGTTCCACAATTAAAACCTGCCCTATTCCAGAGTTCCCGTACATCAAAGTTTGTCCGACTAGACACCGTTAAGCTATTAACAAATTTTCAGCTTGCTATTAATCAACTTTTTTTTTGGTACGCGGGATCCAGGCCTATTATGGTTGTTTGGAATAATTACTTCAGCATAATTATAAGGTCTTTTTGCGTTTAAACCTGGATAAGTTAAAAATAGGGAAATCCCTTGAAAATTTTAGGAAAGCCCTGTCCCTATTGTTACGAGTATGCGCAGTACCGAAAAATGTCTAGTAAAATTATAATGATTAATTAACCCAATGATTGTCAATGTCATTTTTACGTTTTCATTAATTATTGTTTGTTCCTTTAAAATTATTTTAAAGCATCCGCTCAAGAAACTTATTATTCTGACGATGATTAAAGTAATAATTGAAACGTCACCATGAATTTTAATTTAGTTATGGGTTTTATCTTTAAGTTTATTATTTTTATCAAGTTTAATGGTGTGTCCTTATCTACATATTAGTAAAATTATAGTGATTTTTTCAGTGAAATCTACTTTTTCAAGCGGTCTAACTGTGTATACTTTTACATACATCTGATCTGGGACGGAACTGACGTCACATACTCTTTAAAATTTCTGACGTGAACTTGGCCTTGGCAGGTGTGAATGTGGTTAATAAATAATAAATACTGTATTTGGTGACATATTTTAATGTAAAACGCATTGTAAAACAGGTAACATTATGTATTAAGCAAGTATTAAGTCAATAATTTAATGCATTCCTCTTGGTAAATCAAGAAATTATTCCGGAAACCAAGAGTCGGCCATTGTTATGTCAAGTTATCAGCTACTTTTTATTAGCTACTTTGGACGCCAGAATTTTGCTCATAGGTTCTATCCTGGGTATTTTTCAGTATTTTTATATCGACGGAAATCTAGTAATCTAGTAACTTTTATAAATTTTGACCTGGCAACACTGCGCTGGACACCAGCCGCCACTATTCTGTCTAAATCCTGACCCACTACTTTGCGTCGGGTAATTTGGGTTGCCTATATAAACTTCAATCGGCGAAATGGCCTTTGGGTTATTTAAAACATATTACATACAAATAGAAATCGGAATAAAACAGAAATGGGAAAATTATTAATTTATAGATATTACAAAGAAAAGGTATCTAAATGGTTTTCAAGCAAGTCATGCTGTATGAAATAATTTTATAAATAATAAAATTTTGCTATATTACCTAACTAACCACTTTAAACATTAATAATTAATAAGTGTGTGGAATGCAGAAAAGTGTAAAGTGTATATGTTACAGTTCAAGTTGATTATCCAGTTGGAGTTGACTCCAACTAGTTGGAGTCAACTCTAACGGCTGGTTTCAGTAAAAGTTGATTATAAATATAAAATGAAGATTTATATTCAACATTTACTAGTAAGAGTAGACTCCAATTAGGAAAAGTATACTCTTCCCAATGCCATTTAGTAAAAGTTGATTCTGATTCACACAAACAGCCGCAGGGCCCCCGTAAGGGCTGTTGGCGCCTGTGTGCATGCTTTTTTATTTATTTTTTTGAAGATAGGTAGGTGCTTGATATAAAGCAAAAAACTAGACTTTATAAGTCATAATTATTTGTAGACTAAAATATCAAAATGAAACAAACAGAATAAAATTCAAACAAAATAAATTCTTGTTCACACCCATTTTAAATCATTTACTAAACAAATGGGGTGCAGACATGTTGCGTTGTTTATAAATACTAGAAAATAAACGAAAACTACAAATCATATTAGTAGACTTTTTAGGAACAGAAATATTGCCTAATGCCTACCTACATAATATAAGTAGGTACACCTTTCTATATATACTTAGATATTTAAAAAAATATGCAGATACCATCAGGTAATGAAAACAACTTAATGTTTTAAAAGACCTCTGTCACTTAATTTGTATATGTCGCCAAAAAAACCGAAAATATTAGCATATGTAAATACCTACTCATTTAATAAGTCAAAATCGGTTTTTTAGAAAGCTTAAAGTTTGATCTGTAACTGTTAAGAAAAAACTAATTTTAATGACGGTTTTTGGATCATAAGGGGTATCATCCCGGTGTTCATAGTCGATAGTCAAACAGTTTTGTTTTAAATTTTTCCTCCTGACCGTTGGTAACGCTGGAAAGTCTTCTTCAATTTCGAGAGAGGATGCTACTTCTTTCGCTTGAACACGAATTTCTTGAAATTATTGGTTGGATTACTTAATACTTGTTTTTATGTACTTGTTGCATGGTCCAGTAGTCCAGTGAACTAACCGGTTTAAAAACTTCTCTGGAAATGCATGGCTTTTATAGTGCCCCAGGCATTATTCATGTTTGAGCAGGAAAAATCAATAAACTATATTGCCTGACTTCTGATATGTTCTCGCAAATAGGAATCGGCAGTAATTGGATGATATACTAATAAAATTTCGTGTGTAGTTATTCGTCCAACATTTATTTTAAAATTAATTTTTGTTTTTTGCTTTTTTTGCAATTTTTTTGCAATTTTTGACCCTGGGTTTTGGCGCCCCTAAAGGATGGCACCCGTGTGCTTTGCACACTTTGCACATATGGTAGCGGGGGCCCTGAACAGCCGATTCTAGAATTTAAATGTTACTGAATATGTTCAAATTAGTCTAGTCTGTACCCACATAACAATGATGTTCGCATCATGTTCTAAGCATATACTACCAACATTCGTCGGAGTATATTCTTTTTAGTATATGTGTAGTACAAGCATAGAATCTACCTTAAAAACATTCTAAATTTCATGTTCTTTGCATATACTTCAAAGTATATTCTCGTACCGAATATACTAAGTATATTCGTGTACGTAGGATCTCGGAATATTCGTAAAAGTTTATTCTTAGAATATACCTTTATCGAATATTCTTAACACATACTTATAAGTACATTCTTAACACATACTTATAAGTAGATACTTTTAAAATATCTTAAAAATAATTTGTATGTATAGGAAGTATAATATTAGCCTTATAGATTATCAACTTCGTTATTTTTTAGAATACATAATTAATAAAATTTATGTATGTAGGTAGTATTGGACGAATTTCATTTCAAAATTTTTGTAGGGTAAAAAAGTTTAAATATTAATTGTATTAACGTTTATATAGATACTATTAAAAATTCGTTTTCATAATTGAAATGACTTTACCATTTCGAGTTTATCATGAATCATTAGTATTTTTACATCCTTGGAATTTGAATTTAGGTACATTCAATTCAATAGGCCATTTCGCAGAACCAAAACGTGCCAAACTGCACAACCAAAGCAACCAAAGGCTTTGGCGTTGCCAACCGTCGAGTAAGCTTTTTCCGTCAACTTACCTTAAAAATTCCCACTTTTATAAAAAAAAAACTTCCCTCCTGTTTACAAAATCTGAGAAGATATGTTGAATTATTTTCAAATATTTTGATTTTTTCTTAATATTTTACAATTTATACTGGAACAATAATTCCCTTTTGAGTTAACTTTTTCCCTTTATCACCTTTTATGTTGAAAATTCCCGCAAAAAGGGAAATTTCTCTCCGTTTGGCAACACTGACCACCGATTTTGTTATTCCACAATACATTCATAACCCCCCCATCATATTCTGACCATTTCTATTCTTACCCGAATGGATCAGGGATAGGAAAAAACCGTAAAATATGAAAAAGAAAACAGGCATTATTTCATTATTTGTATCATCTATGGATCTATGCAGTGTTAAGGATGAAGGCGAATGATGTAGTACTAGGACTAAAGAACATATATAATCTGTTTATTTTGTTTGCGGTGCTTCAAAATACATATAATCTATTTTGATAACTCAATATTACTTAAATAGGTAAGTACATGTAAGTATTATATAAATTTTAGTTACTTATTATGCATAGTTTAGTTTAGCTAAATGTTATATAATGATTTATATAAATAACTAAAATTTATAAATATTTACTTACTTTTTAAGTAATATTGTAGAATGTAGGTACTAACTACATTCTCATTTGCAATTAAAATATATATGTAAATAGATATTTGGTAGAACCAGCAGAACCTAAGATGAGATTAGGTGATGCTGAAAACATACTTCTAAGCAATATAGCACTTGATAACACTTTCTTAGAATATTCTTAAAAATATAATATTCTTCCCATACAAAGATGTGCGGTAGTACGTTCTTAGTATATAAATAGAAGGTTTATAGCACTTCCTTGGAATATTCTAAAAAGTACCTTCTTGGTATAAACTAAAAAGATGTGCGGTAGTATGTTCTAAGTATACACATAGAAGGTTTATAGCACGTCCTTGGAATGTTCTAAAAAGAACATTCTTGGCATATACTGAAAAGAAGTGCGGTAGTACATTCTAAGTATATACATAGAACGTTTAAGTACTCTAATGTAGTATATACTCAGTATCTGCTCTGCACATTCGCAATGGTAATTACGCACATTCTCAGTATATACTTTTTCTGAAAAGTATGTTCTATGAATCTACTAAGAACATGAAATTGTTATGTGGGTATTGTCGCCCCCGTTAGGTAAATTACCCCGATTCGAATTTTTTGCACAAACTGACTCAAAAAGAGGTCCTTATAAGAAATCTACTGGGTGCCAGGCAGTACCTTGATCGATAAATTGTTTAAACAATTTTTTTGAGACAAATTCACAAAAATAATTTTTTCACTTCGAACATTTTTTTAGATCATTTGGGTTATTCTGAGCAAAAAAAGGTATTTTGTGATTTTTCTCTAAAATTGATTGTTGTCGAGTTATACGCTATTTAAAATTTGAAAAATGCGAAAATACCCATTTTCAAGGCTTAATAACTCGGTTAAAATCCATTATTATGAAAGTCATAAGTGACCAAATCAAAGTTTATAGCCCCCTCTACAAGATCCAGCAGAAATTTTTGTAACTATTTTATTACTAAGCTTTATCTTTAATTATTAACAATGAGCGCTAAGTGCGTATTAGGCGGCCGTCAATGGTGAGTGCTACAGAGATGCACCATTCCAGCCGTCCAACGGTGAATCTCACTCGCACTCACATTGACGGCCGCCTCAATACACGGTTAGTGCTCATTGTTGATAATTAAAAATAATATCTTATTAATGAAATAATGACAAAAATTTCTTCAAGATCTTATAGAGGTAGTTTTAATCTTTGATTTTTTTTAGTTTCTGACTTTCATAATATAAAATATCGTATGGCATTTTTGCCTTTCGGACAGTTCCGGCGCCAATTACATCTTTAACCCTGTTTCAAGTAACTAGTGTCGATGTACACTAGTCCAGGGGGACCGACTGCTTAACGTGCTCTCCGAGGCACGGTGAGACGGCTCGCGTCATTATTGAAAATGAAAATGGTTTGTCTTTAGCAGGGCTCGAACCCACGTGCACTGGCGTATGAGGCCAGCGATTATGCCGTTACTCCACGGCCGCTCGCTCGACTTTCACAATAATTATCTTTAACCGAGTTATTAAACCTTGAAAATGGTTATTTTGGCGTTTTTCAAATTTTAAGTCGCTAATAACTCGACAACAGTCAATTTTAGAGAAAAAAAGCCCAACGGATTTAAAAAAATAATTGTACGAAGTGAAGAAATTATGTATCTTTGCGAATTTGTTTAAAATCATTGTTTATCGCCAAACTTCACTAAAATCATTCATTATTGTACTCATTTGCCCTCATTTTCGGCAGTAAAGTAACACTTTGTTGTATTGAAAGAAGAATGTTACTTTACCTGCCGCGATAATTAATCAAATTAACCGAGATTGAATGTAAGTGGTCAATGGCAGCAATCGATTATTTTTTTGAGTGAAATTAAAATTTATTTACTTTAATTATTAAAAATATTGTACAAAATTTATCTTATTATTAATAAAATTTAGGTCAAAAAGTAAAATTCTGTAGTGTTTCGCAATTATATTCATACAAAATAAATGAAAACTTTACAGATTTAGTAATTAGGTAGGTATACACTATTGATAACTATCGATTAAACATCAAAACCGGCCATCATGCAAAAGTCATCTGTCATTACTGTCATACGAATTTTTTATTTCGTCTAAAATTAAAAAAAATTCCTCAAAGTTGTAAGTAAGTGTTAATGTTTTTTATGATTGACGATACAATTTTGTACGCACCACCTCAATACTCTTTATCGAACGCGTCTGTTCCTCTGCTCGTAATATCAGACTCGTTCGATAAAGAGTCATTTTACTGACTGACTTTACTGAAATTGGTTAAACAATTTTTCGACCGCGGTACCGCGTGACACCCTGTGTATTTGTTATAAGGATTGTTATACGGATGTATTTCTTTGAGTAAGTTTGTGCAAAAAATCGAATCAGAATAATTTACCTAACGGGGGCGACGTTACAGACTATACTAATAAGTAGTTGAAACGGTCAAAACAAAGAAACACACACTCATCAAAAATGCACTTGAGATTCTCGTATAATCAACATTTACTGAATCGATCCAGGAAGAGTCAACTCCAACTAGTAAAAGTTGATTTAAATTTTTAAAATCAACTTTTACTGCTCGTTTCAGTTGGAGTTGACTCCAACTAGTTGGAGTCAACCCTAACTGAGAATCAACTTGAACTGTAACATATAGGACCAAGAGCTAGCAACGTCGGAAAAACAGTGATTTTAAGACACTTGGTTTTTTAATATATTATTCCCTATGCTTCCTTGAACACTTTACCGGCCATCTGGCTACTGAGACAGGTTGCGTTCATTACTGCGCAGCGCACCTGTACAGGTAAATATATCGAATTTAAAATTATTTTAAGACGAAAGATTTTTTTGCTATTACTTTTTAAACATTATTAGAAATATGAATCATAATTGCCAGGCATTTCTGTGGTTGCTAAATATTCGCCAGACGCTATTTTTTATAAATAATAATTGAAAAATTTAAATCATTTTAGTATGTCTGAAATTTTAATATTATATTATTTACACATAAATAAATGCAAAATTAATTTGCCAGGCATTAATTCGGTTGCATTCACCAGCCAGATGGATTTAAAATCATAAAAATAATGTGTATTTTCAGCAAAACGATCGCTGGTTGGGTTAAGAAACTAGACAAACAAAAGATACGACAATTTCGGGGGTGAATGTTGTCCGCACATGTTATTAAGATGGGCCAGTCACAATAAATTCACAGTTTGTTAACGATTCTTGCCGAGTTTCTATTTAGTGAAAAGTAATTGTGATACAATATAATGGCAAATAAAATACAATGTGGGTTTTGCAAGGAAAAAAACGAGAATGTAATAACTTTTGTGGATGAAAAACTGTTAAAGTGTAAAGACGTTTTGAGTGCGCGTATTAAATACAATTTAAAATATTATATAATAATGTATGTACAGTTACCGGACCAAGTGAATACCACAGATGGATACCATAAAAAATGTTACAATTCTTTTGCAGCCTTAATGGCTAAGTATCGTAACATATCTGACATTAATTCAGTTTTGTCAAATCTTCGTCATACATCAAGTTCTTCGCTGTCAAGTGTGAGTGACACAAGTTATATTATATAGGTGCGTTCGCGGGTACAGTTGACAAATTGTCGCCGACAATTTCTAACCTCACTTAATATAAATAATACCGTTAATAGATGAATATACAAGGTATATTTACATTTAATTAGTATTAATAACTAATTATTAAATTATACTAGGTAAATATACCTTATATATTTATCTATTAACGATATTATTTATATCATTTTAAAGTGCGCATGCGTTTTGCTGCTAATTTGTCGCTGACTAGTCGCCGACAGGCTCCCGCGAACGCACTTAATATATATCATATTCATAAATACAAGCATAAATTTTGATACGACTTCAATTTCATTTCATCCTTTTTTTTTTCTATGATTATTTAATTTGAATACATTAATTTAAACAATTTAAATGAAAAAAATTATTCCCAGAATAAAAAATATTATTTTTTAGTAATGTTGTTGAAAATTTCGACAATAATTTTTATTTATTAACATTTTACATATTTAATTCTGTCATTATTAGCTAGGTTGAGATAAATAAAAATTTCTTTAAATACCGTAGGTAGGTAGATTTATTCCTGTCTCTTTCCGCCAGTCTACTCTACCGCTATCTTTCTGTAATAACTAAAACATTACTGGAATACTACCCTACAACGTTAATTTGATCTGGCTGATGACTGCAACCGAGGTAATATCTGGCAAATTAATTTTGCATTTATTTCCCTAATAGCACACGACGTCCTTTGGACGTCCAAAATAGGTCCATTTTTGGTCCTTACGTCCATGGACTATAAACGGACGTCCTTTGGACGTCCCATTTTGGACGTCCTTCGGAAGGAATAAATATGGACGTCCTTTGGACGTCCGACGTTGGACGTCCTTCGGACGGAATAAATATGGACGTCCTTTGGACGTCCGACGTTGAACGTCCTTTGGACGTCCATACTGGACGAAATACGGACGTTTTATGAACGCTTATATATTATATTGGACACATTATACCAATTACGGGATCAAATAGCAAAATAATTCAATAAAATATTAACTTATGCGTTAACTTTACGTTAATGAAATACAGTCAAACCTGTCAGTAACGGCCACTAAAATGAAAGAACTATTGGCCGATATAGAAAGGTGGCCGTTATTGCCAGTTTTTGTAGTCTAGATATACAGTAAAACTTGTGTTACTGGCCACCTGATAAAATCGGCCACCTGTACTAACGGCCAGTTTAAATATTCCCCAAACCAATTATATCTAGACTACAAAAACTGGCAATACCGGTCACCTTTCTATATCGGCCAATAGCTTTTTCATTTTTAGTGGCCGTTACTGACAGGTTTTACTGTAATTGGTTTGGGGAATTTTTAAACTGACCGTTAGTACAGGTGGCCGGTGTTTGCAGGGGGCCGGTAACACAGGTTTTACTGTAGTTTAAATCGAAAAGATTAAATCTTAATTCAAAATTGTATATACAATTATTACAATTATAAACAAACTATATAGTTTAATATCCAAAAAATGTTTTTGATTTTATGTAATGTAATGAAAATCTTATTTGTAAATTATTGGTTACAATGTTTAACAATAGAAAATATTCAAGAATAAATAAAATAAAAGTTTAATCCTAACAACACAAAACATTCCAGGAATGTAGGTACTACCGTTCTATTCCGTGAACATCTATCTGATTAAATTATGGGTGGAAAGTTACCACAAGATATTCTATGAACATAGTACAATGTCTTCCTGGAGGGGTAAAATTTTCCATTACAAGATTTTAAGAGAGGCCATTTGTACTGTTCAATTTGCGTTCATTTTCAAATTTGCCGCGCGAGTATCTATGTAGCGTCTCGTGGTCATTGGTCATCAAATTTCATTTTCATAACATAACCGATAACCTAAAAATTTAGTAAAGTAAAAATTTTGATTGGAAAAAAATGCATCTATAAGGGGGTGTGGGAAATGGAAATTAGTGGCTTTTTTGCTGTACTGTCTGCTAGTTTTTGCTCTGGGCTCTGGCTAGATCTCTTGTTTAAACAATTTTGTAAGTATTATAAAATCCGTTTTCAATTTTCTTTATTCTTTATGAAACGAATCATTTATACATGCATATTATTACCTGTAAATAGGTACCTATTTCTTTTGATTTTTAATTGTAAAGAATAGAAAAATTACCGTTCATTTTAATTTTTTTTTAGAATCAGCTGAAAGTGGCCTACAGAAAAAAACCAAGAAGGAAATGTATAGCCTTGTGGCTATGAAAGGCAAAAGAGAGATATAAAAAGTGTATTGGCTAGTTGGAAGAAAGTCCACATTGTCCATGCATAATAAGTTATTACTTTATCAACAAATATCAAGAAGATAGCAGGGTCACGAGCATCAACTTCATAAGTTCAAGAATATCGAGGAAATCCAGCTCCTCGATACTACTGGGCAAACTAGAAGATTGAAGAGGACAAATCCTTTTGAACTAGTTTGAGTGATAGGTGATAGTGAAAAACGGAGCATAGTGCTTGTGTGCTGTGCCTGTGTATGTTAGAATAGTGCACGATCTTGTTAGATTAGATAAGATACGCTATGGGGTAAGCTCTTCATTTTAAGAAACAGTAGTAATTTAGGTTAAATTAAAATTGCTCATTGGTCAGTTATGACCAGATTGTTTTTTTATGTTTGGCAAAAAGGACTTAAGTCAGAATTGCACATTGATAATGTTTTGATGATTTCTGGACCAGAAAAAAAACTGTTGTAGATGTAAACTGTATGTACAGTAGAATCTACTACAGTACTGTAGAAATCATCAAAACATTATCGATGTGCAATTCTGACTTAAGCCCTTTTTCCCAAACATCAGAGAATTGTAATGTACAATAATTCTCCTATCTGCTTTTTCATGAATTTTGTAGGAGACGAAAAACCATTTTTAGGATCATCTGCTTTCACATGTAAATTTTGACATGTTTTGTAGTAAATAGATAGTTGAATTTACTACAAAACATGTCAAAAAATATATGAAAACAGGAGGTGACTATAAAAAAAGTTTTTAGTCTCTCTTACAAAACTCATGAAAAAACAAATCGGAGGTATGTCACATCAGTGACTAAGAATGTCTAAAAAATATACTTTGATGTCTTAAGAACCAAATATAACCTACAGTCCATCTAATTTACTTACTGTTGCACGTCATTATCTACGCCAGAAATCTAAGTTGACATAGTTGCCAAAGTATAAAAAGATCCTGAATCCATTTTAAATCAAATATGTCGCATAATTATTGTAAACGTGGATTATACAACAAAACAAATTAATATTCAATGTAAATAAGTAAAAACTTAAGAAATAGAGAACAAGAATTAAGTTATAATCTTTTAAGATTTGCAGTGCAAGAGTTTTTGCACTGCATTGTTAATAATTAAAAAACGGCTCCGAACTCTTGGCAAAAAACCGGTAGGTTTCTTTGTATAAGTATGTCTACAATAACAACTAAAAAAGTTGTCAGATACCTCGATTATTCCAAGTCGTTATAAAATTAGGTGAAATTTATATTTTTATAGTAGAGGATCTTTTTATAGTAAAGTAAATAATAAAAACAGTAAATATAATAAATAAAACAGATACTTATAGTAAAGAATATAAACAAATATGAAGTGTCATCACCGTAACTGTCAAATAAATGTTACCAATTTATTCTAAAATGTCACCTTCGTTCGATTACAGTTACAGTGTGATCCGAACAAATCTGCTTCATAAAAACGCTTTATAATCCATTTATACAAATTAAATGAAACATATTATTGTGTATTTCTTTAGGTTAACATTAATAGAAATCTTCAAATATTATTTCTACGCGTATATAATAAAATATGTCTAGTGGCTGTAATTCCAGTGTACTCGGCAAAGTGATTCTAAAAAAGAACACACCTACCACCTAAATATTTCGTGTTGGTATCATGCGACCTCACAGGCTATGACGCGGATGACGCGCAACAGTTAGTAAATTAGACGAAGTATGTAGATATATACAGGGTGTAACAAAAATACAGGTCATAAATTTAATCACATATTCTGGGACCAAAAATAGTTTGATTGGACCTAACTTACCTTAGTACAAATGTGCACACAAGAAAAGTTACAGCCCTTTGAAGTTATATATTATATATATAATAGCACTAAGGGCCTTAAAGGCCCATGGCTTGAAAAGTTTGTTTTTTTTCTTCATTTTCACGTTTCTTTATGTACTGAGATCTTCTCTGGCTTGATATGTGATTTTTCTCCATTCCTTCCTGTTATTCATTTTTCTTTTCTGACCCTGTAGCACCATTCTTTCCAAATCTTTTTCGACCTCTTGCTTCCATCTATTTTTCGGCCTTCCTCTTCTCTTTCTTGAAGCTGTAGTGTAGTTTAGTACCATTTTTGGAGTCCTCGTGTTTGGCATCCTTTCAATGTGACCTCGCCATCTAAGTCTCTGTGCCTTTATCATTCATTTGAAGTTACAAGATGAAGTGATTTTTTCCAATATATCGAAAACTATTAGAGATTTTTTATTGAAAATGGACATGTGGCATTATTATGGCAGCAGTATCTTATGAAAAAACTATAGTAAAATTTGGACACCCCATAAAAATTTTATGGGGGTTTTGTTCCTTTAAACCCCCCCAAACTTTTGTGCACGTTTCAATTTAATTATTATTGTAGTAACATTTAAACACAACGTTTTAAAAACTTTTTTGCCTCTTATTGCTTTTTCGAAAAGTCAATTTTTATCGAAATATTTTGAATATTTGTCAAATCCACCACATATTTGTATATGGTTAAGTACGATTATGGAGGCTTGGTAATAATATGCAGACTTATTTATGCTTTACATTTTTAGGGATATTTTGAACCATATTAAAAAAGGAGCCAGATCTCGATAAAATGTGCCTTATCGAAAAAATACAAAGAGGCAAAAAAGTTTTAAAAACATTCTGTTTAACTAATGGTACCTCAGTAATAGTTTAATTGGAACGTACACAAACATTTGGGGGGTTTAAAGGAACAAAACCCCCATAAAATTTTTATGTAGACATGTTAAAAAAGAAGTCGCAACTCGATAAAAACTGCCTTATCTGAAAAATACTAAGAAACAAAAATATTGAATTTAACTAATGGTACCACAATAATAAAATTGAATTGGAACATACACAAAAGTTTGGGAGGATCTAAGGGATCAAAACCCCCATAAAATTTTTATGGGGTGCACAAATTTCACCATAATTTTTCTTTAAGATATTCCTGCCATAATACTGCCACATGTCCATTTTCAATAAAAAATCTCTAATAGTTTTCGATATAATCGAAAAAATCGATTTTCATTTTGTAATTTCAAAGGGCTGTAACTTTTTTTATGTGCATATTTGTACTAAGGTAAGTTAGGTTCATTCAAACTATTTTTGGTCCCAGAATATGTGATTTAATTTATGACGTGTATTTTTGTTACACCCTGTCGATTACGCACCACCTTAAAAATTGGGCATTTTTGATGTCTCGAATTTCCTAAACCTGTTGTTGCATCTAAGTGATTTTTTTATAATATTCTAGCCTAGGCCCTAGGCTATAGGTTAAGTACCTCCTTATGCTTGTCATGCACGGGGAGCTATACTGTAATATATATTATATCACATCGCACTCTATAGTAATGAGTGAGCCTGCACATATGGAACCATTTGTTTTCTGTCTGCAGGCTCACTCATTACTATAGAGAGCGATATGATATAATGTACATATATTACAGCATAGCTCCCTGTGCATGACAAGCTTAAGGAGGTAATCTATAGCCTAGGCTATAATATTATAAAAAAATCACTTAGATGAAACAACAGGTTTAGGAAATACGAGACATCAAAAATACCCCATATTTAAGGTGGTGCGTTAATTTCTTGGAGAAGTGTATTGTAATTTAATGTAAATAATGTAATATCCAATAATTGTAATTTAATATAAGATGTAATATAAGTTCCTTAAAAAATATATTTTTTATTTCCCACGACATTAGATGGATGTTCGGCAGCAAGACATTGGACCAAACTGGGACGTCCTATGAAGGCCCAATTGACGTCCACCGAACGTCCCTTCGGATGTTAAGTGGACCTCCATTGGGCGTTTGGCAACGTGGCATTTGGACCAAAATTGGACGTCCTGTTAAGGTCCAATTCACGTCCCCTAGAACGTCCGGTTAAGGTCCAATTTACTTCCGATTAAGGTCCAATTTACGTCCGATTAAGGTCCCATTTACGTCCGATTAAGGTCCAATTTACGTCCTATTAAGGTCCAATTTACGTCCGATTAAGGTCCAATTTACGTCCGATTAAGGTCCAATTTACGTCCGATTAAGGTCCCATTTACGTCCGATTAAGGTCCAATTTACGTCCTATTAAAGTCCAATTTACGTCCGGTTAAGGTCCAATTTACGTCCGATTAAGGTCCCATTTACGTCCCATTAAGGTCCAATTTACGTCCTATTAAGGTCCAATTTACGTCCGATTAAGGTCCAATTTACGTCCGATTAAGGTCCAATTTATGTCCGATTAAGGTCCAATTTACGTCCGATTAAGGTCCAATTTACGTCCGATTAAGGTCCAATTTACGTCCGATTAAGGTCTAATTTACGTCCCCTAGGACGTCCGATCAAGGTCCAAATTACGTCCGATTAAGGTCCAATATACGTCCCCTCGGACCTTAGATGGACGTCCAATGGACGTTCGGTAGCGCGACATTTGGACCAAAATAGGACGTATAAAGGACGTTCCTCGGACGAAAACGGACGTCCAATGGACGTCCCTAAAGTCCGTGAAGGACGTCCAATGGACGTCCATTGGACGTCCTTGTGCTATTAGGGTTATGTGTTAATAATATAATATTAAAATTACAGACATACTAAAAGGATGTAAACTTTTATATTATTATTTATAATAAATAGCGTCTGGCGCGCATTTAGCAACCACAGAAATGTCTGGCAATTATAATTCATGTTTCTAATAATGTTTAAAAAGTAATGACAAAAAAATTTTTCGTCTTAAACTAATTTCAAATATATTTACCTGTATCTTTTGTTTGTCTTATTTCTTAACATAGCCAGCGTACGTTTTGCTGAAAATATATATCATATTTAAACGATTTTAAATCCATCTGGCTGGTGACTGCAACCGAGTTAATGTCTGGCAAATTAATTTTGCATTTATTTATGTGTTAATAATATAATATTAAAATTACAGACATACTAAAATGATTTAAATTTTAAGACACAGAAATGTCTGGCAATTATAATTTATGTTTCTAATAATGTTTAAAAAGTAATGACAAAAAAATTTTTCGTCTTAAACTAATTTCAAATATATTTACCTGTATCTTTTGTTTGTCTTATTTCTTAACACAGCCAGCGTACGATTTGATGAAAATATATCATTTTAAACGATTTTAAATCCATCTGGCTGATGACTGCAACCGAGTTAATGTCTGGCAAATTAATTTTGCATTTATTTATGTGTTAATAATATAATATTAAAATTACAGACATACTAAAATGATTTAAATTTTTCTATTATTATTTATAATAAATAGCGTCTGGCGCGCATTAGCAACCACAGAAATGTCTGGCAATTGTAATTCATGTTTCTGATAATGTTTAAAAAGTAATGGCAAAAAAAATGTTCGTCTTAAAATAATTTTAAATTCGATATATTTAAGGCCCCGTCTCACCATCAAATAATGGACAGCCTAAGTCTGACGTCACAAATGTCACAAAATTGGGAGGAGCTTATATTGGCTCCAAACAATTTTGTTTGTAACCTTAAATGGTCATAAGGAATTTTTCATTTATGTGCTTTGTGTGGCAAAATAAGACTTCATTTAGGTATTTCGTTAAAGAAACGTGTTAATTAAGAGATTTTTATTCGTTTTTGCTCAGGTGGTTTTTATTCCTTAGTGATTGAAAATAAACATAACCTCAAAACTGTTTACATTCTAATCTTTGCATTAAATTAACTCACCTGGGCAAAAACGAATAAAAATCTCTTAATTGGCACGTTTCTTTAACTAAATACCTAAATGAAAAGTCTTATTTTGTCACACAAACCACGTAAACAATAAATTAAAAATTCCTTATGAGTGTTTAACATTAGGTTTGTTCCAACATGAACTTTTGGACGGCCCAGAAACCGTCACGAAACTACTTGTACCGTTTGTTGTGCGCATGTTCGTAATTGTAAGACAGTTTTACATTATGCTATTTTCATGCTAGGCAAGAGCCATGCAAGACAGATCACGCTACTGCGCATGCCCACGCGCTATTTTCATGCAATTCCTATGCTAGACGAAAAATTAAAACATGTTCTATTTTTCATGCTATTTTGATGCAAGTCCTGTCAAAATTCATGTTGCCAATATGACAAAATTTATAGTTTAGAAAAAAACTTATCCTTACTGTGTAAGTTTAAATGGTATTTATTGGATGTAATAATTTGTGGTTTATATTTGAATATATTTAATTATGGACTGAAGTTTTTAAGTGAAATATCTAAAGTTAATATTTTGATATATTTCTTCTATTGGCAACAATGAAAGTGGTATCTAAAATTGCACAGAAATAGCTCCGATGTAAAAAGGTCAGGGTAGGCAAGAGATATGCCATGCAAGACGGACTTGCATAGCATGAGACTTGCATAGCCTTGATGTAAAGCTGCTTTATCGCCCAGTTATCGTCCCATGACGGTAATCATATATTTGTCATTTTTGTTGGTGACAGCTTGTGTGCTTTTAGTCGATCAAAGGCTCAAAAAATTTAAAGAATTAAATCCTAGTGCTCAAGTCAGTCCAACCAGCACATTATGCATTTGCCCGATTACTGAAATGATCATCACGAAACCGTCACCGAAAGATCACAATTCTTGTTGGAACAGTGGGAAGGACGATCCGATGACGATCATATTTTTGTTGGAACGGATTTTCTTTACTGCGCAGGAGCGTTACCGTTTCGTGACGGTTCTCGGTCGTGTTGGAATAAACCTATTATAAACAGAATTGTTTGGAGCCAAATATAAGCTCATCCCAATTTTGTGACGTCAAGACTTAGGCTGTCCATTGACAGTTATTTGATCAAACTTGACAGTTAGTGACACAAAGTGACAGTTAGTATGTATAGTTTGTGTCACTAGTCAAGTTTGACTGTCAAGTTTGATCAAATAACTGTCAATAGGGCTTTTCATCGATTGTCATTTGTTTCGAGCTTCTGTCATGTGTCACATAATATTAATATATCTACGGCATACGTCTTTGGTATGTATCATTGGTATATACCAATAACGTATGACGTAGATATATTAATATTATGTGACACATGACAGAAGCTCGAAACAAATGACTGTGAATGAAAAGCCCTATTGTTTGATGGTGAGACGGGGCCTTTACCTGTACAGGTGTGCTGCGCGGTAATGAACGCAACCTGTTTCAGTAGCCAGATGGCCGGGAAGGTGTTCGAGGATTCATAGGGAATAATATATTAAAGAATCAGCTGTCTTAAAATAGTTGCTCGAAAACGTTGCTAGCTCAGACCATATACACGTAAATATGATTTAAGAAGAAATGTAAAAAGTTCGCAGTAGGCAATCCAAATTACACGGCGCAAAGTAGTGGATCAGGATCTAGATCTAGAATCGAGTGACGCCACACGCCACCCCTTATTGTCGATTGATGTCATGTCTGATGTCGATGTCCAAATCCAAAATGATGCCACAGTATATTCTGTCCTTTACTGTGAATGATGCCGATGTCAGCGTGTTGGCTATTCCTTCCTGGATTCTGCAATTCTGATGCATTCTGGCTTGCTGGGCATGAAACGAAAATGAAGAAAAATGTAGGATTTGTTGTTTGTGTGGAGTGGAGTTTATTGTAAATTGTAATCGTGTAATGGACGTAGGTGCTGCTGAGTTGATTTTATGACTGTAAGTAGGTACCTAATACCTAATATATATTTAGTTCATAACTACTCTTTCATATATTCATAATTTTTTCTTCCTATTTTTTAATATTGATTCTATTCATCATCTGTAATTGAAAATGTTAATTTTATACTCTTTGCTGATGACATAAAATTATTTCACATTGTAGAGAACTTATTGGATAGTAAAATTCTACAAAATGACTTGGATAAAGTATATGAATGGTCTCTTTCCAACAATTTATTATTAAATGCAATCGACAAAATATCATATTAGTTTCTCCAAAACTAACACTACAGATCTGTATGAATATAATATTGGTATAAATGTGTTGTCTAGAGTTAATGAGATAAGAGATCTATGGGCCATTCCACGAACATATGCCTGTTTTGGATTACTTCGACAACGAATATTTCACTGTGCAACATAAGAAGTACGAAAGTAAATGGCGCTAATAATTATTCCAATAAACAACAATGTAATTTGCAATTTACTTTCGTTCTTCTTATTTTGCACAGTAAAATATTCGTTGTCGAAGTAATCCAAAACAGGCGTATGTTTCTGGAATGGCCCATAGGAGTAATTTTTGATAAACAATTAAATTTTAAATCTCACCTGCGTGTTCTATCATCTAATGCTCTAACAGATCTCTAGGTTTTGTAAAAAGGAATACAAAAGTTTTTTCTATATCTGTTCTTCGAGTTTTATATTGTTCAATAGTTCTATTATTCCTAGAGTATGCTTCCATTATTTGGTCTCCTTATTACGAGGTTGACAAAGTCTTAATTGAGAATATTCAAGTACATTTTGCTCAATATGCTAGATCTAAATTGCAGATTCTCAAGAATTTTAACAACAGTGATGTTCTTCAGCATTTGAATTTGCCACTTCTTGTAAATAGACGAATAAAGCTAGAAATGATTTTATCTGTAAACAGCTTTGTAAATGTACGGCTTTGTTAACTGTCCTGAATTAATATCGGAAATCCAAATTAATACAACCAGTTACAACTTACGAAATCCTTCTTTATTCTGTATTGAGTATCACCGTACTAATTATGGTAGAAATGATTCGATCACTAGAGCTCTTAGGCACTTTAACACATTCGCGGTCATGACTGCATATGAAGTCATTTACTCCATAAGAATACATGTAGAGTAGAGTAGAGTAGAGTATTTATTGGTAATAATGTACAAATGTACTTTTACAGGTCGGCAATAATTAAAATTGTCTAAAATTACATTAAAAGTTGACAGTACTTCAGTAAAAAAAACCTATTACTAAAATTTAAAAACTAAACACTAATTAAATTACAGGACAAAACAAAATTTAGATCTGAAGTACTCCTCAAATGAGTAGAAAGCACCCATCAGAAGATAATTTTTAATTTGTCTCTTAAATTGGTTAAAATCAAGACTTTTAATAGATATTGGTATACAGTTATAAAATTTCAATGCTAGGTATCTGGTTCCATTTCTGGTCCTCTCAAGTCGACTGAAGTCTGGTACAAGGGCATCATGATTTCTAGTCTGATAAGTATGCTGTTGTGTTTTATACAGATCTACATTTTGATGAACATACAACAGGCACTGCATAATGTACACAGAAGGTAGTGTGAGAATCCTCAAGTTTCTGAAAGACTGCCTACAATCGTCCCGATAACCCTGACCTGTGATTATGCGAATACACTTTCTCTGCTGACCAAACACCTTATCTATATGGCAAGAGTGTCCCCAGGAAAGGATTGCGTAAGTTAGTCGTGAGTGAAAGTTGCTGTGATATGATGTAAGAAGGGTTTGAAGGGAGGTAACCTTAGATAGGTTTCTAAATAAAAAGAGTTGGCTTGAGAGCTTTTGGGAAAGTTTCAGTATGTGCCGTTCCCAAGTGAGTCCCTGATCAAGATAAACACCAAGAAATTTAGCTTCCTGTGAACAATCTGTTAAAATGGGATGTGTAATGGTGTTATGTCTTAGGGTAAAGTTCACTGTTTGTGATTTTGAGTTATTGAGAGAGAGACGATTTGCCAAAAACCATTGGAACAAATTGCTCTCTGTGGTCTCAAGATCAATATCACTGATTTGGGAAGGGTGGTAACTTTGATAGCATGTAGTATCATCAGCAAATAGGACTGTGCTTACCGGGCCCTCTTTGGCCTGTGCTTACCGGGAAAATCCCAAGTCATTTATATAAATGAGAAATAATATTGGACCTAGAACTGACCCTTGAGGCACTCCATACATCAAAGGTTTTTTATCAGATTTGAGCTGGTTAAAAAACACATATTGAAATCTATCTGATAGATAAGACTCAATCAATTGAATAGACATAGGATGAAAATTATAGGCATGTAATTTTTTAAGAAGAATACTATGAGTGACACAATCAAAAGCTTTAGTAAGATCAAGGAACGAGGCAAGGGTATCAAGAAAGTTTTCAAATCCTTCCAAAATACTGCCTGTAAAATGATCGATAGCAAGTGTTGTTGTTTTGTTTTTTCTAAATCCAAATTGCTGCACTGCAAAAAGCCGATTAGATTCAAAATAGTCATTGATCTGCTTCTTTAGGATTCTCTCAAACACTTTGGAAAGAATTGGCAAAAGAGAAATTGGACGAAAGTTATTATGATCATCAGCCGAACCTTTACGTTTAAAGAGAGGTATGACTTTCGCAGTTTTAAACACTGAAGGAAAAATGCAGGATGAAATTGAGTAGTTTATTAGTTTAGTTAAAGGTAAGCTAATGTTGTGTTTAATTGCCTTGATTATTTTTGTGTTCATTCCATCCGGGTCCTTGCTCTGGCTATTTTTTAATTCTTCAATTGCTTTTACAACTTCCTCCAAATTTGTTGGCTCAAATCTGAAGGAGCAATGATTAGAGGCGAATGAAGGAGCATGTGGTATAAAACTAAGGTATGTATTGAATGATTGGTCAGTATGATTAAGTGTATTTATTACATTTTCAGCAATACCACAGAAGAAATCATTAAAACTATTTGCATTGAGTGATGAATTTTTTATTGGTAAATTCTTACATCTTGAGTTTATTAGGGACCACATAGCCTGTTGACGGTTGTTAGAGTTTAATATAAAATCATCATTAGATTTAATCTTTGCCTTATGTATAGCATGTCTGTATTTTTTCCTATATTCTGAGAGTGTTTTCTTTGTCACTAAAATGGGGTCACTTTTATTTAAAGATGTCAAAAATTGTAGTTTCTCCCTCATAAGTTTCAAATCATCATTAAACCAAGAATTTTTTTTACATTGTTTACCTTGCTCAACAAGCCTAGATTTTTCAGGAAAAGACAGATTTATTGCCTGCGTTAAAATATCGATAAACATTTTAAACCTTGAGTCCACATCAATACATTCATTATCAATAAATTCAAAATTTTGTAAGCAAAGATTGTTATTTAAAGAGGCCAGTCCCATCTCTGTAATGGGCCTGTAGCTTATTCTAGATTTAGAAGTAGTTTGGGACACTTCACATTTAAACAATATGCCTTTGTGGTCTGAAGTGTGTGAAAGATCAACAGCTTCGGATTGCAACATGGTACTATTAATATTTGTAAATATGTTATCAAGACATCTATTATAACGGGTATTAAATTTTATTGATTTTTTGAGGTTATAGGATCTAAAGAAATTGCACAGATCCAGGGCTGCAATATCCCTTTCATTGAAGTGCACATTGAAATCCCCTGTTATAATAAGAGGTTTATTTGTATTTAACTTTTTGAAAACTTTTGACATTGTATTGAAGAATTGATTTAAATCACCATCTGGGGTACGATACACAGTGACAAGTTGAATATCAAATTTTACCAAATGTACACCTGTTATTTCACAATGTTTTTCAAGAGACAAACTTTCAAGATTTAATGAAACAGAATCAAAGGTTTCTTTAATATATATACTTACACCCCCATGAGAGCCCACAGTCCTTGCAAAGCCAGAAATCATTCTGTAGTTCTTAATTTTAATTGAAAATAGTTCCTCAGATACTAGCCAGTGTTCATTTATACATAAGCAATCTGCTGATACTTCATTGAGGAGGACCTCCAGATCTAAGAAGGAGGTACGCAAACATTGTATATTACAGTGTAAAATAGTTTTTTGTGCTTTCTTAAAATTTCCTAAAATACCTTTATTATTATTATTATTATGTACAGGAACATTTACTGCACCACGGTTTTCTTCAGCGGATTCACTGAGGATCGAGGGCGTTGAACATGGAGAAAATGGTTTATGTTAGTTCCCAGTGGCCATAAATCAGATGACATTATGGCATCATTGTTTATCTCAGGAACTCCTACCTTAAAAGAGCTATATAGGTGGTTCTTTTTGGTAACCATCTTCTCACACACACAGTCCTGGTCAAGCTCATATTTTTTGAGAAAATTGAAAACATCAGTTGCTTCAGTTTCAGGAGTAAAACCTGATATAAATACCCATGATTTAATTGGAGTAGGTGCTACAACCTTTAGTAGGTTATCAGTGTTAATGCCTTTCTTGGGACATGGTCTTCTGTTTTGTTTTCTTTTTTTATATGACACCAGTTTGAAACCATCATTTTCAGTCACTTCCTCTTGGATGACAGGAAGGATTTGTAACTCAGAAGAGAGTTGTGAGTTTAGATTGGAATCATTGGCAATGTGGCTTTGATCTTGCTGAGTATTGTGATGCAATTGCGATTTTTGTTGTTTTTGATGTTGACTGACAGTGACATTTTTGACGACTTTGACGTTGTCATCTTTCACTCCTTCCACTGCAGTTTGCGAAACTGTCGGTAATACGGTGTTGCCAATGTCAACAAAATTTCCTGTTAGCTTTTTAGGGGATGGCTTTGGTGGCTTTCTAACCTCACTTCTTGCGATGTCCAGTTTTTCTAGAAGAATTACCTGATTTTTGTTCAGCAAATCGTTGTTTTCCACCAATAGCTTATTTTTTTCCTCCAGAAGTTTGATGATAATTTCATACAGACCCTTCTCTGTCTCCCAAAAGTCGACACACCCATAAGCCGGAATGTGACGACAAGCTGCAGTCTTCTGAGTGGCTGCCTGAATTAAGCAGGATGAATGGAACGATTTTTCACATTTCCCGCATTGCACTGTGCAAGTTGAACTTTTCATGCATGTATAAAATGACAGCTTGTCCGCGAATGTGTTAACACATATCGACGGGTTTTTGACAAAACATCTTTCTCCTGTACCGGGAGAGGACTTTTCTCCCGTACATACGTAATTTATTGAAAATCAAGATCAAACGTGGATTATTTGTTTTTTGTTGTAGAATTGGTTTCTGACCTTCGAGTAGAAAAAAAGTTATAAATTTTTAAATTATGTAACATAAGATATTCTATCAGATATTTTTTCTTAAAGCGTTGGCAGTTAAGATACATAAGCGATATTTTGTCAGTAAAGAATAATATATTGAGAGATAATTATTTTAACTTAAATAACAATTCAAATACAAGTAAACTCAAAATAAACTCAAAATTTAAATGAAAATAAACAAGAATTAAATGTCTAGGTCAGCGGTTCTCAACCTTTTTTACCCAGCGACGCACTAACGTACTCCTTACAGATTCGCGACACCCTTATATGTACAAATTTTTGCTAGTGGTAGGTAAGTACAGATGAATATATTAAGCATATGCATATTATTTTTTATTTCGTAAGAACATATCATGATTGGTATATTATAACAAGTAAAAAAATATAAATAAAAATATTGTATTCGTAAATCTCGCGACACACCTGATAGGTTCTTCCGTCACACCAGTGTGTCGCGACACAGTGGTTGAGAACCGCTGGTCTAGGTCATCATCTGCATCAGTTTCGGCTAAAGCATCATGGACAACATTGTTAGATGTCATTTGTTGATATTCAGCACAATATCGAGCTGGAATAACCTTTTTTTGGACCAGCTGCATGAGGCCTGTTCATTTTTTTGTACAAAGTGGTAATGGGGTTGGGTAAAGGAGACTGTCATCTTTCGGCAAAACTTTGTTTGATCTTCGGCCTAAAATTATATAGGTAAGTCATAATAAACATTTTCAAAATCAAACATCTAACCTTTCCGAGATCGACGTGATTGTGATTTGGATGAGATCTCTAAAGTGAATTGGGTGGCAGTATCGGAATATGAATACTTTCCCTTTATCTCCTCTCCTTTTTGCAATGATGATAAATTTTTGACCTTCTTCAGTAGATGTTGGTAAAAAAATTTCTGCTTTAGTCTTCCAGTCTACGAAATCATTATGCTTCATAGTAATTGTTTCAAATGGCTTGGGGTGAACTCTTGCATTAGAAATTAGTGTAGCCCATTCAGAAAGTGCCCAAACAATTCTTTTAGAAATAAATTTTTCTATTGTAGCATGCACAGAGTCTACGGGCATGTAAGTATGGCCTGGCAGAAGGAATACAATTTTTATGTGTTGTATTGTTGTTGCTGATTGTAAAAACGTGTGTATAACATAGTTAACATTGGCTTGTTCTTATTTTGACCAGAACAACTATCGCTGTAAAGTGCTATTGTCTTAACTCCATATCTCTGGTCGAGTTGAGTCAAATACTTAAAAATGATTGAACATACTTCATTACATCCACGTTTACCATCAATTTCACCCCATAAATAACAAAAACCGTGTCTGGTTCCACTTTCATAAATAGTTTCATTATACATAGCATACTTTCGTGAGTAATATAAAAGTAGATTATCCCCATGAGGAGTGTTTAACATCTTCTGCATATCAAAACTTGCTCATATAAAACTATTATCTGCTTTCGCTGCTTTTTGGTCAGATAAAAATAAGTCCATACTCTCTTTTTTATCTGTATCATGTGTTTAATAATATTACACTTCTTGTTCTGTAAATGTAATATCTTTATCTTTTTAGCTTCACACAGATTACACTTATCTTTTTTCGGTAGGTGAAATCCAATATTAAAATCATTATTAAAAATTGTTCTGAAAACTTTCAATGATACATCAGTTTTAACATTTTTTTCGGATAGATCCTTTATAAACAATCTATATAAGAAAGACAAGTTCCTTAACTCATTAGGTAGATATTTCTTTGAAGAGCTAGACCTGCAGTAATGAGAAGGAACTGCTGGAAGCTGTTTTATGTATTCTTGAACACATTTTTGTGTCCGGCTTCGTTTTATGTGGTGGATCATATTTGCCTCTCTGATCTGGTTTAACGAACTTCTCATTCTTATTGTCATCTGAGAAATATTCAGCGTTTTTAAAAGAAATTGTTGACACACTTCAACTTCCTTAGCATTCCATGAGATGTAATATCTAAAAGTTCTTTTCCTTCTACTGTATTCTGTATATGTTGACCTACATTTAATTTCAACCTCTTTTAGACATGATAATAGCCACTCCTTCTGCTTTTGATGACTACCTAAACCCCAATAATATTTTAAGAGGATCGGTACGTATTTTCGGCTGCAATGCTATTCAAATGGGGATTCATTTTTTTCAAATCCTGAGAAAACTAATAAGTATTTTTGAAAAATTTAAACGCAGAATGAAAGATTACGTTATTAGCGAGGGCCGAAAGTCCCTGAGAACTTCTATAATGTTTATTTTAATAAGTTACAGGGGTGAAAAAACTAAGAGAAAATTTAGTGTGATTTTTAATTTCAAATATCTCATTCAAAATAAACTTTTTATTTATTCTAAGGGACTTTCGGCCCTCGGTAATAATTTAGTCTTTCAATCTGCGTTTAAATTTTTCAAAAATATTTATTGGTTTTTTCAGGATTTGAAAAAAATGAACACAATGCCGTGGTAATATTTTCCAAATCTGTCTTTGTCTTACAACGGATTCAACCGAATATAATATTGTCAGCATATATTGTCAGTCAGACACTGACAATCAGTGACAATTTTAAATATTTGACATTGCATCGGGAATATTTTGAGAAATTGATTAAATATTATTGATATATAGTGTATTTGATAAATAATTGATTTAAGACGTGAACCTAATAAAAAGTTATTTATTGTGTATTATTTGTGGAAGATCCAAGCAGAGAATACATCAGATATATCCTGTGATCCAAGTATTTTGTTGTTAGAGATGTTCAAAATTGTAAGCGTTCCAAAATAACAACATATTATTAAAAAATCACTTTAACACTTTTCCTCTTTTCTCGATTGATAATTAGTTTTTGTTGTACAAATAAATTATTACAATCACTGAAAACATAGTTAGTGAAAAAATTATCACATTTATTAACTGAATTAATAATTTGCAATTATAAAAATAACAGTTATCCAAGAACATTCAAAAGCCATCTCTTTAAATTAATTATGACATTTTCAAGTAGAATGACATTCTAGTAATGTTTACATATCCACACCAGTGTGAATTTTACTACACGTAATTTGCCGTGTAAAGACAGAAAAAGTAGGGATACACGTAAAATATTTGCGAATTATGTACCCATAGCCTTAAGATATCATGTCACTGTTGTTCCGTAAACTGTTTGGTACAACCATGTTGACATACTGTATACTCTTACACGGATTTTCTTGAACTGATTTTCCTCTACCTAAAATTTTTTCACGTTTTTTTAAGATGCTTCTTATTTAGCTTTTTAGGTTTTTTGATTCCTGTGTTTCCAACATCAATAGTTTGTTCCACAACAGCTTCAGAGTCAGAGCTTGAAAAATTAGAAGTCAGAATCTTTATTTTCATGAAACGAATAATCGGAGTCAAATCTTTTCCGTCTTTTAATTATTGGTTGATTACTGTTTACAGCCTCATCAGAATCTGAACTTGAATAATCGACTAATTTTACATTTTTCACGAGGTCATTAGGTTCATTATAATTGATAGCTGATGGGGGTCAGAAAATGCGTAGAAATGTTACTTAAGTGGGCAAACTGTTCATCATCTCTTACCCCAATATTAATATTATTTTCATTGTCTATTAAAATTGGAATATTTTCAATATTCCTAGCCAAACAATCCAAATCATTTTGTGATAATGTTAATATATCAGTTTCAACTGAAAGATTTTGAATGTCGTCATTATTATTCTGTAGCAGAATGTTTTCGAACATCATATCGTATTCTCTTATTTCTTGGTCTTTTCTGTGTTTTCCCAGTAACGCGATCTTATAACTCCTTGCTGAAGCCATTGTCTACAAATTTTTCATTTTATTGCGTCAAAAAAAAGTTGTTTTAAAAACTTACCAGAAACTTAAGTTCGGCTGCAACGTTTCAGTTGATAAATAGCCCCTCTTGAAGCACCAATATCACGTGCTACAGTAATTACAGAGTCATCTTTCTCCAGCAATGTTATTTATTTATTTATTTTATTTATTATTCATTTACGGACCGAAGTCCATTAGTACATGATACAATTAAAATTTTTTACAATTAAAATGTCACACAAATTAGAAAAATAAGATCTAGTAGATACAAAATTGGTAAATACATAACAAACAATAATAAAGAATAAACTTACTTGCTCTCATTCAACAATTGAGAGCTAGAACATTTTGAAATTGACAAATACAACTTATCCTAGAACAAAGACAATAACAGTAGTTGACAAATCAGTCTTGAAATTAGAACATCAAGTTAAGTATAAATATAAGCACGAACGAAGTTATAGCACGAACTTTCTCCTCTTTTGTGAGTTTCTTTCAACCCATATTTGTCAGTTCAATTTAGAATTTGACGATCTCAAACTTTACGCGGTAAATGAGAAGAAGTTTAACCCTGACTACCCGCACAAAGCCAACTGTTTACAGTGCAAATGCGCAGAATACCCTAAATAAGCCAAGCGGACCGTAAACTACAGACATTTACCATCGCAAGTACGCTATCCCCCCTCTCCTACCCTCCCGTCCAAGTGAAGACAGAATGCATGCAAATTGTCTTCAAATTTGGTGATTTATTTGGCAATGTAAAGATTTTTTTTGCCGGCACTATATTTATGTAACACTTTATGTTCAATTAAAAAATGTAATGTATTTTTATAGAATTGGGCTTGCCCGTAAAATAAATAAATAAATACTAGTGACGTCATCCATCTGGGCGTGATGACGTAATCGATGATTCTTTTTAAATAGGAATAGGGGTCTTGTGCTAGCTTATTTGAAAGGTTATTAAATTCTCTATTCAGTAATATAAATATTTACATAATTATTTATACAGGGTGTCCAAACAAATATTTTTAGTTAAATTTTTTGACGAAAAAAAAAGAAGAATGGTTATTTTCCTGAGTTTTGGAAGACTAGCTTCTTGACCCCCATATACAAATCAGGGAATAAAGCTGATGTGTGCAATTATAGGCCAGTTTGCAATTTAAATGTAATTCCAAAACTATTTGAAAAAATAGTAACAAAATATCTTACATCAGTGTTATCATCAACAATAATACCCCAGCAGTATGGATTTCTAAGTGGAAGGTCTACTAAGCTTAATTTACTAGTTTACAGTGAGTTTCTGTCAAGTGTTTTGGATGGTGGTGGTGAGGTACACAGTATATACACTGACTTTTCTAAGGCATTTGGCAGGGTAAATCATACAATTTTATTGGATAAGCTGAGGACAGCAGGTTTGGGTGGTGGTTTGTTGAGCTGGATCGACAGCTATTGGTCTGATAGATCTCAAATAGTAAAAGTCAAAGGCTTTAAATCTAAGGAGATAAAAGTAACTTCTGGTGTGCCTCAAGGGTCCCATTTGGGACCCTTGTTATTTAACATCTTTATAAATGACATCCAAAGTTACTTTCAATATTCCGAATTTCTATGTTTCGCTGATGACCTAAAATGCTTCAAGGCTGTCTCTTCTACCACTGATTGTATCAACTTGCACTCAGATTTTTCCAGACTTGTGGACTGGTGTGAAAGAAATTGCATGGATTTAAACCCAAACAAATACCTCACTATGTATTTCTCTAAGAGGCGTTTCCCCTTGGCTTTTTCCTATGCAATTTCTAACACCATCTTGATCAATATGTCAGCTACTAAGGATCTTGGAGTCTTATTTGACAATGCTCTATCCTTCAGATTTCATATCGCGGAGATTGTTTCTAGAACCCTTAAAATGGTTGGCTTTGTCAAGAGATGTACAACAGATTTCACAAATCTCTCAGCAATCCACCTATTGTATTGTTCATTGGTCAGACCCCTATTGGAGTATGCTTCTTCAGTCTGGAATCTCCTCTATACATGCCATGTACACAAATTAGAACAAGTGCAAAGAAGATTTTTGCGGTATTTGGCCTTTAAGGCTGGTGTGGATCACCCTAACAACTACCATTACAACTATGATTCACTTCACACGAGATTTTCTCTCCCTCCTATTCAGATTCGCAGGCAATGTAGGGACTTACAGAATCTTTACAAAATTTTTAATGGTATTGCTGATTGCCCAGATCTACTGTACTGTATTGGTTTGGCAGTGCCGTCAAGAAATACTAGATTTCACCTCATGTTTCAACAACCTTTATGTAGAACTAATGTAAAGTTTAATAGTTTTAGTTCAAGGTCTGTAAGGACAGCCAATAACTTATTTCCGAACATTGATTTCAGTGTAAATCAAAGACGCTTTATAGACGCTTTATGTGCTTTATTAAGGATTTAACGCTTGAGGAAGAACACTAATTTATAAATTTAAAAGTATATTTATAGGTAGCTAGGTGATTTCGTGTTAAGTGTCCAAATAATTGTCAATTTATTATCTGTGATAATTTTAATTAAGTATATTTACATATTTTTATACTTTATTTTATAATTTATTTTGAGGTTTAATGTATATTTTAGCTCTTAAATTATTTTGTAATAATGGGTAAGGCCCGTAAATAAATAAATAAATAAATAAAGAATGTATGTAATTTATTTAATTCAAAATGCATTTTACTGTTACACGAAAACAGAAAAAACATGTTTATTTCACAATAATAAACAATGCTTTTCAATTAAATTCAATGTTCAATCCAGCTCCTGCTATCCACCTGCCTCTTGGAAGTTTGAACATTTAATTTAAGCAAAAAGCAATGTTTATTTGTGAAATAAATATTTTTTTCTGATTTGTGATGGCAGTAAAATATTAAAAATTAAATAAATTACATACATTTTGCTTTTTTTGTCAAATAATATAATTTAAAAAGTTTTTTTGGACACCCTGTATACATAATTGTGTAAATGTTTATATTACTGAATAGAGAATTGAATACCTTTTTAAATATTACACAACCCTAGTACACAACCCCTATTCTCATTTAAAAAGAAACCGTCGATTACGTCATCCCAGAATGGATGACGTCACTAGTATGCCATATATGCCAAAATAAAAATCAACCTGTTTCGGGATTATTCAATAAAGTCGCCGGTTTACGAAATAACGAATTTATTCCTTTCATTTGTACCATACTGTAAAGTATTCATAATTTGCGTGTCGATCCTAGCAGGCCTATGATTCATCATTCTCATCCATCCATTCTTGTCCATTGCTTTCATCCCACAATTTGTGGCATTGAGTCTTTTTAGATCCTCTTCTACATCCATTTTCCACCTTGTTCTGGGTTGACCTCTTCTCTGACGTCCTCCAATTGTACTTACAGTAGAATTTTCGGTAGTCCACCATCTGGCATCCTCTGTATGTGTCCTAGCCACAGGGTTGCGCTGTTTTAAAACAAGCTTTTTAAAACAATGTTTTAAAACATGTTTAAAAACACTGGAAAAAACAGTTGTGTTTTAAAACACTGTTTTAAAACATTTTTTTAAACATAGTTTTTTTTTCGTTATTGTTCATTTAAACAACATTGTTATAAATGTTATAAGACATTTGTGTGTGCTAATTTGCAAAATTGCAAACATAGATTATAGAGTAAGTAGGTGCAATAACAATATTAATGCGAAGTAAAAAGTAAAACTGAAAAAAAGTAACTGACTAAACTTTATTTATGTTCAGGTAGCAAGCATACTAGTATTGGTAAACAGTGCTGAGTGCTGTAGTAACATTAACTAAACCAATACTCCTAATAAAGTTGAAATAAAAAGAAAATTAAGAAATTAAGTAAATAATTATTGAATTGCAACATCATCTATTACACAGTCCTACATCCTGCAACTGATGTGATACAAAAAAAAAAAATAACAATTAATGTTCTTTAAAACAATAAAAACTATAAATAATGAGCTTTTACGGTTAATAATGTAACCTTAAATATTTTTATTTAAATGTTAAAATATTGTTACTAGCTTAACAGCTTTGTCACTTCCTAACCTATTCCTCAATTTCGAGTGAACTAGACCATATGTAGAAAATAGCCTCTCCACTCCAGCACTGGATGCAACTGTTGAAAATAATTGAGTTGTCAACTGCAACAACTCCGATGAAATAAACTGTTTTTGAGATAGCCACCATGTTATATGTTAATAAGGCACAAAATGACAGTATTTCGGCCATCACATTTGGGTGAAAATCCGAAATAAATAACAATGCTCTATTAACTTCCACCTCAGTGAGTTTCTGACTTAAGTACTGAGGGTCTAATAAGCTAAATAATGCACATCTGTTATAGCCATTTGAAAACATGCTTCTGTTTTATGAAGTTCCAACACGTTGCTACAACCGTTAGGTTGAGCTTCACTTTCACTTTGGAAATAATCCAGTAAGTCCTTCCAAATGTCTGTTGCATCTGCTATGGTGCAGGTATTTCTCTGGCATTTATCCAAAGCTATTGCAACAACTTTTAGCTTTGCGAGATAGTACTGAGCATCAGTGGCGGCTCATACCACTTTAAGAAGGTAGTGCCAGAACTCGGGCAGCCGCCAAAATTTTTAGTGACGAATTCACGGTATTGTCAAAAAAGGTATACTTACAACAAAAACTGAAAAAATATATGCGCGGATACTTTTATCTTATGTATCTTATGTTTATTGATCTGAGGTGCCAAGCAATTGTCCAACATTGATCAAAACAGTTCCGTAAATTAATTAATAATAAAAACCTCTTAACCTACCACCAGCATTTACTGCTGATAGTGCTTGAAGTTTGTTATTAAGATTTAGTCTCTATTTACCAATTTATAAAAATAATACTATTTCATTATTTACACACATGCACAAATTTTTGTAATGTCACTTTAAAGTTTACGACAATATGAAGTTCATTCTTCTATTTTTTGGTTGCAAAGTTTTCAATGCCTTTATTATTAAAATTATCAATACAATTTACAAAATGCTTTTCTGCAGATAGCATACCTAAAGCACTATGTTTTAACATCGAAAAACAGCGTTCTGCTTCAGATGTTGATATAGGAATGGTAACTAAAATACTTAAAAGTTTAATAGTTTCTTCAAATGTGCTTTTTAAGCCTTCCCTCTACAATAAAACCGATAGCGAAACATCCCCACAGGTAGTACTTAATTCGTCTCGCCAATACAGTACCTACTTCTAATTCAGTTTTAAATCGAGTTTTGTTTAAAAATTAAAATTGTCTCCATGTTTCATTAAGAAATGATTCGAAGAACTGATGTTTATAAGCAGAAAACTTCTCCGACATAAATAAAATAGAAGCAACTAAACGTCCGGAGTAGACCTTTGAAAGATCTGGTACTTTGAATAATATGAACCTTTAGTCGTTGTCTAAATCGGCGCTTAAATTGACCAGCTCCTTAAATATGCCTCTATTTTCTGAATTTTCTTTTTCTTCGTGACCTCTTAAAGCTAACTCAAAAGCTCCACAAAACCTTATACAATTTATGATTTGATTCAAGACATATCGATTCTTATCTACCTGTTCATTATGTTTAATTAGAGTATCATGATAACCTGAATTTAATTGGGTTTTTATATTTAACTTACCAAGCATTGAAAAGCTAAAAACGTTATTCATGTGCACTTTAGATTTTTCATGGGATTTCAATTTCTCCCATATATGTACAACATCATCGGTTCCTTTGTTTGACCAAGTCTCGTCACCTCCAAACAAAACGCATACAAAACAGAAGAGTTTATTAGTTTGTTCGCAACCACACAACCAGCTATTTTTATCATAAATAATTTTATTAAACTTACGACAGCGAAGTTTTTGTCCATTTCCACTTTGTTTTTCAATTTTTAAATCGGGTAAAGGCCGACCGAGTTCTTTAATTTGTAGTTTTTTTTCTAACGAAAAACCACCAAAAGAGTTTTTTAATATACTAATTTGATTCATTGTCAATAAATAAATTAAACGTAGAAAATAATCAAAATATTATTTTTATACCTACGACACCCACGATCACAACGCACTAACTAATAATTACAAATTAAAAATATAGTAGAGTATAAACACAAATATACAATACAGTAGTAGACAATAAACACAATAGCGTCAAGCGAACGCGTAAAGAAACTAGAAATATGTAGATCTAAAACATTGTATCTTAAGATCCACTAACTTCCTTTTCGAGATTTCGAGCCTGGCACGGAGACTCCAATTTAAACGTATGTTAAAAGTGCAATACCGCTCTCTCTCTGTCACTTACACAGGATGCTCATACAATCTTTCTCTTTTCTCACGAGCCACTATGCCGTTCGGCACTGGGATTTTTATGATTTTCATCCTTTATCCGGTCAGCTGTGGGTGGCCAGAGTCGGTAGATTTGCATTGCGCTACACAGTTGCCAGATTTGATATAATTTATAAAAATAAAGAGAAATATTCACAAAAAAAATAAACAGGCATTAAAATGTTTTTAAGATAAAAAATATGTTTCTGCATAGTTAGCAAGGTAGTGCCATGGCTCTATGGCACTACCTCACGGGCCGCCACTGCTGAGCATTATTTTTTATAACTTTCAACTTTTGAAATTATTGTTTTATCAAAAGTTAAATGATTTTCAGTACAAACTTTACTTAAAATATGCCAGTTAGATAAATACGATTTCTAACAGTCAGCAAGAGTATTCCAAGGGACGTCAGAAAGCAACACTAGCATTTTGCCACCAGCTTGACCATATTTTGCTGCAGAAACATGTGTGTTTCTGAAATATTTGACATTTTGTTTGATATGTTCTGTAACTCCAGGAATTTCAATGTGAGCCAATACATTTAATACGATGAACATCCGTATGTAATTATATGATCTATGTCTTTATTACTTAATTCGTTAGGTATAGATTCAGCTAGAAATTTACGCATTTTTACCATATTGGCAGCATTGTCAGTGACAAAACTTGTTACATTACATTTAAAATCTTCACTACATTTTTTAATAGCCTGAACAGATATTTGGCATAAGTGTGTAAAATCATGACTTTTTTTAGATAAAAAAAAAAATGTTTTAACAAAAAACATTGTTTTTAAACAAAAAAAAAACATGTTTTTTGTTTTTTTTTAAAACCAATTTTTGTCCAACCGTGCCTAGCCATCTTAGTCGTTAAGTTCTTATTACTCCTATAGATTATTTTTAAACCAAGAGGGGTAATTCAAATTTCCTGCGCCGTAAAGTTTGTTTGTAATTGGTCTAACCTCAGGCAAGTTTACTCCACTGTTATCAAATTTTGACACTAATGACATTTATAAAATTTTGACACTATTGACGAGGAACCGTAATGTGGGCGACGCCTGGTGGCGAATTTCAAAAGCATCAACTCAAGGAAAACATTGACTTTGTCATTAGTTTGTGTACATATTTGTGGCCAGTTTATATTGTAATTAACAATGATTTCGACTTAAAAAAACTATTGCAGTGTTCCTCAGTATTCATTCCTATTATACTCTATGTAATGAAGTGAACTAACCAATTCCAAATTACACATTTTGTTAATTTAATGTATTAAACGTATTTTTTAATGTTTAAACGACCGTAAAATTAAATAAATAAATCAAATGTAGTATATATTCGGTGAACAGCATGTACGTTGTTAAGTAAAAAATTCCGACCACTTCATAATAATTTCCAAAACAATTATTACAAAATAAGTTCACCTACTTAGTTTACAGTTTTTATTGAATTAAAAATTGTTATCTATTAGTGTAAAATAAATTGTAGTGTACCTATTAACTAAATTAAAAAATAATATTAGAAGTTGTAAGATAGATTAATAATTTTTAAAACGCTGTGTAATTATCGGGGAACAGATTTTTTGCTGGACTGTGTATATCGAGCAGGAAAAAAAGTAATGGCGACTTTAATTTAATAAAATTTTTCTTTATAAAGAAATTGAACAAATATATCGATAGCTTAATATGAAAGCATTGTAAGAGTTCCTTGCATTAAATTATGATTATTGCAGATGCAAATATTTGAATTATTGATAGTTTCTAGTTAATGAAAAAAAGGTAAAAACAAATCAGTAGTTAGCATCAAATTTTAATGAATGCATACACATGAAACATAATTTGAGTCTTCTTTAACCCATAAGATGTCTTAGTGGTAAAAATTAGTAGTTACTTTGGCAAAGAAACAGTGTAAATGATTTATATCAACATTTAACGACTTCGAAATCAAATGACAAATTCATTGTTTTCCTTTAGTTATCGTCCATCTTTGAGATTTTGAGCGCCCTCTGTTGGAATTTAATTTTGCGAATTTGCATTTCACAGGTTAATTAAGTTATATAATCGATTTTTTGTATTTTCTGCGTTATTCCTTTTTTTAGATTTTTAGTCTGTTTTGATATAAAATCAGTTATTTTTAAAACTTTTTAGCCACGTATTAGTGTAATATAATATTTATGGATTACCGTTAAAGGTCGATATGATCAACCAAAAAGAAGATGTATTTGGTGATATTTCTAGTGACTTTCTTGCCTGTCTTTTTAGTTTACTCCTCTTGGTTTAAAAACAAAACTTAGTATGAAGGGCTCCCCATATAACTCTCTCATATCTTCATTTGTCCTTTGGATCCAAACTCCGCTTTCCATTTTCCCCCAAATATTTTCCTTAGTACCTTCATTCCTGTATCTGCACAATATCTTGTTGCTTTTTATGCAATGTCCTATTAATATATAGTCCTTTTTCACGGATTTTTCTTCTAATTCTTTAGTTATCCAACAGTCACTTTAGTGATTGTTTAAAATTTGCTAAGGTTATTCCTTTGTATATCGGAGGTGACCAAGATTACCTGCTAATTATCGTCCTATCTCTTTGTTACCATAGCTTTCAAAAGTTGTAGAAAAATTGGTAAATATCCAAATGATGACTTTCTTACTAAAACACAATTTACTTTCTTCCTTCGATAATGGAAATACGAATGCAAAGATTGCATTTATCTCAAAACTTCGTTTTTTGGGTTAGGCCACTGTTGCTCTGAGCGCCTCAATTAACCTTGACATTAATGACCGGTTTACTATATTTGCGGATGACACCACAATTTTATGGCAAAACAAGGACTCTTCAAGGTACTGAACAAGATTTCATTCAAGCTAATCATTTGACATTGATTTTTTCAAAAACCAAATTAATTTCTTTTAAGAATGATCTAAACAACATTACTTTGGGCAATGAAGGTATTTGTTCTGACACTGTAAACAAATGTTTAGGTCTCTATATTGACAATAAACTTAAATTTGAGCAACACACTGTATATTCAAGCAAAAAGATATTATCGGGTTGCTTTGTTGTCAAATCAGTTGCACCCCATTTAAATTTCAAAATTGCAAAAAGTGTTGATGTGGTTCTGATTAACTCTAATTTGAGATACGGTATTGCCTTTTGGGGTAGCTACTCTCTTCATCATTTCAGTAGAATCTTTATGCTACAAAAGAGAGCGCTAAGATATTTATGCATGGCCAAGTTTGGTACATCGTGCAGGCCTTTGCTCCGTAAACATGCTATCTTGACACTTCCTTGCATGTATATCCTTGAATTAGCGTGCTTAGTTAAAAAAAAAACATAAAGATGATATTCAGACAGGTTCCTTTTATAACACTTATAACTCTAAATTACGTTATTCCACTACCAATTCCCTCTTCTACATTAATTAAAAAATCATTTATTTACACTGGAAAGAAAGTGTTTAATCACCTACCACTAGATATAGGATCCTCAAGCAATATTTTTTATTTCGGAGAGCAATTAAAAAGTGTTACTCTAGTATTGAGGAATTTTTTTAGGACAGTTGCTCAAATTAATAGCTTCTTTTGATCCTTTAAATACTAGATCCTTTGTAAAAGGTACATTTAAAACTCTCGGTCTCTACTAAAATAAGGGTAACATTACATCATAGAACGTTTTCGGGTTAAAAATCCATCATCGGTGTTAAAAAAAGCCAATAGTGTGCATGCTCGAGCCACCAAAATGTTTTGGGTAAAACCTTTTGAATGTTAAAAAGTATTACTATATACCACATATTTTTAATAATATTTTGTGACGTTGCAAATATTCCTGGATATTACCCAGGGCAACACAGGACTCTTCCCCCCCGGTTGGAGACTCATATTGGAGTTGAAAGGCAACTGAATAGGAAAGGAATATTTGCAACATCACAAAATATTATGAAAAATATGTAGTATATAATAATACTTTCCAACATTTAAAGGGTTTTTACCCAAAAGATTTTGGTGGTTCAGGTATGTACACTATTGGCTTTTTTTGGACACTGATGATGGATTTTTTAATCCGAAAACGTTCTTTGATGTAATATAACCCATATCTAGAGACTTTTAAATATACCTTTTACAAAGGATCTAGTATTTTGTGATTTATGGTATACAGCCAGGTAAATGAATTTTATTTTCCTCTTGGATTTTTAGTTAAAAGTACGCTTAATTTGAGTTTTCTATTTTCACTTTATATACGTCATATTATTTCCGAGAAAAAAATATGAAGTGGAAATCAAAACATCAAATTTTATTTGAAATTACAGTCGAACCCGCTTATCAGAATACCGGTTATAGGAATATCCCGGTTTAGAGAATAGAAATTTGAGCTCCCGAAACGTTTCTACTAGCCACCAATGATCGTTTATTAGAATACCTGTTTATACGAATACTTTTGCTTGGCACGAAGGCTATTCCAATAAGCGGGTTCGACTGTATATCCAATTCCCATTAAATATAATAACTAATTTTTTATTTTACTGGTGGCAACGAACTATCCTTAACATAAAACTCATAAAGAAAGCATTCCAGAATCTTTATAAAACTGTCCTGCTTTATATTGGCTTGCTATAAGCAATGATCTTGGAAATAGTCCATGCTTCTCAATCCATACATTCATCACTCAATCCATACATTCATCACTCCTTCAACCATTTGCGAAGTTTAACACGTTGATGGACATTGCGTCAAATGTATAAGATCAATGGAAATTAGACGTCTGTAGACGTTCTGTCCGTCAACGTGTTAAGGGTTATTAAAATTATGAAATGTTTAGAAACACATCAAGGAATTCCAAAAGTTTGCTGAGAATCAACATTAACCTTCTTTTGCCCAGTGCATCTTACACGATACACATCACTTTATTGTGTATTGGATATCAATCCGTAGTGTTTTGCTTATACTATCCAGTGATTATAATTTTGATGCATGTTACTCATGGAAAAGTAGTATTTTATGCATTTAAAGTTCCATTTTAAAATTTCTTATAATATATATTTTTTTCATATCAATTAGTGTATCGTGTATCTGAATATCAGTTTGTATACAACTTTTTGTTGTTCATACTGGTTTATCACTTATAAATCAGGTCTATTATGGCCAGTCATCAATTAATTGTTTGGATTTAAAACCAGTCGTGTGCCTAAAATAAATTTCCAGTTTTATCATTTTACATTATCAACATGGAAAGTGTGCTAAATGCAATATTGATTGTGTCTTCAAGGAGAGCAAAAATGATACATTTGGTTTTCCATGTGATTTATGCAAGAAAATACATTGTAAAAAGTGCTCCAATTTATCAGCATCTGAAATTAGAGCAGTGGTAATGGTTTCACTGGTTTTACCATTCTATTGTCTTAACTGCAGAGAAACTTTAACCAACATTCCTGACCTAATTAAGCCTGTAAGTGACTCGGAAGTTGAAATACCTAACAAATTATCTGAATCCAAAGGAAATTTAATTGCGTTAGAACAAAGAATTATTAAGATAGAGGATATTCTCTCTTCAAATGGAACTCAATTGCCAATTCATCAATCAATACGAATTGTTATAATGCCTCATTCCTTACCAATAAGGTACAGCAAGTCACAAATCCTGCTTCCATGAACATCGCCTCATTCTTAACTGAGATAGAAGATCGTCGTCAACGATCTAAAAATCGAATTGTTTATACTTTGCCTGAATCTGATGCTGCTTCCCAAGTGAACAAGTCTAAAATGAATCAGAATAAAGTTGTTACGATTTTAAAATCCATATCAGATAATTTTAAGATCTAGAAAACTTTCAAATCGGTAAAATTAATACTATTAATGATAGACCTAGACCTATTAAAATAATTTTGGATTCTGATGTTACTAATATTTTAAAAATAAGCATAAACTTCATTCCACTATTCATAACAACGTGCAGTTAAGATCTGATTTGACTATTCAACAATGTTCACATCTTTCCATTCTAAGATCTGAGTTAGCTGATAGACTTAATAAGGGGGAAGCTGACATCACTACAAATATGTTAAAGGGGTGCCTAAAATTGTGGATTCAAAAGACTAGTGTACAAGAATAATGTTATTAACGATCTTGAGCTCTATAATCCAAGTAAATCCAAATCAAGTAAATCTCAACACGTTGAACTTACATGTTACTACCAAAATGTACGTGGTCTAAATAGCAAAGTTGCATTACTTAATGCTAACGTTAGTGATTGTGAATTCGACATCATAGCATTAAGTGAAACGTGGTTGCACGGTGATGTTTCGAGCATGGAACTCTTTCCGAATAATTATGTCGTATATAGAAAGGACCGAAAATTCCATGTGGTGGATAAGGTGAAGAGTGGTGGTGAAGTGCTTGCGTCACAGTATAAAGAGGGACAGTAGAACGACTCTCCGAAAAATTGGAAGTAAAATCTGTAGTCGCGCATGGTGACCGCGCAATGTTGGCAGTCGCTTTTGCCGCACTCTCGCATTGCTAGTCGCATAGAAACGTACAGATTTTAACAGGGAAAACCCGCATCCACCACTGGTGAATTACCAATTGCGTACTGCCCGTATTACTTATTGAGATCAAAGCGCCGACAGAGGAGTGATTTTACTGTGGAACCTCTATATACTGTGCTTGCGTTAAAAGACTTCATAAAATCCGAAATATTGGATATTACGGCTTTCGACGCTCAATTTCCACTAATTGATCTAATCATTGTCAGGTACCAGATTGGTTACAAACATTTTTACATAGTTGTTGTTTATTTACTGGATAGGTTAAGTTTAGTTGACTTTGAATATTTTTTCGAGTGTTTAGGGCAACTTGATTATTTATATAATAACTCCATATTACTGGGTGATTTTAATGTTCCAAAGTTCATTGATAATGATATGTCTGATTTCCAAACTTCTGTAGTTTTAAGTTTTGCGGGCTTTACTGGCCTTAGACAATTTAACAATGTTGTTAATCATTTGGGTAGACTGCTAGATTTAGTCTTGTCGCATTTCAGTTGTGAAGTGAAGCATGATGACTCACCTTTGGTCTATGAAGACTCTCATCACCCAGCTCTTCAAATTACATTTACGGATATATTTGTAAAAGAACCTAAATTTAGGTATGGTTCTGAGCAAATAAACGCAGGTTACTTAAATTTTTATCCTATTGTAGAATCTGAGATAATTTCTGCTAGCAAGAAATTGAAAGACAAAATGACGTGTGGACCTGACAATATACCATCTTTTCTGGTTAAGGATTGCATAGGCACCTTAACTGTGCCACTATTAAAAATTTTTAATTTTTCTCTTCTGAATAAAGAATATCCAAGTCTCTGGAAGGAGTCAAAAGTGTGCCCAGTATTCAAAACTGGTGAAAGGGGACCGGGTAGAAAACTATAGACCAATTTCCATAATTTGCAATCTGTCAAAGATTTTTGAAATAATTTTGTATAATCATATTTATTCAAGAACCCGTAATCAGCTGTCTCAATACCAACATGGTTTTGTCTCCAATCGGTCCACTGTGACAAACTTATTAGTGGTCACAAAATATATTTCAGAGGCCCTAGATAATAGAAGTCAAGTTGATGTCGTCTATACAGACTTTTCGAAGGCGTTCGATAGAATTCACCACAGAGTATTGCTTTCTAAATTATGTCACTTTGGTCTTTCTGAGGATGCAGTTACTTTTATGAGGTCTTACTTGTCAAATAGAACGCAGTTTGTTTCTTACAATGGTTACAAATCGGCAAAGTACCTAGCTTCTTCAGGGGTTCCACAAGGTTCTAATCTAGGTCCATTATTGTTCTTGTTATTTATTACCGATCTGTGTGAATCTATTTCTGCACCATGTTTATGTTATGCCGATGATTTCAAGATTTATTCATTGATAAGCGACCTTAACGATTGTCATTTTCTGCAGAGTGAACTGAACCGCGTACATGAATGGTGTAAGGAAAATCATCTGAATCTCAATGCCAATAAGTGCAAAGTAGTTAGTTATTCCAGGAAACAGTCTACTATATACCATACTTATATTATTGATGACAATGAACTGGAACGTTTGAATAAAATTAAAGACCATGGAAGTTATATTTGATCACAAACTCACTTTTGTTGAACATGTTAATATAAAGGTTAGAGAAGCACTTAAATCTTATGGATTTATAATTAGAAATAGTCAAAATCTCACTAATACTAAGGCCATTAAATTATTGTTTTACATTTTCGTACGCTGTAAACTGGAATATGCCTCCCTATTTTCCACAGTAAAATCACTCCTCTGTCGGCGCTTTGATCTCAAGAAGTAATACCGGCAGTACGCAATTGGTAATTCACCAGTGGTGGATGCGGGTTTTCCCTGTTAAAATCCGTACGTTTCTATGCGACTAGCAATAGTATAGTATAGTTGATCCAAAAGATGGCATAACCCGGACATCCAAAGTGAAAGTTATCCTTCAACACCAAATTGTTCTATATGGTCCACACAATGTCCAGAAAAAAGTCACACCATTTTGAGCGTCGGGTTTGGGGGGGGGGGGGGGAGAGGGGGGAGAAATCGGTAAATTCGTAGTTTTTTAAGTTTTTCGCCAATATTTCTAAAACTATGCGGTTTAGCATGAACAACCCTCTATACAAAATTGTTCTACATTAAATTTGAAATAAAAAAGGCCCTATGCATAATCTTTCTAAAATGAATGGTTCCAAAGTTACGGAGGTAGTATAGTATAACTGTTCCAAAAAAAGGCCTAACCCAAACATCCAAAGTAAAAGTTTTTCTCCAATACCAAAATGTTCTATATGGTCCACATATTGTTCAGTAAAAAGTTACACCATTTTGAGCGTCCGGTTTGGGAGGGAGATGGGAGAGAAGCCGGTAAATTAGTAGTTTTTTTATGTTTTTCGTCAATATTTCTAAAACTATGCTTTAGCGTAAACAATGTTATATACAAAAATGTTCTACATGAAATTTAAAACAAAAATGTTCTGTACATAATTGTTATAAAATCGACGGTTCCAGAGTTACGGAGGGTGAAAATCGAGGTTTTCGATACTTTTTATATTTTTTGGGCAATATTTATGATATAACTATACCAAAAACCCAGACATCCAAAGTGAAAGTTATCCTTTAACACCAAATTGTTCTATATGGTCCACATAATGTTCAGAAAAAAGTCACACCATTTTGAGCGTCGGGTTTGGGGGGGAGAGAGGGGGCGAGAAATCGGTAAATATAAACAGTATCGAAAACCTCCACTTTTCACCCTCCGCAACTCTGGAACCGTTGATTTTATGACAATTATGTATAGACTCTTTTTTGTTTTAAATTTTATGCAGAATATTTTTCTCTAGAACATTCCTTACGCTAAAGCATAGTTTTAGAAATATTGACGAAAAACGTAAAAAAACTACTAATTTACCGATTTCTCCCCCATCTCCCCCCAAACTGGACGCTCAAAATGGTGTAACTTTTTACTGAACAATATGTGGACCATATAGAACAATTTGGTGTTGATGGAAAACTTTTAATTTGGATGTCTGTGTTAGGCCTTTTTTTGGACCAATTATACTATACTACCTCCGTAACTTTGGAACCGTTCATTTTAGAAGGGTTATGCATAGGGCCTTTTTTATTTCAAATTTAATGTAGAACAATTTTGTGTAGAGGGTTGTTCATGCTAAACCGCTTAGTTTTAGAAATATTGACATAAAAAACTACGAATTTGCAGATTTCTCCCCCCTCTCCCCCCCCAAACCCGACGCTCAAAATAGTGTGATTTTTTTCTGAACATTATGTGGACCATATAGAACAATTTGGTGTTGGAGGATAACTTTCACTTTGGATGTCTGGGTTTGGGTCTAACTATACCATACTACAATGCGAGAGTGGGGCAAAAGCGAATAAGAACATTGCGCGGTCGCCATGCGCGACTACAGATTTTATTTCCAATTTTTTGGAGAGTGGTTCTACTGTCCCTCTTTATACTGTGGTTTCGTCTTATCCAGTAAGAAATTCGATTACATTCAGATTTACACAAGCCAGAACTAACCTTATGTTGAATTCTCCTCAATTTGTCATGTGCAGCTATTATAATGCCTTAAGTATTTACTGTGATATGTTTAACTGCAGTTTAAAGCAACTTATTTCTATGGCCAAGATCTACCTAGGTGATTAATAATTTATTTCTTTACGTTCAAATTTAGTTTTGTAAAATTTTTGATGTGTTATTGGTACCTATTAGGTCTGGATCCCGCGTATGAAAAAAAAGTTGATTAATAGCAAGCTGAAAATTTGTTAATAGCTTAAGGGTGTCTAGTCGGATAAACTTTGATATATGGGAACACTGGAACAGGGGCAGAACAGGTTAAAAATTTGGAATGGTCACACCACGAAAACGACACATTTATTTTGTCTGACAGAACAGACTTAAACTCTCCGAACAGAGATTAAACTCTCAAGCAAAAATCAGACTGCTATTTATCACCTGTCCATAATTCCTGGCATTTGACATATTCTACATGTTCCACTCATTAAAACGCCCATTTGGTGATAAATAGCAGTCTGATTTTTGCATGAGAGTTTAATCTCTGTTCGAAGAGTTTAAGTCTGTTCTGTCGGACAAAATACATGTGCTGTTTTCGTGGTGTGACCGTTCTAAATTTTTAACTTGTTCCACAATTAAAATTTCCCTTGTTCCAGTGTTTCCATATATTAAAGTTTGTCCGACTAGACACCCTTAAGCTATTAACAAATTTTCAGCTTGCTATTAATTAACTTTTTTTTTCATACGCGGGATCCAGACCTATATGAATTACTAATATTTCATTTAATTTTTTTTGTGTAATATTTTGTCTTCTAAATGGATTGTGTTGGACAATAAACGCTATTATTATTATAAACGCTATTATTATGTACAATTGAGTTTTTAAATATCGCGGGCTTTTTCAATTGTTCAAATCTTGGCTGTCACAATCAGCTGTTCTTTCTCTATACAGTCTTTGTTTGATTTAAACGGTCTCAAAGTATTAAGTTCTGTTGATTTATTTTCTTGTTCTGTTTTTTTTTGTGTGCGCGTTTTTCAAATCATCAACACAAGTGGTAAATTCAGTTAACCTACTGTTACTATTCTAATAATTATTTTTTATGAAAACCTATTCAAGTGACTTATTATTGTGTTATTTAAGATTAATTATTCACAAATTTTAGACACTAATACTTTCTGGTTTATTTGCAATATACTTTTATAAAACGTATCTTCCAGTACAAGTTGGGCAGCATATGTGGAAAGGTGGGCGGAACTAATTTTAAATTTTTGCTTAATGGCAGCTATGTACGCCGTTGCTTCCGCTTGGCGGCGCTAGTGTAGTTGGGGGTCGACGTTTTGACAATTCGTGAAGTTTGTATATGGTGCTTTTGTTTACGATTTAATAAATAATAAATTATGGCAGAAAAATACGGATCTTGAACTGTTTATGTGTTGAATAACGAATTGAGAAGGAATGCGAGAGTTACTGAAAAAAAGGAAGTACTTATCGAAAGAACTATATTAATCATCGTCTTAATGCTTTATTTCTATAGCTCAGATCAAAATAAAAATATTTATGTGGATCCGAGTTTTATAGTGAAGTATTTGTATCTGGGTTTGAGGTATAGAATTAAAACATTAAGACGATGATACTATAGTTTACCTTTCGATGAGGGCCAATCTATGCAAATTGTTTATTTGTTAAAACTAAGTATTTTAACAAATAAACAACTTACGATTTTTTACAGTCGAATCCAAGGCCAATACATAATCTCTTTCAACAAAATGTTTATAGGCCTGGATACCACGTACTAAAAATGTGTATTAATAGCAAATTGAAAATGTGTTAATAGCTTAACGGTGTCTAGTTGGACAAACTTTCATGTACGGGAACACTGGAACAGGGGAAGTTTTATTTGTGGTACAGGTTAAAGGTTTCGAACGTCAGACTGCGAAAACGTCCCATGTATTTTGTCGGACAAAACTTCCAATTGATTTGCTGCCCTTTCATTAAACTCTCATGCAAGAATCAGACTGCTATTTAACATCAATATAATTCCTCTCATTTGACATGTTCTACCTATCGGACTTATTAAAATACCTAACATATTTGTCGGACAAACATTTTTTCATATATTTTATATGTAAAGTTTGCTATTGAATAAACTTAAAAACAACCTGCTAGTTTTCACAATCATACTCTTGTCAGGGTGACAAGTTCCACATTTAAAATCACGTTCCACAATTAAAACTTCCAGTGTTCCCATACATCAAAGGTTATCCGACTAGACACCGTTAAGCTATTAACAAGTTTTCAGCTTGCTATTAATAAACTTTTTTAGTACGCAGGATCTAGGCCTATTATTGCAGATACGTGCATTTATGTATTGTCGGCACCTATTTACCCCTTTTTATTGCTACAATCCACTTTTTTCTCATCAGAATATCTTTGGGTAACTTGTGTGCTGATGTTCTGAATGAGAACAGAGGCACAACACAGCATTGAGTCATTTTATTTTCTCAAAATAAATTCACACAGAGTAACAAATATGTAATATTTACTTAGAAATAGATTGATTTGAAGAGTTGACGTAAGTTGACGTGACCTTCAACTACACAAGCGCCACCTACGTTGAGCTTTCCAGATTAGCTGCCATTGGGCCCTGATAAACTGCTAAAATGAAATCGTCATGGGTTGAGGATTTCTTCGCTTAAGCAAATGAGGGTTAACCTTTAGTCACATCATATTTACACTAATCTTTATTTTTTAATATTATTTTGAAACCTCTACATAGACGTTGATTTACTCTAATTATATTTTTGTTTTTCAGGTTAAGTGCAGAAGCAGTGCCATCACGACGTCCAGATACATATAAATGGATTTTTGGTTATTATACCTACCTACAATATAAGGCAACCAGATTAAAAAGCAGAAATAGCCTCGTGTTAAAAAAAGTGATGTATGATAAAAAGAGACATTGGCCAATAGTATTCCAAATGTTGATCCAATGTATAAATGTCGTACTGTGCTTCCTAAAGTATTCAACATAGAATGAAGTAAACCCTTCTGTTGTATGTAGGTATATATGAATTGATTAAAAATTCTTTAAAATCTCTCCAGAAGGTAGTGGAAAATTACAATACACAAAACGATTTTGGTCAAAACTGACCATCAAACCTCTAAATTACATTATTGATAGATTTAACATGTAAAGTAGGCGACATTAAGTCGATGTATTAAAGATTATTTGAATACAGTGTGGATGTACTTCATCATTGCTCGAAAATTGCACGTAGTGCTCAAGTGAGAGGTTAACGACCAGGTTGGTCGTAATTATTATTCAAATAATTTTAATACATCGAATTAATGTCGCCTACTTTACAATGATAAATCTATCCATAATGTAATTTAGAGGTTTTTACACTTAATAAAGTGGCTAGTTTCAAATACTTCTACACTGGATGTTCACACTGATGGTGGTCAATTTTGACAGAAAACGTTTTGTGTATTGTAATTTTCCATTACCTTGTGGATAACTTTTAAAGAACTTTTAATAAATTCATATATACCTATATACAACAGAATTGTTTACTTCATTCTACGTTGTCATCTCGAAGGTATACGTCAACTAAAGGGCCTGATTCTAATTCATTTCGATGTCGCAATTTAATTTCGACTCCGTCATGATAATGATAATTAATTTCGATATTAGTTCCAACTGGGGATATTAACGTTATCATTTTGACACTGCTCAGAATTTGGGTTGGTACTCCTGTTTATTGGATTTATTGGCTACGCAACCACCGCAACGTTTGTGGATCGTCTGGGCAAATTATCGAAAAAATGTCAAAAATCGAATCATAAGATTGCATATATTAGTAATATGGGGTATGACAAGTCCGCAGAAAGTGTGTTATTTTATTTATAAACAAATTAGCCCTCCTAAATCTTTTTTTTTCAATTAGTGCTCTGTAACTCCTCTAAGATTTTTCCTTTAAACCAAAAACACTCAAATAACAATTCACCGCAATTTAGTTCTGCACAAAGTTATTTTTTCCGATTTCCTTCAACAAAAATTTTAATCGGAATATCCGAGTTTTCCCAAAATAATCTGCAATTTTCAATTAATATTTTAGGAAAGTAATTAATTGTCAATAATTAAATAAATTGGTGACATGAAAGATTTTTTATAGTAGATTATATATCAGGAGGCCGGCGACAATCTAACCAAAAGTTTGGCAATAATTAAAATGGTAATTAAAAAATTTCGATCCAAATAATAACCAAAAAGATTATGATACACCAGAATAACTATGATTTTCGTATAAAAAAGGCTATACCTATTCAACATACTTTACAGAATTGAAATTGGATTGAGCGGTCTCAGGAATGTTATAAAGAAACAATTTTTTGGCTTATAAACAAATGGAACCTCTCAGAAAATATCAGATTAATAGTTATTTATGATATAAGTGTTAAAAGTACACGTTTAAGGCACGCATGTGAAAGTTTTCAGAATGAGCGAAGCGAGTTTTGCAATTCACATGAGTGCCTTAAAAATGTACTTTTTAACACGCATATCATACAATATTTTTCCTACAAACGTAATTACAGGACAATATCTACAAAAACTTTTACTTGAACTTGACTGACATTCCATTTTTATATTTTTTTGACATTACATCAAAATTGCCTATACAGTCAATATAGTCCTGTCGCCAGGGGGTGTACAACGGCCTCCATAATTCAGATGGACTTACCCAAGTTTCTTATATGTATTTTGACCTGTAGAACACGAATTTTTTGGTTAACAGTTGATCCGGATGTCGATAGATTGCTATAAACAAAGAACTTGAGGAATTAAATAACAGCGATTTTTCGCAAAACAAAACATTTTTTTGTATTATTTGGGTGATTCTCAGCAAAAAATGGCCTTACAAGTTTTTTTCGTAGGATGCATAGTTTTCAAGATAAACGCGGTTGAACTTTCAAAAAATCGAAAAAATGCCATTTTTGAACCCGAATAACTTTTGATTAAAAAATAAAATCGCAATTCTGCTTACTGCATTTGAAAGTTCAAGTCAAATTCTATCGGTTTTGATTATTTGCATTGCTAAAAATTAAGTTTTTATTTGTTAAACAAAGCCATAAACACATAGTGTTTCCCGTGCCCAATGCATGCATTTTAATGTACGTAATCTACGTAATAGAAATTCTGTATGCGCGCCTACTCGTTCGATTTCAAATGAGAAATGCATTGAAAACATCATTCAATCACTATGTGTTTATAGCTTTGTTTAACAATAAAAAAATTAATTTTTAGCAATGAAAGTAATCAATGCCGATATAATTTGACCTGAACTTTCAAATACGGTAAGCAGAATTACTATTTTATTTTTCAATCAAAAGTTATTCGGGTTCAAAAATTGCAATTTTTCGATTTTTTGAAAGTTTAACCGCGTTTATGTCGAAAACTATGCATCCTACGAAAAAACTTGTAAAAACATTTTTTGCTTAGAATGACCCAATAAATACAAAAAAATGTTTTGTTTTGCAAAAAAACGCTGTTATGTGATTCCTCAAGTTCTTTGTTTATAACAATCTTAGCGACATCCGGATCGACTGTTACCCAAAAAATTCGTGTTCTACGGGTCAAAATACATAAAAAAACTTGGGTAAGTCCACCTGAATTAAGGAGAACGTTGTACCCCCACTAGCGACAGGACTAATACGTACTGTAGTGCCATATACATTTTAAAGCACTAGTGCCTTAAGGAGGGGGCATGGTTTGAAATATTTAAATTTTTTTATTATTTCAAATAAAAGGGCATACTTTCAAGAATACTCTCTGAAAATTTCAAAATAATCGGAGTAAAATTACCAGAGATACAGGGTGTTGAATATCCCTACCTTCGACTCGCTTTGCTACGGCTTCGCGCCAGCACGCCGGAGCGTAGTGAGAAACGTTAAACAACTGTTCGCCTTCTCTTTTGTAGATTACTCCCCAATTTAAAAAACATATTCCAATGTTCATCACTTTACGATTTGGCAGACAAATAAGAAGATGAAGATGCAGTTGTCAAAACTTTAAACGCATTTTTCTCAAAACTGCTTTTTTAAATGCGGTGGACATTGTAACTGAAAAACTACTCGGCCGATCTACCTGATATTTTGCACAGATTTTCTTTGGACAGTTCGTGAGGTAACAACGTCGAGATATTTTTCGTTTTGTGCTTATTTTTTGTTCAACAATATTAAATCTGTTGGTTTTCACAAAATTTTTATCAAAAATTTCGTATTTTTGACTTTTGAGTGATAACAAAAATTCAAAAATCATTAAAAATAAAAAAAAACCCGACGTTGTTACCTCGTGAAACTCATGAGCTAATAAAATCTTTTTGAATTTTTTGTTTCATATAATCCAGTGATGAGTTCTGATGTCCACCGCAAAATCCATTTTTTTTGAGCTGCCTGCCAAAATTTGTCGCCAATGGCTTATTTTTCAATATTTTGGATTGATTTTTTTCTTAAATAATCTTTGAATTGTACTTAATGTGTTTATTTAATTTAAAAATAAAATAATTCTACCATAGTTTCGAAAAAAATTTACAAAAATGTGCTTGATATGTTGATTTCAAACCATACCCCATAGAGAAATAAAAAGAGAAGAGAGTGCTTGGTTGCATACATTTGATTGTCACACTAGACGCTAGCGACTCGATGGACTACTTACCGAACTACACGGCTAAAAGCGGGCGTGGCGGGATATTTAAAATTATTTTAGATTTCACTTAGCTATGAAGATCTATTTACAAAAACAAAATAACTGTATTTTTAAGTTTTCTTTAATGTTTTAGTGTAAAAACCTAATTTCTATGAAATAATTTGGAAATTGTAATATTATTTACACATTATTTTATTTATGTCATAAATAATATTAAAATTTTAAATTTTTTCATAGAAATTATATTTTTACACAAAAAAATTACAGCAAAAATATTAAAAATACAGTTATGTTGGTTTTGTAAATAGATCTTCGTAAAACATGGGAATAAACACTGGGAAAAAAACTACACACATTTTATTTTTATTAACCTTCACGGCGACCTCTTTATTCATCTTATATTTTACAAAATGCAGATATTACTAGTTTGATTAGTAGCCTAAAAATATCTAAAGAAAAATATTTTTTTTCAGAACTTTCAGAAAAATAGAAAATAATATAAACACTGGGAAAAAAAACTACATATATTATATTTTTATTAATCCTCACGGGGACCCCCCACTTACCGCATGCATGTATGGAGTGCTGATAAAACAAAATAAGAAAATCTATGCAGTAAAATTGTTTTGAAATAATGATGTAAAACACAGATCAACACAAAATGCATGCATGTCCCCGCTCTTTATTCTTTAATTATCTTATCTTTTACAAAATGCAGATATACAGAGTTGGGCTAAAGAATGGAACCAAGCAAATATCTTTGAAACGAAAAGACCAATATTTTTGAAACTTTGCATGCAAGTACAGTGACGCAAAACGCATCTGTTGCTATACTTTTTGTTACTAGTTCACTTCCGGTTTCACCGGAAATACCCTTAACTTATTTACTTTAAATGGGACACCCTGTATATTTTTGCAGATTTTGAAAGAACTTTTTATTTGTAATTCATAAATACCAAGTTTGGAAGAAAAAACTATTAAAACAAGAAATAAATCTCTTTACAGTTAAAAAATAGGTTAATTTATTTACGTTAGACCAACGATAATAAAAATAAAAAAAAATCATTTAAAATGTTGAAAATGATAGTTTGAGGTGATTCCTCTAAATCAATTGCAATATTTGTTTAATAACTTCGTTCAATTCATTAAAAATATTACACACCTCGTCATGAGTTCTAACACGATCACCATGACCAATAGTGTAGGAAACAGAGGTTGAACCTTGCAAAACGGACACAAGTCCGGTTTTATTTTTTTTCTGGCATATCAAGGGGTGCTTATTATAAGACTAACTTTTTCTGAAAAAATTTCGTCCCGGAACCCCCCTTTTCACCCCTTTAAATGGGGTAATTTATGGTTTTTGCAGAACGTAGCCCTTCCTGTACCTTTTACAAAAAATTTCTTTTATAGAAATATGAAGAGGACTATATTTTCTACTATTTATTTCCGACAGCATCTCTCTATCATACACCGTTTAGCAAGGGTGGCGCCCCAAAGTTGACAAGTTTTTAAAAAAGATGTTTTTAGAAAAAATATATTTTTCGCTATCTGTAAAGGAAATTAAAAAGAAATGCTACGGAGATTATTCACAAATATATGGTTGATTTTTTCCTATAGGTTTCACTTAAGGGTAATTGCCTTTTTTTTAATTACAGGGTGTTACATTTTAAAAAACCCCTTTTTATACCATCTGAACCGTTTATGCTAGAGTAAAAAGACTTTCAGCGATTACCCATGTACTGGTGTTATTTACAAATTTGTATAATGCACCCCCATTTTTTCCCCGGAACCACCCAAAAAAGAAGAAGAATTAATAAATAAAGTGATTTTCTTGGAATCCTTCACACACAATGCCCTTCATTAATATTCTTCATATATCATTTTGTGCAAGTTATTATTACCCATGCATGGACACTAAACGCGATTTCCTAGTGCAACCCTTGTAACCAAAAACAATAAATAAAATGGGGGGTTAAAATTTTTTTTTTGTTTTTTGCTTTTTGATCCATATGGACATATGCTTCATCAATAGTGCTTTTCAAAAATATATATGGTTATTGCAACATCCCTGCGCAACCCACCCCTATCCTTGAAAATATACTGCAGAAACTACCCCTATACCTTATCCAGCATGTTTTTACGATTTTCTCATTACCTATTCATTTTTTTTAAACAAAACTTATACAAGGTTAAAGACCACTATTTACTCTAAAAATTAGGTCCTATTCATTTTTTTCGTTTAAGCAACCGTTACGGCACAGTGGCGCCGTAAACCTCATATATGCTTTGACGGGCTCCAGTTTTTGTTTATTTTTTCGTCATCTGTTTGTTTTATTGATAAAGTACTTATGTAAAATAAAACAACACAGTGTAACCTACAAATCATGACCTATGCACATTTTACATTCTTTGCTCCTCAAAGCTACAGTGGTGGCCCAAAATAAATTTTTTCATATTTTCGCCACCTACACGCATTTTATTGCGTTAATGCTACCTTAATAGCACAATATTCACCCCTAAGTGGTCGCTAAGCAGTGGCGGATCCAGGGAGGGGTGATGGGGGCGATCACCCCCACCCCTCTCAAACCAAGTGATATTATATTTGAAGATTATAAAAATATTCATTTTTTTTATAGAAATACTTATATAATATTAATATTATTTTTATAAGAATGACTTTTTATGCTTTACCGACAGTAGCGGATCCAGCATCGTTAAGAGGGGGGTGCCAATTGGTTAAATTTCTATAAAAATAAATGAATATTTTTATAATCTTTGAATATAATATGACTTGGTTTGAGAGGGGGGGAGGTGTTCACCCCCATCACCCCTCCCTGGATCCGCCACTGCGCAGCGACCACCTAAGGGTAAATATTGTGCTGTTAAGGTAGCATTAATGCAATAAAATGCATGTAGGTGGCGAAAATATGCAAAAATTTATTTTGGGCCACCACTGTGGCTTTGGGGAGCAAAGAATGTAAAATGTGCATAAGTCATAATTTGTAGGTTACACTGTGTTGTTTTATTTTGCATAAGTACTTTATCAATAAAACGAACAGATGACGAAAAAAAAAACAAAAACTGGAGCCCGCCAAAGCATATATGAGGTTTACGACGCCACTGTGCCGTAACCGTTGCTTATACGAAAAAATGAATAGGACATAATTTTTAGAGTAAATAGTGGTCTTTAACCTTGTATAAGTTTTGTTTAAAAATAATACATAGGTAATGAGAAAATCGTAAAAACATGCTCGCCAAGGGATAGGGGTAGTTTCTGCAGTACATTTTCAAGGATAGGGGTGGTTTTCGCAGAGATGTTGCAATAACCATATATATTTTTGAAAAGCACTATTGATGAAGCATATGCCCATATGGATCAAAAAGCAAAAAACAAAAAAAAATTTTCAACCCCCCATTTTATTTATTTTTTTTTGCTTAAGGGGTTGCACTAGGAAATTGCTTTTGGTGTCCATGCATGGGTAATAATAACGTCCACAAAATGATGTACGAAGCATATTAATAAAGGGCATTGTGTGTGAAGGATTACAAGAAAATCAATTTATTTATTAATTCTTCTTTTTTTTGGGGTGGTTCCGGGGAAAAAATGGGGGTGCATTATACAAATTTGTAAATAGCATCAGTACATAGGTAATCGCTGAAAGTCTTTTTAGTCTAGCATAAACGGTTCAGATGGTATAAAAAGAGGTTTTTTAAAATGTAACACCCTGTAATTAAAAAAAGGGCAATTATCCTTAAGTAAAACCTATACCAAAAAATCAGTCAATTATTTGTGAATAATTGCCGCAGGATTTCTTCTTAATTTCCGTTACAGTTAGGGAAAAATATATATTTTTTAAAAATATCTTTTTTAATAACTTGTCAACTTTAGGGCGCCACCCCCGCTAAACGGTGGATGATAGAGAGGTGGTGTTAGAAATAAATCGTAGAAAATATAGTCCTCTTCATATTTCTATAAAAGAAATTTTTTGTAAAAGTTACAGGAAGGGCTACGTTTCGCAAAAACCACAAATTACCCCCTTTAAAGGGGTGAAAAGGGAGGTTCCGGGGCGAAATTTTTTCAGAAAAAGTTAGTCTTATAATAAGTACCCCTTGATATACCAGAAAAAAAATAAAACCGGACTTGTGTCCATTTTGCAAGGTTCAACCTTTGTTTCCTACACTACAATATAATATTTCAATGCGATCTCTTTCACTTAAATGAACCATTTTGAATAGAACTTATTTCTGTCAATTAGTTCAGTAACAGTTACCTACTATGCTAAATTCAAATAAATACAACAATAGTTTTAGTCTATAGTATGGACAATAGTACTCGTTTATTTTTAATACAAAAAATTATCTACAGACACTTTTTAACTATTTTTTTCTTCCAAATTTGGTATGTGTGAATTAAAAATAATAAGTTCTTTCAAAATCTGCAAAAATATACAGGGTGTCCCATTTAAAATAAATAAGTTAAGGGTATTTCCGGTGAAACCGGAAGTGAACTAGTAACAAAAAGTATAGCAACAGATGCGTTTTGCGTCACTGTACTTGCATGCAAAGTTTCAAAAAGATTGTTCTTTTCGTTTCAAAGATATTTGCTTGGTTCCATTCTTTAGCCCAACCCAGTATATTACAAATTTGTCTAGTAGCCTAAAAAAACCTTATAAGTTATTCTACATTTCCCTCAGAACTTTTTAGAAAAATAGGATACATATATACAGAGTGTAACAAAAATACAGGTCATAAACTAAATCACCTATTCTTTGACCAAAAATAGTTTGAATGAACCTAACTTACCTTATTACAAATATACACATAAAAAAAGTTACAGCCCTTTGAAGTTACAAAATGAAAATCGATTTTTTCGAATATATTGAAAACTATTAGAGATTTTTTATTGAAAATGGACATGTGGCATTTTTATGGTAGGAATATCTTAAAGAAAAATTATAGTGAAATTTGTGTACCCCATAAAAATTTTATGGGGGTTTTGTTCCCTTAAACCCCCCCAAACTCTTGTGTACGTTCCAATTAAATTATTATGGTGATACCATTAGTTAAATTCAATATTTTTAAAACTTTTTCGGCTCTTAGTGTTTTTTCGACAAGGCAGTTTTATCGAGTTGCGGCTTTTTTTCTAATGTTTAGGTGTAATATGTTTAGGTGTTTAGGTCTAAATTAGGTGTAATACTATACTCATTATCATGCTGACTGGAAATTGAGCGTTTATTCTTGACTGGGTTATTAATGGAGGATAATTTTGGAGGAACTATTTCTTTGTTACTAAAAATGTGTACATTTGAAACAGAGATTTCATCAGAAGAATGTGCAGGTATAGGCAAAAGTTGATCATGGACATTGGATATGTGAATTATTTTGGAGGGCACTGCATTATTTAATAGTTTTGTTTTTAAACTGCTTGTAAATTGTGTATCCTCAAAATGATCTTCACATAAATAACACCTAGTTTCAGTAAATTCAATACCAATAATTTCAAAGCAGTCATGACGTCTTTTTAAATCTTTATCTGGAAATCTAAAAAACTTTTTATTTGTATACTCTGGGTCTGTGACAGGATGAAAATACTTGTTATTAGAATAGGAAGCTAAACATCCGTGAACATATTTACTGGGTTTGGATTTAGAATTTGACATTGCAAAATGATAAACTAATATTACCTACATACAATATAACCACTATAAATTGTAACTAAACAGAACCTTTATTGATATTTAACCTACCTACTTACAAAACACTGACTTTTGTTACAATACTAGTTTTTTATTTGTATTTACACTATAAAATGATAAACTAATTTTACAGTTGAGTCCATTGGCAGAAAGTGGTTATGACAATCTGTGTGAATGAGGTGAACTTTGTATGTAAATTAATGCCAAAATAAAATTAGTTGTGAAAAACAAACAAACAAAATTGTGAATATTGAGGTTAGGGAGTTGAACTAACTCAAAATGTAAAGTGATTTTCTTATTAAATTTGTAAAAGTATTTCTAAGAATACACAAATAGCATTTTGCAACTAAGAAAAAAATAATATTAATTACTGAAAAATATTGAATTAACATTACTTTTAGTAGAATGCAGTAATTAATCACATCATAGTTTTTGAGAAATTAACTCGTAAAAGAAAGCAATTTTGATTTGTTGTGAACACCACATGAATGTAATTTAAAAATTTGGTTGTATGTTAATTTTGTACAATAATTATTAAAATTTATTGACCACCATTTTAACGGTACATTTTTGGACATAGTTATTAATTTAAAAAGTCCACCGAACCCACTGCAGGAAACAGAGATTTTAGTTATCGAGGTCCATAAAACACAAAATATTTGTCATATACCTACCTACCAACAAAGTTCTTTTTTATCTTATGTCTATGTGGATTAAAGTAAAAATATTTATTATAAATAAAATAATTATTTACCCACCTAATGACATTAATGTTATCTTCAATGTTGCTGTACTTCGTAATTATCCTTTTGAAAAGTTGATGTCTTTGTCGAGTCTGTATATACTCCCAATCCTAGAACGAAAAAACAAATCAATTTTCTTTTAATGAAAACTAAAAATCAATAAAGAGATATGGTATGCATAGAGACCTATAATTTAAACTTGAATGGTATGAATTAAGAAGTCAATAAATAAAACTGATGATAACATGCTATACACTCTGTTTTGCGTATGATCAGATTCTTACGGCCTAGGGTTATAACGATATTGAATATTATATGACACACAAAATCTTAGAAGAGTACCTGCACTGGGGTTTGGAAATGAATACCAACAAAACGGAATATATGTGTGTTGGAGGTATACAGCAGGATCTATCGTTGGAAAATGAAATAACTATTAATCACTGTCAGGAATATAAATACTTGGGTCTTAAAATTACACAAGATGGAACATTGGACAAGAATAGCCAAGAAAAGTGCACGCAAGGAAGGAAAGCTATGGCATTATTAAACACAATCCTATGGGACCAAAAGTATCTCCAAAGAAAATAAACATAACATCCATAACAACAATAACATAACAATAACATAAACAACATAAAAGAAAAATCCGAAAAGATGCTCAGGGAAACTGAAATGGACTTCTGGAGAAGAGCTGCTCGTATATCAAGAATACATAAAATCAGAAATACAAGAATATTGGAGATAATGGATACGATATACAATACAATTCATACAATAATTAACAATATAAAAACAAAGCAACTAAGATGTTTTAAGCCACTACAACGTACGGAAGACGACAGATTACCTACGAAAAGCTGGATAGAAGAAATTCATAGGGAAATGGGAAACTATACATATAGAGAAAGAGGCTTGAAGGAAGATATTATGTGTTACGATACAGAAAAAGGCGATTATATAATATATAAAAAATTGTATTTTCACCTACCGATATTCAATTTCAGCAATTCCGGCACTATCCAGTAATGAAAATATGTTCAGTTCAGTAGTATTCAGTACAAACCATGTACAAACCGCCAAATTATCTATTTATGCCGGGCCGGGAAATTGCAAATTCTCACAACAAAATGGCGTCCTAAAAACACAAAGTCAATGTCAATTGTCAAAAATGTAAATTTTCTTCACGGTACAATCAAAATACTTTATTGTACCATGGGTAAATTTTAGTTTCAGAAACAGCAGCGCCCCTATGTGCTACTTACCTGCGCAGAAAGATTGTGCCAGTTATTCCCTATCCTTTGACGTCTCTCTTCTTTTTTATTTCTCTATGCCATACCCCCTCCTTAAAGTAGCATTTTTAACGCTCGTATGGAGTGCTAAAAATTGCATTTTTAACAAGGTTGTAGAAAAATTAAATTAAGTTAAAGCTGTTGAATAGGGCACGGCTTCTTCTTCGAAGAAAAAAAATTGAATTGAGTGGTTCCAGGTATAACCGGTCAAATTTGACCGGCATTTGCGACAGAGTTATAAACAACAGCATTTCAATCTTTGAACCATTACCTTTTTACTCCGGCCCTCTTTGTACATACCAATTTTCATATCTTTAAGACACTCATAACAAAAAATATTTATGTCACCAAGTTATTTAATTATTCATAAATAATTACTTCCCTAAAATTTTAGTTGAAAATTAAAGATTTTGTTTGGAAACCCGAATTTTCGGAGAAAATTGCCGTCGAAGGAAATCTAAAAAAAATCTATGTGTAGAATTAAATTACAGTGAATTTTTATGTGAGTGTTTTTGGTTTAACGTTAAAATCTTCTGAGTCCAGATCAATAATTGAAAAAAGATTTCGGAGCGCTAATTTGTTTATAAACGAAATAGCACACTTTCTGCGGACTTTGCATATCTATATTACTAATATATGAAATATTTAGATTTGACTCCAGCATGTCCAGCAATAAAATAGCTGATTTATTTTTTTTGTTTTATACTAATTTTCCCAGATAATTACCTTACATCTTTCATTGAGTTGATAATTCACGTTGTGAACATTGTGAACAAAACCAGCAAATTTTCATAAAACCCAGCCATATTAATACGTTTTGCTTTAGTTTTTCATGCAAGAAACAAACAAAATACATGTCCTAAACTAAACCTAACCTCGCTTTGGGCCATTCATTCATGTCCGTGTCACAATAATTTCGACTCGAAATTATAATATCAACCACTTTTTTGGAGTAGCAATTCATTTCGATAAGTCGCCATTTGATGACATCATTTCGTTAGTTTAACTTGGTTTAACTAAAATCCACAAGGCTCGCACAGTCACATTTCAACGTCGCCATATTGATTGCGACTTGTTTTGAGTCGAAATTTGAATTAGAATCAGGGCCCAGGGTTTACCCTTTTTAAAGTTTCCTAAAGTATTGTTAATATTAAATGTTGTTTATGTTGTTTTTGTATTATTTATTACATCCAGTTTCAGGTTTATCTAGTTTTATTCAAAACGTTCAAGAAGTAGATATCTTACCAAGATGTTTAAATAATATTACGTTAATATCTGCTTTATGTTTAAAAAAATCGAATGATAATCATAAGTACAACAAGGATTATAGAAATTAGTGACATTCAAACGACTGTCAATACTAACGAAAAGATATTTGTTGAATTTTTATGACGTGAAAAATGGTAGATGAACATCAAGGAGTTCAACACCAATGACGACTTCTGCATATATTATTTATTTATAATAATCATTAGGTTAGCATTGACTTCAAATTTTAAAAGTCGATTTATGATTATTATAAAACAAAAAATTGTAATTGTATTAAGAATATTCTACAAGCTAATTAAAAGAATTTTGCCATCTACGTCTGACATGAAAAGAATGGCACTTATGTCAGGCAATATCAGATTGTTTCTAATGTGTCAAGTTTCTATTTTGAAAATGGTTTATGGCTCTTGAATTGAGAATAGAAACATGATCAAAATAAGAAAGGTGTTTCAATTAACTAGTTGCCGTCCAACATTCCTCATGCATAGACAAATCTACCTGTTTAGCAGTGGCGGCTGGTCTGTAAGTGAAGGGGGAGGTCATATCCGGTGGTTCAAGATTTTTTTGGAAAAACAAGACCTACAAATCCCATTTTAAATAATTTCTTATTCCATCATCTGTATTGGTTTCTTATAATTTATTTTGCAATATGTTGTTTAAATTTAAGCGGATCTTTATTTGACAAGTAAATATGAAATAAGTAAAAGGAACATTTTGTTATTGTTATGTATATCTTTTTCGTGACTCTATGTTAAGCTTTGTCCATAAAATTGTATAATTTTCAGTGACGATAAAGCATATTTCTATTCTATTCTATTAACAAGTCTTCATTACTAATTGTCAAATAAATCACATAAATAGTATGATATAATATGTAATTATAACAGCCAGAATATCAACAAACTACTTAAGGGGTCATATACGTTTCTCGATCTTAAAAAGTAGTCTAAATGTAATGATAAATTGTACGAAAACTATTGGGCTAATTGATTTCATTTTTTTTTAATTTTAAAGGTGGACTCTTAAGGAGCATAAAACATATGTTAAAAGTTAAAAAAATAATTAAAAACATGGCGGCCGCGTCCAGGGGCGTAGAACGTGTTTTTTTTGAGGTCAAACGGTGGGCATGATTCAGCTCGTAATATTTATTTGAAACAAAAATTGTTTATTTGTTATCATTTTTTAGGGTCATAGTTCTCGTGTGACGAGAGGAATTTAAGAAAAAAAAATTAATTACGGAAACGGTCGAAATTAAAAAAAAAGTCGTAATTTTCACCAAAAGAATTGTCTATTTTTTTATTGCTATTCGAAAATGGTTAAATTTAATCAAAAAAGCTCTCGTCGCACGATAGTGAATCTAATTTAGAATATGTGGGCCAAAAATAAAGTTAATCGGACGAACGGTTAAGCAGTTATCATGCCCACCGTTATGAAAAATGCTATTTCGAGAAAAACGTGTTTAAAGTTTTGCAAGACCTGCGGAGCGACCCGACTAGTTCCGTTTAAAGCAGCTGTAACTTCGTCAATAATTCGAATATCGAACTCGTTCTGGTCTTAAAATGTTTCTAAGAGATGTACCTTTTAAAATAAGCAAAAAAAAAAATCGATTTTTTGAAGCCGAGAAACGTATATGACCCCTTAAACTCAAAACCTAAAATAAATAAAAACTTTTTTATGCGGATTTAAAAAGTAAATCGATTCTTCTGGCCTTAGATTTTGCGAAATGATCGATCACTTGCTCGTTGAAATTTGTGATCGTTCGAATTAAAGATTTCTCCATAGTTAAGTTAGAAACCATAGTTAACGTAGCTAAAGCACACAACCTGTCCTCTCCCATAGTATTTCTTAAAAACGTCTTGATGCGTTTTAACGTAGAAAAGCAACGTTCACTTTCCACTGTAGTCATCGGCAAAGTACATAAAACGTTCAATAATTTTACACATTCAGAAATGGTATCACATAAATTGTTATTTATGAATAACTGTAGAATTGAAATAATCTCACTGTTTTTATCAAAATCTTCTCGATCATACATCACTTCAAGTTCGGTTTTCAGTTTGAAATAGTTTATAAGTGGATAGTTGACTTTGACTAACTTAAGTGTATCTTCGGGAAATTTTTTCCTGTAGTCTATAAACCTTTCAGCATAAAAAAGTTAAGCAATCACAGGATGTTCACTAAAACTGAATCGATGTTGAATTTCTGATAAAACGATATCACACACTTCCAGTGAAGTTTGACGTTTTGAGTCCTCATGTCTTGGCCGTTTATTATACCCTATTCCACGAACATACGCCTGTTTTGGATTACTTCGACAACGAATATTTACTGTGCAAAACAAGAAGAACGAAAGTAAATTGCAAATTACATTGTTGTTTATTGGAATAATTATTAGTGCCATTTACTTTCGTACTTCTTATGTTACACAGTAAAATATTCGTTGTCGAAGTAATCCAAAACAGGCGTATGTTCGTGGAATGGCCCATAGAAACTGTCGTGCATAACGATGAGGGCTGTGAAGAATTGCTAATACTTTGGCTCTGATTTTTTCAATGCACTCTTTAAACTTGGCAATATAGTTTTTTATATTTAAAACATCGATATTACGTTTCTGAAGTTGATTAAACAATATGTAACAATGCGGCATAATCATATGGAAAAAATCTAACCAATATAAGAAATCAGTATCTTTTAAGTAATCTTTCAATCCAATGGCTTGACTTAAAGTATTATTATCGTCTTCATTTTCTATAATTTTCTCCAACAAGCTAGAATATCTTTTTGATATAAAATACAAGCTAGAATATCTTTTTGATATAAAATACAAGCTAGAATATCTTTTTGATATAAAAATACAGTTTCTACGCATCGTGCATTAAAGTACCATCTTAGGCTATTGATTATATTCAAAATAAGATAGCTAAAAGGAACTACAACGTTAACGGGGTTTTATTATTTAATATGGTCAATGGACATCTATATATGAAAAAACCGCGGAGTGCTACCATTTAAAGGGGTGCTTTTTTGAGAAATGGGTGAATTAGTCCCTGGCCACAGGTTACATTAGGGTGAGTTCTATGCACTTTTGGTATAAACATACCTACATAAAAATTGTTCCTGGTTAAATTTCCTATCTAAATATCGCTTTTTAAAGTCAATGATACTTTTTTTTACAAAAATATATTCAAAAGAAAAAGCACAAAGAAACCCAAAAGAAAGAAATTTTGTTTTTTGTCCACGAGGATATAGGTATAGACATTGCTTTACAGAAAAAAATCTACATATTTCTTCTTTAAAATGTTGTGTAGTAGAGGTAATTAGGATTTATAGTTTTCGAAATATGATTTTTCAAAGTTCGCCACTCACAGCAATTTTGGGCAATTTTCCTTGTAATTTCGCAAATATTGTTCTGTAACTTTTTTCCACGTAACTTTAGGTATATGAAATGGTACACGTAATAGAAATAGAAATCAATTAGCTTTAAAATGGTCTACTGTCTAACGTTGTACGATTTTTTTTTAAAGAGATTATGGTTTTTCAAAGTTTTATACTTTTAACGATTTTTTATAATATAATATAAAAATAAAATTATATTATTATATGATATATTGTATATTATATAATATTATATATATAGTATATATAATATAATATATTATATAATATACAGGGTGTGTCATTAATAATTGTCCATATAGTAACTGGAGAAACCTTAGTACAAAATATGAAGATTTAACCTAAAACACTTAAATAAAATGTGGTTGCTTACTGAGTTACAGGGTGTTCTAAAATTTTAAAAAAATTTTTGCCCAGCATTTTTAAACTATTCGACGTATCTTTTTCATACTTGGCAGAAATTGCGACTACTATACATCCTACTAAATTATGATAAACGTTTCTAGCTACTACCAGAGGCGTACGGCAGGGATAGTAAATGGTTGACACTTCTCAAATTCTACGCCACTGGAGGAATTACTATTTTAGTGCCATTTTTAGATTCTGCAATACTTTCTACATAAATAATATACTCCTCAATGGTAACGATAAAGTCATTAGTTTTCGAGATATTTGAAGTTAAATAGGAAACGACACAGTTATTTTGATTAATTTATGGTATGATTCATATGATTAAAATTTAAAAATTATTTTTACCCAGTACTTTAAAACTATTTGGCGTATCCTTATCATACTTGGCAGAAAATGTAGGTACTGTACACCCTACTAATTTAAGATAAATAGACGTTTCTAGCTACTACCAGAGGCGTACGGCAGGGGATAGTGGCAGGTTTACTCTTCCCAAATTCTACGCCACTGACGAAATTGCTATTTTAGTGTAATTTTTGTATTTTTGAATACTTTTTATGTAAATAATATACTCTTCATTCGTAACGATAAAATGATTAGTTTTCGAGGTATTTGAAATTAAAAATGAAGCGACACAATACATTAATTAAAATAACCGTGTCGTTTCATTTTTAACTTCAAAGATCTCGAAAACTAATGACTTTATCGTTACGAATGAAGAGTACATTATTTTCATAGAAAGTATTGGAGAATCCAAAAATTGAACTAAAATAGCAATTTCGCCAGTGGTGTAGAATTTGGAAAGGGTCAACCATTCACTTTCCCCCGTCGTACGCCTATGGTAATAGACAGAAACGTCTGTTTAACATAATTTAGTAGTTTGTACAGTACCTATACTTCTTACCAAGTATGAAAAGGATACGTCGAATAGTTTTAAAATGCTGAGCAAAAATAGTTTTTAAATTTTTAGATAAAACACCCTGTAACTCAGTAAGGAACCACATTTTATTTAAGTGTTTTAGGTTAAATCTTCGTATGTTGTACTAAGGTTTCTCCAGTTACTATATGGACAATTATTAATGAAACACCCTGTATAATACCTAATATAAAAAAATATTTTTTACATTTTTTACGATTATTTTTGAAATTTCTCATTATAACTTTTTTTCTTCTACATTTAGGTATATATTATATTATATAATAAAAAAAGCGTATTTTGTTTACTTTAAAATTTTGTATTACAAAAAATTCGAGGATTATTTTTGAATAAGATATTATTTTTCAAAATGTAATAAGTACTTGCAACGATTTTTGATTTTAGGATTATTTTTTAAATTTCTCATTATAACTTTTTTTTTCTTGTACATGAATATACTATATATTGCTGAATAAAGAGGGCTTACTTTCTGTTCTTTAAAATGGTGTATCATCTATATTTAAATAATGGAAACCGAGTGATTCTTTGATATTTTTTTACCTGTATTATTTAAAATTATTTCTTTTACAAAAATTACATAAACATTAGTCTTAGAAAACATCACTTTAGTTAAAATTATTTAAACGTTGACATTTAAAAAATTTCAAAATCAAAGTCCATCTCTTCGTTAGCATTAGCTTCAATATCTTCCTCTGACACCTCAGTTATCTTAGAGTCCCACAATTAGTACCCATGCACATGCACCCTTTGCAGAATATTGAAAAACTAATTCCTATCTTCCTACAACCGCAGTTTTTTGTACATCCTTTGGTACATTTACATGCTATTTTTTCAAGCAAAGCTTGTGGTGCAGGAGCTTTGACAGTAAATATTGGAATTAATCCATATTTTGAAGTTTGCCCGGCCGAGTCAAGTGGATCCAAAGTATTACCTATAAAAAATAAGATTCAATCATAACACACAATCACATAAAAAAGTTATAAGGAGAAATTTAAAAAATAATCCTAAAATCAAAAATCGTTGCAAGTACTTATTACATTTTGAAAAAGCATATCTTATTCAAAAATAATCCTAGAATTTTTTATAATACACCATTTTAAAGTAAACAGAATAAGCTTTCTTTTTTATTATATAATATATACCTAAATGTAGAAGAAAAAAAGTTATAATGGGAAATTTAAAAAATAATCGTAAAAAATATAAAAACTTGTTAAAAGTATAAAATCTTGAAAAAGATAACCTCTTTAAAAGAAGTCGTACAACATTATATAGTAGAACATTTTAAAGGTAATTGATTTCTATTCCTCTTACATGTACCATTGCATATGCCTAAAGTTGCGTAGAAAAAAGTTACAGAAAAATATTTGCTAAATAACAAGGAAAATTGCCCAAAATTGCTGTGAGTGGCGAACTTTGAAAAATCATATTGCGAAAACTGTAAATCCTAACGACCTCTACTAAGCATCATTTTAAAGAGAAAATATGTAAGTTTTTTTTCTGTGAAGCAATGTCTATACCTATATCCCCGTGGACAAAAGATATGGGACAAAAAACAAAATTTCTTTCTTTTGGGTTTCTTTGGGCTTTTTCTTTTGAATATATTTTTGTAAAAAAAAGTATCTTTGACTTTAAAAAGTTATATTTAGATAGGACATTTAACCAGGTACAATTTTTATGTAGACGTGTTTGTACCAAAAGTGCATAGAACTCACCCTAATGTAACCTGTGCCCAGGGACTAATTCACCCATTTCTCAAAAACGCACCCCTTTAAATGGTAGCACTCCGCGGTTTTTTCATATATAGAGATTCATTGACCATATGAAGTAATAAAACCCCGTTAACGTTGTAGTTCCTTTCTATAGTACATAATCAATAGCCTATCTGGTTGGCGCTGCTTTAGGTAGTCTTACCTTCACAACTTCGTCCAAAACCGCTGTCCTCTTAGATTTTCCAAAAAATGACGAAAAGATGTGTAAACTGGCAAAGAATACCTTTACACTCTTGTTCTGTCCAACCGCTTTTTGTAAAATTAAGTTTAACTGGTGGGCATAGCAGTGTATGAAAGTAGCTGAGTGATATTTTTGTCTTACTTTGTTTTGAACACCACCAAATTTTCCACTCATAACGGAAGCTCCATCGAAACTTTGAGCGACTAGTTTTTCTGGAGCTTTATTTCTAAACTGTCCAATTCATCCATAATAACGTTGGCCAGATTTTCTGCTTTAGTTAATATCGGATTAATAAATTTCCAGAACCTTTCGTGCACACTACCATTTAATACGTAGCGAAAAATAATGACCATCTGTGTTTTATTTGAATTATCTGTAGTCTCATCTGCTTGAACGGCAAGAAAATCGGATTGTTGAATTTCAGATTTTATTTTATGATGTACGACAGCCAACATTGACTCTAGTAAATCATTTTGTATTGACTTCGATATACCTTTAAAAACTGAACTTTTGTCTAGATGTTCTTTAAAAATCGAATCCAGTTCTGATACGAAATTTACTAAACCGCGAAATACACCGGGATTTTCAGATAATTCCGTTTCATCATGGCCTCTTAACGCGAGTTCAAACGCTCCGCAGAACTTTATACAGTCAATAATTTTTGTTACATTGTCATTAAAAATTTTAATTGATTGTCTATACGCACTATCTAATTGCATTCGGATGTCGGCACGGCCCAGAGTTGCAAAAGACATGGCACTTTTCATGTGATTACCAGACAAAGAATGTTTTTTATTTTATCTTTCAAGTGTTTTAAATCAGTAACCCCCGTTTTGCACCACACTGGATCGTTAGAAAATAGTAAACACGGAAAACAAAAAATGCATTCGATACCTGATATCCACAAAGCCAGTCTGACAATTCATACATATTTTGGCGACAATACCGATGAACAGGTTTATTTTTGTCCATTGTAGTCTGTTTGATTTCAAGACACGGTTTTGGAATTCCGCAATCTTTAAACTTCAAACGTTCATTAAAATTTAATTTCATTTGGCGTTGGAGTTCATTTATACTAACCACTACCGACATTTTATAAAAATCTATAATAAAATAATATTAATCTCACGAACGCACTTAGCTTTGTAAATTCCGAACTAATCTTACTCCCTGCGTAGATAGTCACGTCTCAACCGTAGCTAAGATAGAAACAGATTTTAGTCTCAACAACGAAAACGATACCTACGGTCTACGGTCAATGACCACGATTTGGTACCAACTTGCATATAAGTGCGTATTTTCGTGAACGTTCGGATTCCCAGTGCTGTATTCTCACAGTGAGGTCAAATAAATTTCTTGACCATCGTGAATGTTCGTATTTAGCTGTTTAAGAGTAATATTGCGGTAGTTTCAGTCAAAGATAAATTTGGCTTTTCGGTACCGTCAAACAGCTCGTATTTCATGTTTATTTATCGGTAATCTTTTGGCGGCATCTTTGTTGCTATATTTTACAACAACAAAATGACTGAAAAGTCAATACAATAAAAGCAAAATTTAACTTTGAACGATACTATTGTATTCCGAACATTTTTAATACAGAAAATTTTCTTTTTTTAAGGAAATAATTACATTATAATCGTTTGATTGTACAATTATTACAGGGAGGTCATTGACCAATTGACCTAAAGGGATAACCGCCACTGCTGTTTAGTAAGCCATGTGATGGGGGAGCCATGCAGTAGGGGAGAGTAGGGTAAAGTGGAATAGCTAAACTTTGAAATTAAATAAATTTTACAATTTTCGAAATGGAATTTTGTAAAAAAAATATCTTATTACAGTAATGTTTAAGATCAATATGTCGAAATATACATTAAATGGAGACAGTAAATTTTTTGTAATGCGAGAGTTTGTCAGGCATTGTCTTTTTTTCACTTTGCCCCGCATGGTTGGGTAAAGTGAAATAGTCTAGAGTACGATTTGAAATCGGCCTAGCTTCTTACTTGGCGCTTCTTCCTAAATTTTTTTTCGGATTTAATCCTCCGATTTTACATAGCAACAGATATTTCGTGTTGCATAGCAGCTTGATTTTGGCAAAGGATGCCCGTTCGCAAAGATCTGATTCAAGATGTCATTGACTCCACAGACTATTGTTGTTAGGTCGTTTTTCATTTATAATTTCGCATTTTACACCTGGAAATACAGATATTCCTTGTTAATGGTGGCAATCAAGTATAATTACATGTGGGACAAAGTGAAACGATATTTCACTTTGACCCATCTATTAACATTTCACATTGCCCCAAATGGATTTAAAAGCAAACATGTCCAGTAAAAATTTTTAACCCTATCCTAACAATCTATATTTTATATAAAAGAATGTTAAGTATGATTGCTTTTGTGTGTTGCTTTCAAAAATATGTTTAGTTAAATAAGATAAAATAATTATCAATTACACACACCTACAGATTTTTACAAACAGTCGCCCAAGAATGTATAAACAGTGTTATTTTCAATAATATCGACAAACGACCGGTACAAAATGGTCGATAAGCGCGTACTACTTCTAAACATCGATTGGATTGTAAACAGTGATGACTTCGTTTGCGGAAGAATTTGAAAACGAGCTATTTCGCTTTACCCCACTATTTCACTTTACCCTTCCCTCCCCTATGCAGTGCCCAAGGCCCTTGGTTTTATAAATTTTATCCATCGTTTGGAATTTTAAGCAACTATGTTCTTTTAACAAATTTTTATACAATTTAAAGGGTTCATACCCTGGTATTTTTGGGTGGCTCAGCATGTGATCAACCAGTTATGAACACTGATATTGATATTTTAAATGTCAAAACCGTTCTATTATTGATGTAGCCCTTAAAGGGATTTTAATAGATTTAATACATTTGTATTACTGTGGTTGACTTTCACAAGTGTGACACACAAAAAGTTACTACTTTTTTGACTCGATTTTTTGTTGTTTCCCCTGTAAACTAAAATTAAAAGCGAGAACTTATTCCAACAAAGATTTATTTCAGACTGCTACAAAATTCATTCTCTATCGAAAACGATGACTCGTCACCAACAAAGAATGATTTTACATTTTTTACTTAAAGTAGACAAAACTGATGAATCGTATTTTACTTTGTATACAGGTTCGTCACGAGTATTACTTTGTTACAGTCGGCCAAACCTGACACCTTCGCGCCCTCGAGAAGCCTTAGCGACGTTTACCTGTAACAGAAACAAAAACACAAATTAGTTACAATAATAAGCCTAAGCGTCTTGGTGTAAGTTGACTTCTTTCTCGGACGTCTCCGAGCTTACACCCGTCTTATACAACTTTAACTTATCAGAGGGACATATATCCTTGTATGACAGTGACAGGCGCGTACGTTACGCTCCTGGCATATCTTCTACGATATATCGATCTTTATCGAGTACTTTCGTTATTATAAAGGGATCCTTATAGCGCGACTCGAGCTTGGTACTTTTACCATCATTGGCGCTTTTCGCCTTCTTTACGAGCACGTGTTGCCCGACTTCATATACATGAGGACGGACATGTCTGGAGTTGTAGGCCCGTTTCTGAACCAGTTGCTGTTCGGCAATCCTATCAGTTGTGCAGAAAGCACCCAATCATCGTCACTTATATTTACATGTAGGATTGGTAGCTCATCATATTCTACATTGGTCACAACAGGATTCCTGCTTAGGGCATCGACGTGGTTCATTTTTGAGCCAGCACGATATTCGCCTTCAAAATCAAATTCTTGAGTAGACAACCACCATCTACCAATCCTTGGAATCAGATCACGTTTAGTTAGTGTAGCACGCAACGCATTACAATCGGTGACAACCTTAAATTGAATACCTAACAAATATACTCTGAACTTTTTCGGCGAATTAACCACGGCTAGCGTTTCTAGCTCATATGAGTGGTAGTTTTGTTCTTCTTTGGTAGTTGACCTGCTAAAATATTGTATCGGCTTTAATTCTCCATTTGGTTGCACTTGTAGTAGGATGCCTCCGATTCCTATTTTTTTAGCATCTGTGTGAAGTTCCGTAACTGCCTCGGGATCGTATATCGCCAGGCGTGGCCTTGACGTTAGTTTTGCTTTGAGATCAACGAATGCATGTTCTTCATCAGCCGACCAGTTAAATGTGATATCCTTTTTCGTCAGATTAGAAAGTGGCTTTGCAATAGCTGCGAAATTTCTTATAACCTTGCGAAAATAGCTGCTGAGACCCAGAAACTGGCGGACCTGGTGAACGTTGGTGGGTGTAGGAAAGTTTGACACTGCCATTATCTTTTCCTTTCCAGGCTGTATACCATCTTCAGATATCTCGTGTCCCAAGTATGAGATGGTATTTTGTAGAAAATAACATTTTTGAAGTCTTAGTGTCATGCCAGACTTCTTAATCAGTTCTAACACTGTTTCTAAACTCTTAAGTCCATGTTCGACATTTGCCGATGGTATGATAATATAATCTAGGTAAGCAAGAGCATAGAAATGAGCCTAGAATCTCGTTCATTGTCCTTTGGAAAACTGCTGGAGCATTGACTAATCCAAAGGGCATGCGTAGATACTCATAATGACCGTCGGGAGTAATAAATGCTGTCTTAGCAATCGAGTCTTCTTCTACTGCGATTTGATGGTATCCTGCTGCCAGATTCAAACTAGTCAACCAATGGCAACCCTTGAGGCGGTCTAGAAGATCATCGATTCGAGGTAGGGGATATCGGTCCTTGACTGTTTTCCCATTTAATGCGCGGTAGTCAACACATAACCTCACTTCTCCATTTTTCTTTTTGACTAGTAGTATCGAGCTTGCGTATGGTGAATTAGATTCACGGATAATGTCATTGTCTAAAAGTTCTTGTACTACGTCACGTACTTTTCCTCGTTCTGAGTAGAAGAGTCGATAGGGTCTGTATGTTATAGGAACGTCGTCGGCTAATTTTATGGTCATTTTCGTGGTGGTACTTTCACCCAGTTGCTCAGTGCTGTTGGCAAAACATTCGGGATATTGATTAAGAATATCCAGTAATTGTTCGGTGTATTCAGCACCCAGCATTTCATTGACAGTGACGTCTTCAAATGTCAATTTACGTATAATAGAAGTAGAAGTAGCTAAGCACTCTAAATATGGTAAATCTTGCACTTCATGGCAATTGAAACCTCTGGCGACCACTGCACCTTTCAAATACTCCACTGGCTTCGTCCGAACCATTGAAAATTGGTAGAACAGAGTCTTCATCTAGATTTAGGATACAACGAGGAATGACATGAAATTGGGAAGGCCACGATCTATGATGCAAGTCAACAAAAATGTCGCCACTCTGCTGGTCACTATGTACTGTGATATGACCTAAATCATGGGGAGGTATAACCGTGGTTTCTTTAGCCCATAAAGTGACTTTACGAGAAGGTAGGGCTGCAACAAGAATTTGTTGCAGCATATTGTCAACAAGAATTGTTGAATATCGTTTTCTGCCAAGAAAACGATATGATTATTTCAAACACATTTTTTAAACTCCCCAAAAGAAGGCTTTATACGTGGACATCACCTCAACATAACGCACAGAAAATAGTTAGAAATCAAATAGACTTTGTGTTGATAAATGAAAGATACAAAAACGGCATAAAATCGGTTAAGGCGTACCCAGGCGCAGATGTTTCCTCGGACCACAATCCCTTGATAGCGCGTGTAAGCATTAAACTTAAGAAACCTTCACAAAGGGTAAAACCAGATTACATAGATACCAGCCGCTTACAGAACTCAAAAATCAAAGAAGAATTAAAGCAACAGATAAACGGTAACCTAAGAATGTTGTCTACAAAGGAACCAAACACGCACGTAGAAAACAAGTGGCAAGACTTAAAAGAAGCCCTAATAAAACCCGCTCAGAATATCCTTAGCAGAGGAAATACGACAAAAAGACAAGAATGGATGACAGAGAAAATTTTAAGTCTCATGGAGGAACGAAGACAGTTTAAGGGAAAATGCAAACAAAAATACAACGAGATACACAAGCAAATTAGAGATGAAATAAGGTCAGCGAAAGAAAACTTTTACAAAAGAAAATGTGAAGAAATTGAAGAACTGCAATTAAAACATGACACGTTTAACCTACATAAAAAGGTAAAAGAATTGGCAGGTATACAAAAAAGGAAGCATCCCAATGTGCTATACAACGCAAATGGACAAATAATAACTGACGTACAAGAAAAGCTTACAACCTGGAAGAATTATATAGAAGAACTCTTTGCCGATGAAAGAGAGGATCATGATATTGGTAACATACAAGGTGAGGAAGGACCAAAAATCTCTAAAGAAGAAATACTATATGCTATAAAAACAATGAAAAATGGCAAATCACCGGGTCCAGATGGACTTCCATCGGAACTTCTTAAGCTTGTGGAAGATGAAACAGTAAATGTTTTGGTTGACCTCTTTAACTGCATTTATAAAACAGGAGAAATACCTAAGGAATGGCTTCTGTCAACTTTTGTAACTATTCCAAAGAAAACAAACGCAAAACTGTGCACCGACCATCGCACAATAAGCTTAATGGGACACACACTAAAAGTATTTCTTAAAGTGATACATACAAGAATTCACAAAAAACTAGACGCTGACATCAGTGATACTCAGTTCGGGTTTCGAAACGGGCTTGGAACAAGGGAAGCACTATTTGCACTTAATATCATGTGCCAAAGATGCCTGGATGTTAACCAGGATATATATATATATATATATATATATATATATATATATATATATATATATATATATATATATATATATATATATATATATATATATATATATATATGTGCTTTATTGACTACAACAAGGCGTTCGATAAAGTTCGCCACGAACACCTGATGAGACTGTTGGTAGAGAAAAACTTGGATAAAAGGGACGTCAGAATTATCTTCAATATTTACTATAACCAGAAGGCGAATATTAGAGTAGAACGGGAAACAACCGAGGAACTCGAGATCAAAAAAGGCGTAAGGCAGGGATGCATACTTTCACCAACCTTGTTTAACTTATATTCAGAAGATATTATAAACAGAGCCCTTGCTGACCAAGATATAGGGGTTAAAATAAATGGCACTTTAATAAACAATTTGAGATACGCTGATGACACAGTATTAATAGCAGACACCCCGGAAGATCTCCAAACACTGATAAACAGAATAGTAGAGTGCAGCGAAAAGTTCGGTTTATCACTTAACATCAAAAAAACAAAAATAATGATGGTGTCGAAATCTCCACAAAATTTTTCTGACATAACCGTACATGATCAAAGAATTGAGCGTGTTAGAAAATATAATTACCTGGGAACTGTTATTAATGAAAACAACGACAACTCTGAAGAAATCAAGATCAGAATAGAAAAAGCTAGAGCTACTTTTACCAAAATGAAAACAGTTTTATGCGGAAGAGAGCTAAGTTTAAATCTTAAAATTCGCCTCATGAGATGTTACGTGCTGTCAGTTCTTTTCTATGGAATGGAAGCTTGGACACTGAAAAAGATCGATACAAGGAAAATAGAAGCATTCGAGATGTGGATGTACCGCAGGATACTGAGAATATCGTGGACAGAGAGAGTGACAAACATGGAAGTGTTGCGAAGGATGCAGAAAGAAAAAGAACTTGCGCTTACTATTAAAAAGCGCAAACTGCAATACTTGGGACATATAATGAGGGGACAAAAGTACCAGCTACTACAATTAATTATTCAGGGAAAAATAATAGGTAAAAGATCCATTGGCAGAAGAAAACATTCATGGTTGAAGAATTTAAGAGATTGGTACAAGTGCAGCAGCTGCCAATTATTTAGATCTACGGTATCAAAAATACGCATAGCCTTGATGATAGCCAAACTTCGGAACGAGGACGGCACCTGAAGAAGAAGAAGGGCTGCAACAGCCCGTAAATCCGCTTTGTGTTTATTAAAAAGTCTGACTTGTTCGCCGTGTACTGTCACAATGACGTTTTCATTTTTGATGTATGGCTGTCCAACTATAATAGGTATCTGTTGGGTCTCATCCGGGACAACTAAAGTTCTAACCCTAGCTAATGCTAAATCGACACGTAAATCAATACAAATCTCAGTTTGCAAAAATGCATCCACCACTGTAACCACGTAACATTATTTTTACAGGTTTTAGCTCCAAATTCAACATTTGGCTTCGCTATAACGTAAAGTAACAGCACTGCTACCCGAATCAACATAACCCCTAAATAACCCCAACACCACAATCAATAAAGTAACATGCATTATACTTAGCAGAATTGTTTTCATTCATACACATTGATTTATTGTTATTGGAATGCATGCTATTTTTAGTTACTGGTAAATATGGTTTGTACTCACTTTCAGTCGTCTTGGGATTACCCGACTTCAATTTGAAACAATTGGAGATGTCATGTCCTAGAAGATGGCAGTGCTTGCATTCCAGTTTTTCTCGGAAACATTTCGCTGCAACATGTCCTCTGGTACCGCAATTGAAACACCTGGTATTTGACGCTTGACGACCATGCTGTACTGTTGTGCTACCTTGCTGTTGCTTTCTCACCTCCACAACCTTTGATGACATGCTTGGCTTTGTCGTCTTTCCAAACTCGTTTTTGAATGTTTCTTTTCTAGACACTTGAGGATCTTCTCTTATTGCTGACAAATACTCTTGACACAGTGCAGTGGCGGCTCGTGACAATTTCAGTTGGTGGGGCCAGGGCCGCATATATATATTTGACGAAATTATAATAAGAAAAATGAAGAATTGATTCTTCTCATGATTCAAAAAAAATATATACAGGTACTGTACTGAACTGACCCAATAGCACGTACCCACACATACTCGTACAACCCCAGCCTCGAGGGACATGTGTGTTCCAATGGAACAGAGGGACCCACATGTCCGAAGATCAAACCGGTCATACTCCGTAATGGAGTGGTACCTATCTGACCCCCAAGCAATACGACCACCCCTCCCCATAGGAAAACATAACAAATGGGGTGACTTTGTACTGAAAGTTACTTTGGATGCCCTGGCTAATGGGATATCCTCTTATTACTTTATGTGGTTAAGCCACCTGATTTTATGGATAGCTAGAAGAGCTTTTCTCTCTATTAATAACTTTGTTTATTTATTACTTAACTTTGGACTTGTGTCCTAAAAAATGTGTGTTCCGGGCAGCAAGGCACCGACCTAAGTCAGTATCCCGCTGTCCAGACTGTGTGTGCTCAGTCACTCAGCGGCCGAATTGACAAAATAAATTTTGTTCTCCTCGACGGCTGAGCGCCCGAAATGTGTGCCCATCAAGCCCACGTCTGACGGTACTTCGATGCTCAACTGCCGCGTTATTACTTATAACACTGGTTAACACAATACTTGTTTCCTTCAATTTTTTTTTCTCTTCTTGGGTATTTCTATGGGCCTGACTATGAAAAAAATTCTTTAAGATTTCTAACAGCTTTACTTTTTGAAATATACAATTTTATAATTTTGACAAAATAAATGCAAAGAATTAATATATAAGTCAACAAAATCTTTATTGAACACTATCAAATGATCTTTTATATGATTTTCTTGAATGAACAACTTCAGGTAGATCTCGTTTCAAATTCCAGCAGTAGTTTGCCATCATATGTGAGTCCCACCTTCCCTGACATCGCTCTTCCATTGTCCGAAGATCCTGATGAAATCTTTCACCCTGCTCCTCACTAAAATCACCCAGATTTTTTGGAAATCGGTCCAAATGTGAGTGTAGGAAGTGGAGTTTTATGCTCATGTTGCACTTTAGCTCTTGCAAGTTCGATAGCATACACTCGACAAGCTCGACATAGTCGTCGGATTTCTTATTGCCTAAGAAATTACTCATAACCGAAACGAATGAATTCCAAGCTTTGGATTCGACTTCAGTCATTGATTCGACAAAATTAGGATCTTTCACGAGTTGTCTAATCTGTGGCCCATCAAAAATACCAGCTTTCAATTTTTCTGTACTTAATCCTGGAAACTTGCGTGAAAGAAAATTGAAACATTCGCCACTTTTGTCAAGCGCCTTCACAAACTGTTTCATTATGCCGAGTTTAATATGAAGTGGTGGAAGTATGATGCGGTCTCGGCTAACTAAAGGCACGTTTATAATATTTTTTGTACCAACTTTCAGCTCTTCCCGCTCTGGCCAAACTTTTTGTGACCAATGATGTTGTTTGTCACGACTGTCCCAGAGACACATGAAACAAGGGAACTTTGTGTACCCCCCTTGTTGACCTAAAAGGAAGTTAACCATTTTAAGATCAACACAAATGACCCATTTGTGTTCTTCATACTTAATTTTTTTCATAACCTTAGAAATATTTGCGTATGCTTCTTTTAAAGTCGTCGAATGTGCAATAGGTATGGATCCGTATTTGTTACCGTTATGAAGTAAAACACACTTTAAACTTCTTTTGCTGCTGTCTATGAAAAGACGCCAATCACTAGGTTGGTACTTTTTTAAACCTATCTGTTGCAAAATACCACCAACATCGTTACAAAAAACTAAATCTTTTGGTTTCCGGAGTAAGCAAATTCTTTTCTTTTAAACGAGATGCTAAAATTTCAGAAGCTTCTTTCGGTAAGTTCAGATCTCTTATTAAGTCATTTAGTTCTTTCTGATTAAATGGTTGAGGCTCTGAAAGGCTACATTTGTAGTCTGGATCAGAGTCTTCACTTGATGTATTTCGTTCGGTTTCACAGAGATTTGGATCATCAGAAGATTTAGATGTGCTGGGTTGTACTTCTCGTGATTTTAATTGAGGTCGTTGAGCAGAAGGTAAGTTAGGATATGACCACTTGCTTCGATTTCCAGGGTTAATTCCATTTATTTTCACAACGCAGAAGTAGCAGTCGTCATGATGGTTTCGAGGTTCTCGCCAAATCATGGGTGTTACGAACATTATTGCATCTCTTTTTCCATTGGACCACAACCGTAGACATATCACACATTTTTGGCACACAATATGAGGAGCCCATGGCTTGTCTTGATTACACAATTTTATATTAAAATATTGATGGTACACAGTTTTCACAAAGTCCGATATAGGTTTTCGATATTGTTTAAATATATATTCACCACAAAAACAGTCTGGATTAAGCAGACAACATCTTCTAGAGGAAGCCATATTGTTGAAGTTTGCCGGGTACGGTAGTCGGAAAAACAAACACATGCACGACAAGACTATTACAAAATTAACAACAATAATGACGCCGGACTCTACGCACACTTTTTTGACACTAATAGTAACTGAGTGTTGCCAATCCACGCTGTGCTGGTGACAAAAACGGTTGTGCGCATAGGCAACCCAAATAATATTTAAAATCTTAAACGAATATCTAAAACGACGACAAAATTTGTTTTAGTGACCAATAAATAACAAAAATCTAAGTAAAAATAATTAATGAGGGTAGTTAGCTATAACTAGAGACTGGAAAATATGCACTAAAAAATGTCTAAAATATGCATGCAATATGCATTTTAAAACAAAGTGAATATGCACAATTAACATGCAAATATGCATTTATATATGCACTTATTTTTATATGAATAATTTTATGGTTTACGTTAAATACATAAATAAATAAAAAATAATAAAAATAAATAAATAGGTTTGAATTTAAACCAAATTGTATTATTATTTCTTAATATATTTTTTTAACTTCAGGTTTTGTGACAAATAAAACGGCAAAATATTTTATTTTGACCACAAGATAAATAAGAGTACAATAAAATAAATGTACATATTTTTATTGTTACAATATTGATTCATATTTTCTAAACTAATATTATAAAAAGAGTACAATAAAACAAATTTACATATTTTTATTGTTACAATAAATAATCATATATTGATTCATATTTTCTAAACTAATATTATGTCTTCTATCTGTTAATATTTGTTTATAGGCAGAAAAAGATCTCTCAACGTCACAAGATGTAATTGGGGCATATTTAAACTTTGCTATTAGAGACGGATCCATATTAATATTTTCATCGAAGTTTCCAAAATTGATTATATTATTTATTGAACGCAATAAAGTGAAACCCTCATTTTTGTTTAAAACGTCATCAAGTTTATCTTTAATTTTTACTCCAATTTCCCCATTCAGATTTGTTATTTTCTGTTTAACCGAATCAACAATAGACATACTATTGTGAAGACATAAATTTTGAGCCTCTAATTTTGTAATTGAACTTTCAATGATATCGAAATTCGATTTTATATACAACAATTGATTTTTAATAGACTTTTCTTTAAAAATATTTTGACAGTTATCAATAGCGGTACAAGTCGGATCAAAACTTGAAATAACGCTTTTGATGTCGTCGTAGTGTTCAGATAAAAATATAGCACTTTTAAGCCAAGTTCCCCATCTGGTTAATACTGGTTCTGGTGGTAAAGGAATATCGGGAAGCATCTCCCTATATACCTGTACACGTAGTGGTGCTTTCAGAAATACTTTTTTTACATTATTTATTAAGGTGTTTACATTGGGAAATTCAATTCTAACTTTCTCTGCAACTCTGTTTAGGCCGTGCGCCAAACATGTACAGTGAATTAAATTAGGGAAAAAGATTTTAAGATTGGATGCAGCTTTCATCATATATGAGGCGGCATCACTAAGCATTAATAATATTTTTTCAAATGGTACTTGATCAGGTAAAAAAAAATTTGTTAGGGATTCGTTAACAAATCTAGCTATTGTAGCATAGTTTGTTTTTTCCAAACATTTTACACTAATTAAGTATGAGTTTTTAAAATCGCCAGAGTCGTTAAGAACTCCAACAATTAGATTCGCAATTTGTCGACCCTTTGTATCCGTTGTTTCGTCGACGGAAATCCAAAGATAATCGGCTTTTAACTGATTTTTAATACTCGTCATCACATCTTTGTAACATGCACTGACATATTTTTTCCGAAGAGTTGAAGAACTTGGTATTTGAGCTGGTTTATCTTTAATCTTGCAATAAGTTTTTAAAAAGTTTTGACACGATTTATGTTCTAACTTGTGCAGAGGGATATTGCAGTTCAAAAAAAAATGGCATAAATCCTTTGCAAAGGTTTCTTGCCCAACTGACGTATTCTGAATCTGCAAACTGTTCTGTAGAATCTGCTGGCGAGGTTTATTATCATTTTTTGATAGCTTAGTTTGGTGAAGTGAAGTTTTTATGTGTTGAACTACTTGGAATTTCTTTTGACATGGAATCTGGAATATAATGATAATGATGTTTTAGATGTTTTCGTAAATAGATACCTACATTAAAATGATCAAACTTTTTAAACCTCCCCCAATTTTTTTTTATTTCTCAAAGTGAAATTGAAATCGTCAAACAATAAAGTACAGTCAGTGTACCGTAGTATACAGGGTGGGCCACTCTCAACACCTCGCTCTGTATAAGCCAAACCGTTGCGAACTTTAAAAAACAGTTTTTGAAGAAATGGGACGGTTTGTCATTTTAGAATAGACAGACACATAGATGTGCAAAGAAGTTTGATAAGTTTAAAAATCTATTGAAGTGGAGAACTTACCTTTTTATCACAAATGGTGCAAAACATACTTTCACTGTCGATAACTTTTAGATGATTGTTACTTCCAATCCAACTTCTGAGAAGACTTGATTTTTCCCTTGCTACTTTAGGCATTTTCACAATAATAATAAAATGATTTTTTTACACAGTATAGTCAATAACTTGCAATCACAAAAGTTGAATAATCGGCGATTGATTTAAGACTAACCATTCATAAAATAAAATAATCTATCCTACCCTTAAAACAGTGTTGCCAACTCGACCAATATAGTATTTGCCAAACCTCACAAGAATGATGGAATGATCAGTTCAACAGTAGGTATTCCATTATCAACTAATAAAAAATCCCTATAGCAAGCATAACCCAGTACAGATAAATTATTTGTTTTAAAAAATGCTGAAACATGATCCTGTAGTTAATAGTAATCTCATGGTCCACAGACATAAGTACTAATATAAACATTATTGAAGGCGAAGGGATTTGCTGATGTAGGTGTGTATGTGTGAATGGTTAAACATTTTTTGTTAGGAATCAGATTTGACTCACTGATATCAGTTTCAAGTTCCTGTGAGAGAGTTCCTAAGTTGTTTTAGTAATTGTAAGGCCAACATAAAAATTTGTTCTGAATTAGAAGATTTTCGATTTTTACTAAATAATTTTTATATTATTTAATATGCTAGAAAATATGCTATATGCTAAACAAGAAATAAATAAGCTAAACAACACAAAAATATGCCAAATCTAGCATAAAATAAGCTAAATTGGCAACGCTGCCTTAAAATTTTGTTTTGGTTGGTTTTCCCAGAATAATTCATAGTTGGCCGACACCAGCAGAAAGTACAGGTAATATTTGTAATGTTATTCAAAATATAATCGGTATTTACTTAGGTAATTTGTAAATTCTGAGAAGTCTATAAATCTTAAATATCCGGATAATGATACCTGCAGCTATAAATAACGCCCATTATGTTTATGGGTACAACAACAAAGGAGCTTAACAGCAAAATATTTACTTTCACATTTTATTTTAATGGATGTTGATGTTACTAATATATACCTTATTTTTAAATGGGGTAGAGTAAATTCCCATCAAAATATGCATTTATATGCTCTTAAATCTCCAAATATGCAAGGCATATGCATTTATGAAAAACATGAGAAATATGCAGCATATATATGCATATGCATTTTGCATATAATCCAGTCTTTAGCTATAACTTAAAAACAAAAGCTGGTAGAGAAAAATAATTGCCGTATTTAAAAAATCTGTGCCAATTTGAGATAGAAACATAAAAAAATCACAGGAAACAAACAATTTTTTTTCTTTTGTTGACCAGTGTAATAAATTACCCAATAGCAGCTTTACTTGAACAAAAGTTGAGCACGTGTGGTTTTCTGGCTAGCAAACATGTCGATAACTCTATTATTAAAGTTAGGAATTTCACTAAGTACTTCCTTATGAATTGAACAGACAGCAAGTGAATTCAGTCTGTCTTGGCCCATAGTATTCCGAAGAAAAGTTTTAATTCTTTTTAAAGTGCTGAAACTTCTTTCTGCTTCCGCTGTTGTAACTGGAGTGGTTAATGAGATTTGTAATAGTTTGTACACTTCAGAAAATGATTCTTTAAAGGAATACTGGACAAAAAACTAAATAGTTCACTGACTGAACACATATTGTTGAATGTGTCGTTGCGATATATCACTAAAAGTTAATTTTTTAATTTATCTTTACCAATTAAGGGATTGTAACTTGACGCAAAAGTACTCACTAAAGTCTCTGGGAACTGTTCTCTGAATATATTAAAATTTTTTGGGTCGATAATTTCAAAAGTGGCAAATATTTCTGATTGTTGAAATCGGTCTTTAAGTTGATTAACCACAATATCACATACTTCTTTGGCATCGGCGGTGAGGTTTACTTCAGCTTTATGTCGTTTTGTTAACGGTTCAACTTGATCCATTCCTATATTCTGCCGTATTTTGGATACAGTTGTTTCAAAGTTGTGGAATGCATTAGCTATTGTCATTGTATTGGCATTTCGCATCTGAATTGTTTGATATAAAATATCAACATGTTTCATGAGCTCATAGAAGAAATGAAGAAAAAACAGAAATTGTGGATTGAGAAGCAAATTTTTTAAACCATAGGCTTCTCTCGTTGTAATAGAATCCCAATCATTTTCATCCTCGATCTTTTCAAAACATTCCAATAATTCAGATTTATTTTCATAAACAGTGTTCACGACACGCGACTGAAAGTTCCATCTCGTTGTAGATATAGTAGGAATGCGATTATTAGAGACTGACCGCAAGAGATCACTGCGTTTAGGCGAAGTAGAAAAAAAAGTGGTGAACCCGGTAATATTAGCGAAAAATAACTTTACTGATTTTATGTTCTTGCTACAAGCACTTTTTATTACTAAATTTAGTTGATGAGCGTAACAGTGTACATACTTTGCATATGGAAAATAATTTTGCATCAGGATCTGAACACCCCCCTGTTGCCACTCATTACTGCGGCGCCATCGTATGCTTGAGCTATGAGTTTCTTTCCAATATTGAAAGGTTCTAGGCATTTTTTTTAGAACCTCACTGAAGCCGTAAGCTGTTCGATCTTGCACACCTTCAAAGGATAGAAACTGTTCAATAAGTTTATCACCCTTAATATATCGCAAAATGATAACAAACTGGCTTTTGCAGGATATGTCAGTTGTTTCATCAGCTTCTAAAACTACAAAACTGGCAGAATTAATATCTTTTATTAATTCTTCATAATAAACTTTATACATGCAATCTAACAGTTCATTTTGTATAATGTGTGAGGTATATTTAAAAACTGATGTACTACTTAAATGTTCTTCCAATACACTATCGAGATTACTAAGCAAGGATAATAAATCTAAAAAATTTCCACGATTTGCTGATTCCTGTGCTTCATTGTGTCCTCTCAATGCTAATTCATGACTGCCGCAATACTTTAAACAATCGATAACTCTATTTAGTATGTGCCTATTCTTTGTGACCTGTTCATTGTGTTTCTGAACTGAAATTTTATGAGCAGAGTCTATCGCTGAAGCAATGTTGACAGTACCAAATAGTTTGAATTTACACGCATTTTCTAAATGAAGTGCACTTTCTTTATGTTTTTTAATTCTCTCACTTAAATGTTTGAGATCTTTGCAACCTACAGTTGTCCACAATCCTTCACCGCGAAACAATAAACAATAAAAACAGAATAAACTTTGTTTTTCTTCACTCACTGTCAACCACGATTTTTTTACCAAACCACGTATTACAGAATGTTCTCTTTTTCTTACCATCTAGTTGTGTAAATGTAAAGTCATTTGGTTGATACGCACCTAATCGTTTAATTTCATTTTTTTCCTCTATCCTTAACGTATGAAAAGGACTTTGTAATAAATAGTCTACTTTATTCATTTTAAATTAACGTATCACAGTATCACACCGACGAGGTCGGAGTATATCACGAGGACAGAACGATAGACATGAGTAAATAAATTATTTAAGGCATATTTATATAAAATAATATATTATAGAATCGTAACTAACAATCTACAAATATTACATATTTTCTGGTGGGGCCCGGCCCCTAAGGACGATCCGCCACTGACACAGTGACTCCGGAGACTCGTACCGTCCTGCACGTGCACCATTTCGAACTACGTTCTCATCCAAACCATCAATGAGACATGATACAGCTTATTTACCTGTAATACGCCAACTCCGCAGGAGCTCCATTTTTTCAAAGTCATATACTGTCATTGTCTCGCCTTTATGTTTCTTCCTTTCCAACATTTTTCTTAGCAAAGCAGCGTAATCGTTATGATCCGGGAAGGATTTTAAAATAAGTCTTTTCCAGCCATTCCATGTGTGGTTGTACTCGGCGAGATTATGGTACCAGGACTTTGCCATTCCGACGAGTCTTGACTGCATATGGAATATGGTAGAGACATCATCCCATCCGTTGATCTCTCTAAGTTGATCGACTTTGTCTAGCCATTTTGAAGCAGACAAGTTCGGATTGTCGGGGGAAAATTCTGGAATACAATCGCTGCGAACAGTACCTCTAGGAGTGTTCCGTTGAACAACATCACTTTTTCTGGAAAGCTTTTCCACCAATGCTTCTAATTTGGCTATTCTTCGTGTAGCATATGTGTAGGCATATCTCGTAAATGACGTTCCGTTTCTCGTCGAGAGGATGAAGATCTTACTGTGGAGCGCACACGAGTTTGTCTTGGGTGTTGAGATTTAGATTTTCTCTTGGGTGTATATGATTTCTCCACAGTTTCTCGCATTGTGTTTCTCTTGCGATATCTCTCACGAGAACTCTCACTACTGCTTGACGAATAAGATCTTTTGGACCTACTTCTGGATCTACTCATGACTTATAAGTTATAGTTTAAACCGTATATTTAAACCGTATATTAATGTCTAAAGTTAGAGTAAACCTTTTATTTAAACTATAACTTAGTTAATTCAAAACTTATTTTTAAATTAACATAAATAAATGTCTAGCCCGTATATTATACTAAGCAAAAAAAAACACTTATAACTTATAGTCTCCAAATTTACAGGTCAAACCTTGTATTTAAAGCAGAAACTGATTAATTTAAACCGTATATTTAAATTAAAAAAACTTACTGCGTCGTGATTGTCCAAAATAAACACCAGCTGAAGAAGTCCAGACCGTATATCCCTATTATAGTTTAAACCTTATATTTAAACTAAACAATGTACACTTTCTTATCACTTAAATTATTGTACACTCTCCCGTATTATTATTTTTAACGGAACACTTTAATTAGTCACCCAGACACAAAAATTATCTGCATAGATATTACGTTCAAACTGCCCCGCAAGAAACAACAATAACATAAACGGCCAAAGCGATATGAAAAGCACGTAGAATACCCCACACCTGAACTGTAAACTAAAATTAAAAGCGAGAACTTATTCCAACAAAGATTTATTTCAGACTGCTACAAAATTCATTCTCTATCGAAAACGATGCGTCACCAACAAAGAATGATTTTACATTTTTTACTTAAAGTAGACAAAACTGATAAATCGTCTTTTACGTTGTATACAGGTTCGTCACGAGTATTACTTTGTTACACCCCTAATCTTATCTCCATAGCAACCTTGACAGAATTTTTGTCATTTTATCAAAAGGTTCTTCCTCTTTCACCAAAGTATACATTTGCATCGATCTCTTTGTCTTTAGTATTTGTTGTTGTTCCACTTCGGAATCATTCTGTGGCTCAATATATAATTCTGTGGCTTCATAATTTAGGAGCGACTTTATTACCTGCTCTCTAAATTCAGTTATTTTCATCTTTTTATCGGCTAATTGGTTGAAAATAATGTGAGAATTTACAAGTGATGTACCAATAAGAAATTCCACTGCGACCTTCCTGTACCATTTCGGTGATTCTTAGGGGTGAATAATCGTAACTTGCCATCTGGTCTGACTGTATTCCGTTACAGCCTGAGGTTTATGAACAACACTACTTCGTCGTTTAATTACCTTAGTTTCGGTACCTAGTGTGTTTAGTAGATAATAACAAGACATCTCTTTTATCCTTCCACTTCAAAACGCAGATGCCTCTCTCATTTTACAGCCCAAACATTTCCCCTTTCTTAAATTTTTATTTATTACTTTTGGGTTTCCACGACGATTTTCTCTTAGCGTCACAGTATAATGCGTTTCCTTGTCAACTAAAATGTTAGCTAATTCGAGGCTTGTATAGTAGTTCTCAGCCACTATCGTACGTCCTGAATTCAAAAGACGTTCTGATAGGTTAATCATCACATTTGTTGGTACAGAAGCGGCACTTTGAGTTGACTATGATTGTCTTACTAACAATCAAACCTCTACTGATGAAATATTAGAGAATAATCGGCGCAATAACACATAAAAGTCTCATCATGAACAGAACGACCGTCCGCACGACTGCTTGGCCCCAGGGGAATAAGTATGTCGCCTACACCCCGGCGGTCGTATCCGACCGCTAAGATATTTTTTCCAAAATTGGGACTAATAAATAAAATTGGTGAAAAATTAGTAATGGAAGTATTTTAGATGGTTGCCAAATGCACTTTTTTCAACTTGGCACCATGGACTTTTTTAAACATTTTTTTGTGGCAGTCAACCTGTTAATAATAGTTTTCATCATGGCGTCAACTTCCGGTATGGTTGTACGTGCTGCGAGATTTTCTTGGTGAATGATACAGTGAATTGTTACAAATTATTTTTATCACATTTTTTTTTTCAAACGGGAAATAAACCCAACATTATTTCCTGTCATAGACGGACATCCATCTGTCCATACAGATAATAACTTTTTAACGCCAATGCTATTCTTTTCCAAAACATACAAATAATATCAATGCAATCACTTCCTTTGGTATGGCCTTTCATCGGATGGAATTTGAGAAAATCTTCACGAATTGCATAATCTTCAGTACAGTACCGTACCAAAAGAGAACATTGTGAATTTGATGAAACATTCGTGCTTGAATCAAATGCTAAACTCCAATATTTACAAGTTATCAAATCGTCGATTATATGATTAAAAATATGTTTAGAAGTATTTTCAATTCGCCTAACGCACGTGGAATCTGAGAGTTGCAGTTGTCTGATTTGTTTGTGGCTAAAAGTTTTCCCAGGCAACCAAATAAAATTTACAAAACGTTGGAAAGACGTCATAATAATCACCAAACCACGTCAGTTTATCACGTTTTTTCAACTTCAAAAGTCACGTAAATTTATCCCACCATAATGGACATAATTTTTATCACGTTTTAAATACGTGATATCAAAAACGTTGTTTTTACGTCGTTTTTTTTATAGATTTATTTTTCATTTTATGGTTTTAAAAATGCACAAGAATTAGTATTCGTTTGGGCATTGTTGGTATTGCCATTTTTCCTTTTAACTGTTTTAAATTTAGCCCAAACTCTCTAAAATGCGTAGAATTGCAGTTCAATACAACATACATATAATACAATTTCCATTTTTTATATATACTTACTGTGTCAAGACTGAAACAACATAAACTAATAAATAATTTATTAACAAGTTATCCAGCATAATATCTTAATTTAACGTTAATTTAAATCAAAAAGAATCATGAACAACTCACTGTTGGAAATACCTGTACACCATAGTACATGAGCATCATTTTTCTTCACCATCTCATAGCCAACTCTTGTAGACTGCTGAAGCAATCTAAGGGTAAGCACAGAACAAGTAAGTCGCGGTGGAGCTGTATGTGTCGGTCGCGGTCGATGTCGACATCCATGTAAAACAAACACATTGTAATGAATGTAAGCGAACAGAGCAGGTAAGTCGCGATGGAGGTTTAGCGCGATGCCATCCAGGAGGTTTACATCGATGCTTTTGAGTTTGTTTTACATGGATGTCTACTGCGCGGCCTACAAGGATGATATGAGTTGATACTTTTTATATAATCCCTTTTTTGTATTCAGTTTATTTTTGAATTTCTAAAGTAATTAAATTCAGTAAATTTTTTAAACATGAAGGAGGATCTTATTATTTAAAGCCAATTGATAATGGTTCTAGCTCGACTGACAGCGCAGGTGACCTCCTTGCTATGTGCTGTCGATATCGACCGCAACTTAACTAGTAGCATCCACCGCGACCTACACCTCCACCGTGACTTACTTGTTCTGTGCTTACCCTTAGAAGGCTAAAAATTATTTTTAATTAAACTCGATAACACATACAGTGGTACCTCGACATACGAGGGTAATTCGTTCCGTAACCTTGCTCGTATGTCAAATTGCTCGTATGTCAAAGAAATTTACCCCATTGAAATTAACTGAAATGTCATTAATCCGTTCCAGTCCCAAAAAAACCTCCTCAGTAATTACTCGTGCACCTTGCTCATGTTTTTCAATGATTTCACGTTTTAATTCAATCGACATCATCTTCTTCTTCGAACCCATGTTTATAAATCTAAATGTGAAACAACTTTATCAAAAATACTTCGAAAACAAGCAAAGCCGACAGACTGAGGTCTAGGTCTATACTAAAAATTTACACAGTGTAAATTACACAAAGATCGAGAGTGAAATATGGTTGGGATGGGAACGCGTGTAATATATGTGGAATGCAATGGTAACTAAAGTGGTTCTAATCTTCAGGTTCTTTTCAATGTTAAGTAGTTAAGGGAGAATGAAACATCTTACCTCGACGAACACCAAGTTTATTCTAATCTTTGCATTGTATTATTTGACAATCGAACTATGTTATTTTTACAAATACACGGGTTGCTTATTCAGCACCCGTGGCTCAAAGATTCGTACACTAAATATTTAAATAAACAATCAAGGTAAATGTTAGTCGATATTACACAATCTTGACCCAGTTCGATATTGGATATTTTCTACCTATTGTAATACTTATGAGAATCTTTATCTCTCTTATTCCAGGACACCATCCTTCCTCTCTTTAAGATTTTTTTTTATTATCTGATTTACGAAATGAAAAAAAATCTTAATTCGTATAAGGATAAATTTTACGGTGTGTTTACTAACAAATATATTTTTTATACTTCGTCAAAATTGTGTCATATTATTATACTGACCTATCCAAATGAAAGTGAAACTATGTACAAGTTTGCTTATTTTACACTTTCACTCCTATACGCCAATAAAACACAAACATTACCTTGAAAAATTAAACCTAAACATAAATACATATACATAATTTACAAACACAAACTTCGATAATGTAAAATATTGTCTGTTCTTACATCATTCCTTTTCTTATTACTCGCGAAATTCTACACTCAGAAATTATATTTTATACTTTACTTTAACTCAAAGATTTAAAAAGAAATTACAGCTTAAACTCTTAAAATTTAATTTACTCTCTTAATTCTTATTCTGTTACTAGACTTTTATAAGACAATTCTTTTGATGTTCTCAAATTTTTACATATTGTGCTTTTAAACATTCTCTCTTTTTTCTTCTTCTTCTTCTTCTACTTTTTCTTTTTCTTCTTGTCAGGTACCTACTTCATACTAATAATATTTTTCTTTATTTTCTTTATACTTAGTACTTTCTTCATAGTGTACTATTCTTCTTCTTCTTATTCATATTTCTTCTTTATTATCATTTACTTCATATTTCACATAATATCTTCCTTCATACATATTGTATCATTTTTCATAATTATATATTTATATATCATTTACTTTAAAAATTCTTCATTTTCCAACCCTTACCTACTTGGTGGGTATTTTCCCGCAACTTTATACCCTTGAATTTGCTTCCGGTCCTTTTGCACGTCCTTAGTCGTGAGAAGGTTAGTTCCAAAAAGACAAAATGGATAGTTGTGCGCTTAAAAAAAATCTTTTTCTACTTCTCGCATCCCTAAATTCCTGTCTGAACCTAGTGCTCCCCCTTAGTTGAGAATAGGATTACTTCAAAACAAAAACTGGGTATGCTAAAATCTTCTGATCTTCATTTTGTACCTTTTTCTTGACAAGAGTGTGTTTTTTTATTGTTTAGCGTCTAGATAGTCTCAAATCAATTATGGTTTTACTATATAAAAATCAGTTACCTCATTAGTTCATCATCATAAAACACCAAATCATATTTATACCAAAATTTGACCGATATTTACAAAAAAATTGAAATAAAAAAGTCGGTATCTAAAAACTTCAGTATTCATTAATGAAAAAATTCGAAAGAAAGTGGTAATAAAAATAGACCATATTTTGTTAGAAAAAATATCATGGAAATCTCCTAATAATGAAAATCTCCTGAAATATCATGAAAATCTCCTATAAACATAAAGAAAATTTCAGCTTGCAATTGCTGAGTAATTAATATTAAGTCTGGACGTCCATTAAAATATTTACATAAAACTACTAATGAGAAAAACCTACAATACCTAAATAGTTAATTTAAATTTTTGTTACTAGTTAAATAGAAGTTCAGTTTCTTCACGCTTATAGTCACTTTTACGTCACAACACAATAGTCTTATCTCTATTTCTCTAGTTATACCTGTTATAAAGCCTTACATAAATTATATTATTCATTCAAATATTTAAATATATTTCTAATATAAAAATTTAAAGTATATTTATATATAATATGCATATGTCTCAAAATAATGTCTCCTTAGATAGGTACTTCATTATTTTATCAATAACTTTTATGTCATTCAGTATTTCATTTTTTTTTTATAACATCTTACTAACTTGTCCTTAAATTTTCGTTTTGTCAAAATATTCATAGTTTATTCCGATTGCATCTATGAATGCTGTTTGAATCTTCGTTAGTCACTGTATGGGATAATATTCTTTGTAATTATAAAATCGATTCATTTAAAATCATATCAATTGTCGATCATTTCAGTCTTACATAATTTTTCATAGTTTCTTTGCTATATTTTTCCTTTCTAGGTTTTATTTCTTTGTCATATCATCGGTAAATAAAAAAATCTCTAAATCTTGCTTCTTAATCCTTGAGTTTATTCCGGAACTCAATATTCCGTCGAAATTATTCTTGTCCATTATGTTGGATTTTCCATTTTGTTCCAACTTCTTAAAAATATTTTCTTTCCTTTTCTTATAAATAATCCAAATAATAATTCTTTCGATTATACTCTCAATAGGTATCTTGTTTTATTATAAAACTGTTTCTACACCTTTTTCTAGTGTATAATAATACAATTCGTAATTTTAAATCGTGTATATATTTTCTGTCAGCAAAATTCCTTATCATAGTATTTCTTTATCCGTGTTTTCACGGTCAAATAACGTCAACATTTGAAAATATGTAAATATAAATATACCTTCGCACAAATAAAAATCTTTAAATGGCATATTTTGCTTGATAGAAAAAAAATTGAAAATTAAATCATTATTTTTACGTATCATAGTATCATCAAATAGTTGCATTCTTTCTATTAAAAGAATTGCAAAATAACATTTTATTTTCGTTAACAATAAAACTTAATATCAAGTATCAATGTAGTTGATCAAAAACCATCTAAATCTAAATTATTGAATATATTTATATATGTACTTAGTAAAAACTCGAAAATTTAATTGATGACCTAATTTAATAATAATTATTGCATTCTAAAATAAAAATTATTCTTATGTTAGGCTATATGCAATATATGAGAAATATTAAAGCAATAAATACAATATAGTCAAATTACTCACACATCACGTACTTTTGTCCTTGTCCACCACTGTCCATTTCGTGGATGTGCGTCCTCCTGACGCCGCGTCGGCTGGTTCCATGGTTCCAGAATTCCCAATTTTCGTCCATGTCGACGTGTCTCCAATGTCTAGTCTGGTGGGCATCGCAAATTCCATCTATCAGCTAATAATATCTATGGGGGATAGATACTTTACCCCAATTTTCTTTTTTTCTTCCAGTTTCTCGTCGCTCCCATTGTTTTAGTTTAGATTTACTTAACTTTTTCTAACTTAAGTTTCCCTTATTTTAATTTTCTTTTATTTTCCATCTTCTTATTTCTTAATTAACTTCTTAAAATTTACACTTAACTAATTACAATAACTACTTAACAAAGACCTTCTGGACCGCCATGTAATATACGTGGAACCCTGGGAGCTAATGTTGTTCTAATCTTCAGGTTCTTTTCAATGTTAAGTAGTTAAGGGAGAATGAAACATCTTACCTCGACGAACACCAAGTTTATTCTAATCTTTGCATTGTATTATTTAACAATCGAACTATGTTATTTTTACAAATACACGGGTTGCTTATTCAGCACCCGTGGCTCAAAGATTCGTACACTAAATATTTAAATAAACAATCAAGGTAAATGTTAGTCGATATTACACAATCTTGACCCAGTTCGATATTGGATATTTTCTACCTATTGTAATACTTATGAGAATCTTTATCTCTCTTATTCCAGGACACGCGGAATACGAATTTTTGTCGAATTTAATTTACAATGTCTATTTAATTTGTCGGTCCAAGCATAGTCACGTACAGTAGGGGCCATAAAGATCTATTACCAGTAAAACTACCTTTTATTTCATAATACAAGTTAGAAATAGGTAGTCAAAAAGAGAAATGGATTTTAATAAAAAGCGGTTCCTCGTATCTCAAATTTTGGTCTCGTCTCAAAGCAAAACTTCGCTCGCTCGGCGGCTCGTATCTCAAAACACTCGTATATTAGGGCGCTCGTATATCGAGGTACCACTGTAATTAGTTCATTAACAGAAAATACACACCAAAAACAAATAAAAACATAACCTCAAAAAGTTTTCAAGAATTACTGCATTAAACTAACTCACCTGAGCAAAAACGAATAAAAATCTCCTAATTAACACGTTTCTTCAACTAAATATCTAAATGAATAGTCTTATTTTACCACAAAAAGCACGTAAACCAGGCCTGTCCAACATAATTTTGTGGAGGGCCGGATTTGTAATTTTGTAACTGTAGCGGGCCGACTGACTATTGGATGGATGGATGTGCGCAGTGTTGCCACAGGTCTTGGACAAAATTTCGGTAGGCTGCTGCTAATTTTCAGGTAGAATCCATCAAATTGCGGTAGATTTTTTTAGGTAGAAATCGTCAAATTTCGGTAGTCTTTATTTTTTGCTTTTTTTGCTATTACATTTCAAAAAAGTGATACTTTAAGTATGGGCAGCAAGTATTGAAAGATAAACTACCTTTTTTTTAGTAAAAAACAGTAACTTAAGTAGATAAGTAGGTTAAATAGGAAGTAGGTACTTATAATATAAGTACCTAGAAAAAAAAAAGTAAATAAGTTGGATATCTTTATTTCAAATACCTAGGTATTTTTTATATACAAACAAAAGAAAATCAATCAATAACAAATTGAAATCAATGAAATATTTAACAAAAAAACAACAGTTAATAAAAATATACAAGAATATTGTCTACGTCCCTACGTTATTAAGGAAGAAAACCTTAGTTTTACTTATCACTCTAAAAACCTTATTACTAATGAGATGTTTGACATTTTTTCTGTTTGCACAGTGTATCTATGTCAGCTGGTATTTTAGAAGTAGCTATGCGCAGAATGCCTGTCAGATGATTGTCTGATAAAGATGATCTCGTTTTCGATTTATTATATTTCATGCGAGAAAAAAGCTGCTCGCAAATATATATACTACCAAATAAAGATATTTGTTGAAGAGCTAATTTGGTAAGGTTTGGGTATTGGTTCCGATTAATATATTTTTTATAAAACTCAATTAATCCGTTCGGAAGGCAACTTTGATATGCCGTTTTTAGAAGAGAGTCACTTTGCAGTTCAATCAATTCCATCTGTAAGTTCAGCACAGCACCATCAATTTCAATTTCAAACGGATTTTGGAACACTTTCATGTTAGGAATTTGTAATTTGAAGTCTACGAATCTCTCTTCAAACTCATTCCTCAATCTTTGCAACAATGACACGTACTTGGCTAAGTCCAACATTTCTTGATTTCTGGCAGATAGAGTCTCCCAATGAACCAACTGTTTTTGTTCCAGTTGTTTTTCTAACAATATGAGCTTCTTTGTGAAAGCTTGAATGTGTTCATATAACTGCGTGCATAATTGATCTTTTCCTTGCAGTTTTAAGTTAAGATCAGAGAGGTACTTAGTAATGTCAACCAGGAAGGCCAGATCAGCCAACCACTGCTCATCAGTTAGGAAATCAATTTCTTGACCTTTGTTTTCAAGAAAAATCTTTACTTCGTCGAGCAACGAATAGAATCGTTTAAGTGTGGATGCTCTACTGAGCCAGCGAACGCTACAGAAGTACACGATGTCTTCGTGATCTGAACCGACATCAGACAGAAAAGCCTGGAACTGTCTGTGATTCAGTCCTCTTGCACGTATAAAATTAACTGTCTGCACTACTTTATCCATCACGTGTTTCAATTCAAGTACTTTTGCACACAGCTGTTCTTGATGAATAATACAATGATGCTGTATGATTGTATGTGTGACGTTCTTGCGCATTAAAGCTGCAAAACCACTTGTTCTTCCTGTCATTGCTGGCGCACCGTCTGTAGTCAATCCGCAAAGATTTTCGATTCGTAGTTCATATTTTTCTATGCAACTCTTTACTTCTTCGTAGATATCTTTTCCGGTGGTTGTATCTTTCATTGAACGCAAATCAAGCAATTCCTCGATCACGGTATAGTCTTCTGTTACCCCTCTTACAAAAACTGCCAACTGTGCGGTATCTGATACATCAGTACTTTCGTCGAGTGCGAAACTGTAAAAAACACATTTCTTCAATTGCGTTTTTAAAGACGATTCAATATCTTTGGTCATGTCATCAATTCTTCTTGCTATGGTTTGATGTGACAAGCTTATATTTTTAACTAATGCTTCTTGCTCCGGACACGCTACCGATGCAAACATCTCCAAGCATTCCTTGACAAATTCTCCGTCTGATAGGGGTTTGCTTCGCTTGGCAATGGCTTCTGCTATCATGAAGCTAATTTTTGTGGCTGTCTCGGAGTTTTCTGTTGGTATTCTGAACATCGCCTGTTGACCGATCATATTTTTTTTCAACGAATTTACTCGATCGATTCTAATTTGACCTTGGTATTCATCGCATTTAGAAGCGTGTTTTGTGAAATAATGCCGCTTTATATTGTACTCCTTGCAAACTGATATTTTTTCATGACATATGAGGCACAGTATGTTACCATTTTGTTCTATGACAAAAAAGGTGTCAGTCCAACTGTTTTTAAATATTCGACATTCTTTGTCAACTTTACGTTTTTTTTCTGATGACATCATGTTCTGCAACAAACACAAATTAACACTGCAACACAAATGAACCAAATCGCCAAAAGAATCTTCACTAAGTCCGTTATAATTGCTTGTATCGCCCTTAAGTATTCGCTGATCTTCGCTTTGTTTCCGAACTGGAACTGTATCTGCACGTTTACCGTTAGCCGTATTTATACGTGAGTATAAATAATAAAGTTAAAAGGTACAGGTACAGAAGTTTCTCCTGTTTAAGGTTTTAATAGTAAATACTATTTTTAGTTTGGAATTATCTTCTATATCAAAATAAGCCACAATCCTTCACTATTCACTCATTCAGGTAGATACATTTTACCCCCAAAATCGTATTTATAAAAGCACAAAGGACTGGTCAGTGGTCATAAAGGTATTAGTAAATCCGTATCTGATATCTGCTGCCTGGCTCGCACGTGTTACAAGCTATTTAAGTAAAGTGATTCAAAAATTCTTGAAAATTAACCAAACTCTGTTGCCAAATCTATCCGCTAAAGAAATTTGGTAATAATTTTGTTTTTGCGGTAGAAAAAAGGAGATTTCGGTAGAACGGTAGATTTTACAGGTTTTCGGACATTTCAGGTAGATCTACCGAAAAATCGGTAGCTGTGGCATCACTGGATGTGCGTGAGCTCTGTGGCTCTGCGTGGGTGTGGGTTCGGTGAGAAGGGACTCGCGGGCCGGATGAAGGGCCTACGCGGGCCGCATTGTGGCCCGGGGGCCGTATGTTGGACAGGCCTGACGTAAACAATAAATGGAAAATTTCTTATGACTATTTAAGGTTAGAAACGAAATTGTTTGGAGTTAATATAAACTTTAAGCCCCTCCCAATTTTCTGACGTCAGACTTAGGCTGTCTGAAGTGAAAACGTTTTTCAAACGTATTTTAACGTCATTATTCTTAACGTATTTAAAATCATCTACAAAAGACGCCTATATGACGTAATGTTCAAACACGTGTATTCATTCAACCAAAAACTGACGTTTTCTCGACGTTATTAACGTCACTTGGTTTCCTGGGTTATTGCTAAACTTCTCAAATAAAATATTTGAAGCATTTATAAAACATCCCTCGCGGGCCGGATGAAGGGCCTACGCGGGCCGCATTGTGGCCCGGGGGCCGTATGTTGGACAGGCCTGACGTAAACAATAAATGGAAAATTTCTTATGACTATTTAAGGTTAGAAACGAAATTGTTTGGAGTTAATATAAACTTTAAGCCCCTCCCAATTTTCTGACGTCAGACTTAGGCTGTCTGAAGTGAAAACGTTTTTCAAACGTATTTTAACGTCATTATTCTTAACGTATTTAAAATCATCTACAAAAGACGCCTATATGACGTAATGTTCAAACACGTGTATTCATTCAACCAAAAACTGACGTTTTCTCGACGTTATTAACGTCACTTGGTTTCCTGGGTTATTGCTAAACTTCTCAAATAAAATATTTGAAGCATTTATAAAACATCCCTTTACAATCTCAACATCAGTCAATGGCTTCATATGTTTTCCTAGTAAATAGCAAATTTCGTAGGACGCTCTAGTCACTGATACATCTTGTGACATTGAAACTGCCATTATATTTTACTGCTGCTGTAACGACCTTTTCAAGACCCATAGTTTTTCTCTTCGCATGCAGAGCTGACTGGGAAACTATCGCTAAGCATCTTGTGTTTTGTATTATAATGCCTCATAATATACTTTTTTAATATAAAGTTTATATTTTTAATATATAGCAAAATAATTTTCACAATTACTTATTCTATTTTTAAAATTACAAATCATAAAACAGTTATAAATTATTTCATTTATTAATGGGAATAATTCAGAAGAAATTCTATCTTTCAGTATTTTATGTTTTTTTGCCAATCCTATAATATTTTCAACAATGGTTCTACGATTGGCAGTGGCCCTGATTTTTATTATTTGTTCCTCTGTTAACTGAGCTTTTTTTTAAATGGAGGTATATTTAAATATATTCCATTTTCCTCGAAAAGATCTGATATATCAAAACCCCTGTCCGCTAAAACAAATTTTCCTTCAATAAGTCCTAAAACTCCACATTCTATGTAATTTTTCTATCTGAAATTCTGCCTCTATAAACATCAGATACATATATAAGTTCACCTTTTTCAGAGCATGCTAAGTATTAGTATTTTTAAGGTATTGGTTCCATAATATGTACACAACTGTTTAATTTGGCCTTGCAATAAGTTGTACTTTTTGGTTATACACTACCAAAATATTGGCAAACCTAGTACGGACCAAAGTTGCTATTGACTGTAAGGAAACAAAACGTCAATGTTCATTATTAAACTGAAATAAATTTGTACAATCCTCTAGTATTAACTACTATGGGAGGGTCAATCTCTTGTAATCCATCTTCCTTAGAGTAGAAAATGCAGTCGGGTGGTTGAGGCCATTTGAACTGATTTGGTGGACCAGTTGGAGCCATCACTGTCACCTGTACATATTCATTTTCTATGAACATAATTTCTCCTGGGAACTCTTTCTCATCATAGGTAACAACTACTCAATTGCCAAGAACAAAATTAATTGAACCTGCTGGCGAGAGAGGTTCAGTTGTTGATTCCATCGAACAGTTTTTTTGTTAGAAGGGAACCATTACTGCAATGTAAATCATTTTATTCCATGGGTGGGCTAGACGTTTTCCCAAGGGTTTTGGCATGGAATTTCTCTGCTGTTGTGATCCTCCCCTATGTACCATACTGCACTCTTAGAACTTACTTCAGCTGCTACTACAGCAGTCTTTAGCTGATTGTACTATACACTCATTCTCTCCTTGAGCCATAATCTTTGTTCTTACTAAGCGCTTGATGTTTCCACCAATCCCCTCTACTACACCCTGGCCATGCGAGAAGGCAAGGAATTTCCAGGTAAATGTTCTTTGATATTTATTAGATAGCAACTGGAGTGTCTTCACTATGAATTAATTTTTGAATTTTGAAGAGGGACAATCTCTCCAAGTCACTTCTTCTAAAATTTCGGGGTCCTCTTTAATAATTTTTTTATAATATAAGAAATCCAACACAAAAACTGTATCTTTGTCTTTGTTTTTTGTGTCACAACAAACTATAAAAGTTTTGCAGTTTCCACCACAAAAAACTGCTGCTGTAAAGAGGACACTTTTTCGTGACCATAACGCACTCTGTACCTCGTTCTGATACTCGCAGATAAAGGACAATACAAAATTAATCTGTAATATGTGTAATGTCATCCGAATTCTTTCGGTGTTTACATGATACATCATGTGTGGCAGATCTTTCATTAACATGTAAATTAACATTTAATGAAAAACAGAAGGTACTTACCAGATAACCTCAAAGTAGTCTCAACTAGCAGCTGGCGGCGGCCATCTTTAATTATGCTGTAAACACCTGCACAATTTTTTTCCATAAAATTGATTTTTTACAGAGTAGGTACAAAGCTCTAATAATCTAATAACCGTTAAGTCTTCTTTTTTCTTATTGGCTTTGGATTGCTTGTTCCATTCAGCAACGATAGATACTAAATTACTGTTTGCTACAATATCTCAAATATAATAACATAAGTTTTTTTTCACAGCGCAAAGGGTCCAACCCGGTTCTACACCTCGGAGGTTTAGTCTGTCTTTGTGTTTTTATTTTTTTTAATTTATTTTACCTTTTTTAATTTGATTTGTTTTTTAACTTTTTGTTTTGTTTTCTTTTTTTTGTATGATATTTTTTGTTGTTTTTTGTTTTTTTCTTGTTTTTTTTTAATTTTTTGTGTATTGTAACAAGAAAGAAGAATTTATGTTGGAGTGAATGCAAAGAGAGTGGTAACCTGCAACAGAAGTAGGAAAAAGAAGATTTACTTAATGTAGCCGATGGAACAAAAATGGATGGCTTCTACGTTGAAGAAGCCGAAGTAACTAAAATACTACTTTGCAGTAGTACTTGTATGGAAAGATGCAAAGACAAAGAGTATACAATTGATATAGAAAGGGAGATGAAAAAAATTATGAATAGATAGATGTAACTTGAATGGCTAGCTAAATATGCAAGAGAATGGCCACTTGACACTCAAGGAAGGATTCGGCCAATTTGCACGCCTATTTTGCAAGACAGTAAATTAAAGGAAATGACAATGATGGCTAGAAAAGGAGATATTAAGATAATGTTCAGAAAATAGATAGAGTAAATATAATAATACAGTGCGTCCATAACGCATAAATTCATTATTTCGTAAACCGGCGACTTTAAGGAAAAATGCCGAAACAGGTGGATTTTTATTTTGAAATTACGATTTTTTGGCATATATATCATCCTCGTGACGTCATCCATCTGGGCGTGATGACGTAATCGATGATTTTTTTAAATAGGAACAGGGGTCATGTGATAGCTCATTTGAAAGGGTATTTAATTCTCTATCCAATAATATAAACATTAACATAATTATTTATACAGGGTGTTCAAAAACATTTTTTTAATTAAAATAAGTGAGACAAAAAGAAGAATATATGTAATTTATTTTAAATCAAAATGCATTTTACTACTGTCAGTACAGAGAAAAAAATTTTATTTGACAAATAAACATTGATTTTCGTTTAAACGAAATGTTCAAACTGCCAAGAGACAGGTGGGTGGCAGCTTTAATATTGAATTTAAGCGAAAAACAATATTTATTTGTCAAATAAACATTTTTTTCCTGTTTTCTGACAACAGTAAGACGTATTTTGAATTAAATAAATTACATACATTCTTCTTTTTGTCTCAATTATTTTAATTAAAAAAATGTTTTTTTGAACAACTTGTATAAATAAATATGTTAATGTTTATATTAGTGATTAAATAATTGAATACCCTTTTAAATGAGCTATCACATGACCACTATTCTCATTTAAAAAAAATCATCGGTTACGTCATCATGCCCAGATGGATGACGTCACTAGTATGATATATATGCCAAAAAATCGGAATTTAAAAATAAAAATCGACCTGTTTTGGGATTTTTCCTTAATATCGCCGGTTTACGAAATATTGAATTTATGCGTTACTTTATGGACGCACTGTATAATACAAATAGAATAAATTTTGGGCGCCAGAAGGGGGCTAACTAGGTTAACACGCTTCCAGGTATTCTACGCTGCTATAGAGTATATTAAATTTGTAGTACAAGTATATTAAATGTATAAATATAAAGGAGTAATAAGAAAAAAAATATTCACAATAAATGTATATTTATTAAATATAACTACTAGATTTTCACAATCTCCAAGACAAGTGAGTAGTATGTGACTCTAACATGACAAAAAATGATACTAGTGAAAGTCATTTACATAATTACCGTACAAATATAATATAAGAATAATCTTAATGAGGTTAGAAAATCTAAATAAGGGTACCTCTAATCCAGAAAGTACAACCTACACCTAGGTTAGTAATAACAACCTTCACCTAATAACAATGGTACGATTATCATACGTACACGTTAATTCAATACTACCTGATAATATGAACAAAATATTTAATATAAATAATATGTATGTACAGCTCAATGAGTTGACGGGTAACAAGTCCCTAAGTGAACCAACGGAGTTCTGGATACCAAAGATCCTTTTACCGACTCATGGTTTTTAACAATATTGACCACGTGAAACCAAACTCTATTCTGAAGGAATAGAGCCTAGAAGTTTATTTGAATTTACTAAGTTAAAGTTAAATTAATTGAATAATTGAAATTTTGAATGATATTTGAAGTTAATTTGAAAAATTTAATTTAAAATATACTAAAATAATTAAATGAGTTTAAATAGTTATATAAAAAGGGAAACAAGCCAAAGAATAATAAAAAAAATATAAGAGTGCCGACAACTATTGTATGGGAAAGTATCTGATCTCAGAGATTCTCACCATCGAGGTTACGCAGCTTTGGGGAACGCTATCAACTATTATACTGTTCTGTAATACTATAAAAATCTTGAAAAGGGAAAAAGTTATGTGCAATTAATTTATAAAGTACCTATATGAATAAACTAAGTATACTGAAAATCACAAAAACAGTCTAAATCTTTAATTAGAGCAAACCGAATGTTCATCAAAACAAACCCCTTTTACACAATCTTCAAATGTGTTCCTTGCGGTGCGTTCCTTGCGGTGTATTCCCCAAATTGACCTGGATGCAATGAGCACAAGGGGGTGCTAACTCCCTCTTGCAACTGTCCTGCTGGAGGTACAAGAAAACAGGTGGAAAAATCCAGCTGAAGGTACAGGAGAAAAAGATAGATCTGGAGATATTCCAGGCTGGTCTCCTTGTGACCGTCTCTCTAGAAGTGGTCTACCTTGGTGGTATTAGGTTTTCTTTTTTTATGATTTCATAGTGGTGGCTAAAAAAACACAATATGGTGTTACTACCAATCCACCAATGTGTCAAAAAAAAGAAGCAAGAAAATCGAGGTGTTTTTATTCCTATGGGAATAAGAAGAAATAGGTCATTAAGTCCAAAAACTTGAATGACTAGACATTTTACCAAGTTCTCAGATGACCTTGGTCAAATAAAACATGTAATTTTCAATTTGAATACAAGATATAATTACTGTGAAATAATATTATATAAGGATGAAATAGTATGACTAGGCAATGGATACTTATTTGATCATCTTTCAAAACATAGGAGATCTGAAGACTTGAAAGGAATATAAAAAAAATTCCATTTAAATGAGCTCTATTTTCCCACTAAAAGCAAAAATCAGCAAAGAATACACAACTTTCTCTAGATGAGTTTGATCAAACCATGAAAATAACCTACATGAACCTTAAGTAGCAAATTAGTCAAGAAAATTTCAATATGGCGGAAAATAAATTAATAATTTTTTTATTTACCAGGCCGGAACTCACTGTAGATCTGCATTAAAATTCTTCAACTTTGTATTCCCTAATGCTGGATGATTTCAATCTTTAATTATAACCTGGATCTTGAAATTGTGAGTAAAATATCAAGTTCCCGACCTGCCACACTGACACACTTCTAGAAAGCCAATGCCCTCTCGTTAGATGGCTGACGATCTTCCCGGCAATTCGAGTCCCCTCTACCACAGCCACCTTTACTTCCAAGCCATGAAGTAAAAACGGCAACACCGCATTCGATAACATCGGTAGTCCGATCGGTAGTCAGCTGTGGCTGTGAACTGTGAGGTCTACTAATAGAAAATCAAACTAAGTTGAATTTTAGAAAACTCGTAGTTTGAAAACTTCAATTCGTTATCCAATTTAGGTATTAAAGAAATATGTTTAGGGAAATTAATAAGAATTAATAAAATCTTCCTATAAATAAAATAATTAGTACATAGGTATAGTAAAATTTTTTGCATTTAAAATACATTTTCACACAGTTAACCTTACCTACGACCTACAATCAAATGCAGTGGATAAAGTCAAGAATCACTAGAGATTTTAAATATTAAGTATTTACATATAAATAACACAATTAATATGTTACATATAATATAATAATCAACAATATTAACACAAAATTTTAAAAACTGATTAAAAATACAAAGGATATTGTTAAGTAAATACTTATTTAAGTATTATGATCAAAAAATTCATCCTAAGAAATCAGACACAATATATGCTTCTAAAGCTAATAAAGAAGACTTACTTAAAACATTGTTGAGTTTTCACACTTGGGTATATTTAATGCAAGTAGCAATTTTAAAAAATATGAATGATTTTCTGTTAAAGTTTTTGTAACTAAGTACATATAGGCATTCCTTGTACTATAAGTATTTTAAAAATGATTACAAAAATGTACTAAGACTTATTTTGTTAGCGTAGATAGTTTTCTTTTCTTCCGATTTTCATTATTTTCTAATTTATTCTTTTGTTTTGCATGTTTAAGTGCCTGATTATTACTATTGATATTTTTTGTGTAATTATTTAAAACAATATTGCTCATTATTTTTAAAGCCACAGAATAAACTCGAAGTGATTTTTCTCCACATACACATACTTCATCAAAATATAAACAAAAACCGTGTTGTAAACTGTGCATGGTTAAGGAAGTTAATACATTTTGATGATTATTTTGTTGTAAGAAGGCTGCTTCCAGTTCCACAGAGTTAATTATAAATTCAAAGATTGCCTCTGTAGCTAAACATAAACCTCCCCTCTGAAAGTAATCAAAATACTCTTCATTATTTGTGTTTCCTTTACTCTCAAATGCCAAGTCTTTACACTGCTCACAAAAATGTTTACTTTTATGATTGTGTTGGCTCATCTAATTTGTAACAGTCAAGATAATTTGAATCGAGTATTTCTAATAATTTGTCTGGAACATTTATAACCACTTCATCTGAGGTGTCGCTCGATAGTAATTTTTTAAAAGTATTACCAGAGGTATTACCATCAGCTAGACAGTTTTTTAAAATTTGGTGTATTCTGATTTTCTTCTCAGATTCAATTATTTGGCAAAATGTTGCATCCAGACAAATTACGGTACTGACCAAAACGTTTTTCCAAACAGTCACTTTGAAATTTTCCTAATAAAATATAATCTATTTCAAACTTAGAAAAAGAATACATGACAAGTTCTATTAATGCATTGGTACTTCTTCGAAGAGCCTTATATGTGTCCTTAGTCAACCCAACTAAATTAGTGTCTTGATGCCAAGAATCAAGCCAAGCAACAAACTTCTGTAAAAACTTAATATTTTCTGAGTCTATAGAAAATATTGGCATGGACCAGTCATTCCTTTTCTGAAAACCTTTGAATTTATTTTTTGTATTTACAATATCCCACCAAGTTTTTATTATCTTTAAAAAAGTATGAATGTCTTCTGAAACACATTGCATTGCACTTATAGTAGAGTCGTGAAATAAATTATAAACTAATTTAACATTCTGACGTTCCATCTTGTTTGGGTAAACTGTCTTGTAATTTAACTTAAAAGCTCTTTTTGTTATTTTATTCTGCTCCAATTTAAAAAAAATTTTAATTTCTAGAAAAGAGGCCCTACGAATAGCATTGGTATCTATATCTGGATATACGAACGTTTTTGTGACCTCGTGCAAATTCAACCAGTTAATTCTTATATTTTTAAAAATTTGCACTACATCGTATAACAAAAAAATTTTTTCATTTACAAAATTTGGATTTTGTATAAACATATTTTCTGAAAGCTGCAGAAACATATTTTGGTTGATTCGATTATTATCTGTGATAATACATAAAACTTTAAAACCAATACCCTGAACTTGTTTTATAATTTCTACAACATAATTTTTTAGTTCAGTGCCTTTCATGCTATTAACAGGGAGTAATTTTACAACCTCTTTGAAATTACCAAATACAGATGATATCATGAAAGTTTGAACAGTATGACTTAATTTAGTGGGGTCATTCTGGGCATAACCAGTGATTGCTTGTGATTTGTATTGGAGATTTTGTTTTAAATATATTTCATCGACAAAAAGTGCAACGATCTTCTCCCTCGTTGAGAGAGTTGAAGAGATATAAATACTTGTGTCATTGTCAGGAGAAATGAACATATTAGTTGAGATTTGCTGTAATTGTCGCTTCGATGGAAGAAATAAATATTCTCTAAGACAATCATATGCTGTTGGTGATTTGTTATAAAGGTCCAGTGCAAATAACAAAGATTCAATACTGTACTGTTTTCTATGTTGTGACATATTTTTTAACTGATTGGAAATTAATTCTCACAATAAAACACTGAAAACTTTTGTTTTCTATACTTCCACAAAATTTATTATTTACAACTATGTGACTACAGCTGTTTCGGCAGAGTGCCTTTCTCAAGTGATATAATTTACAATGTGTTTGCCTTTTTAAGGCTCTAACTGAAGAGGTTGAGGAGTGGGGAGCTGTTTGTCTCGAGTTGGTCATTCAGAATTATATCTATTTTTCAGTTTATTAATTTCCACTTCTTTGAATTTTTCATATGCTATACAACTTGATTTAAAAAATTTAACAACTTCTTTGCACCTCTTTAAAATTGCCTGTACAGGTTCCGCAGAGAAATTATCTTGTACAAATTTAAGGTATGAGAAAAACATGGCAGGTGCCTTATCTTTAAGATTTGGCATGCTTTGATCATGCTGAAGCGTTATCTGTTACAATACATGTAACTTTATTGGTCAAATTCCAATCATGAATTATATTTTTCACAGTTTCAGCTATTAATTCTGATGTGTGATTTTTTTCGAGATGTCTATTAGCTAGTACTACTGTTTTTAAATTGAAACAATCAACAAAATGACATGTGACACATATATATGATTCTACTGCTGCAGAAGTCCAAATATCTGTTGTTAGTGCAACATATTTGATGTTTTTTAACATTTCCAAAAGTTTTGTTGAAGCTTGCATATGTAAATCTTTTAATAATGTATCTCTTATGGTCCTTGCACTAGGCAATACATATTTTGGGTCCAATAAATTGATAAATTTTTTAAAACCTTCATCATCAACAATGGAAAATGGTTGATAATCTATAGCTATCATTAGTGCAAGTGCTTTATCTAAATCCTTTCTTTAAGAATTTTTGTCATAGAAGTGTTCTTTCCTAAAAAAAGGACTGATTGATCTAAAACTTGACCTGGCCGAATTTATTTCTAATGAAGTTGGATCATATCGACTGGATCCTAAAAACAAAAACATAAATTAAACCTAAAAACAAAAACATTGTTACATTGTAGTCCGAAAAATCTGGGACATGGTCCGAATTACAAAATCATGTCCCGGCATCCTGGACAAGGCTTCCAAGCCTCTGAATTTTCAACGTTTATTTTTAATTTTTTATTTTCAATTTTAACGAAAAATGTCCTTGATAAAAAGTATTGCTTGTTTTAAAACCCCACAACATGAAACAAAATTCACGTTTTTCAATACCTGCTTAATTTTGTAGCCAATTTTACGTAAATCCGTATAAATTTTTGCACTAAGTTTTTTTTTATGGCCTTGGCATAGCCAATTAGCCAGTCTAGTTTGGTATTAACACAATTTCACAAGTTAAATTACAATATATTACAAATTTTCATATATCATATTATAATATACAGACACATACACGTATATACATTTTTATTTATTTATTATATAATATAATATATTTTTTTTGTTTATTATTTTTTTTTATATTTTCTTTTTCTTTTTTTTTTTTATTTTTTATATCTATAAATATGTTAATACTAAAACTAAAGCAGGAAAATTTTAGGGAAACATGGAAGAAAACTGGGTAACAGAACTTCTCGTCCAGGGACCCGTCAGGACATTTTTATAGTAGACTTATCAGAATTAGGCCACGGTTAGGGGGGTAAGAAAACATTAGGTAAAAAACAAAGGTTGTCGGGATAATACTAAAGCCTAATATTTGATGACAGGTTATAATTTAAATTTACATCTCTTGGTGTGTTCATATAAAGATTATAAAATTTCTATATTTTTATGAAATATTATTAAATTTAGATTTATTGGAGTAAACATTTATTTTTACATAGATCTACATATAACTGTGATGTACTATTCTCTTTCTGGTTACATTCTAAGATGATGTGATCTAGACTGCCAAGCTCTCCACATATGCAATTTGGCGATTCTATTAAACCCATTCTATGTAGGTAGGAAGGTGTAAGAGCATGGTTGGGTCTTATTCTATTTAAGGTCTTAATGAAGTGCCTATTGGACTGATTACAGAACCATCTCCTAACGGGTAATACAGGTCTACATTTTTTATAGTTTAAACCGGTTGTAGACAAACTGTAGTGATGTTGCCATTGAGTTACAACATTCTTTTTGATTACACTGATTATATCTGTATACGGAATATAGTTGTTATATATTTCTTCTCCATTTATTGCTGCTTCCTTAGCTAAACTATCAGCCTTTTCATTGCCCAGTACACCAGAATGTCCTTTCATCCAGCAAATAATTATATTATTTCCAGAAATTCTAGCTTCATGATAAAGTTTTATTACTTCAACCTCAATATGATTAAGGTTTTTTGCGTTTTCTTTGTTCGATAATATCTTAATTATACTTTGATTGTCTGTGAATATAACACTATCATTTATATTATTTTGAGATATATATTTCAAAGTTATTTGAATACCCATTAACTCCTCGGTATATATAGAAGCTTCGACAGGAAGTTTGAGTTTTTTATAATTATTAGTGTTTAGTTCCCAGAAGGCATAACCTGTATTAGAGTTGGTCTTAGATCCGTCAGTGAAGAAGTATTGGTAGTTAGGCCACCTATTTTGAATAACTTGATTGAATAATTGTCGTGGTAAATTTGGATCCATATATAGAGTTTCTACTCCTATCGAGAATAATACATCTGGTTTATATTTATATACGGGAGCAAGTCGATTAATATATAGTACCGATTGATATTTAGATAATTTTCTATAACTATTGGTGTGCAAAAGATCCTTCTTTGTTCTCCAATGTCTGTGGGTCAGTTCTAATATCGATAACTGATTTACTTCTTGGAGATATCTAATGTCCTTGGATATGGCTTTGGTAACTATTTTATCACTTATCCATCGTCTTCGGAATTGCAATGGAGGTTCAACTGCTTCACATTCCATGATGTTTATTGGAGTAGAATTTAGGTATCCTAAGCAAAGTCTTAAACATTTATTCTTCTGGGCTTCTATTTTGTTGAGGTGTGTATTAGATGCAGAACCATACAAGTGACAGCTGTAGTCTAGAATAGGACGAACCATTGATCGGTAAAATAATAATGCAATATTGGGATCAGCACCCCAACTTGTTTTACAAAAGGCTCTTAGAATATTTATTGCATTTTCTGATTTTTTAATAGCGTATTGGATGTGATCTTTCCACAACAGTTTTCTGTCCAAAATTGTTCCCAGGTATGTTACAGAATTCTTTATTGGGAACTCAAGCTGTCCCGGGACCTTGGGAGCCTTGCGGGACCTGATGTTTCTTAGAGAAAAAACAAATTTCTGATTTTGAGCCAGATATTGTAAGTCCTAAAGATTCATAAAGATCTTGTAGAGAATTAAGTGCCAGTCTTAGATTAGAGCTGCAAGTGTCCAATGCCTTGTGTGAGGTATAAATCACAACGTCGTCAGCGTATTGGATTACGCGAGAATTAAGTGGGACATATTGTTCTATCTCTATATTGTATAGAATATAGAGAAGAGGACTTAAAATACTACCTTGGGGTAGTCCTACATTCGCTGTTCGGTGAGTCGTCAAGCTGTTATTTATTTTAGTTCGTATAGATCTATTGGAATACATCGATATTAGAAACCATGAGAAAGTGGATGGAAGACCAATTTGGACCAGTTTATGGTATAATATATCTAATTTAACGTTGTCGAAAGCCGAGGAAACATCAACAAATGCAGCAGCTGTAGATATATTATATGTAAAATTTAGTTGAACTGCACTTACCAAAGCTGTTATTGCGTCTTGTGTGGATAAAAATTTTCGGAATCCATATTGCGACTGGGGAAGTATATCTTCTATTTCTAACCATTGTTCCAAACGGTTTTTTATCATCCTCTCAAATGTCTTAAGGAAACAGGAAGCCAGAGATATGGGTCTATATGAATTAACCTTGTTATCAGGTTTGCCAGTTTTTTTATTGGCAAAACAATATATTCTTTCCAACTCTTGGGAAGTGTAGTTTCGTTAGACCAAATTTTATTATAGATACTTAGAAGAACCTTTTTGTACAGATCAGGTAGATGAAATATCATGGAATAAGATATGTTGTCTAGACCGGGGGCACTGTTAGTTTGCTTAATGCTCCGTTTCAATTCCCATAATTGAAATGATTCGGTTAAAAAACTAGTATCTTTTTCAACTGTTGTAATTTGCTGTGGTACCCCTTCACAGGAAACCCATTGTGGAGATATTTTGGCCTGAAACTCCTCTATCCAATTGGCTTCAGGATTGATAGGAAGTCTGTTCGACAATTTTCTATTTTTATAGCGGTTCACTGTTTTCCATACTTCTTTAATAGGCGTATTTGAGCTTAGATTTTCACAATATTTGATCCAACTTTTCTTCTTTTTTTGTTTAAATGTTTTTTTTTTGCAATGGCATCTAATCTTTTATACTCTATCAAATTTACAAGATTAGGATTTAATTTATATCTGATAAAGGCTTCTTTCCTAGTTTTGGCAGCGACGTCACACTCTATATCCCACCAATGTTTCGGTATATATCTTTTATCTATCTATCTATCAGCGAGGTTCCTACAGCCTCTGCCGCTTCTCGCATTTCGACCGCCATCGTTTTCTGTCCATCCATTCGTCTTCTTTGATGGCTCTATCTTTCATGATGTGCCGTACATTTTCTTCCCAGGCAACTGAAGGTCTTCCCCTTCTTCTTCTTTGGTGTGGTATGTAATTTAAAGCTTTCTTTGGCCATCTATCTTCATTCATTCTTTTCACGTGACCATACTACACTAGTTGTCTAGTTTCAATTTTATCTACACTGGAATATACAGTATGTGTCCTCCTTCTAATATCTTCATTCCTGATGTGATCTTTTTTAGATATACCACACGCTCTCCTTAGATAATCCATTTCTACTACTTCTATTCTTTTCCTATCTTTTTTTGTCATCTGCCAAACTTCTGCCCCATAAGTCATAATAGGCTCTACCAAGGTACGATAGATTGTCAATTTCGTTTCTTGCCTTATATCTTTAGACCACAGTAGAGAGCTCAGAATGTTTACCGCTTTTTTGCCCTGCTGCGTTCTCTTTTCGATGTCTCTTTTGGTAGTGCCTTCTTTAGATATTATAGATCCGAGATATTTATATTCATTACATCTTTTCGTGGTTCTAATTTCTAACTCTGGATCTTCTTCATCATCCCCTATTTTAAGATACTCTGTCTTTGACATATTCATATTGAGGCCCCATTTTTCATATTCTTTCTTTAGTTTTCTAAACATGTAGTTCATGTCTTCCTCATCATTCGCTACGACTACCTGATCATCTGCAAAAAACAAAGTTGTTAGACATTTACCACTGCCTATGTCTATTCCCATTCCGGATACTTGTTTCCTCCACTGCTCTAGCGATGATTGAATATATATTTTAAATAAAGTCGGAGACAGACAACATCCTTGTTTAAGCCCCTTTGATATAGGGAATGATTCAGATATATCTTTTATTATTATTTATATAAGAGATTTTTTTTTTGGAATAGCTAGAACAGCTGCATAATTTATGTTCTCTAATAAACTTTGGTAGGGTTTGGGAGCGTTCAGGGAGGTCAGAGTTGCAGAGTATGCATTCCAATCAGCCTTTTGATGTGTGTTCATTTGTTGTGGTGTAGTGTTTCCATTTTCCCAGGATAATAATATCGGAATGTGATTTCAGCCAAATGGTTCTTGAAGTACGCTCCAATTTAAATAATCAGCTATGTCCTGGCTAGATATAGTGATATCAATTGCTGTAGGTCTTTGAGTAAGAGCAAGTGTGGGAGATCCATCATTTAATATTTTTAAATTACAAAATTCTACCGCTTCCAGAAGAGATTTTCCATATATGTATGTCTTCAACTTCGCAGCCTTAAGTATAGCTATGTGCGTTAAAATCACCCCCGAGTATAAAGGGCTTAGGTATTTTTTCTAGAAACTTAATCCATTGTTGGCAAGTAATTTTAGTACGAGGTTCAATGTAAATAGAAATGATGTGAATAGGACTGTCAAATGAATATACTTTGATAGACACACACGTAAATGTAAATGGAAAATATATAATATTAAGTTTTACCTCTTCAGATATTATTTTATTGTTTAAAAGAATAGCTGAGCCTCCAAAACCATCATTCCGATCAGACCGGAAACAGTTATATCCCTGAAAATTATAATATTTTCTTGGTTTAAACCAAGTTTCGGACAATAGCGCGACCTGAATATTATATTTGCAAAGTAGAAAAAAAAGGTCTTATTGGCAACTGCTGAACGACAGTTCCACTGGAAAATATTAAAATTATGCGTTACGTCTGCGAAGTTGAAGCCATATTTACTTTTAAATGTTTACTAACTAATTCAATAATTTCTGGTTTTGAAATATCATAAGTTTTTTGTCTGTTTTAATGTATTAACAATTGTTACAACCAATTCTAAAATTGTATTCATTAAATCTAAATCTAAGTTTTCAACCTGTGAAATTGCGTTATTTCTCGTGTAATTTGGATGAGATAATATACTCCCACCTTGATTATCTAATATAACTGGGAAAACTAAGGTGGTGGCTAAGGGTTAGGTTCTTTTCAATGTTAAGTAGTTAAGGGAGAATAAAACATCTTCACTCGACGAACACCAAGTTTATTCTGAATTCTCATTGTATTATTTTTGAAAATCAAACTATGTTCTTGCAATCATCCACGGGTTGCTTATTCAGCACCCATGGCTCAATATTTAGAACACCTACTATTTAAACAAACAATGAAGGTAAATGTTAGTCGATATTACACAATCTTGACCCAGTTCAATATTGGATATTATTTTACATCTATTAATTTATCTTGTAATACTTATGAAAATCTTTATCTCTCTTATTCCAGGACACCATCCTTCCTCTCTTTAAGATTTTTTTTATTATCTGATTTACGAAATGAAAAAAAATCTTAATCGGTATTAGGATAAATTTTAAGGTGTGTTTACTAACAAATACTATTTTTTTATACTTCGGTCAAAATTGTGTCATATTAATACTGACCTATCCAAATGAAAATGAAACTATGTACAAGCTTGCTTATTTTACACTTTCACTTTTATATGCCAATAAAACACAAACATTACCTTGAAAACATTAAACCTATATATAAATACATATATTTATAATCAATTATATTCAAATGGGAAATAAGCCACAATTTTACCTAAAAATGATTTATTAACGTTTCGACGCCCAAGTCGGGTGTCGTTGTCAAAATACAAAATAATATTAAATAAACAAAAATGTTGTTGCTTAGTAAAAAATTCTTCTAATAATTTATTTAATCTGACTCATTTATATCGGCAATTATATATTATATAAAAATTAATTCTATTAATAATAAATAAATTTAAATTATTTATTTATTATTATTTATTTATTTATATTTGTTTTTAATTTTAATGATATATTTTATTGTTAATAATAGAATTATATATAATTAAATATTTTAATAGAGAATATAATAATTTTATCCTACTAACTTAATAAATTTAATTAATTTATTAATTCTATAAACAAAATTTTGGTCTCGCAATGGGCTCTTCTTTATCTCCATTATTGGCTAATATATTTATGGACGATTTCGAAACTAATATCATTTCTAAACAAAATTTAAAACCCACAGTATGGTGGAGATATGTAGATGATGTGTTTTCCATATGGCCTCAGAGATCGGAATTGTTGGATACGTTCCTGAATATTATAAACGATCAAGAAGAGACAATAAAGTTTACAATGGAAAAGGAATACAATAACACCCTACCTTTCCTCGATGTTTTGGTCTCAAAGAAGGATACTGGATATGAGACTCAAGTGTATAGAAAACCAACACACACCAACAGATATCTCAATTACAAATCAAATCATAACATCAACGTTAAAAAGGGAATCCTTAAATCCTTATATGATAGAGCCAAAATTACTTGTTCTAACGAAAATTCATTTTTAGAAGAAAAACAATTGTTAACATATGTTTTATTAAAAAATGATTATCCCATATCGTTTATAAATAAGGAATTGTCAAGATTGGATCGAATGGAACAGAACAACTTAGAGCGGGATCCTACAACATTCACAAGAAATAATACGAGGAAAATATCAATACCATATGTAAAAGGACTATCCGAGAAACTTAAAACAATAGGAAATAAATTCAACATATCAACAACATTCAAAACAACAAACACATTGAGATCTATTCTATCTAAAACTAAACCTAACAGTGAACAAGAAAGAACAAAGAATTGTATTTATAAAATACCTTGTGAATGCGAACAATTTTATATAGGTGAAACGTCAAGACCATTAGACATTAGAGTAAATGAACATCAGTCTTATATAAAAAATAGAGAATTTGATAGATCTCAAATATGTCAACACGCATGGGATAATGAACATAGAGTTCAGTGGAGAGATTCAAGTATAGTCCTAAAAGAAGCAGATAGTAAAAAGAGAAAAATCAAAGAAGCGGCTCTAATTATGCTAAATGAAACCAATTGTGTCGCAAATTCCTCGGTAGAATGCAATAGGATGTGGTTACCCATATTAAAGGAGGAAGTCAATAGAAAGAAAATACCACAATTAATAAATCAGTAACATATCGAGTTAGTACATATTTAGTATTTTAGTATTATTTAAAATTTAAAATATCAAGTCAGAATTTGTTATTAGTTTGGAGAGTAAACTAAATGTAAACCCAAATACTTACGATGTCGGGATAGTATCACGAGGTTTTTCCTGGTTTTCCCTCGTGATTTACTATGGAATCTCTAACACGAGAGTTTCAGTACCACCGTTGCATTTGGTTGTCTTTTTAAAGACATATCATATGCTATGATTTTTTGTGGCGGATATTCTTGAGTTGGGATTGATTTCATGTAATCGAATGAACTATCTTTTAGTAAAGTCGTCCCAGGAACGCAACTCATCAATATTGGCAATATCATTTTAAAGTCGTCTACTTTAAAATGTATAATACGTGTCTGAATTGCCGATATAAATGAGTCAGATTAAATAAATTATTAGAAGAATTTTTTACTAAGCAACAACATTTTTGTTTATTTAATATTATTTTGTATTTTGACAACGACACCCGACTTGGGCGTCGAAACGTTAATAAATCATTTTTAGGTAAAATTGTGGCTTATTTCCCATTTGAATATAATTGATTATAAAAATGCCACAAGAAAATAGCTTCACAACAACATATATTTATATAATTTACAAACACAAACTTCAATAATGTAAAATATTGTCTATCCTTACATAATTCCTTTTCTTTATATCTCGCGAAATTCTACACTGAGAAATTATATTTTATACTTTACTTTAACTCAAAGATTTAAAAAGAAATTACAACTTAAACTCTTAAAATTGAATTTACTCTCTTAATTCTTATTCTGTTACTAGACTTTTATAAGACAATCCTTTTGATGTTCTCAAATTTGTACATATTCTTCTTTTAAAAATTCTCTCTTTTTTCTTCTTCTTCTTTTTCTTCTTCTCAGGTACCTACTTCACACTAATAATATTTTTCTTTATTTTCTTTATACTTAGTACTTTCTTCATAGTGTACTATTAAACATAAATCTTCTTCTTATTCACATTTCTTCTTTATATCATTTACTTCATATTTCATATAATATCTTCCTTCATACATATTCATATCATTTTTCATAATTATTCTTAATTTTCTAACCCTTACCTACTTGGTGGGTATTGTTCCGCAACTTTATACCCTTGACTTTGCTTCCGGTCCTTTTGCACGTCCTTAGTCGTGAGAAGGTTTGTTCCAAAAAGACAAAATGGACAGTTGTGCGCTTAAAAAAATCTTCTACATCTTGCATCCCTAAATTCCTGTCTGATCTGATATACACTGTCTAGGTGAGATCCAGTTAGTTTCAAAACACGAAATGGGTATGCTAATATCTTCTAATTTTCATTTTGTACCTTTTCCTTGACAAGAGTTGGTTTTTATTGTCTAAATTGTCTTTAATTGTACTTTATTATAAAATATTTATACTAAAATTCGACCGATTTTAAAAAAATTTAAATCAAAAACCTGTTATCGGCATCTAAAAAACTTAAAAATTCAATAAAAAAATCGAAGGAAAGTGTTGATAAAAATAGACTATATTCTGTTAAAAAAATCACCAAAAAGGCTCAGCTACCATTGCTGAATACTAATACTACGTCTGGTTCTGGACGCCCATTAAAATATTTACCTAATTTACATAAAAATACAACTGAGAAAACCTTATTATTGATAATTAACTTTTGGTACCAATTAACTACTAATAGTTCACTTTCTTCGCTAAAATAGACACTTTTATAACGTCACAACAAAATAGTCTTATCTCTATTTCTCTGGTTATATCTGCTATAAAGCCTTACATAAATTATGTTATTCATTCAAATATTTAAATATATTTATAATATAAGAACTTAAAGTATATTTATATATAATATGCATATGTTTCAAAATAATGTCTCCTTAGACACTTCATTATTTTATCAATAACTTTTTTTGTCATTAAATATTCCATTTTTTTTGTAACATCTTAATAACTTTTCCTTAAATTTTCGTTTCGTCCAAATATTCATCGTTTATTTCGATTGCATTTATGAATGCTTTTAATCAATCGAATCTTGATTAGTCTCTCTATCTGGGATAATACTCTTTGTAGTTTCAAAATTGATTCATTTAAAATCATATCAATTTTCAATAATTTCAGTCTTACATCATTTCATAGTTTCTTTGTTACATTTCTCCTTTCTAGGTTTCATTTCTTTGTCATAACATCGGTAAATAAAAATTCTGTCTAACTTGTTTCTTAATCATTAAGTTTATTCGGGAACTCATATTTCCGTCGAAATTATTCTTGTCCATTATGTTGGATTTTCCATTTTGTCCCAACATCTTAAAAATATTTCTGTTTCTCTTCTTATATATAATCCAAATAATAACTCCTTCTATTATACTCTCAATAGGTATCTTGATTTATCATGAAACTGTTTCTACACCTTTTTTTCTAGTGTATAATAATCTAATTTGTAGCTTTAAATCGTGAAAATATCTTCTCAGCAAAAATTCCTTCGTTTAGTATTTCTTTACCCGTGTTTTCACGGTCAAATAACGTCAACATTTGAAAATACGTAAATATAAATATACATTACGCAAAAATAAAAATCTTTAAATAGCATATTTTTCCCTCATAGAAAAAAATGGTAACTAAATCATTATTTTACGTATCATAGTATCGTAAAATAGTTGTATTCTTTCTATTAAAAAAATTGCAAAAAAAATCTTATTTTCATTAAAAATAAAACTTATTATCACTTATCAATGTAGTTAAACAAAAACCATCTAAATTATTGAACATACTTCTATACTTGGTAAAAATACGAAACTTGATCTAATTTAATATTAATTGTATTCGATTAAAAAATTAATTCTTATGTTAGGCTATATGTATACGAAATATGAGAAATGTTAAAACAATAAATACAATATAGTCAAATTACTCACATCACATACTTTTGTCCTTGTCCACCACTGTACCATTTCGTGGATGTACGTCCTCCTGACGCCGCGCCGGCTGGTTCCATGGTTCCAGAATTCCTAATTTTCGTCCATGTCGACGTGTCTCCAATGTCTAGTCTGGTGGGCATCGCAAATTCCATCCATCAGCTAATGAATAATATCTATGGGGGATATATACTTTACCCCAATTTTCTTTACTTCTTCCAATTTCTCGTCGCTCCCATTGTTTTACTTTAGATTTACTTTTTCTAACTTAAGTTTCCCTTATTCTAATTTCTTTTTTTTTTCATCTTCTTATTTCTTAATTAATTTCTTCTTAAAATTTACACTTAACTAATTACAATAACTACTTAACAAAGACCTTCTGGACCGCCATCTAATATAAGTGGTATATATATTGGTATCTAAGGGTTCTTTTCAATGTTAAGTAGTTAAGGGAGAATAAAACATCTTCACTCGACGAACACCAAGTTTATTCTGATTTCTCATTGTATTATTTTTGACAATCAAACTATGTTCTTGCAATCATCCACGGGTTGCTTATTCAGCACCCATGGCTCAATATTTAGAACACCTAATATTTAAACAAACAGTGAAGGTAAATGTTAGTCGATATTACACAATCTTGACCCAGTTCAATATTGGATATTATTTTACATCTATTAATTTATCTTGTAATACTTATGAAAATCTTTATCTCTCTTATTCCAGGACAATTAGGAAAATGCACAGGTGCAATAATTTCTTTTCTTGTTAACTCTGTTTCATCTGGGGTGTTGGGTCTTTGTCTTTTAGAAGATTGGACATTATTGTAGTGATAACTATTACTATGTTGATTGTTTAAAGAAGGTAAGTTAAAATGATTAGCATGTCTAGGAGATCTTGATAGTGGATGGGCCACTACCCTAGAATCAACGAGATTTTTTGGAAGAGTCGAGGTATATTGCAAGGCTGTTATATTTGCATATGAATTACGTGGAACTTGTTTGCTTGCATCATGAAAATTAAAATTTTGTGAAGACATAGCTTCCTTTATTTGTTTTTGACGATTAAATTCGGGACAAGCTTTTAGATCTGCGGTAAAGTGGTTTCCCTGACAACTAAAGCAAATAGGAATAATATTTTCAGTAGTGCATTCTTTTGTATTATGTATACCCTGACATCGATTGCATCGCGGTCTACTTTTGCACTGCAGACCCAGGTGTCCGAAACGAAGACAAGAAAAACATAATAAGACTTTTTGTTTATAAGTTTCAATTTCTTTCAATACTTCACATAAACGTGAATAGATTTTACAGAAGTGAGGTGCAAAAAACCGACATTAATGGCACACCAAAAATACGTATAGTTTTTACAAACACATGAATACTTCTAAAGGTTTGATTGGTGTAGCTCCTAATGGGGTAGTCACATTTTGTAGTGAATTGTATGGCGGTTCAACATCAGACAAAAAAATTGTTCAGGACTGTGGTATTTTAGATCAAATGACACCTGGTGATTTAATTCTTGCAGATAAGGGATTTTTGTTAGGTGACATATTACCACCAGGTGTTAGTTTTAATATCCCTCCATTTCTAACCACACCACAGTTTACTGAAGAACAAGTAATTTGCACTAGAACAGTGGCCAGAGCAAGGATTCATTTAGAACGAGCAATCAGAAGAATTAAATGCTTTTCAATCCTAGATAACATTTCATCTAGCTTGGCTCCACATGCTTCACACATTTTCCAAGTTTGTGCAGCACCTACAAATATGCAGTACCCTCTAATAGCAGAGGTGAAAGACTTAATGGTAGATGATTGAAATATCCTGGTAGTTATTTTTTTTTATTTTATCGACATAGTGAAGATTATTTGTGACATTACATACATATACATAAGATAAGTAGTTACTTAATATAATTAATATTAAATTTTTTTAAGTATGTACATATTCGCGGTGTGCAAGTACTTGGAGGCGATACGAGAAACGATCGTGCGAGAATAGCGGAGAAATATTGTAACTTTCTTAAATAATTCATTGTCAATTGAAATTGTCAAATTGACATATTTCATATCTACTGTCAAGGAAGAAGAAAAATTATATATTGCTCCACAATATTGATATGATATGCAAATATTAATATTTTTAGGGAATTTTACCAAATGTTAAATTTTACCATTTTTTCCTAAGATTTCACTTGTTGATCCAATGATGCGGTTGCAATTTGAGTAATATAAAATCATAGGAATGGATAATCCGCACACAGATAATCGGGGTTCTACTATATCGATAGCTTAGTGTGAAAACCTCGTATCTCATTTCACAGAAAATTTTACAGGAGAGACTTTAAACTTAATTTCTGCATACTATAACTTGAAACAAAAAAACTATTTTAACATATTTTTGATTCTGAGTATGTGTAGATCATTACACATACATTTTTCATATAATATATTTTGGGTTAGAGTATGCAGAAATTCAGTTTAAAATCACTCATGTAAAATTTTCTGTACAATGAGATACGAGGTTTTCACACTAAGCCATCGATATATAGAATGTTTTTTTTCATGTAAGTTTTGTATCAAAAATCATTCCTAAGAACCTAATGCCATCGGCATAATTCAGGATTTGGTTATATAATTTTAGTTGTGGTCACAAATCGATTGGCGATGTTATACCAGTATGCGCATTCAATTTGGTTCGTCTCATCATTAAAAATGTTTAAATTTTCTGTTGTTAAAAAGTCTTAATCTCCTACTATTAGCCTGGGTAGGTATTTGTGAGTGCTGTTAGGGTGAGAAGTAAGTACATACATGTTCCTTCAAACGTAAGCATGTTTGGGAGAACAAAGTTGCAACAAAGTTAAATGTATTGAAAGTTTTCATTTTTTAAATATTTTTCAATTAAATAGTATACCAAACTATAATGGGGGTTTCTTAGATCTTGTTTTTTCTAATATAAGTAACATAGATCTAAAAATTGCTGATCAATATTTATTAAAATATGATAACTATCATCCAGCCTTTTCCATTTACATTAATGGAAATGTAGCTGTAGCTTTTCTTGGCTATGACTATTTCTACTACAAAAATGCTAATTTTATTCTTATTAATGAAGTATACTTAATTTACAAACAAGATGCAGTAGAAATAAACAAACCAAGACCCGTTAAATGCTACTAGGAGCACTACCCAATCATAATTTACAATGTATAAACTTTGGGAATCATTATTTGGGATTGACAATGTATATTATTGTGTTTTCAATTTATCAATCAAAAGCAAAATGAAAATTAAATTAAAATTTTTTGTTAAATAACGCGGGCACATAAATTTGATACGCCCTGTATATTGAGCTGTAAATATTTATTAGAATTTAGTTTGGATATAAGTGGATTTCTCTTTTAATGAGTTTTCCGATGAACCATTAAAGACTTTTGTGAATAATTAAAGTGAAAAGGACGATGTATTTAGGTTTATAATGGAAAAAGATTGTTTACTACGGGAACTATAGAATCCACAGGTAGATGTAATTATCATTTTCTGGGAAAGTGGTTTAAAAGAAAGTTTGGAATTTTAATATCTTTGTTCAACACGAGTAAATGTTGTAGAGTTTCCCCGAAAGTAATTAGGATGGTCGGAATAATTTTGAAAATGACGGTTTGTTTGTCGAATGGAAAAATTGTTTCTGATTCTTGGCAAGTTGGAAGGGGAAAGGTAGTTTGAATGATTGAGAGAGTTTGAAAAAGAAATTAGTATGTTATTTGGCAGCGCTGAGGAGCGGTCGACGTTTTGGTGGATAAGTAGTTAGCAAATACCAGTGGCTGTTTGATAGTGGAGAATAGTGTTGAAAAGTGGAACGAGAGACAGATCAAATTGAGACGAAATACCTCTTTGATTCTGTATTATTGTGAGAAGGAGAGCAGAGAATTTTTGGAGTTTTGTTTGAATCGAGTACGTGTCAAAAGAGGCCCGGCTTGTTGGAGAATTGGTGCTGGTATGCTGATAGTTTTGAAGCTGGAGAACGGAGAGGGCTTTGATGAGTAGCCTTTAACATAGTCAACGAGGGAGAGCTGTTTTGGGTCACGAGAAGACATCAGAGTGAGTGAAGTAAAAGGTCAGTCAACTTATGTGAAAGATATTTTTATGTTCGGAAACTAAAATTTTGAGTAAAAGGCATATGAATTAAAATTCCAATATTTCTAAAAGTAAATAGGAAGTATAGCTAATCTTGCGAATACATAAATTTGTTTTGTTTAGTTTGTTTTACCAAAGTCATCGGGAACAAACCGATAAATTGTTTTTTTTAACTATAATAAATTCAAGTGGTAAAGATTTCAACAAATAAAAGACAATTCTGTATGTTTATTTTAATATTTTGCTTTATTTCTTTTCCCTATTTTATCCCGATTAGGATCAACTAAGAGATACTGAACCCACGAGAGAAGATAAGTATAACGTGAGATAATTTAGATTTTTTTAATAGTATAAAAAGACACCCTGAGATTTTTTATTCATTTTTATGTATGATTTGCGACAATTAAATAATTAATCAGATAAATAATAATTAATATAAAATTAATAAAAAGCAGATCTTAACAACATGGCGAGCCAACGTAGGACATTAAAGTATCTCTGGTTGTGAATTTGAAGGGAATAGGAAACGGAAAAACAGGTGAAGGAGAATTTATTTGCCCGTCGGAAAGAGTTTGATATATTTAAAATTTTTTGAAATATTTGTTTGACTTAATTTTTTTATCTAGATACAATTTTACATATTTATTTTATTTTTGATTGATTTGAATTTTGAAATATTTAAAAATTTGTGGGATAAATTGATTATATTTGGGGAGAGAAAAATTTTCGTCTCGACAGCATACAAGGTATTTTCGAATTTCATATTAGGCGGGGCTAAATTTTAACTACATGTCGATAACAACCAGAAGCAAAAGCAAAGAAAACAAAAAACAAGAAGAACATTTGGAACAAGAAGAACATATAGAACAGGAAGACATTTTCGAAACAACAATCATGGCATCAGAACAACAGGAATTATCAGGAATAGATAAATTATTACAACTGATGCAACTCCAGTCAGAAAAAATGGAACAAAAAATGGATGAAACACAACAAAAAATGGGTCAAAAATGGATGAATCACAACAAAAAATGGATCAAAAAATGGATGAAACACAACAAAGACTGGATAAAAATCAGGAAGAAACATCAAAGAAAATGGATAAAGTGGATCAAAAAATGGATGAAACACAAAAAAAATTGGATCAAAAAATGGATGAAACAACAAAAAATGAAACAAGCAATAGAAGAGAACAACAAGAAAATGGAGGAAAGCATAGGAAAGTATGAAATGAAAATTAAAGATCACATGCAAGAACAAGAAATGAGAATGAAGGACCACATAAAAGAACAAGAAATGAAAATTCAAAATAAAATGTAGGAGTTAACAAATTGCCAAAAAAAGGAACTAGAAAATTTGGAAAATAAGTTGAAAAATGCTATTCAAGTAGACAGAGAAGAAGTGGAAAAAAGAATCACAGAAATAGAAAAACAAGTCACCGAAAACAGGACGCAACAGAATGTCGGAGAAAGAAGAGAAACGATTATCCATAGTACAGAGGATGTGAAAATAAGATTTGGCGGGGATGTAAAAAAATTACACCCAGTAATTGTCATAAACAATTAAAAAAAAAATTACGATACATCGGTAATTTCGAGACAGCCAAAGAAACGATAAGGAACCATCTTAAAGATGAGGCGAGTTTATGGTTCGATAGCAAAGAAGAAGAATTGGACAATTGGCATAAATTCGAACAAAAGTTCCTGAGTTATTTCTGGGGAAAAATACAATAGCTAGAAATAAACAAGGAATTGCAAAATAGGAGGTACCATGATAGAATGGGTATTTCAGAGAAAACATATGCACTACAATTATATAATAATGCAAAACATCTACAGTACAATTATTCATCCGAACAGATAGTAGAACTGATAGCCAGACATTTTGAAGATTCCTTAGAAGATCACATAACTCTACAAAACTACAAAGATGTCGACAGTTTGTGTTCTTGCAAATACGAGAAGCAAAAATGAGAGAAAGAGAAATAAGAAGATCGCAAGATAATTATAGACAACGCGAAAATCGAGACTATAGAGATAGAAGACAGAACTTTAGGAGAGATTATACAAGAAGAGAAAACGAAAATAGAGACAATGGAAGAGGAAACTATAAACAAAGAAATCGGCAATGGAACGAAGACAGATATCGAGAAAACCAGAATAGAAATAACACCCGCACAAATCAAGAGGACAGAAATGATAATAGAAGGAATGAACAGGAAAATCGTGGAAACCGATACGGGTCCGACAGACAAAGAGAAAACAGAAGAGCGGTAAACAACACGCAAATATATGAATATGAGGATGAGAGACAAAGCGACGGAAGAAGAAGCGAAGAAGAACAGCAAGCGTTTTTTCACGAAAACGCTCACTAAAAACAAAAGAACAAACAGGAATTTTTTGTCACCCGAAGGAATTTATTAAATTAGCAGGAAATAATGATAAAGGAAGTGGATATAATTTAAAATTTGTAGATGGTTTTATCAATGAGAAACCGATTAAAATTATGATTGATACTGGTTCAGAAATTACTTTGATTAACAGGAAATTAATAGAAGAGGTTGATTTGACGAATTTAATTTACAAAATTCCTAGGGTAACTTTAGTGGGCGCAAATAAACGGACTTTGGCAACAATAAATGAAGGAATACGAATAAAGGTTCGATTGGGGAAGAAATTTTATGCACTACAATGTGTTATAATGCCAAACATGATTCATGATATGATCGGAGTGGATGAATTGTCAGAAAAATATGTGGTGATAGATTTCAAAAATAACACGATGAAAATCACAGATGGAAAAGAAGAAGAACCGAACATTCTGAAAATAGACAAGGAACATGAGAAACGAAAAAAGGAAAATGTAGACAAAAAACAAACGGTGGAAATGAATTTGGCAGTGAAGCAAGGACAGGGAAGAAAGAGAAGAAAGCAGCAGAAGATAAGTAAAAACAATGAAGCCTGGGATTCCTCGAAAAAAGAGGTGAGCCCAGAAGAAGAAAAAGAAGAAAGAAGATTGATAAAAGAAAATGAAGATTGGAATTCCTCGAAAAAAGAGATGAGCCCAGAAGAAGAAAAAGAAGAAAGAAGATTGATAAAAGAAAATGAAGATTGGGATTCCTCGAAAAAAGAGATGAGCCCAGAAGAAGAAAAAGAAGAAAGAAGATTGACAAAAGAAAATGAAGCTTGGGATTCCTCAAAAGAAGAGATGAGCCCAGAAGAAGAAAAGGAAGAAAAAAGATTGACACAGGAAAATGAAGCTTGGGATTCCTCAAAAGATGAGATGAGCCCAGAAGAAGAAATCAGAATAGAAAAAGAAGGCGGAAAAGATACAATTGAGACTGCGGCATTTAAAGAGGAAGTATGCAAAATGGAGAAGACAGAATACACAATAAACATGTGTAGAGAATCGGAGGAAAAAGAAAGAAAATTGATATGTGGAGAAGAAAAGGAGAAGGAACTGCGTGTAACATTGAGGAAATGTGAAAATTTAATAAATGAAGAAAACAGTAGCCAAAAAGTATGGAAATTCATTTGAGACTAAAGACTTAAAAAATTTTCGACCGAAAACTTACCGTATCCCATCTAAGTACAGACACTGGGAAAAAGAAAGCAATTGTTTTTCAGGTGGGACTCAATATTTTGACACAATAGAAAAGTGTTGTTGTCGAGAGAAAATCATATTTTTGTTGCACTTATTAATACTGATTTTATCTCAAAACAAGGCGGGGATGTTATTGTGTTTTCAATTTATCAATCAAAAGCAAAATGAAAATTAAATTAAATGCAAGTTACTTTGGTCCTGTGCTATTTGCATGTACATGAAATAGATTCCCATCCAGCTTTAAAAATATCAGGTTATGAATAATATACCTTTACACAAGAATGGCGGTATGACAAATTGAGAGTTATCAGCCAAATAGCTTGTTACCAAGTTTTCGGAAGTATTTGAAATGAAGATGTATGAGCAACATGTAGATCGAATATACACTCATGGACAAAAATATTGAATATTTTGAAATTATCAGGTGAAGTGAAATTTTGTGTGCTGCAATCCTTGGCACTCCCAGTGTCATAGGAATAAGATCTCTTTTCTCAATACAATGTTTTAAAGTGGAGGGGCCGGATAGTTCAGGCGGTAGTATATCTGACTTCCACTCAGGACCTATAGGCCCCAGGTCGACTCAGCCTGAATAAAATGAGTACCTTGGGTTAAACCAGGGGTACTAAAAGGCGGTTGAAGGGCAGCACTGGCCCTGTTACCTTCCTTGTACACCGTAGGCCCTAGATATAGCAGACTACTCTGTTATCATTCCAAAGCAGCGTCAGCAGTATAAAACGGGAGACTATTATTATTATGTTTTAAAGTATCATATAAATTCTCAATCAGATTTAAATTTGATATGGGCTATATGGTGGCCAATATAATCTGTTAAATTGAATCTCATCAAGGTAACTATCTGCTATTTTATGTGCAGTTTTCGAAAATTCATTATGTGATGGTAACACACAAGCTGAGAATAAAGTCATGAATACAAGAGTAATGAGATGGCTGGAAATATACTCAGATCATTATCTACTATTATCAAAAATAAGAAAGAGTGCAGTAAACCTAGTTCCATAAATTAGCTCAAATATCACAAAAAGCAAAAGTTACAGTAAAGATAAAATAAAAATGTACAAGAAAGAAGAACAACTAGAGAATTCAGTTAACCAGCGAATATAGCAACAAATGAAAGAAATATAAATCTAAAGGAATTAAGGCGCAATCTCTCTTATGCAATTGTCGCATGCGTTCGACGCAAGCAGCAGTCGCAAGCGATGTTCTGTGCACTCTTCAAATGTAAACTTTATACGGGCGTCCGACGCCATTCCTCGTCAAGACAGACCGCCCGTATAAAGTTTACATTTGAGGAGTGCATAGAACATCGCTTGCGACTGCTGCTTGCATCGAACGCATGCGACAATCGCATAAGAGAGACTGCGCCTTTACACATAGCATTTTTTAAAACAACACTAATGAAAGTGGCAAAGAAAGCATGAGGAACAATGAAAGTAAACACCAGTAGAAAGTCATTAAAGAAACTGAAAGCAAAGAATTGGTGCATGATTAGTGTGACCAACTAGCCCGAAAAATCCGGGACATGGCCCGAATTACGAAGTCGTGTCCCGGCGTCCCGGACAATGGTTCCGGGCCATCCGAATTTTCAACGTTTTGGCAAAATTCCCTTTTGCAATTTTGAATACGTTATTTTTTTAAGAATTCACATCAAATTGAATTATTCTCATTTTTACTTAAATTCAATCGGTCGACAAATAATATGATAGTAAGAAGTAATCAACATAAAAATGTTCAGAAACTATTTTCTTGTTGTAGGTATGTTTGACAATTATATTTTTATAGGATTAAGCCACAATTGGTTGTAATGATAATTACATTTTTATATTAACCTAAGGTTATATTTGCATGGAAATCCAACATCAGTTGATTTTCAAATTTTTCGTTTTTGAGGATCACTTTCGGATTTGAAGTCGAAACGTCAAAAACTAACAAAAATATAATTATCATTACAAACAATTGTGGCTTAATCCGCTTAATCCCATCAAAATATCATTTTCAACATAAAAATATTAAATAATGCAATGTTATGATTAAAACTTTACTGAGTCTAAAATCTTAATACAAAAAAACTAAGTTATCGAAATTTAAAGAAACGCTGAGAGTTAAAGTCTTTATTACACGTCTTCACTTTTCAACGTCTTGGATTCGAGTGTTGAATTGTCGAATGACCGAAAATGCCCTGGCCTCTCTCCGAGTACCTACCACCACCTCGAGTCCATGTGGTAGTGGGGTCGGGTACAATCGACACCAGTCGATCATGCCGTGGTGTGGAAAGACAGGGCCGGCTCAGTTTGCTACAGTCTCCCCCTCTGGCGAGGAAGGCGTCTCGACGAGTCGCCAGTAGTTGGAGTAGCTCGAGAAGACTCTGTAGGAGTATGGGTAGCTGGTCCCTGTTTCTTGGGCCGTTCTCGCTTACGTAGTGTTCTTACTGTTACGGATAGGGGGAATAAGTTAGGCAAAAGTCTGGGTCTCTAACTTATTCCATACAAGGAGCTACTCAATTCACCCCCGGCCTATCCGTATCCTCGTCCATTTTCAAAATATGGCACGGCTTCGCTGGTCATCAGCTACGCCTCAGCCCTCCAGGGCTAAGGCAATGGGAAAATGCCCCAGGCCTTGACAAAGGCGAGTGCAAAGGGGGACACTGAATTCTGACAAGAACTCAGTGTCGTTTCTTACATTAAAATAATTATACCTAAAAATAAAACACTGCTACGCTGCTTCTAGAGACTTTGGCTGGTTCTGATAAGAACCAGGCCAAAGCTATTGCTTTCTTACATTTTGAAATTGAACCCTAAAAGAGAACACTACTGCTAAGAAATAAAAACAACTGCTTTCTGTAGAGCGACCCCAGACCACAGAGTCGGGGAAGGTAGGTGCAGCGCCCCAGGCTGACGGGCAAGCCCGTGCAGGCCGGAGGACGACTGCGGACTGAGATGCCGAGGATTGGAACCGCCAGCTTTTATAGAAGCGTCGCTGTGACGCGTGCGGCAAGCTGGGAATTCCAATGTCTCGACGGGTGGAGCCTCTGACTAGCGTCAGAGGAGAGAAGGCGGGGCGATGCACATCGCGAGCGTGAGCTGCGATGACATTACGGGCTCAGCCGTAATAGTGTCGCCCTCCTGAAATGGAGTAAGGGCGCTAGAGTGGTATACACCTAGTGGGGTGCTCTTGTCCCTGGGGTCTACGATTGTATAACTTGTAGGCCCATGCTGCTTTAAGATTTCATACGGTCCGTCCCTTCTAGGGGCAAGTTTAACAGAATACCCCTGCTGCGTATTGCTGAGGAAGTGGCAGCGTAGTAACACCTTAACACCTTGTTTATACGTTGGGTCAGGCCGTCGTTTCGCATTTTCATATGCTTGATTACGATCTTGACTCTCTTCATAGTATAAGAGCTGTGAGACATTTTTGAGTAGGTATTTTAGGCAACCTGAAAATTTTTCAGGTGACTTTTCCATGATAGCCTAATACAAAAATGCCGGTCTGGCTGGAGGGTAGCGGTTATTTTCCCCAAAAATCCCCCCCAAAGTTAAAAAAGGGTAAAAATTGTTATTACAAAAAATATCATTGACGTGACTTTAAAGTAAATTTAAATATTCAAATATAAAAAAATAAACAGGCCAGGCGATTTGAGGGCGATTTTAACTGTGTAAGATACTTGCACGGGCGTCCCAGGATTATTTTCAGGGGATGCATCTGAACTTTAGAAGATTTCATCTGAATCTGTACATACTATTAACGAATATAAAATATACAACTATACATACATAGCTATGTACATTCCTTCCGGACAGGGAGGTGCAATTGTTATTTGGACAGGGTATTTTTTAATATTAAAAATAAATATTCTAAAAAAGACAGGTTTATTTGGTGAAATTTTCCAACTGCCATGTGATCAAACAAATTACGCGTGCATTATAAATGAAAAGCGCTATAGGTAAGCACCAGTGTGAGAAAGAGCGTATACCGATAGCTGTTTGCGTCCTCTGTTGTAACTGAGCGAGTCCGTTCGCTCGAGAAAAATCACGTGACCTGGCGATACCTATGTTGTTGTAAGTAACTTTTTTTTAATTGAAGGAAAATAATACGGACTATACAATAGATTTTGCAAATATGATAGAAAAAGACAAATTTATTATTATAAATATATAGGTAAAAAAGTATAAAACTATAAACTAAATTAATTCTGTGTCCGAATCTTGTACTTCTTCTTCAAACTCCTCATCTGAGCTTAAATATTCATTCTCTTTTTCTTCGTCAGACTCCCCTCGAGACTCAGATTCCTCTTCTACCTGATCTATAAATAGTTGTAATATGTATTTAGAGTTAATTAAAAATTAATTGTGATTAATTAATTGAGTTGCTACGTATTCTTACTTATATAACCAATACTTAATACCTTCCCTTATAAAACCAATCACATCAGGTTGTTTATTTCTTAGTATATGACCAAAGTAGCTCATTTTTTCCTTCATAGTGTTGAGTATTTCTTTTTCCTTTTTCATCTTTCTTAATGTTTCCGTGTTTGCTACGTGTTGTGTCCATGATATTGTTTACATTATTCGATAACACCACATCTCAACAATGGCAAGTCTTTCTTCAGATGCGCCCGTGATTGTGCAGGCTTCGACTGACCAGTCTGAGGAAGAAGAAGAGAATGAATATTTAAGCTCTGATGAGGAGTTTGAAGAAGAAGTACAAGATTCGGACACCGAATTTATTTAGCTTATAGTTTTATACTTTTCTACCTATATATTTATAATAATAAATTTGTCTTTTTCTATCATATTTGCAAAATCTATTGTATAGTACGTATTATTTTCCTTTAATTAAGAAAAAGTTACTTAAAAAACTATAATATATAATAATCACTCTAACGTTTCGAGGCACAACAACATGGGTATCGCCAGGTCACGTGATTTTTCTCGAGCAAACGTACTCGCTTCGCTAGAACAGAGGACGCAAACAGCTATCGGTATACGCCCTTTCTCACAGTACTGCTTACCTATAGCGCTTTTCATTTATATGCACGCGTAATTTGTTTGATGGCATGGCAGTTGGAAAATTTCACCAAAAAACCTGTCTTTTTAGAATATTTATTTTTAATATTAAAAAATACCCTGTCAAAATAACAATTGCACCTCCCTGTCCGGAAGAAATATACATATACATAGCTATGTATGTATAGTTGTATATTTTATATTCGTTAATAGTATGTACAGATTCAGATGAAATCTTCTGAAGTTCAGATGCATCCCCTGAAAATAATCCTGGGACGCCCGTGCAAGTATCTTGCACAGTTAAAATCGCCCTCAAATCGCCTGGCTTGTTTATTTTCTTTATATTTGAATATTTAAATTTACTTTAAAGTCACGTCACTGACATTTTTTGTAATAACAATTTTTACCCTTTTTTTTTTAACTTTGGGGGGATTTTTGGGGAAAATAACCGCTACCCTCCAGCCAGACCAGCATTTTTGTATTAGGCTATCATGGAAGAGTCACCTGAAAAATTTTCAGGTTGCCTAAAATACCTACTCAAAAATGTCTCACAGCTCTTGGACCATCAGTAATACTCTGTGCAAGCTTAAGTGAGGTTGCTAATTGCTGCAACCTGGGGGTAATCTCTGCAACGAAGTTTTCGTTTTGTACTATGACACTTAAATCATTAGTTACTTCTTGCACAGTTCGGAGCTCGCGTCCGAAAGTTAGGTAGGCGGCAGTATAGCCTGTGCTCTGGCAGTTTGCTGTATTTAAGGCAAAACGTATGGCGGGTATGTGTTCACACCATGTTGTGTGTTCTCTTCCAACCAATATTCCAAGTTGAACCTTTTAAGTCTCGGTGCTTTCTTTCAACGGGATTAGCTTCGGCGTGATACATGGGAATAAAGGACTGTTTGATTCCCAAACAAAATGTAAGCTGCTGAACTGCGGCCGAAACGAACTGTACCCCATTGTCGCTTAAAATTCTGCGGGGTAGACCATAACGCAGGAATATATCCTCCAAAAGGACTTGTGCACAAGCTTCAGCGGTTGTGTCGGTCAACGAGAATAGTTCTACCCAGCGACTTGCCGTGTCTTCTACAATAAAAATCCACCGTTTGCCTCTTTTGGATGTGGGCAGAGGTCCGAATAAGTCGATGGCTAGTACTTCAAATCTCTGGTTAGTTGTGGATGTTTGCATTAATCCAGGGGGTTTCCTGTTGGCTAATTTATGTCTTTGACAGTCTAGGCAGTGGGCAACATGTTTGGTAATACTCTGCCTCATTTTCGGCCAGTAGTACCGTCTTGAGATTCTATGGAAGGTCTTCTCAACACCATAATGTCCTGCTGTCGGATCGTCATGGTATGCTTGTAAAATATTATTCCACTGGGATTCGGGAACTACCAATCTGGCGTCGTCGTCTTCCTGTTCTTCACTGTATCGATAGAGTACGCCTCTATGCAACAGGTATCCTCGATTGAACCATTTTTGGTGTGCCTCCAAATCCTCTATGTTTTCTAATGCATTCACTATGATTTTCAATTCGGCGTCTGCCAATTGCTCCTCGCGGATCTCTTTTTCGCTTCGTACGGGTAAGTCGATCTGCACGCTGCATACGCTACAGTTTTCAGTGTGCTGTGAACATGGCGGTCTAGATAGAAAGTCGGCAACAGTATTAGTTCTACCAGGCGAGTACTGAATCTTTAGATTGTAGGATTGTAGCTGCAGGCTCCATCTTGCTAATCGACCGCTGGGAGTCTTTAGTGTCATTAACCATCTAAGCGGCTGGTGATCGGTTATGAGAATGGTTTCTGCGCCTTCTATATATCCCCTAAACCTGGCTACAGCCCACACGATAGCGAGGGCTTCTCGCTCCGTCGTCGAGTAGTTCCTTTCCGCACTGGTGAGTAAGCGACTTGCATATTCTATGGGATGTTCTTCCTCCTTCTCCCCCTGGACCAAAACTGCTCCAATTGCGTAGGCACTAGCATCTGTTTTAATTATAAAAGGGATAGCATCATCAGCTTGTCTCAGAATAGGTGACGTGGACAGGCACATCTTAAGACTATCGAAGGCTCTCCCTTCTTGCTCACCCCACTTCCAGATGGATTTCCTTTTGGTGAGATTGGTTAATGGTCGGGCTATATGAGCGAAGTTCGGTATGAATCTCCTATATCACGAGCATGTTTGTATAAACGAAAGAAGTTGTTTAACGGTTTTTGGTGCCGGTAACGACACGATCGCCTCCGTTTTACTTGGATCCATATTGATTCCATCTCTGGTTATTATATGTCCCAGGTATGGGATAGTAGCGCAACTAAAGTTGCATTTTAATCGGTTTACTCTAAGTCTATATTGTCTAAGACGTTCAAAGACCAATTCTAGGTCGCAGATATGCTGCTCGAAGCTAACAGATCTTATTATTAAATCGTCTAAATATGTTAGTAGTGACACTGTGTGCAGACTGGCTGTAAAACGGTCCATCAGTCGTTGGAACGTTGAAGGGGCATTGCAAAGACCAAATGCCATTCGGTTAAAGCGGTAGACTCCAAATGGAGTTATGAATCCTGTTTTGTTTCTATCTTCTTCGTGGATCTCGATCTGCCAATATCCTGACTGAAGGTCAAGGCTTGACATATATGGGCAACCTTTTGCGGCGTGTAATAGATCGTCGACTCTAGGTAACGGGTAGTGATCCGGGATCGTAATACTGTTCAGGCGTCTGTAGTCTACACATACTCTAAGATCGTTGTTCGTTTTAGGAACCAAGACCACTGGAGATACCCAAGGGGTGTCACTCTCTTCAATAATGCCTTTTGCTAGCATGTCATCTAATTTGTCGCGAAGGATCGCTTGGCGGGATGAATTCAGCCTGTAAGGGGCACTGGCTATTTGAGCATGATCTGCTGTGTTGATCCGGTGCTGAGCATAGCACGTTGGCGGACCTTCTTCAGCGAAGATGTCTTGGAACCGTAGCAGCGTGGTATTGAAAATGTCCCTTTGTCCTTCGGTCAGCCCGGAGGCTTCTTCCGTATTCAATACAACGTCTATGCCAAATATTTCGAACCTTCTTCTTTTTCGAGGATCACGAGGTGGACTACTATATAGGGAAGGTATCGAGTCTTTGAATATTTAATCAATAGCATCTGGCGAATATAAGTCATTGTGTTGAAATACTTCTTTTAATGGTATCTGTGTTGGTACATTTGGTAGTTCTAGCTCGCATAGATTATAACTTTGCTCTTCCGGTAATGGCGATGTAAAAATGTCGAGAAACGGTGACCTTACTTGCCTAACCCCTGTAGCATATACAGTTTTCTTTGAGGGTGCTTGTTGTCTGTCATTCGGAGTATGATCCGTCGTTTCCAAAAACTCAAAAAATTGGTCTGGTTTATCAGCAAAAGAACAGCACCTTTGTGGTATGTGTAGGGTCATGGCCGCCTTCTCGAGAAAATCGATTCCCAGAAGTGTTCGATTATCTGAAGCGTTCGGTGGAACTATAAAGTTTATTTGAAAAGTTCTGGTTTCAATATCTATTTCAACTGTGGTGCTAAGCAGCTCTTGCATTTGGTTAGAACCATCGGCTAGGGTTACCGTAGCTTCCGATTTCTTGAAAATAACAGATGGTGTCTTCTTCAAGCACTCATAGAGAGATCTACCAGCGACGCTAGTCCTGGCTGCAGTGTCTATATGCGCAATGCCTCGAATGCCTTGTACTGTTATTGGTATTGTCGGTACTTGAGTGCTTAAGCTTTGTAGTGTATTGAAGGAGTCAAAATTCACAGCTTGGGTGTTTACGTTAGGTCGCGAAGCTGTACATACTGGACAATTGCTTCTGTAGTAACCGGCCTTGCCACATCCATAGCATATGATACCATTATTTGGTTTGGGGCAATTCTTTCATTGAATTCTGCGTATCAGGTGCTTTGTCGGTATCGGGATGCTTTTCATTTTCTTTAGTCTGCCGCTTTCTACACACATCAGTTGTGTGGCCTTTGAAGTGGCAAAATCCACATCGTGCCGGCTTGCGTTTTGTTGAAGTGCCTTGTTTCTCGTCTATTCCTTTATCTGGGATAGCTTCTTTGCGAATCTCCTCACATTGTCGGCCTTTATCTAAAAGCTCACTGAACGTGGTTATTTTATTTCGGGGTACTTTTTTCCGTATGTGGAGACTCAGCAATCGATATATTAAGTCCAATTGGGTCTGTTCGTCGTGTCTGTTGAGGGGCAGTTGAGCGAGTAACGCCCTCTTCTGCGTAACGAATTCATCAATGGTTTCGTTGGATTGTTGCTTGTTGTTAAATATATCAACATAAACTTGGTGTGCAGGTTTAGATGGTGAGAATGCTGTTCTAAGTAATTGGGTAGCGTCGTTCCAGGTTTTGGCTTCGTTCTGGACGCCTTGTTCCCATACAGCTGCATTGTCAGTAAGCAGTAAAGGTAACCCTTTCAGTGCGTCTGCTTCTGAAATCTTTTCAATTTCTTTATAAATTGACACCGTTGTTATGAATGTTTCAACTGTATTATGACATCGTTTACCGCTAAAACGTGCGGTGCATTTACTAAAACTACCGCTGGAATTGTTGGTGCCTGGACTGGCTGCGACTGTTCTAAGTAATTCATTAAATTGATCCGCAGACATAGTTATAGTAGTCATATTTTCAGCAAATCTTGGACTTCTTCTAAGTGTCGCGTTTTGATTTGGATCGGCCACGTTTGGTGTAGTCGTCGCTTACGGGTTATCACAATTATACAAATCGTCGCAAAGCGAATTCTTGTCGACGCTTGTTTGAAACGTACAGAGCTGACAAAACAATGAAAAGCTAGCGAATGTTTTATTGCACGATCTGCAAGCCAAAGTAAAATGTGAATATAATATAATGTGTGTTGAGAACAGCTACTAAACAAAGCCACGAAAGGCGAATGTTTCGTCTGATGTCTTCAACACGTTTAAAATATTTGTTAATAGGTAATATGTAGAAATGTTCGTTTTTGTATTGAAAACGCTACTAAACAAAGCCACAAGTGCGAATGTTCTGTTGGTCGCCTTCAACACGTTTATTAAATTATTTCAAAATTTCCAAAAACAGCTACTAACAAAGCCACAAAGGCGAATGTTTGTCGGGTGTCTTCAATTGAATTTACTATTCAGTTACAAGTTTGAATATTATTTGTTATTATTATTGAAAACAACTACTAAACAAAGCCGTAGATAGCGAATGTTTTGTCGGGTGTCTTCAATTACCTTTATTTTAGAATTTGCTAATTATTTCCTATGAAAACAACTACTAAACAAAGCTCCATAAGGCGAATGTTTTGTCGGGTGTCTTCAATTGGATTTTTTCAATGCGGATAAGTGAACTAAACAAAGCCTGCTTTGCGAATGTTTTGCCGTAAATCTGCACGTGTTCAATGTTACGCGGAATCGTTGCAATTCTTATTTCTTAACACGACGATATTAATTTTAAAAAGGCTTTACGTTGGACGCCAGTTGCAATGTTATGATTAAAACTTTATTGAGTCTAAAATCTTAATACAAAAAAAACCATTAAGTTATCGAAATTTAAAGAAACGCTGAGAGTTAAAGTCTTTATTACACGTCTTCACTTTTCAACGTCTTGGATTCGAGTGTTGAATTGTCGAATGACCGAAAATGCCCTGGCCTCTCTCCGAGTACCTACCACCACCTCGAGTCCATGTGGTAGTGGGGTCGGGTACAATCGACACCAGTCGATCATGCCGTGGTGTGGAAAGACAGGGCCGGCTCAGTTTGCTACAATAATCAATTAAAAGATGATATTAAACTTGTATTTAAAAAATGGCCCGATTTTCATTCAAAAGTCCCGGATTTTAGGAATTTTTTTCAGCCTTGTCCCGAATTCGACTGAATTGGAGTTGGTCACACTAGATGATGGTAAATTAAGCATCAAAAAAATGTTTTCCTAAAATAAATGGTATGTAATGCTGATGGTAAAATTTTTTTAAAAGCCGGAAATTTTCCAAAAAGTCTTCCGTTTTTACTTCTATTGTTACCACTTCTTTTGGAGTCCAAACCACCAAATAGCACCAGGTTCGCTTGGTCACAAATAATTGCCCTTGAATTTGTGCATAATAATCATGATTTCTATTGATCCTAATATTTCCTTGTTTATCAGCAATTAGTATGTAACCAGAATCCTTTTTAATGGCTTCCAGTAGTGAACATTCCCTGTATTTAAAAGGACACTTCACTTCTATGATTGCTTCATGACCAACCAAACCATCAGGACTAGCACCAATAAATCCACACTCATGTAGCCAAAATCCAGTCATCTCCACTATTTTCCCATTTTTCTCAAATGCCTGGATTCCAGCACTTTCATGTTCTCTTCCCCACTGAATGGCTTTAATATTATTCAGCGTGTATGCACCTAAAAATTAAATAATTTTTTTTAGCCACTTCTTTCATTTTAAATGGTGTCAATTGCAATCATAAGAATCATGATTTCATAAATTTTCAGCAAACGTGAAGTAATGCAGTTGAATCTGTCATTCTAAAAACCACATTATCCATATTTGGTCAAAAATAACTTTTCATTGAGTTTGTACCAGCCTCTACTATTATAATATAAGTAAGTACCAAGCCACAATTGTTGGCCCCTTAAAAATTTTATTGCATTTAAAACGGGTTTTCTCAAAAATACTTCGGTGGATATAAATATGTGGTTTTTAACCCTCACGTAGCCACGTTGCATAAAGTTACAAGAGTGGACACACTGCGGTAGGTACCTAATGCTGCACATATAAAAAACGGTATTAGATGTTAAAAATATCCAAAATTTGTTAGAATAACAAAAGAAAAGCGTTCTTTTTAACATTTTATTGTACGACTTAACATAATGTAACAACTCAGGTGCAAAATAAAAAATCGAGTAGTTCGTCTTACAATGTAATCTGAACAAATAAAACATTTACTACAAAAAAAAGTCACAAACATCCCAAAAGTAAAATACCTAAATACAAAATAATTGAATTAGTCTTATAAACCACACATGGCACTGGATTGTTTTCTCACTTTGATTTTTGCAAAAAAAATTATTGAATAACTCTCACTTCAACGCTTAATATCAAACTGATAAAACAGTTCAGAAAATGCAGTTCAGAAAATGCAATAGCCACAGATAGTATTTTAAAGATAGTCACTAGAACATATCTAAATAGACAGTGGCATGTATGAAAGAATATTGGTAAAACTTATTAAAACTTTGAAATGCGGCACAAAGTACTGTAGTGTGGACACTGGAGGGTTAAGATGACTGAATCAATTATTATACTTTGTTACCATTTATGGAGTTTCTAAATAAACCAACAATTTTTTATCATACTGTAGGTACTAAAAACTACTCTGTAGTTTGGACATTTCATAAAACTTGGTTAAAATATATCGATGGCTTAAAGCACACTTATTGTATGTCAATTTTTTTTTCTATTATTGCATCCTGCACAGATATTGCATGTCCTAACACGTTTGGTGTGGTATAAATGACATATCAAAACTGTGTGATGTATTGTACTACAGAAATTTAAACATTTAAAGTCGATTTTCTCAAAAAGTACATACACGGACATACAATAAGTGTGTTTTAAGCCATCAATATGATTAAATATTATTTCTATACTATATGAGCCAAATTCAATGAATTGCTAGTCTTACCTGATATTGTTTTAAAAAGGCTGGGTGGAAATCTATTTCTTCTACAAGCAGCTAACACAGGACCAAATACGCTTGCAGTTAATTTATTTTTTCTCATTTCAAGCCAATGTGGATTTGCATATTGTCCTAAAGTGTTTTGAGCTATACTCTGTATTTTGTTTTCATCAATTTTCAACATAGTGTTTAAGTAATCTTCTTTATCAGAAGCTGCAAAATATGGTTCACTAAATAATATATCTTCAACGTCTGCAATTTGCCACTTTTCAGATATTGGTTGTAGTTCTCCAGTCATCAGCCAAGAAAATCCTACTGCTGCATCAGAAGGGCGTAAGTCCTGCTGAAAATCTGTACATTCATTGTTCAATAAAACTCTTAGCAACCCTGTGTACTGTCAAGTCAAGTCAAATTTATTCTACACATGCGACATTGTACAAAGTACATGTATGAGACCAGTCAAAGTTACAGACATACAAAAGTATATAAATTAATAAATATGACAAAACATACTTAAAAGTTATTTTTAGAATATGGCTCTAGCTCACAAATGTATTGATGTACACACCTCCGAAAGTTTGGCTGATGTAAATTCATTCGTATATCTATTGGCAATTTGTTAAAGAAACTTATGGCTGCATAATGTGTGCTACCTTCCAACAAAACAGAACGATGTTGTGGAAGCATAAAGTGATTGTCTCTGAATCTTGTTGAATAAACATGGTTAAACTGAAATTTATTGAATTCATAAATTTTGCAATGTAAATACATTATACACGAAAATATATACAGACCAGGAATAGTAAGAATATTGTTTTGTCTAAAGATGCCTCTACAAGAATCTCTAAATTTCATTTTATAAATTATCCTAATAGCTCTTTTCTGAAGTACGAATATCTGCTCTAATTCAGCGGTACAACCCCAGACTTCAATGCCATATTTGGCTATTGAGTAATAATGGGCAAAGTATACTGTTTTTAATATTGATGTATTAAAGAGACGTGAAAGAATTCTCAATGCATAACATGCGCTACTTAATCTGGATTTCAAATTAGAAATGTGGTTTGACCATTTAAAATTACTGTCTAACAGGACCCCCAGCAACTTCGTGCAGTCTGTTTTATCTATTGCTGCTTGTATAGTGGCTTGATGGTTTAATAAATTATTTGACGTGAAAATCATATACTTTGATTTCTCTTCATTTAAAACTAGTTTGTTGGATAAGAAATAACTGTTGATGGTGGATAGTATCTGTGTAGTTTTATTTTGCAAATTTTGATCGGATGTTGCTGTGACTAGAATGTTGGTATCATCCGCATAACTGATGATGTTAACTCCATCAGTGAATTAGTTACTAAAGCTATATCATTAATATATACTATAAAAAGTAGAGGACCCAATACACTACCCTGAGGGACACCATAATGGATATCCAATGTGTTTGATTCGTTTACAAGTCCATTAGATGTTATCTTTACTTTTTGTCTTCTATTTTCTAGGTAGGAAGTAAACCATTTTAGAACTACACCACGAATACCAATCCTCTCAAGTTTTGTTAGCAACAAATTATGATCCAAAGTATCAAAAGCCTTGGACAAATCGAGAAATAAACCACATGCCTTCTCTCGTCTGTCCAAAGCATCCAACACTAAGCTGACGAAATTTGCAAGAGCTGTAGTTGTAGACTTAGAAGATGTAAACCCATGTTGAAAATTATGCAAGACACTATGCTTTTTTAGGAATGCGTTTATTCTAGTATAAACCAGAGTTTCAATTATCTTTGAAAACACAGATAAGAGACTTATGGGACGGTAGTTGTTAAGGTCATCTTTATCACCACTTTTGAATAAAGGGATTACAATAGATAGTTTAAACATACTAGGAAATATTCCTTGTTGAAAAGAGGCATTACAAATATCCGTCAGTGGATCTGCGAGAGCGTGAATGCATTGTTTTAATAACTTACGGGAAATCTGATCAAAACCACAACTGTGTTTGGATTTAAAACTTCCGACTATACTAGTTATTTCCTGTGGGTTAGTTGGATATAAAAACATAGAACAACTATTACGGTTTTTTGATGCTGATGTAAACCCACCTATTTTAGTAGGATCCAAAGCGGCAAGTAACTTTGGAGCCATTTCAACAAAATGGTGGTTAAATTTGTCTGCTAAATTATTATTATTATCACTAGGTACTTTTGAGTTGTTTTGTTTCCCGACTGTTAAGTTTACTAAATGCCAAATACATTTCATTTTATTTGATGATTCGTTTAACTGTCTCATGAAGTGACTACTTTTTGCTGCTTTTAATTTAATTGAATATTCTGTCTTTGCTAAATGAAGGACTGGCCTAAGATTACTATTTTGCTGACAGATCGTTTCTAAAAGTTTTAGCTGATCCCTTAAATTGTACAGTTCCTGCGTAAACCAATTCGAACGTGTACATTTTTTAGGTTTATATTTAAGTAGTGGAAAATGAAACCGAAAGTAATTTTGGATAGTATTTAAAAAAGCTAATGATTTATCCTCAGCAGAAATTGTATTAAATACCTCTGACCAATTTGTTGACTCAAGGGTTTGAACAAAACGATTTATGTTCCTTTCTCTATATGAACGGATGAATATATAGGCATCATTGTCTGTGTTAATGCTACATTGGAACAATTGCGCACGATGATCAGAGATAAAACCTTCCACAACCATTGTTTTTTGTTGGTGATTTATGTTTGTAGCAATATAATCAATTTGAGTTTTACTAGTTGCAGTTACTCTTGTATAATCATTCACAGTTACGGTTAAGCCATAAGAATCTAAAACATTTACCAAGTTCTGCTTACTTAGTGAATTTGATTTGAAATCTATATTAAAGTCACCTGTTAATATTATAGCCTTACCTTCGGAGACTAGTACATCAAGTATTAGATCCAGTTTTGACATAAAAACATCAATAGAGCCACGTCCAGGCAGATAAATACACAACACAACACAATTAAAAAGGCAATAGTCTATTTCCACAGCACTCAGTTCAAAATTATATTTCTCAGATTGAGAACATATATTAGAACGTTCCTTCCAAACCACACCCTCTTTTACATAGATTGAAGACCCTCCATGTTCCCCTTGGTCACGGAAGAAAGATGAAGCTAGAGAAAATCCATTTATATGGTGTAGTTCTAGTTGTTCTTTAGATTTCCAGTGCTCAGTTAAACAGACACATACATTATGTAGACCTTCGCACTGCAGGAAGAACTCTAGTTTTTCAATGCTTGTTGATACACATTGTATATTTTGATGAAGTAAGCCAAAACTTTTTTGATTGATAGTTGAAACATTTTTACCAACTGTGTCAAAATTAGGAGAATTGAATACTTCTAACTTATCCAATTTAAAACCAGTCTTCTGACTAATACTTGGGATATTTAATAATGTAATATCTGGATCAAAAACTAAGCTTCTTCTGTCTGTTTTTTCTTGTGGTAAAAAAAACGGCTTACAACAGCTCCGTGAGGCCAAACTTCGGGATTCATGGCCTTGTTGAAGTTCCCTGAACATATATTTACTTTGAACGATGAGTAAATTGTTGGATGTTTCGATTGAATCATTTCACATGTTGCTTCAGGAAAATTCACTTTAATTAACTGGGTTAGAGAGGCAGTTGTAGTTTCTTTATTAATTCTTGTAACATGTAGAGTTGAAATTTTTGGAACACCCTTAACCTCATCGCTATTTCTATTGCTACCTACTATAATTTTTCTTCGTCCGTTAAACTGATGTCGCCTAGGCCTAATAGTTTTCCATTCTTGATCATTTTCTGCTTCATTTATAGGTATTTCATCGTTAATAAGTTTTTCGTCCTCTACTAAATTAATGAACTGATCCATTTTTAATCTGTTTTGTTCAAAAAGCAGTCCTTTCGAAACATCTGTTTTTGTTATTGTTTGGGAATTCCCTTGTTTATTTACGTCAGGTTTTTTCTGAGTAATTACCAGTTCACTTTTTGCTGCTTTGCCCATAAAGTTTTGTTTGTGTTCTTCTTTCTTTTTTTCGGCAATATTTAAATTAGTCTTATAATGTGTTTTGGAGTTCGCAATAGTACTAGTAGATGGCGTTGTATGTATCTTTGGTGAATCTGAATTCTCTTTTAATTGTTTTAGGAGAAAAATTAGATCTTCTTGTTCTTGGCACCTTTTTTCTAGATGATATGTAAGTTTACTTACAGCGTCAAGTTCCTTTTTAATGGTAATGGTCCTGCCTGATAATGTGTCACAGTGAGAACAGGTTATCTTATCTACCAAATCATAAGATTTATTGTCGCTCTTGCTGTTTATAAATTCACCAATTTTATTTATATAGGTAATCACTTGTGGATTTGCAACATTCACTGGTACTTTTAACGTCACAATTATGTCGATTAGTTCATTTTTCTTTAATTTATTTAACTCAGTCGTTAACGTGGTTGTATCACGCGCCGCTATCTTTTTCCCACTCCCGTTCGATAAAGGTTGCATGTGAGACACTCTCATTGTCCTTTCATCTGTTGATTTTGGAGCTGCCCATGAACATGCTTGATCAGTTACCGAAACATTTTCTCTGGCATGCAATAAGAGGCATCCCATATGATGGAATAAATATTTGCCTCTAGGACATGAACAGGATACAGAATCTACAGTCCAGTCTTCAGAAAAACACACCTAAAATTATAAAGAGCTACTTAACATAGTCACTTTTATACATATTTTATACTATATAATATTGCACACTAATTATTTGATCTTACCTTCACATCATATTTCTTATCTTTCATACTAGCAAAAACCTTTCCTGCTATTGCCTTTAGTTGGTTATCAAAAGCAAAACTATGCACATGGCCAGATTCTAATGCATTGTCTGCACGAACAAGTGTTTTTGGTTCCTCCTTAAACAAGTTTGCAATTTCACTAATTTTAATTGATATTTTTGCCATTATTCCAGATGGTTCCTAAAACAAAAGACAAAATACAAAAATACTACAAACATAAACATACACAAGCCACGTGTATAATGACAATTGACATTGTTTTGTTGGGAAAAAAATTTGACGTTTTGACGTCACACTATCACGGTCCATTAATCGATGATATATAAACATAATATCAAAAAATTGAGGTGGGGTTATTTTTTGTTTTCACGTAATTATAAGTAACCAAATCTATTGCCAGCCTACGCCGGACGGCACGAAAATGATAAAATGACGGTGTTCATCACGACATTTTTGCGATTTTTGTGGATTATATAATTAATCGATGATATATACGCTGTGAGCTCGTAGGTAGAGGGGATAATTACAAATTCGCGAGCGCCAGTAGTGACAAGTTTGTAAACCTTTACTGGAAATTTGTCTAGCTTTTAAATGTCACACGAAAGTTGTTGTATTAAAGAGTGTCGAAATACTGGTTACAATAGCAACTGTGTATTCTACAACTTTCCTGTCGCTAAGCATAAGGTGATTCAACGACAAAAATGGATTGATGCAATTAGAAAAAAGTAAGTAAACACAATTTTAATTTTAAAACGGTAGAAAAATTTGAGCTAAAGGATCAGTTAGCACACTCTCGAATTTTGACGGTTTCAATTTTACAATCCAATCCTGAAACAAAATTTGAATGCGTGAAGATAACGACCAATCACAGCAAACGTAGAATGCCGTTAACTGTCATTCATAAGTTAATATTTAAGAAGTATTATACTATAATTATTATATTAAATTATTATACTTTTTTGCAGAATAAATTTTTTCTAATATTAGTTGTCAACATAAACGTCAAAACGATAAGCAAAATCTTAAAAATAATCATAATGAATAATAAATTCTGTACTTACTGCTAATAATTATCGATTACAATCCAATTACTTCTTTACGTTGTAAATATTACACGATAAGAATTAAATAATAAGTTTGAAACAACTATTATTTGCTTTTCTACTGTCCTCTTTAAAATTCCGGCTGAAATAGAAACACTAGTCAACCGTTAGATGGCGATAGCAGCCATACCAGCGAAACTCAGAGTATAGGCAACACTTTTTTCTTTCTAGAAAATTTCCGGTAAAAGTTATACTAGTAATCCTGTAGGTAGGTGGCGATACCAGCGAAGCTCGGAGCGGATAAACATAATATAAAAAAATTGGGGTTGGGTTATTTTTTGTTTTCGCGTAATTATAAGTAAGCAAATATATTGCCAGCCTACGCCGGACGGCACGAAAATGATAAAATGACGGTGTTCATCACGAAATTTTGGCGATTTTTGTGGATTATACAGGGTGTCCCAAAAGTAGTGGAACGGTCGAATATTTTGCAAACTAAACATCGGATCGAAACACTGAAAAATACGTGTTCAATCATTTTCAAAAATCTATCCAATGACATCAAACACCAACCCCCACTACACCCCCTGGAGGTGGGGAGGATGGTAACTTTAAAATCTCAAATGGAAACCCCTAGTTTTTCTTGCAGATTTGGATTCGTTACGTAAAAGTAAGCAACATTTATTCAAGACATTTTTTCAAACTGTGGATAGATGGCGCTATAATTGAGAAAAACGATTTATCCTGATACCATAGGTAAATTATAGAAACGGTCTAATATCTCGAACAATACACTTCCAAATGAGAAACCAAAAAAAAAGTTTTTAATACTTTTCGAAAACCTATCGAATAACATTAAACATGACCATCCAACCCACCCCCCGGAGGTGGGGTTGGGGGTAACTTTAAAATCTTAATTAGCAACCCCCACTTTTTATTACAGATTCAGATTCGTCATGAAAAATTAAGCAACATTTATTCGAAACATTTTTTAGAATTGTTGATAGATGGCGCTTTAATTGGAAAAATGCGATTTATTAGCGCCATCTATAAGCAATTTTAAAAAATGTTTCGAATAAATGTTGCTTAATTTTTCATGACGCATTCGAATCTGCAATAAAAAGTGGGGGTTGTCATTTAACATTTTAAATTTACCCCCAGCCCCGTCTCCAGGGGGTGGGTTGGAGTATCATTTTGATGTTTATCGATGTTTTCGAAAAATATTAAGAACCTCTTTTTTTGGTTTCTTATTTGGAAGTGTATTTCTCGAGATATTAGACCGTTTCTATAATTTACCTATAGTATCAAGATAAATGGTATAGCGCCATCTATCCACAGTTCGAAAAAATGTCTTGAATAAAAGTTGCTTACTTTTACGTAACGAATCCAAATCTGCAAGAAAAACTAGGGGTTTCCATTTGAGATTTTAAAGTTACCCCCCACCCCACCTCCAGGGGGTGTAGTGGGGGTTGGTGTTTGGTGTCATTGAATAGATTTTTGAAAATTGTTGAACACGTATTTTTCAGTTTTTCGATCCGATGTTTAGTTCGCGAAATATTTGACCGTTCCACTACTTTTGGGACACTATATAATTAATGGATGATATACAGGGTGTCCCGAAAAGATTGGTCATAAATTATACCGCACATTCTGGGGTCAAAAATAGTTCGATTGAACCTAACTTACCTTAGTACAAATGTGCTCATAAAAAAAGTTACAGCCATTTGAAGTTACAAAATGAAAATCGATTTTTTTCAATATATCGAAAACTATTAGAGATTTTTTATTGAAAACGGACATGTATGATTCTTATGTCAGAAACATCTTAAAACAAAATTATAGTGAAATTTGTCCACCCCATAAAAATTTTATGGGGGTTTTGTTCCCTTAACCCCCCCCCCCCCAAACTTTTGTGTACGTCCCAATTATTTCATTATTGTGGTACCATTAGTTAAACACAACGTTTTTAAAACTTTTTGTCTCTTAGTATTTTTTCGATAAGCCAGTTTTTATCGAGATGTGGCTTCTTTTTTAATATATTTACATAAAAATTTTTTGTGGGTTTTGCTCCTTTAAACCCCCCAAATGTTTGTGTACGTTCCAATTAAACTATTATTGTGGTACCATTAGTTAAACACAGTGTTTTTAAAACTTTTTGTCTCTTAGTATTTTTTTCATAAGTCATCTTTTATCGAGATGTGGTTTCTTTTTCAAAATATTTTCTTATTTCAAAATATAAATTAAAAATAAATTTTCAGATTATTAACAGGTCTCTATAATCGTACTTAACCATATAATACAAATATGTGGTGGATTTGACAAATATTCAAAATATCTCGATAAACCCTAGCTTATCGAAAAAGTACTAAGAGGCAACAAAGTTTTAAAAACATTGTTTTTAACTAATGTTAATACAATATTAATTTAATTCGAACGTACACAAAAGTTTGGGCGGGTTTAAGGGAACAAAAACCCCCATAAAATTTTTATGGGGTGCACAAATTTCACTTTAATTTTTTTTAAGATTTTCAATAAAAAATCTTTAAGAGATTTCGATATATGAAAAAAAATCAATTTTCATTTTGTAACTTCAAAGGGTGTTCATCACGAAATTTTTGCGATTTTTGTGGATTATATAATTAATGGAGGATATATAAACATAATATCAAAAAATTGGGGTGGGGTTACTTTTTGTTTTCACGTAATTATAATTAACTAAATCTATTGCCAGGCTACGCCGGACGGCATGAAAATGATAAAATGACGGTGTTCTTCACGAAATTTTTGCGATTTTTGTGGATTATATAATTAATCGATGCTGTATAAACATTATATAAAAAAATTGAGGTGGGGTTATTTTTTGTTTTCACGTAATTATAATTAATTAAATCTATTGCAGGCCTACGCCGGACGGCACGAAAATGATAAAATGACGGTGTTCATCACGAAATTTTTGCGATTTTTGTGGATTATATAATTAATCGATGATATATAAACATAATATCAAAAAATTAGGGTGGGGTTATTTTCTGCTTTCACGTAATTATAAGTAACCAAATCTATTGTCAGCCTACGCCGGACGGCACGAAAATGATAAAATGACACTGTTTATCACGAAATTCTTGCGATTTTTGTGGATTATATAATTATTGGATAATATATAAACATAATATAAAAATTGGGGTGGGGTTATTTTTTGTTTTCACGTAATTAGAATTAACTAAATCTATTGCCAGTCTACGCCGGACGGCACGAAAATGATAAAATGACGGTGTTCATCACGAAATTTTTCCGATTTTTGTGGATTATATAATTAATGGATGATATATAAACATAATATCAAAAAATGGGGTGGGGTTATTTTTTGTTTTCACGTAATTATAAGTAACCAAATCTATTGCCAGCCTACGCCGGACGGCACTAAAATGATAAAATGACGTTGTTCTTCACGAAATTTTTGCGATTTTTGTGGATTATATAATTAATCGATGATGTATAAACATTATAGCAAAAAATTGAGGTGGGGTTGTTTTTTGTTTTCACGTAATTATAATTAATTAAATCTATTGCAGGCCTACGCCGGACGGCACGAAAATGATAAAATGACGGTGTTCATCACGAAATTTTTGCGATTTTTGTGGATTACATAATTATTCGATTATATATAAACATAATATCCAAAAATTGGTGTGGGGTTATTTTCTGTTTTCACGTAATTATAAGTAACCAAATCTATTGTCAGCCTACGCCGGACGGCACGAAAATGATAAAATGACGGTGTTCATCACGAAATTCTTGTGATTTTTGTGGATTATATAATTAATGGATAATATATAAACATAATATAAGAAAATTGGGGTGGGGTTATTTGTTTTTCACGTAATTATAATTAACTAAATATATTGCCAGTCTACGCCGGACGGCACGAAAATGATAAAATGACGGTGTTCATCACGAAATTTTTGCGATTTTTGTGGATTATATAATTAATGGATGCTATATAAACATAATATCAAAAAATTGCGGTGGGGTTATATTTTGTTTTCACGTAATAACAATTAAAAGTTACTCCATTGGTATCCTGCGCCGGACGGCACGAAAATGATAAAATGACTGTGTTCGTCACAAAATTTTTGCAATTTTTGTGGACCATATTGTTAATCAATGATGTTTAAACAAGATATAAAAAAATGAGGTGGATTTTTTTTATTTTCAAGTAACAATAATTATAATATTTCAACATGTGCATCCTGCGCCGCACGGCACGAAAATGATAAAATGGCTGTGTTCATCACGAAATTTTTGCAATTTTTGTGGATCGGATCATATTGTATATTAATGATAATATAACATATATTATTGAACAGTGTATAAAAAAATAAGATGCTCATTCTTGCAAGCTTATCCTTGGTCTTCCACATCACCCTTACGGTTCCATTATACGGTAGAGCACTTTTCGAAATTGAAGAAAAAAAGTTTATGGAAAATGTCTGCTTTATCCTTTAAAATAGGGTAATGTTATTTGCAGATTTGATACCTTGAATTTAGGTCAATCACGCAAAACCATTCTTAATATTGTTGTAAAATTATAACCGTGCCATATCAGTATAATTTCAGAATTATATGTGAGGAATTTTTTGTAATAACTAAATCAAATAGTTCTACATAAATCACAAATATAGTTGTTACTTTCCCTTGAATTTGCACAAATAGCGTGGTCGTTTCGATTACATTTTAAGCACTTGAGGATGTTTTCGAAATCATTTTTTTGTTCACAAAATAAACATGAATTAGGTTCAATTTCCGATTTCGAAATAATTAGGTAGATGTTTTAAATAATCTCTGCATAAAAGGGGATTAAAGTTCTTATCCATATTTTTGTTTATTAAATTTTCCACGTAATATAATACATAAACTCCACAGTTCCAGTCATCCAATTGCACAGGATAAGATGTTTCCTGAAGGAAGAACTTTTTGTCACGGTAATTTTCATTACAGTTTAAAAGCACTGAAATTTTGCGAAAATGTGACTCAGATTTCCTTTTGCTTCGAAATGTGGAATCGTAATATTGTACTATATTTCTTTCGAAGTCAATGTACAACAAAGTAAAATGGTTTGAAGTTAAAATTGGAAGAAATAGGTTTTTTGTTGTGGGCCGTATTGTTAGTTTAGAATCATTAAAGTTAAATAAAATATGAACTTGATGTACGTAGAGAAACTCAACATCGTCAAAATGATGACTCATAATTTTTATGCAATAATCAATTGTGAAGTTATCGAGCCACATTTCTAAAGAATTTTCCTTTGCGGTAAGAGTATTAAAACTGGAGTAAAACAAACTTTCAGATCCAAATGTTGATACTACATAATCACGTTTATTAAAAAGTTCTTTAACCGTTGGAGCAGAAAATATTGTATAATAATTTAAATTGTGGTTGTCTTTTTGAAATGACTTTTCACTACTATGTTCTAAATCCTCTTTTTGCTTGACATCATCTTTTTCCCCGTTTTGTTCTTTATTGTGTAGTTTTGTGATAAACTGTTGTTTGAAGTAGTTATGTTTGTTTTTTCTTCTTTTGCACCATATTTCTTCTGGTATTTTTTTTTCTTTTTGAAGCACATCTTTTCAAGCCCAGGTTCAACTTATGTTCTCGGTATTCAGAAATTGTAAAGTCCCTTACCTTTCGTATAAAGCGTGAACACTTCAGTTGCAAAGTTTTTGCAAGAATATTATTTTTCAGAATTCCAAAATATCTTTCAACTACTGCATTGCTGGATCTGTTTTCACAAAATAGACTTGTCCACAAGGGCAAAAATGGAATATAATGCACAATAAAGTATGTTAAAAACGATTCACTGTAAAATCTATTTTTATTCTTTCCACTGTCTTCCTCAATAAGCAATTCGTTTTGAACATCATGAAGCATTTTCTGAAAGTACTTAAAAAAACTATTATTTTTATAAAATATATCGTTTTGTTTAGTATATTTTTGTGAAGGTAACTCCTCTACGTCATCATCTTTAACAATATTTTCCACAACATTACACGCACGATTGTCATTTTTTAAATTAGATTATTCCTTGCATTTATCATTTTTAAGTTATTGTTTTTACTGGAGATCAAAACAAATAAATTTAAAATTATTTCTTTTATGTCATCAAAATTAGATTTATCAAAGAGTGACGCAATTATTTCTTTTAAAACTTTACGAACATACATTTCCTCAAAAAATATATTAATGTCTAGCGAATAATTTCATTAAATGAGCGCAACACAATCGTAATTTGACAATATTAATTGAATTTGAAGTGAATTTGACAATATTGAAGGACAGTTCACTTTCTCGTAGAACAAGTTGCAGTAATTTAACAATGATTGGCAGTTCCATGACTCCGAAATCGCACTTAAAAATGCTAAACTGAAATCAGTCGTAACACTATTAAAAGCAGGCTATTTTAACTGATTCTTCAAACAATAATATTTAAATTCTAGAAGCCAAGAAACAATACTTCCAGTATCGTGTCTCGTGGACACCATTTCTAGTACTGGTAATAATTTATTTTTATTGGTTTGTATAACTCGAGCGTAATACAGTACTCTTTTGGATACTTTAAAAGGTTTTCGAACTACTGAGCCGGTAGCATCCAAATGAATATTTGGAAGTTGTGGTATGTCACTGGCATATTTCTTAATAAATTCAAGTTCTTCCCTACTAAATATATACACTGTTAAAGGTTCGCAAACTTTAAAAATATAATTGTCATTTTCTAGAGCCATTAATACCATATCAAAAACGTCATCTACAGATCTATCTAGATTAGAAAGTGCTTCAGTTTTAATTTTGCGATAGACAAACGTGATCTTGCTCTCCTAATGTTTTTCGTATACGAAACTTTTTTGAAACACGATTTAACATCTTCTTTTCGTATGTCTAAGATTTCAGAATTTAGTAAACGTTGTCCTAGAATACATCGCTCTAGACCTCTAACGTGTCTAGTTAATTGTTCACTGTGACAGAAATTAGCCGACGTACTATATACACAACCCCTAAGACCAGCACTGTCAATATAACACTTAATTTTAAACAGCTTACATTCGGAAGCAGCACAATATCCATAAATTATTACAACCGAGTTAGATATATAATTAATATTTTTAAAGTTAAATATACATGTTGTGTTAACTTCTTCAAATTTCTCTCTTAACAAAATATGGTAATAATTAGCTTTGAATTTGTTAGTTGTAAAATTATAAATTGAATTTAACTCTTCTTTTGAAACATGAAAATCGCCTTCGAATATTTTACAGTCTTTATATAAAATAGGTTCATTTGTTAAAAGCGAAGGGTACACGTTTACATAACCGGAGGGTAATATTGAAGAAGATTCGTGTTTATTTTTTTATAAAATGCTAGAATATTATCTATGTCATCCAAATTTTCAGGGGTTACATTATTAAATTCATTTTGGGGAGTATTAGTCATGGACAAATTAGGATTTGTTGTACTTATCGTAGCGGTCTCCGAATCTTCACCAGACGTAGAAATGTCAGACACAAACACATGTTTATCATCATCATAAGATTGATCACACAAATTTTCAGTATAAATATTGTTTTTAAAAACTTCACTGTCACGTAATTCTATATCACTTACATTATTTTCGGAACTATTTTTCAAATTTATAGAATCCACTAAATTTATTATTTCCTCGGTACGTCTTTTTAACTTTGTATATAAATGTAACCTGTTTAACTGTTTATTGTCTCCGAATATTAACTCGCACGCATTTTTAATTAAATCATCGCTATAACTTAAACGACGAATTTTGTTTGAGCTCGTGGATACAGAACTAAAATAATTTGCCAATTCAAATACGATATCTTTAGAAGCCATTGTATGGAAACTTGGCGTATATAGGTATATTAACGCGTTGTAACTATTCATGAAAAACAATGTACAAAAGAACAAATAAACTTATATTTAGAGTAAAAGTAATTAAAGCATCAATCTAAAACCTAACGGAGTGAACACGACGTGCTTGCTCAATTCACGCTTAAAAACTTTCCCATTCTCTTTTTAAATTCCCTTCGAAAGCCCTTGTGTTTTTTTTACAAACCAATATATTTAAAAATAATAGCCCACTGCCCACTTAATTAATATTTGGTCTACAGTCTTAATTTTCTTCTATCGACCCTGACGCCTTTGTATTATGTATTTTATGACTACTCTCGGCTGAAGGGTGTCACGATAATTAAAAATTTAACCATGTCAATGTTTTTCAAATTTAATATTTTACGGAACTCTAAGTACTCTCCATGAGACTACAAGCAGTCTACCCGTAAAATACACGATCAGCCCAAAAGGTCTGATTGCTATTATTAACACAATAATAGTTACCCCCAAAACAAAATTTAGTAAATTCAGCATATATTTATCACCAAGATGAGGAACCTGATATGTTATTTATGTATGCTTAGGTTTCAAGCGTCGACACTTCATGATATTGTATTACAAGTATTAATAGTTTTCTGTCGAATTTATGTGTGACATGTGTTTACAATAAATACCATTTCTTCAGCTATTTTAATTGTATTTCTCGAAACCGGAAAAGATTTTTCTTTTGATTTTCTAATAGACCTGATAAAACACTAATTCTTATCTTTACATGTATAACAAAATTCTTACTTACATCTGAAAAAAGAGATATTATTACATCATAAACTTTACGCTCAATTCCTGTGTACCTGAGTTACATGATGGAAATTTTCATTGTGATTATCATTCAAAAATAAATATTGTTAGCATCCATAACATGGGTTTCGTCAAATTTGTAATTGTTATTACGCGAAAACAAAAAATAGCTCCACCGAAATTATTTTCTATGTCGTTTATATCATTAATCAGCTAAATAATCCATAAAAACTGCAATAATTTCGTGATGGATAAAGTCATTTTATCATTTTCGTGCCGTCCGGCGTAGGCTGGCAATATATTAAGTTAATTATTATTACGTCAAGAAAAAAAATAACTGCACACCATTTTTTTATATTATGTTTATATATCACCGATCAACTATATAATCCACAAAAATCGCAAAAACTTCGTGATAAACACAGTCATTTTATCATTTTCGTGCCGTCCGGCCTAGGATGGCAATGGAGTAAATTTTAATTATTATTACCTGAAAACAAAAAATAACTGCACCCCAATTTTTCTATATTATGTTTATATATCATCGATTAATTATATAATCCACAAAAAACCGTAAAAATTTCGCGATGAACACCGTCATTTTATCATTTTCGTGCCGTCCGGCGTAGACTGGCAATAGATTTAGTTAATTATAATTACGTGAAAACAAAAATAACATCATCAAATTTTTTTCATATGTTTATATATCATCCATTAATTAAATAATCCACAAAAATCGCAAAAATTTCGTGATGAACACCGTCATTTTATCATTTTCGTGCCGTTCGGCGTAGGCTGGCAATAGATTAGTTAATTATAATTACGTGAAAACAAAAAATAATTGCACACCATTTTTTTATATTATGTTTATATATCATCGATCAACTATATAATCCACAAATATCGCAAAAATTTCGTGATGAACAGTCATTTTATCATTTTCGTGCCGTCCGGCGTAGGATAGCAATGGAGTAACTTTTAATTATTATTACATGAAAACAAAAAATAACTGCACCCCAATTTTGTTATATTATGTTTATATGTCATCGATCAACTACATAATCCACAAAAATCGCAAAAACTTCGTGATAAACACAGTCATTTTATCATTTTCGTGCGGTCCGGCGTAGGATGGCAATGGAGTAAATTTTAATTATTATTACCTGAAAACAAAAAATAACTGCACCCCAATTTTTTTATATTATGTTTATATATCATCGATTAATTATATAATCCACAAAAAACCGTAAAAATTTCGTGATGAACACCGTCATTTTATCATTTTCGTTACGTCCGGCGTAGGCTGGCAATAGTTTTAGTTAATTATCTCTCTCTCTCGTTCCATCCCTCCTTGTGGAGTATTGGGCGCTTATGCGTTTCTTGGCCAAAAGTGTAAGATTGCTGTCTGGCCGGGACAGCGCATCTTCTTTTGTTTTTATTCTCTGGATAAAAGTATGAATCGTCCGGGATTTGAACCAGCAATCTCGCGATTTCTCGATCTCTGGTCCAATGCTCTACCAACCAGGCCATCAAGGCACATTTAGTTAATTATAATTACGTGAAAACAAAAAATAACATCACCAAATTTTTTTTATTTTATGTTTATATATATCATCCATTAATTATATAATCCATAAAAATCGCAAAAATTTCTTGATGAACACCGTTATTTTATCATTTTCGTGCCGTCCGGCGTAGGCTGGCAATAGATTTAGGTAATTATAATTACGTGAAAACAAAAAATAACTCCACCCCAATTTTTTGATATTATGTTTGTATATCATCGATTAATTATATAATCCACAAAAACCGTAAAAATTTCGTGATGAACACCGTCATTTTATCATTTTCGTGCCGTCCGGCGTAGGTTGGCTATAGATTTAGTTAATTATAATTACGTGAAAACAAAAAATAACCCCATCCCAATTTTTTTATATCATGTTTATATATCATCGATTAATTTTATATTGATAATCATCGATATAATTATATTTTCGTGCCGTCCGGCGTAGACTGTCAATAGATTTAGTTAATTATGATTACGCGAAAGCAAAAAATAACCCCACCCCATTTTTATATTATGTTTATATATCATCGATTAATTATATAATCCACAAAAATTGCAAAAATTTCGTGATGAACACCGTCATTTTATTATTTTCATGCCGTCCGGCGTAGCCTGGCAATAGATTTAGGTAATTATAATTACGTGAAAACAAAAAGTAACCCCACCCCAATTTTTTGATATTATGTTTATATATCATCCGTTAATTATATCGTTAGTGTTTGTGCAAAGAGTTATAAGTCAAGAAATTAAACTTTTGAGAAAAATGGAGATTAAGGTAGCGATACTTTTCAAACTTAAGTTTAACACATTTTGTTAGTTGCCGAAATTTTAATTTCTGTGTATTGATTGTTACTTATAGATAGGGTTACCATAATTTATTAAGGCCAAATCCGGACAGGGTTAGTCCAAGGAAAAAAACATATCCTTGCCCTTGCCTTTTGGCACCCCCAAAATTAGTATTGGTATCATCAGCACAAAGGCAAACTACTTTTGAATGAATAGAGTACTTTTTAATACATTTTAAAACATGTTCTACTAAAAGATCAGATGTTTCACCCGAAAGTTCCTCAAAAAATAAAAGTTTCACGTTGATACCTTCATTTTGCTTAAAATAACGAACACACACCGGAGTCAGTTTGATTTCGGTTCTGTTTGAACTATCAATAATTGTAACCGTAATAAAATTTGCATCATTGAGATCTTCGAGTAATTTGTTAAATATGTTTTTAAAATATTTTTTTTAGTGAAGAAAAAAATCCGGACATTTCTCATATCCGGACGCCACTCCGGATATGTCTTTCAAATCCGGACTGTCCGGACGAAATCCGGACGTATGGTAACCCTACTTATAGAACACCTCCTATTGCTAACTTTATTTATTTAATGTAACAATGATTTTCGAAAATAAATACACTTATGTCCATTGACACAACAAAATATATCTACTTAACGCTTTATTCACCAAAATATAAATGACCGTAGACTTGAGTTTTACTCTACTGTTACAAAAATAAAAACTAATTGTATTTATATAAAACCAATTTTATTTATATTAACCTGCACTACCACAAAAACATATATCCTAGCTATATAATACTAAAATTTAGTGCAGGCTCGAAACGGATAATCGTTTGCAAAAATTGCCGACCGTGATTTGAGTTTTGATACGTGTTATTGGTATCTGTAGCCATATGAAAATACTTGTTGCCACGAGCGAGCGCGGTGCGTTGCCGTTCCGACCTTGCGCGCCTCGCCCACTTCCCTAGTTTGCCTTTGTGCTCGAGCGCGACCTTGCCAGCTTGTACAGTGCACGCCAGTCGACGCGTAAACATCGCCGAATATTAATGTTTTCGATTATGTACGTTATTTACTTATTAAAGTAATATGTTTTGTTGAGACAATGTCGCTAGAAATCGTGAATTTAAAGAGAAAAAGACCCGGTGAACGCTGTTTTGCGATTCGCCCGGACAGTTTGTGAGTGAACCAAAGCCTGGATGGATTGCATCGTGGATGATTTCACACGCTGAATGCTTTCAGTAAAGCGATCCATGGGAAAGTTTAATTCTGTTGGCTGTGATTTGGCTCTAGTGCAGTCGCAGAATCGGTCTTCGGCCGTAACTGGAGGCCTGATTGGTATAACTCAAAATAAAGAAGCGATGCAACAGTGGATCCTTCTGTATCCCTTCAAAAACTCAATTCATTCCACACTACTGTCATATCTTGGAATGCAAACAGATGCTACGGGTGATATTGATTCAAGGGTACATACTGAGTGGAGTGAATCAAGGATCGCTCGCTAGAGATGAAAAAGATATTCAAAATCTTATTTCGATTTTGAATGACTTTAATCCATTTAAATCTAATGGGGAGAACAATGTACTCTACAACATACATACTGGTGCGTTGGCTGATAAAGATACCTCAGAATGTCTTCTTAATATCAAAGAATCGGGAGAACGTCTGATTAAAGATTTTGATAAAGCACGTTTTGAATTAAAACAAAAAAGTGTATTTGATACCATAACAAGAAATAAATTTTTAAGCTTCAATTTCCATCCTACCAAAAGCAAGATGACAAGTTCTAATAAACAATATCAAGATACAAAAGATGTTACAGAAGTTCAACAATCATTCATGTTAGCTTCTCAACGTGATTTTGACATCAAAGAACTTGCATCACACGAAATACTGGATTATCCAAAATATATTTTTCATAAGCATGGTTTTTATAGAAAATCGCAGAAGTCAAGTTTAGCTCTGGAAATTGAAAAAAATAGCAATTGCACTTCACAAGATATTGCACTAAAGACAAAAATTTATCTTGTAGATGGCATGGCACTCGTGTATCAAATACAACTAAATAAATTTAGTACATTCGGAGATGTCGCAGCAGCGTTTTTCAAAAAAGTAACGGCATTTTTGTCTCAAACTTCCGTAACGCGAATTGATGTGGTATTTGATCGGTATGATGATATATCGATTAAGTTTTTGGAGTCAAAGTTACGAAGCAAAGGACGAAACACAAAACAAGTAATGATTACCAGTCCATTGACAAAAATCCCCGCTGATTGCAAAGATTTTTTTACTAGCACTGAAAACAAATTACAATTAGTAAAATTTCTTTGCAAGTACGCTCCCACTTATGCAGAAGTAAGTGAAAATAGTGAGGTATATATTTGCGGTGGATTTGACGATCCTCAAAATGTTATAAATTGCAAGGAGGTTCTTTCGCTGAAGTTACTAATTTAAAATCTAATCACTTAGAGGCTGATTGCAGAATATTCTGTCATATATTTCAAGGCGTGAAACAAAATACTGAAACAGAAATTATCATCCTCAGTCCTGACACAGACATATTTGTGTTAGGTATTTATTTCTGGCATAAACTTGAAAAACTAGGGTGCCGGGGTTTGTGGTTTGAGAGATCACGAAAGAAGAACCGTTTCCTTGGGTGTCATTTGGCTGCACAGTCTCTTGGTGAAAATGTATGTAATGTTCTTCCTGCATTGCACTCTTTAACCGGCTGCGATACCACAAGTCGCGTAGGTACGAAAAAACAAATGCTAAGTGCCGCGAAGCTTAATTTTGTTCAGAACGCACTCCTTACGTTGGGCGATGGGCTTTTGTCAAGGCAGCAGTTCCAAGATGTAGAGAAAGTTTGCACTTACCTAATTTCCAAACATCAAACAACAGCCGATGAACTTCGACATAAATTGATGTCAAAACATAGGCTTTGTCTTAAATTTGTCAAGAGTTATATGTACCTCCGATGCGTTGTATTTACATTGTTTAAGAGCATCAGCACAAATATATCTTTGGAAATACTCTTCTGAACCAATGTTTGAGCCCATTGATTTCCTTAAATTTGGCTATCTATGAGCTACGAGAAGGAAACTTATATCCAAAGCAAATGACAAAAAATGCTCTGCCTATCTCTTTAATTAACCCATGCAAATGTACATCTAACTGTAAAAAAAGATAAAATTTCTTAATTACAAACTACTAATCTGCATCCACTTCATCTTCGACAGAATCAGGATATACGTCACGTACATCACTTTCGCAAGGCAAACTTTTGTAGAAGTCATGAAAAATTTCAGAGATGTAAGGTAGTAATTCTATTAAGTTTCGTTTTTTCTTCTCAGAAATAGCTACCGGGCCTTCATGACAATGATTTGGAGTCAAAGATACTGTATTGCGACCTCTTCGCTGAAAGTTGACTTTCTTAAAAGGTTCCAAAGGATTTAATGAAGTTTTATAATAAAGAATTCCACACTGCTCTTTGTTGTATTGTAACCACTTTACATTCCCCCAAACAAATTTTTCGCCTTCTTCGTTCACTTTCTTTTGCTGTAAAGAGGTTTTAAACAGCGAAGCATAATCATAAAAGTCTTCCCTTTTCATTTCTTTCACGACAAATGGTTTCCCCTTTCCTGTTTGTCTCACTAGTTGCATCCAGTCATAGGGATGATTTATTGAGGTTCCATATCTCTTTCTAGTTCTCTCGATCATGGAATGATCAGTGTCACATTCCATATGTGTATGTCCTGCGATAAGGAACTTATGGTCAATGGTTTTCAAATGTCGGCTGTTTTGTAGTAATGTAAAAAACATTGCCATAACGTGTGTATTCTTATTTTGACCACCACACGTATCTGAGTATAATATAACGTGGGTAATATCCGTAGGACGATCAACAAGATGCTTATACAAGCCGATTTGCACCGATTTGATTTGCACCTCTTCCGGAAATTACTTCGTGCCACATATGATTAAAAGATTGTCCGGTAATACAATCATGGACCGTAAGATTACTTTTATAAAAAGCAACGGATGTAACTAGGTTAGGTGTTGGGAGACATTGCTGAATATCAAAGGTATATACTTTTGTAAAGGTGTTGTCCTTATTGTTTGTTTTGTCATTTGCTTTCGATTTGTATGCGTAGTCTGCTTCGGCTTGATGAATGGCTAGTTGTTTACATAATTCGTCGTTGTTTTCAGCATTTGCTTTAATTTTTATATGCAGTTGGTCACATGTTTGACATGTATCCTTTTTTGGTGCTTTTATAGCTATTTTCATACTGTGAAAAATGTTCTCGTAAACCTCTCTGCTTACAGGTTGGTGTTTGGACTCTTGTTTGAGATATTCTTCATAAATCTTTGCAACTGTATAGTGTGGTGGAAGATACTTTTTGCTTGTTTGGTTTCTGCAATAGTGACTTTCGTACGCAGGCAAAGACAAAATGTGATGTTTAACAGCTTGAGTAACTTCATCGGATAATTTATGCCATGGCTTATGGGGTCCTCTATTATCGTCGTGTGTTATTCCAGAACTAGAAGCGCCCTTTTGGAGTAAAGTGTTGGTAATAAATTTACTGCTTTCACCAAAAGTCTTTTGAAAGCACGACTTACATGTTGGTATTAAATTACCATTAATCTGAAGATGATATTGATAGGTTAATACACGAAATTTTTGCTTAGATTCATCAGCAACTTTTTGTTTTGATGTTTTCTTTTCAACGATGTTTACAAGACTAACTAAATACACAACTCTCTTATTATGGCTACCCATGGCCCAATATTCTTTAAATAAAGTGTGTCTTGTAACATCATTAAACTTTTCCTGGCATTTCATGCGACAATTCGTTAGTGGTTTGCACTGTCTCGCTTCAACATCTTTGCCTTTTCAAGTTTTGTAGCTTTGGCCTAAATTTCTTTTCGATTTATTTTCTAACCTTAGTTTTCGTGTGTCACCTTTTATAACTTTATTTCCGCAATTTTTTATACCTACTTTTATTCCTACTTTGTTTCACTGGTGTTATGTGTACTGTGTTTTCTAAATTTACCTGACTCACACCAACCACTGATTTCCTTTCAGTTTCCGGTAGACTCTTTTGTTTTTTCGGTCTTAAAATGTCATTTTCATCCGATAATAAAACGTCAGAATCTTCCTCCCGTTCATAAGAAGGATCAATATCACTATCATTATCAAGACCATATATTATGTCAGTTGGAAATTCAGAAATAGATGGAGCTGCATTTGAACCTAAAACCATCGTTATTAATTTTTACTTAAAATCAACAAACGAGAACTTACTTGTACCACTGCCTAGGTTGCTATTAGTCTGTCTACTTTCTGGCTCTGGCTTTTCACCCGCTTTCTCTTGATGTTGATAAGATTCGGAATCGGAATCTACGTGTTATTGTAGTTATTAGTCACATTAAAACAAATTTTAATAATAATAACTTACCTGTATTATTTGATTGTACATTCCCACACATTTCCAGAATTTTATTAGCTCGGAAAGACCTCATTTTAAACTGTTAAAACTGTTTTAAAATACGTTACAAATAAGTGCTTAACATTTATTTTGAGGTTAGAACGCCGCGTGTCAACCGATACAAGTTAACTGAATACTGGTGTCAAGAAACAAAAGTTGACTTATCACTAAACGCACGGGATGCGCTAGTGGTGCTATTAGATTTAAGTCAAGTTATGCTCCTTTGCACGCAATGAATGATAAAATTTTGATTTAGAGTCATTGGGAACCAACTCATATCTAGATAACGGTGTTATTATTGACTTATGTCTCTTTGCACAACCACAGATGAACTTGTTTTTTACAGCGTATTGTACTTTTCCCATTTTTCACCAAAGGTATACTTGTACCCCTCTGCACGCGTATCAACGATATAATCCACAAAAATCGCAAGAATTTCGTGATGAACACCGTCATTTTATCATTTTCGTGCCGTCCGGCGTAGGCTGGCAATAGATTTGGTTACTTATAATTACGTAAAAACAAAAAATAACCCCACCCCCATTTTCTTTATATTATGTTTATATATCATCGATTAATTATATAATCCACAAAAATCGTAAAAATTTCGTGATGAAAATCGTCATTTTATCATTTTCGTGCCGTCCGGAGTAGGCTGGCAATAGATTTAGTTAATTATAATTACGTCAAAACAAAAAATAACATCACCCAAATTTTTTAATATTATCTTTATATATCATCCATTAATTATATAATCCACACAAATCGCAAGAATTTCGTGATGAACACCGTCATTTTATCATTTTCGTGCCGTCCGGCGTAGGCTAGCAATAGATTTGGTTACTTATAATTACGTGAAAACGAAAAATAACCCCACCCCAATTTTTTTATATTATGTTTATATATTATCGATTAATTATATAATCCACAAAAATCGCAAAAATTTCGTGATGAACACCGTCATTTTATCATTTTCGTGCCGTCCGGCGTAGGCTGGCAATAGATTTGGTTACTTATAATTACGTGAAAACAAAAAATAACCCCACCATAATTTTTTTATATTATGTTTATGTATCATCGATTAATTATATAATCCACAAAAATCGCAAGAATTTCGTGATGAACACCGTCATTTTATCATTTTCGTGCCGTCCGGCGTAGGCTGGCAGTAAGATTTAGCTAATTATAATTACGTGAAAAGAAAAAATAACCCCACTCCAATTTTTTATATTATGTTGATATATCATCGATTAATTATATAATCCACAAAAATCGCAATAATTTCGTGACGAACACGATAATTTCATCATTTTTTTGACGTGCTGTACATGGGACGCACGTAGTAGAACTTTTTGGGTTTGGGGTTAATTTAGGGGGTGGTTTTAATGATATTTTAGTTCTAACACAAGTAACGAAGTATTTTGTATTGCTTTTGTGAGGTAGTTTACGAGATTTTTCGAAATACAGTTTATTGCTGGAATCTATTGCTAACTTCACACAAGCTAATTTTTTCGGCTGCATGCTTCTTCATCACTCTTTCTCTTATGTTTTTGTTTCTTGTTTGCCTTTTTTTTTCATTTCAAGTTCCCTAAAAAATTTCTTCTTGATTCGTAACTCTTTTCTTTCTTCTTTTGCTTTCTTTTCAGCATCTTTATTTTCCTTCTCAGCTAATAGTTCAGCTTTGTAGGGGGATTCTGTTATTATTGCTGTTTTACCTTTTTTTCGGTTTGAACTTTTTGTACATTCTTTGGAACTGGTAATACTACTTCAGGGGACACCGCTGTAAACGCACTATTTTTTTTTGAGGTAAGCCAGTCAGTTGATCTTCCATCCAAGAACATCCTTGCTATGGTTTAACTGTGGGATTTTGAATCTATTTTCTGGGTTCGGTTAGTTGATCTTGGGTTTGGTCTGAAGATTCGACTGCTTCATTTGGAGTAATGGTTGTTTGTGCTGCAGTACCTGGTGATTCAGCGTGCCCTTGTTTTTCTCTGACTTCTGTCGTTTCAGCAGCCAAAAAGTCACTATCACTAAATACATGTCTGTTTGGTGGCCAAATCCCTGTCTTCTCAAATCCTTTCATTGCAGTCCTCATCGTCGCTGCTTGTATGAATGCAGATCCAAAAATATAAGAAATCTGCCAAAGGGTTACAAATTTGCCAGGGTTGCATCGTAGCCTTTTTCGCAGGTCATCTCCGTAGTATAAGCTCACAGGTTCCAAAAAGGTGACGTCAAGAGGCTGAAGCCTGTGTGAGGTGGGGGGGGGGACATAGTAGGATCACACCATTGTCTCGTGCAAAATCAACCAGCCATTGTCAGAAACCTCTGCCCATCCCCCTGGTGGTAAACCTAATTCGAACTCTTTTTGTTTTCGTTGTCTAGGAAATATCAACATGGCTGGCATGAAAGCGCCAGCTGCTGACACACACACAAGGCCGGTAACTGTATCTGCCTTATCAGCTGAAGTCAGCGATCTAACTGGGCGTTTTCCCCTCATCGCAATAATTTTTGATTTCGATTTAGGGTTAACTGTGACCCCTGTTTCGTCACAATTGAAGATTCTGTCCCAGTAAATTTGTACTTGTCGATGCATTTTTCTAACTATTCAAAAAAATTGTTGATATAAAGGGGAATCTGTTGATATATTTATTTTTGCGATAGGGGACACCTGGGGCCACGTAGGGAGCTAAAAATTTGGTTAGGGGTTTTTAGATATATACTTTCGATTGCCCTATCTCAAGTAAGAATCCAGCCGAGTGCAGATTTTACCATTTTATCCCGCTATAGCCTTTACATTCAAGATGCAGTAGAAATAAACAAACCAAGACACGTTAAATGCTACTAGGACACCCCCGAATCATAATTTACAATGTATAATCTTTGAAAATTATGATTTGGGATTTACAATGTATATACGTTGTAAATTATGATTCGGGAGTGCTCCTCCTAGTAGCATTTATCCTGTCTTGGTTTGTTTATTTCTACTGCATCTCGATTGTAAATTTAGTATAAACAGCTAATTCCTTAACAAATGCCTAATAATACATAATAACATAACTAAAAACCTAATTAACTTATAAGATGAAGTAAAAAGTCCTTTATGTAATTGGTATAAATTTAATCAAGAATTAAAGATTCTAAAAAATCCTAATGAATTACACACAACCAAACGTACATGGCATCACCATGTATTTCAAAGAAATGTTTATTTCTTTTGAAAAAACTTGTTATTGTTGCGAAGAATAAAGGTATTTATTGAAAATAAACCAGTCGATAAGACAATCGGGTAGTACAGCTCGGTACGGTATAGGTTATTTGCTTGAGTTGCAAATTGAACGAAAATAAATAAACAAATTTTTCCATCCAAAAACGAAAATATTCCTCATGTGGGGTTATAGAACTTAGAACGGGTAAAGATTATTGGTCTTGTGGAGCAAATACTGTTCTCAGAGGGACATAGCTGTAGAGCTAGGCGTAACACAGGGCGTTCTGTCTAAAACCTATGCTAGGTAACAGGAACTAGGAAAGCTCAAAAGTAAAGCAAGGGAAAGTCCCCAAAAAGTAATAACGGATCGCCACGATCGTTTAATTGTCCAATCAGCTGAAAGACACCCAACCATTTCTCACCTGCAGCTCCAAAGGCAGCTTTTGGAAGCTACAGATATAACTGTTTCAGTTGAAACGATAAATAGAAGAGTTCGTGCCAAGAAGTATACAGCAGGAGACAGTTATGCGTTCCCGAGTTATACAGGCAGCACAAGACTGATCGCCTAAATTGGTGTCTTCACCACCAAAACTGGAACATTGGGAATTGACAAAATGTGCTATTTTCAGATAAAGTCACGATTTGTGTAAAATTAGATGACCCACGAAATCGTGTACTTAAGAGGTCAAAGAAGACAATCAAGAACGAAAACTGTCAGATCTGTTCACAAATATACCAAGGGTACGTGTAATGTTCTGGAGAGGAATTGTGATCCGTGCAAAAACTTCTTTAATTTTCATCCAATAAACTGTGCACAGGTATGTTCATAACCTGTAGTTGGGCTCTAGAGAGGTGCAACAGGAGAAAATTAAATTTTCATGCATGATAATGGACCTCCACATACCATTAGAGTGACTAGAGACATCATTGAAGCAGAAGGTATCCCTTGTTTGGAGTGGCCTGCTTGCTCACCCGAGCTTAACCCTATAGAGTATTTGTGGGATATGCTTAAAAGAAAAATTAGAGCTTGCAAATTAGAAATCCACAAAACACCGCACGGTTAGTACAAGCTGCTCTTGAAGAATGGAGCAACATACCACAACAAAATGTTGATAATTTGATTAGGAGTATGCCCACGCAAACTGAAGCTTGCATAAGGACTAGAGGTGATATAACTGACTGCTAAAAAAAACAGAAAAAAAAATAAAACAATTTAAACATTATTCGTTTTACATTGAAATTTTTTATGCTATTGACTTTAAAACAACTAGTTTCAATGTGTTTGTTAAATAATTTATTGTTTTATTTAATTGTTATGTATTTGTTATTAAATTGCTTTAAAATAAGTATTGTTAGACTTCATGTGTTCGTTTTTTTAATTCGCACGAAACAATAGGAACTATCTGGTGATTCCATATAAGTTTGGTTGTGTGTACATTAATCATTCAAAATGTTTTGGACTTATCAGTCCATCTTCAGTGAACTTATTGTCCTTGCTATATAGCGACAAAACCAAACAGTTGTTGGATTAAATGTAGAATCTACATTATTTTGTAAAAATAATGAGGATTAAAGTCAATGACCATGGATTGCTTTCCAGAAACATGTAGAGGAGCATGGGTTACAGTGAACCACTTTTTATTTGGAGTGGTGGAACTCAGGAAAAAATATGCATATATGTCTGAAATTTGGATGATGAATGCTATAAGGTACGAACTTCTGCTCTCATAAGTGAAACATGATATAACCAGATGTTTGGTACTATGTAGTTAAAATATATTTTTTTCAAAGCGTCACTTGGTTCAGTGTGCCCCTGTCCTTGTGAACAGTAAACCATTCTATGGGTAACAATGAACCAAATGGGGGTACAGAGAATCAGCAGGTTTCTTGAAGAAAAGAAAACGCATGATATAGCAAAACCTTTAATAACTTACTACTTCTACAAACTAGCGTATATCTATTTGAGTAACATTTAATTTGAATGAATATAATGACTGTTGTCGTTTAGTATTCCCACAGATAGTTGGTTTTGTTAATATCAATTTTTCGTCTGACAGTGCAACCGGAGATACGTCTAAAGCGTCTGGCAAATGGAATGTGTTTTCCATTTTATAATTCCTCCTTAAAAAACTTACTTGTACTTTTTATTCCTTGGCCTCTTGTAATACCTTAGCAACGTAATATACTTTACGATTCTTCCCATTGAATTCAACGAACACATAGTCTCCTTCACTGGGTAATTTTTCTAATGGATTAAAAGAGTTGGGGGTTATAAGATTCTCCTCATCACCGCTTTCATAATAGTCTTCTTCCTCAGAATGAACACTGAACGTATCTTCTTCATCTGTTGTATTTTATGGTTCTTGAAACACCTTTTTCTTTATGGGTTGCGTTTTCTTCTTTCTCTGCTTTTCTGCTTCGCGATCCTCAATTTCCATTTTTTCTGGGGCGTCCGTGGTTATCATAGATTTGCCCTTTCGTTTTGGTTATGTCTGTTATTTTTCCTCGGCCCAGCCTTTGGCAGCCCTCGGAATTGATCCGGAGTTACAAATTCCAAAGATCTTTCAGTCTCAGAGTCAGGAGTTCTACTTCTACTATGTTCGGCTCCGACTGCCAGTGGATTTTCTGGATTGAAGATTTGCCCATCTGGAGTATTCCCATCATTTTCAGTAATGGGCCTGTTAGTAACTTCACTTAGCAAGAAGTCTATGTCGGTAAAAACATTTCTATCGTACGGAAAGCGGTCTTCTTAAAGGCACTACAAATATTTGACGGAGTCATTGCCTTCATATGTGCATTCCCAACGCAAGCAGCTACCTCATAAATGGTTAGAGGTTTTCCTGGATTCCGCATTATCCAACTATCTACAGCTGCATTGTAAGCAGTTTTGAAAGGTTTATAAATGCAAACGTCTAAGGGTTGCATCTTTCCGGTAGAATGAGGAGGAACTGTTAATATTGTCACACCATTTTCCTTTTCCAATTCAATGGCTTTTATAGAAATATGAGCTTCAAAGTTGTCCATTTTCAGCAAGCTGGGGTTTTCTTTGCTAGTGTTTGAGAATTTAATAAAGTGTTCCATCGTGTCTACAAATAGTGTGCTATTCATCCACCCAGACTGTGTCGCCAATCCTAACGTGCCGGTGGGAGCCCCATTTGTCATGTGATGCTTAAAATGGACACGAGGAAAAATCATGACTGGTGGTAAAAAATTGCCGGAAGCGTTGATGATACAACAGGTAGTTACTAATATTCCCTTTTCACCACTAGTGACTTTGCTGACCTGTTTTTGTTCTTTCGTTGCGAGAACCTTTTGAGATTTTTGCACGGTCAGGGAACTAGTTTCGTCAAGATTATATATTCTAGTCCCATCAGCAAATTCGGGCTTACGTAACATAACTTCTTGTAACTGATCATAAAATATGTTCACATTATGTCGGTTAAATGACGTAGCTCGGGACAGACTACATCCCTAGTAGTATAGCTATAGTGGTTCTGGGCCCAAAATATCGGGCCCAGAATTCCTAGGACTTTTCCATGTTAATTTTTGGACCCAGAATTCCTAGTACTTTTCAATGTAAAATATCGGGCCCAGAATTCCTAGGACTTTTCAATGCTTTTTCTCTCTAGGACATATCGTCCAGGTTCGGTGAGGCTCGGTGAGGCTCGTGGTGGGGGATTTGGTTTATTAGCAGAAATGTGTGAATTGTGTGTTAGCAGTAACAACAAAAAAATGGTAGAGAATTATGAAGTGCGAGATAGAGTGTCAGAGTTGTATAACGTTTTTTGGAGCCTATCAAGAGAAGCATGGCATGAGTATAAGGTAACGTCAGATCGTTCAAAGTTGTATCTAGCATGTGATTATGATGAAGCGGTAGGTGTTTGTGCTGCGTTCCTGAGCAATGATATTAATCTGAATACATTATGTGAGGACATAACTGATTTAGGATATGGTCAATATTGTAATGCTCTAATGCCAGATGAAGGGTTTTTTAGTGAAGAGGAAGAAGAGGAGGAAGATGAAGTCGATTAAGAATAGTAAAGAACAAAAAATGTTACTTTTGTGTGTGTGTATGTGATTTTAAAATAAAATAAAAATTTCATACTATTGTTTTTATCTGAGATTGGTTTTAGGTAAGAAGTATGACTAAGAAAGAAATAAAAGACATATTTTGTTATTCTTTTATTAAATTCATAGGTATACAAAACAAATGTCATTCAAATGTAGTATATTTATATAGATTCGTGATTTTAAAATAAAATAAAAATTTCATACTATTGTTTTTTTTATCTGAGATTGGTTTTAGGTAAGAAGTATGACTAAGAAAGAAATAAAAGAAAATTTTTTTTATTCTTTTTATTAAATTCTTAGGTATACAAAACAAATGTCATTCAATGTAGTATATTTATATAGATTCGATATCTTCAGAGCAGCAGCTTGTTTGTAAAAGCTTTCGGCGTTCTTCCAAAAATAATCTCTGTAGCTGATAGGTCTATTTTGAAATTGTGTAAGTTTATAGTGTCCACATAAGATTGGGCTTTTGAATGGAACAATAGGATAATAATGGTCATTTGATCCTATTGTAAAACCACAGGAATAGTTTCCTACTTTCTCATCTTTACAGGTAACTGAGGAATACATTGGTACTGGATTTTCAGAACGGAACGCTAAATATTCATTTAAAATTATTTCATTGTGATATACTTCTGCAACTATAAAGTCACCATCGTCAATTTGGTATTCAGTATTAACAAACACAGTTTTGGATGCTGGAACTCCAATAATTTGTGTAACAAGAACGATAGCAAATAATAAATAAAAAAAATACATCTTCATTGTTGTGGCTCTTCAATACACAGTGAAATTGAAAATCTCTTGTAGCTGAGATCTTTTATCTTTTAAAGAATCTCTTTTATCTCTTGTAGCTGAAATCTTTTAAAGAGAGAGAGAACTGGAGGGGGTAGTAGCGCCTTCGCATGAACTAAAACAAGAAAAAAATATAAAATTAAAAGTGATTCTTTTTGTATTAATTTTTTTATATTTTACGTTTTTTAGTGTGGATCTTGATGTATTCTTGTATGAAGGTCTTCTAAAATGGCAATTGAGGAGTTCATTCTTCTTCTTCCCACCCCCAAGGGAGAGTATCAGTTTCAAAATAATTGACTATTCTTTTATCATCAGTAGGTCTTAAGGCAACTTTATTTTGTTGAATTGTGTAAACCTCATGTTTTTTAGAAATGATAAGATTTTGGGTAGCGTTCGTAACTGTGTGATGAAATAGACAATCAGAATAATCTTTAAAGGTTATAGATTTTAATTCACTTTTTTTTATGCCTTTAGCTTTTTTAATACTATATTCTTCTTTTTCATTTAATACTTTTAATGCATACATTTTTGATCGTAAACCTACAAACTCAGTCATAATTCGACCACCATTTTCATCTTTCATTAATCCTAAAACTTTTTTATTACATAGTGGCATGTTATAGGCATTATTTACTGAAAAATTTGATGTGTCAAACTTATTTATATCAGCCCTCATATGCTCATATACATTTTCGTCGAAAATATGATAAATTAAAGAGTCAGTGTCACAATAAAGGAGTTTTGCGTTATCTCCAAATTTGTTTTTAGTATAGTTATAATGGAAGTCGTACAACCAAACTTTAGATAAATCTAAAATAGAAAAACCTATAAAAAGAGGTTTATTAAATGTTATTTGTGTTCGCTTCATTTCTACAACTACAAGATTTTCATTAATAATAGATAGACTATGAAAATTGGGTTTTGAAATGTAATTTCGAACACCATAACGGCCTTCCCACTTTGATAGTAATTTACAGTCCTTGTATTTACGTACATTTTCACAGGTCTTACCGAAGAAGGAATTTGTCATCATTTTGTAATTATTTGATTCAAATTCATTTTTACTTTTTTTCCTAAGTTCTGTATTTAGATCAACATATTTCTTCACCCAAGGTGCCTGATTGAATTTTAAGACTCTGTAAATTTTATCAAGTTTTAAACCTAGTGTTACTGCTTGTTGAAGAGCTCTGTAATGAATTATATAGTGTTTTTTATCAAATAAAGTTGTTAATAATTTTGTTACTTTGGATTTTGATTTTGGTGGTATTAGATGTTCAGGACATAAGGGTAAATCTTTGTGTATATTAAATAGTTCTTTTGAATAAATAATGTCACATTCTAATATATATCCGATATCAGAGTTTTTATCAACGGTTGTAATATCTGACATCACATTAGGATCTATCCATTCAAAACCTCCATAAGGTAGAGAAAAACACATTATTGTACCATATAAATTTACAAAATCCCAATATATTAAGTAGGAATCACGATCTTGTTCATTATAGTCTTTACTCATATATTTGTTATTTGCTTTGCCATATCTATTGGATACTTGTGAAATTCCTCCTCGTAGACCTCGTTCGATAAACATTACTTTATCTATGTCATCTAATAACTCAATTTCTACTCCAGTAATCTTAAGACATGCATCAAATGATAATCCTGGAGCTGTGTAATAGTGAAGAGGATCTAAGCCATATGTTTTTAAAGAAGTTTCCCGAAAATTTTCAACAATATCACCTAATAATAATACGTCTGTAGTTAGATAAATTTCCGAAAAATCTTTTAACGTATTATTATGAAATTCTGTCCATATGTTGCATGCATGATTGTAATCATCATCACTAATATGTGTTTTAGTAAGAGTGCTATAAAAAGCATTTTTAGGAGGTAAATTTTCATCTTTAAGTTTCTCCCAAGAATCTAAATACTCATAAGGAAAAACACCTTTTCGTGTCAACAAATTAAATTGGATTTCATTTGGGAAAAACGATTTTAAAATTTTGTTTTGAGAAGTAGTCAAATAGGAGGCAAGCTTATCGATACTTTCAGACATAAATCTATAGGAATCGATAAATCGTAAACTGCATTTAGTACCTTGTACAAATTTTGTAAAGGAAATATATCTTTCTTTGTTTAGAGGTAATATTTGAAAATTTCCTTCAATGTCCGTATTTAAATGTTTAATTAGGAAGTGACTATCATATCCCAAATTATGAAATACTATAGGTATCATAAAAGTTTCACGTAACTGTAAATTGCAACATTGATGTGAAGGACCCCTATAGGTTCCAGTCCTGTGGCAATGATCTTTGCATTTAATATCATCATCTGAAAAGGGTTGTGTGCAAATATAACATAATTCTGCATTTAAAAATTGATTTTCTTCTAGATTTGTCAAAGGTGTCATTGGAACAACGTTTGAATAGATATCATCCAGTTTTTTACTGATTAACCCTAATTCTTTAACAAACCAGGATATACAGTCCTCTCCTGTATAAATTTTAAATTGTGTTAATGAATCATCATATGAACATTTTAGTAGAAAAGCTACACTATAAGGTACATGATGTTGAATTTTTCTCATGTTCGCCGTTGGAATGGTAGGATCGGAATACTTTAATAGGAGACATTCTATATCTGCGTAAATGACAAAGGAAACTTTAATTTTGTTCTTAAAATTAGAAAATTTCAAGATTCTCTTATTCCAATTGGGAATTATCATTTTAGTATTATTCATTGTAAAACAGTCCACCCAATGTTGTTGAAGAAGAGGTTCAGATGAAAAATAATTTAAACATCAATCACATATCCACTTTTTAGTATTACTATTATTTAATTGTGTAAAAACTAATTTTGATAAATTTTTTATAAGGACATAATGGTAAATCTGATAGTGATCAATACAAATATTTTCAAAATTAATATTATTATCTCGATTGTTATATTCAATATTTTCATTTGTATAAGGAAGTATTAGTAGATTGACACGTTTTCTAAAGTCAAATTTACTTAAACAGACTGGTGCTATGCTGTTATGTTCAAAAATACCAAAAACGTTTATGGATATATTATTCATTTGTTCAAATTTCCCTATATCTTTTAATCTCATTGGGAAATCAATGTTATCATATTTTAGAACACTTGAAAAATGTGGATATGAGGATATTCTACTAGAATTTGTATTTGGTTGTACAGGAAACAAATATGCCACAACAGACCAAAGGAAACAGTAATTATCATTGTTTTTAATATTAATACAAGATTTTTTATTTTTAATAAAATCAGGTAATTCTATGTAACTAGAACAACCTACTGCTATGGGTATATACTGATTTATATTTACTTTTAAATTCAAAATTTCATACAATGCAAATCCTGAATCTCTCTCCTGAAAATCTTCAATTTTTGATAATATTCTATTAATGACGTATTCCTCATACCACTCTTTTAAATTAGTAGTGTGATCAATTATTTCGTTTTTTGTTGCAAAATGTTTAATATCAGTTTCTAAATTATGAGGTTTAATAAAATTTGCTAAAAATACAGTATTGACTATTAAAAGTGTTTGTTTTAGTGCCTCTTTAATTTTTAGAGAAAAACTTCTAAATGCCTTTTTCAAAAATGTTTTAGGATCTTTAAAATTTAAATTAATAATTACACCAGTTTTGATTCTTTTATTAAAACTTGACTCTAAATCACGCCATATTAAATTATTATTAGTTTTTTTTTAGATTTTTGTTTTTTTGACTGTAGTTTTAATAATTTTCGATGTTTCAAATTGTGTTTGTGATAATTTAAAAGACCCAAACCCGTTTCAATTCTATTACGATGTTTAATATGGTGAGACTTATTTTGAATTACTTTCTTAACTAAATTTATACTTATTTTGATAAATCTGATCCACTTGTTGAACTCCTCAATTGTTCGTAACAGCATTACAACTTTTTCCACTTTCTTCACCATATCCAAAACAAACATATCCAAAGTTTGTGAAGACATGGTATGTTTTATATTATTTTCAAAAATACTGACAACTCATTGGCACTTCTGCTACACTGAAGCTACCGATTCTAAATGAACCGCAAGCAGTACGTAAATGATTGTTTGATCATGTTTGTGCATAGTAATTATTTGTAAGTAGGTATGCATGGTCATTAGATAACAACAATGTTGCAAATAACCATTATTTTAATTATTCATTAAAACATTTTTCTTCACAATTAGATAGATAGCAACAAAGTAATAAATAAGGTATTTTTACAATAATTGGATTCTAATTATATATATGCAAAATTATTCATTAAAACATTTTTCTTGTCAATTAGATAGATAGCAACAAAGTAATAAAATAAGGTATTTCACAATAATTGGATCCTAATTATTTTAAAATAAGTGGAATTGCATAGATATGCTTAAAAAAAAACAATTTGTAATTAATGACCATTAGATAACAACAATGTCACAAACACCAATTATTTTAATTATTCATTAAAACATTTTCTTGCAATGCACTTATTAGAAAAAAATATGTAATATAATTGCTTTGTTTTCCAATAAGTGCATCTCATTAAAAATGTTTTATGTAGTATTTTAGTAGGTAATAGATAAAATTTTGATATATATATATATATATATATATATATACAGGTGCCTGCAAACGGATATGATATTATACCAATAACAGGTTGAAATAAGTACTAAGTGAGTAACATTTTGTCATTGTTGGTGTATTCATCGTGGTCTCATTTATTGTCACTGTTTTATTTATTGTTTATTGTTGTTCTTTTCTATATATAAAATGTCTGGTGTACCATGTACAATTTTGGTATCCATAGAAGATAGATTAAATTTCCCCACGAAAATGGCTCTAGTAGTCATAAGGCAGCTATTCAGGTATGTTTTTTTTTTTTTTTTATTTTTTTTTATTAACAATCAGTTTTTGCATTCCATTTCAGATATGGTTTAAGAAGCATATCTCTCCGGAATGATAGAATCTTAATAGACTTAGTATATACCCCAAAGTCCACAACGCTGTCGAGAAAATTTGGTAACTTACCAGTAAAATATATCCGTATGCAAATAAATGATTCTAATGAGATAGGATTGTTTGAAAAAGCAATGAAGAGATACTACTTTGACTTAGAGGAGGAGACAGAAGCTCTTCCTCCTCCTCCTACTACTACTCCTTCTATTAAATCAATTCAGAAGGAACCTTTAAAGAAAAAATTGAAGAGGAGAGTAACACAGCATGTTGAGTCCATTGATCTTGATCAAAATTCACAAGTGTGGTCATTTGATGAACACATTATAGATGATGATGATGATGATAAAGAAGATCATACCAGAAGAGCGACAATAAGTGAGACCAGAAATGACTACGGCGACGACGATGACGATGACTGCACCACCACATTGATACCTCCTACGGAGTAATTTTGTATTAATATATATATATATATATATATATATATATATATATATATATATATATATATATATATATATATATATATATAACTGCAATTTATTTTTTGGTTTTTTTTGTTTTAGAGGTACAGTACTGTGTGGAGATTGTAAAATTTTTTTTTGTTTCTGCAAACTTTCCTTAAGAATTCACTTAACTTCATTATATTGTGAGGAAACACTTCCAACAAGTGCAGAATGGTAAATGCATCAGAAACTGAAGAACGAGCTAAAATTCAGAAAATAGCAGTTGAGATTATAAAGGCACCTATGATAAGACATATTTTTATAACACTACTGGCAGTCTGTAAAAATCCACGAACGTTAAGCCCTAACGATTTAAGTAGGATTATTAATCACCACTCACATCGTGTACTCCCAAGTATTGTAACAGATGCATTTTTTCGAAACTTCAACTTACCAGTTGAACCAGAGGAGTCCGATTATGATTCTGATGGAACAATTTGTGAATAATAATAATGATAATTGCAGCTATATTATACATATATATATATATATATATATATATATATATATATATATATATATATATATATATATATCCACCCGAAATGGTGGATGTGTGAATTGTTCGTAAGGGGATTTTTCCACATTCTCTATTTCATCTGTTTGATTATATATATATATATATATATATATATATATATATATATATATATATATATATATATATATATATATATATATATATATATATATATTTGTTTGCGTTATGCTTTGTACATGAGGAAAAAAAAATAAAAAAAAATTTTTGACAATATGAGTTTTATTTGTCACAAGTAACATTTTCAATATTAGTAATAAATTTATTCATTAACCAATCATGTATTACATTTACAATTTCTAGAGAACAACTTAAGGTATTGATAGTATGTACATTGCAATGGATTAACATATTGCATGAATTTTGTTTTAATACACATAATTTTGGACAGTTCATTGTAGCTTCTATATCTATAATTTTATTACACAAAAACTTTTGGAGTGTCTTCTTTTTCGGACTTCCTTTGACTACAATTGTATTGGTTCCAATAATATTTTTAATGTACTCACTAATAGTTTCCATTGAAATATTATTGGGATGTGAACTATTCCAATTTATTCCATGTATATTGTCGGTTATCCACTGAAGATGGTGTTTATGTTTTTCTGCAAAACACACCAAACTCACAGGATAATTGACAAATGTATGATGCCACACACGTGTATATATATTAAATATACATATTTCTTTACTAAAGAACTCGCTGTCTTTATATTGGAAACCTTGGATATCTATAATAAACATTATTGCACTTTTACTAAATTTGATAATGGATTGTAGATAACAGTACGATCATGAATTATTAAACAGTATACTGAAGTGTTGTCTGGAAAGTTTTCTGATGATTCTAGTTCTAATCGCACATCTATAGCACCACCTTTTACTGCTTCGTTTTGGTGACTACAATCTATGATGAATATCGGTGCTTTTTGTATGAAATTGGTTAAGGATAAGCAAGGTTCGCTTTTACCTTGAAAATAATATGATTCTTGAAACCTTGCATACATTTCATAAGCAATGGCATAGTGTTTCTTTTTAAAATCAATATTTAAATTATCATATGGATAAACCTCAGAATTCAAATACACTTTTAAATTAGTCAAATTACAATGATCAAAATCGCTATTATCTCGTGTTTTACTATTTTCTCTATCTGTCTGAAAACCTACAATCATGTATCGAGGCACTTCGCTTTGTTTAACTGTCATGATGGTCCAATCGTAAGATTTTGTTTTTGGTAGAACTGGTAACTTTTGTAAAGACCAATTTCTGAATGAAATTTCCAAATTATTTTGCATTTCCAAGTGTTGTAATAATACCAATTTTTGTTCATCAGAAACAGATATATGAGGTACTTTCCACATAATTTTTGTAATTTTAACTTTTGGAGTATCAGTAGCACCATCTGTCGTTATAGTTGCGTTAAAATCAGTATGACTGCGAACCAATACGAGTTCCTGCTGTAAATTAATAATAATTTTTTTAAAATCTTCTCCAAAGCCTAAAATTTGTTTCAGTGGAATGCAAACGTTAAAATAACCCGTTGTCGGTTCAACAATTTTAGGATCCTCCGTTATGGACCAACCAGAATTGGCATTTTTAATACAATCATTGGGAGTAAATGATGCATATCCTTTTAATGTTGATGTGATTCCAGGAAATCTAGAACGCGCAATTATTGTTCCTCCAAGTTCATATCTACATTCTTCAAATAAATGAAGAAATCCATTATTGATAAAACTGAGTTTCGTACTGTAATGGCCTTTTTCTTGTGATATCAAATTTCCCTCCAAAATTATATAACTCTCGCTGGGATATGTATAAATATTTTGTGATTGAATTGGTATTCTAATCTCATCATTATTGTCTAAAGATGTAGCTGAATATGGAAGGTGTGTATGATATTCAGAGTTAATTATAGATTCATCTACAGGTACAGTTTTATTGACATTAAGTATACTACCGTTCATTTTTTTTTGTATGTAACTGTACACCTACAAAAACACTTTATAAAATATTCTTTGATAATAGTAAATAATTTACAGCGACACAAAAATCTTTGCTTCTTCTCCTTCTTCTTCTTCGTTATCTTATTCTGCTTCTGTTTCGTAATTTTTAACTTTTAATCCTAAGGATATTAAGAATAAAATATTTTTCTGTGTTAATGGTTTGTACGTTGTCTTTAGACTAATAGGACTCAATATTTTTCTTTCTTTTATATTGTTCCACTCAATAGGATGTACATTATATAATACAACAATGTTTTTAAATCTTTTTTAAATGTAGTCTTATCGTTACCACCTCACCATTAAAATTGATTATATTTCCATCTTCGTCAACTATTTTAAGGTTAATTTCTTCAATATGACTTGTATTTATTGGTAAATAAATGACGTTAGCAGGAATTTCCACAATGCGGTGTCCAGGTGGAACTTTATGAAAAAACATATGGATCATATGAGTACTCTTTTCATTATTATAAGTATTTGTAACTAAATTGCACTCAACCCCTATAGAATTTACTCTTGTAATATTTACAGGATACTCTGAAATATGTTTGTCTGGTTTTGTATGTAAGAGTGGTTTAAAACCGAGAACAGAGCCAATGTTATTGGGTTTTTTGAAATCCACGGTCCTGTTACATTATAATTCACTTCTTAACGTATTTCTATTTGCAACTAACGTGAAGATTGTTTTATCAGTTGCAGGATTATTCCTTTCAAGCCATTCAATGTGTTCTTTTAAATATTTTTCAATATCTTCAACCTCGTATGCTCCATTTGGAATCGTAATTTTTTGAGATTTACCAAAATAAAATGTGTTATTACTTTCATCAACATTCGGAATAGAATTATAACTTACGAAATCAATAAGACCTAACACATATTCATTTTGATCACTTAACGTTATAGGAGGATTGATTTTAACTGAAAGGATAGAACTTCTCCCTGAAACAGTGAAAGTATATGACATCGTGACGACTTTCGTTCAAATGAAAACACACTGGTAAAATTATTATTTTTATTGACATAGAAATGATAAACATAACTGACCACAATTATAACTATTATATGATTGATATCTATCATGATTATATAGTACTTTACAAGGTCCATTTGATAAAAAGTAATCTCTTACTTCCAGAGCAGGACGAAGGTTGCCAAAACTATCAAAATAAATAACTGTTTTTCCAAATTTTTTGTATGCTGTCCAGTGAGTTCCAGAACCTGTATCATCATCTAAGTTTATAACAGCACATTCATTATTTCGTATTTTCTTTGGTAACTGACTTTTCATATATACACCACGAAAGTATGGAATTTTAGCACTAGTAGCAAAATATTTTATATCAATATTAGTTAAAGGACGTTTAGGCATGTTTATATTACAGTTTTTCCTAAAAAAAGACCCATTCCATTTTTATGAGGTTTAAGATAGAGTCCTTTTCCCATTGCTACGGCTTCCATGGTTCTGTTGTGTCTTTGTGATTCTTCTAATTGTTGTTTAGCTGCACGTGCCTCATTTATGACTTTTGTCACTCCTGCAACGCCTCCTGTAACGGCTCCTAACGCTGAGAGACCTGCAAAAATGGGAATCAAGGGAAGAAAACCACCACTTTTCGGTACTGGAATCACACGAGCGGGCAATACTTTTTTCTTAAATTTTTCAATAACTTTAAGAGCAAGCGAAATACCGCTATATAAATCTCTTGGTTTATGTCTAGTTAACGCTTTTCTAATTTCTCTTAATAATACATTAAATTTTATTTTTTTTTTGTTCTTTTTTTAACTTTGACATTTTTACGTTTTTTCGTCTTAGCACTCGTTCTTCCTCTTTTAATGTTTTGTACTGCAACCATTTCTATACGATGTTTCAATATATACTACAACATTGTTCTACACAAACTATCTTATATATATTTTTTTCGTTCCACATTCCTATTGAAGTCATGATCCACACGTTTTCGCTTTTTTGCTACTGCTAGCACTGGATATGTGCTAATTTCATTCAATTTTATTTTTTTATCTCTTGTGCTTTCATTATTATTATTATTGTCATCATCATCGTCATCATCTGATACCGATAATTTTCTTTTTAAACTTGTATGAACATGTTTTGGTACAGTTAGAGATTTTTGTTGGGCTTCTTCTTCTCCTTTATTAATTCTAAAATTAATTGGTGGTGGTCTAATTTTAGGCATAATAATTTTTTTAGGTTTTCTGTTGATTCGTTTTAATGATTTATTAGCCTTAAAATCATCAATTTGTCTTAAACAATGTTCCACAGTTTCCATTGATTTATTCATTATATTTCTAACAGTTGATATTGACTTATAACAACTTTCAAGTACTTTTGGACAACTTTTTGTATACCCCATTCCTAATTTGACTTTTGCATGCATAGCCCCACTTACTCCTAGAGCTGCAATTTTTTCACCTAAAGAAGCATCTTTTGACTTATATCTACCATAAGCATTTTCAGCTAAAATTTTATCAGCTTGGTGGCGTTCCTTTAAATCATTTGTAGAACTTTAGGCTATATCATGATTCTTGCAAAAATCATCAAGAGGATTTATACCAACATCTCCACGTTTTAGTCGTTTTCTAAGCTTAGTACCAGGTCCACAATATCTGTATCCTCCTGGTATATGAAGTTCAAATGGTAGTTTATTAATTAAACTGTTTACAACACCAGTTCCTGAATAATACTTCATTATTTGACCAACTTCTACATAATGATTATAAAACTAGTGTATTAGATATTTATAGTCATTTTATAAGTTAGTGTTTGACGATATCGTTGTCTCTTATGAACAAATTTAAAATTATTAAACAAAAAACTAAACTAAATATATGCAATCATGATGTTCTAACAGAAAATACACCGAAACATGGGTTACTCCTTCCAAATACGATTCAATGTTTAATTGTCGGAAAATCTAATTGTGGAAAAACAAATTTGATGATTAGTCTATTAGAACATGAAAATGGGTTTAAGTTTGAAAACATTTATTTATATTCAAAATCTCAAGACCAACCAAAATATTTATATTTACAAGATTTATTAAAACCAATTAAAGGTATTAAGTTTTTCACGTTTACTAACAACGAAGATATTATACCACCCTGTAAAGCGAGACAGAATTCAGTTTTTATATTTGATGACGTAGCTTGTGAAAAACAAAAAGTAATTCAAGAATATTTTAGTATGGGTCGACATAATGGAGTTGATTCATTTTACCTAAATCATATGCCAAGATTCCAAAACATTTGTTACGTGATAATGCCAATACTATACTTACGTTTCGACAAGATGAACGAAATCTTAAACATATATTTGATGACCACGTAAGCCCGGATATTACTTTTGAAGAACTAAAACAAATCTGTTCACTGTGTTGGCAAGAACCGTATGGTTTCTTTAGCATTTTTAAAGATAAACCAATCAATAATGGACGATACAGAAAGGACCTTGATCATTTCATACAAATATATAATTAACAATTTGAACAGATCAGATCAGTACCCTTTAAGAGAGGAACCGTTCAAAACAGTTCAAAGCAGTTCAGACACTTGTTATGATGACAGATCGTATTTTGAAAAAACAAATTATTGCAAAACGTAAAATTATTAGAAATAAATTAAAACTTTTAAAACATGGAGAAGTTATAAAAGAAAACATTTTCTCACCAATAACAAGACACTTAAAGGTTATTGAAACAAAACTTAACAAACCGAAAGATCCATATAAAGAAGAGGAATTTGGAACCAACTATGATGAACCATTAGATCGAATTAACAACGAAGAAGAAGAAGGAGAAAGCGAAGAAAAAGAAGAAAAAAACGAAGAAGAAACCGAAGAAAAAAGGAATGATGTTGATTTAGAAAATTTTCATGCACTACCTAGAAAATATTTACAAAATATGCAATCTGATAATAAAGAATTTGATTCTAAATATGGTGTGAGATATATTAATGATAAAAAACAATTCTTTATAGGAGATTCACAAATACATTTTGACAATTCAAATATAGTACTTAAACATAAACAATATAAAGGAACTCCCGGATTATTTGAACTTATCTTTAAGAAAAATCCAAAGAATTATTTAGAAACAGACCTACAAGTATATAAAGACATAGTATCTAAAACTCATGCCCATAAAAGACACTACCATCCTTCAAAGCAGATTGATGGTAATAAATCCGAAAAATATAAAAACATTATAGCGCCTATGTTTGGATTGGGTATGTTAATGGAATCCACTAATACTCCAATACAATATGTATATTTTGATGACCCAAACGAGCTGGTTAAACGATTAGAATTGCTTATAGCTTCAACACAAGCAGGACATACTGGTCATACTAACGAAATAAATTCGATTATCGAGGAATTACGTGAACTTAATATAATTATCTAACAATGTCTTCTAACCAGAATGATACAAAAAGGAAGGTAGTAAACGAAATACATAAAACAGCACGAATTAATTTTAAACGTCGTAAAGTTATCTTAAAATCAATTAGTGATTTATTTCAAGCAGATCTCATTGATATGCAAAAATATCAAGATGTAAATAATGGATATAAATACATTTTAGTGATAATTAATTGTTTTTCAAAATTTGTTTGGACATGGCCGCTTAAAAATAAATCTGGCAACAACGTTGCAATTATGTTGGAAAAAACTTTCAAAAAACAGCATCCAAAAAATTTACATACTGATATGGGTACTGAATTTTATAACCCACATGTCAGAAATGTAACTAAAAAATATAAGGTTAACCATTACAGTACATATAGTGAAAAAAAGGCATCAATAGTTGAAAGAGTAATTAGAACTTTAAAGAGAAATATATGGAAAGAATTTAACTATCAAGGACATTACAAATGGATTAATATTTTAGATGATATTGTAAATAATTATAATAATACAAAACATACAACGATTCAAATGAAACCAGCTGCTGTTACTAAACAAGATGAACCACATCTATTACGTACAGTATTCAATCGAATTAAAATAGCACATAAGAAGAACAAATTTAAATTAGGAGATCACGTTCGCATATCTAAACATAGAGGTGTATTTGATAAACACTATACACCAAACTGGAGTACAGAAATTTTTACAATAAACAAAGTTCAACTTACAAATCCTACCACCTACCTTCTTCAAGATTTTGAACACAAAGATATCAAAGGAGGATTTTATACTGAACAGCTCCAGAAAGTTGAATTTCCTGATGCATATCTCGTCGAAAAAGTTCTCCAAAGAAGAGGTGACAGATTATTTGTAAAATGGTGGGGATTTTCCGACACACACAACAGTTGGATACATAAAAATGAATTAATATAAAAACATGTATACATTTTATTAAATAAAAGAATAGAAATGTTAGATTTTTTTTATTTACAAAATTACATTAAATTTTCATTACATGATTATTCATTACCATCTTTCTTTGCACCTTCTTCTTCTCTACTAAAAAAACTGTAATCATTTTCCACTGGCACTGAGTTATAATTTTCATGATTAATGAAACTAGGCCATAGGTTATTACAATATGACATAAATCCCAAATAACATAATTTATCATATAAAGTACTCAAATTAATTTGATCTTGAAGGAATCGATTACAAAATTCTACAGCTTCATCATAATCGATTGCTAATAGTTTATATACATGGGTATCTTTTTTGAAATACTGCTGCCATGTTTGTATTGATAATTCTGAAAAAACTTTACACAATTCCAATACTCTATCTTGCACTACCTTTTTGTCTGTCATTTTTGGTGGGCTACACATAGACTTAATTTTTAATAATACTAAACTGAAATATTCTTATGTTTCTGCTAATAAACCAAATCCCCCACCACGAGCCTCACCGAGCCTCACCGAACCTCGACGATATGTCCTAGAGAGAAAAAGCATTGAAAAGTCCTAGGAATTCTGGGCCCGATATTTTACATTGAAAAGTACTAGGAATTCTGGGTCCAAAAATTAACATGGAAAAGTCCTAGGAATTCTGGGCCCGATATTTTGGGCCCAGAACCACTATAGCTATACTACTATCCCTCAGGTGTCCTAAGGCTTAACCGGGGATGTCGCTTTGTAAAATTGTATAGCCATTCCATGCCAGCAAGCTTTCGATCATTCCATTTTTCAGGAATTTTAACGTTGTTGACTATTGTCATTTCGTAGGCCAGCTGAGGACATTCCAGCAGGGTTAACCTGCAAAACATTTGGCTACATTTTAAAATATAATTGGCCAGTGCTTCTTCCTGGATGGCTGTGAAAATTTTATTCACTTCATAATTAGGAGCTAATAGCCTTATTGGTTCATCTGTATTTTTAAATTTTTGCGAATATCTTCTAACAGTCGGACAGGGAATCCCTTTAAGTTTTGCCACACTTATGCTTTGATTTTCTCTCGATATGAGGTCTAAAGCACTTCGCATCTGCTCTTCACTCTGCATGCCAATGTTTGTTTTTCTAACTCGGTTGCGTGGCATTTTGGATCTAAAAACAATAAATAAACGTAATCAGAAACCAAATTATGATTAATGAAATTAAATGCATACATTCTTAGTATAACATTTGCACAGAAAACCATTATGGGGGACAGTGAACCAGGTTCAGTGTAACCCATTCGTCCATGGTTCGCTGTTACCCACCGCCACCTATTCAACTAAAAAATTTATTTAAACAAAAATAAACTACATTGATTTGAAAAACGACATAAACAAAGACCTATTAAGTAGCTTGAAATTATAATTGACCTGAATTTACCGCCAGGCTTGGAACAAAACTAATAAATAGAACAATGTGAAAAAAGCATTCGACTTACCGTTCAGCAGATATCGAAATACACATCTACACACTATGTTAGCTTGATGCGAACTAAAGTAGAAAGGTGTTGCGTAAAACCGGCAGAGATTTGAAGAATAGAGTTGGGCGATAAAGTGCATAGGCAAAGAGTGGGGGCTGCTGGTTCACTGTGTAACATGGTTCACTGTGACCCAAGTTCCCCTAATTGCTCTACTGTGACATTTTACTCATGCACTGTAAAGTTCGTCTGCCAACTGAATGTAGTCCAAAGTGTACTGGTAAAATGTTACTGTAGAGCAATCACATGTTTCTGGAAATCAAACCATGGTTATCGACTTTAAGTTGCATTATTTTTACAAATTCATAATGTAGATTACACATTTCATCCAACGACTGTTTGATTTTGTGGCTATATAGCAAGGACAATGAGTTCACTGAAGATGGACTGATAAGTCCGAAAATATTTTGAACAATTAATGTAATCCATTATAATTTTTTAGAATTTTTAATTCTTGATTAAATTTATACCAATTACATAAAGGACTTTTTACTTCATGTTAAAAGTTATTTAAGTATAATGTGATATACAACCAACTCCCGGGAACTATCCTGTTTAAATTAATAAAAACTTAATTCTTAATCAGAATCTTCACACTCGTCAGCCTAGGCGGCATATACTAGGTTCATTATTTTTCTGCGCAGTGGCCTACATCTATTCTTGCTCTTAATCTGGCGCAGTTCTGAACCCAAATGTCTAACAATGTGGAATTATTTCAACGTAAGTTAGATATTTTTTTATTTATTACAACAAAAATATTGTACATGTAAAATGTATTACAACAAAAAAACATGAAAACCATACAAATAAGTACTAAATTTTTAAACACACTAAGAAACCATCAATAACATTCCTGTTCTCAGATTGATTCGTTGATTGATTTTCTTGGAGGGCGCGACTTGCAGCTTCCATGATCTTCATAGCAGCATGGTCCTTGTTATCCTGTGCTTGTTTGCCAGTGCCCTTGTTTTTTGCCAATTTCCTTCTTTTCGAAGTTGTCTCCAGAGATTCCAAACTCTGTGATCTTGAAGGAATCTCATCAGGTATGGGCTCATCCAAGGGCTCTGACAGTGACTCACTAATTTTTCTGGATGGCCCTGCTCCTTTCCTTTCATTTTGTCCAGCGCAGTCCAACTCAAATAAGTGACTTGAAGAAGGCCCTTAATAAATAACTTCTAAATCACCAGGGTCTCTGAGGTCACTTACCTGTTCCACTAGATTGGACAGTACAGTAGCTTGAACGTACAGGATTACTGCCATCCAGCAATCTTAGATTGTCGTAGCACCATAAGGTGGGACAATAAATATCCATTGTCCCACTGCCACTGACCATGCTGGTCTTAATTTTGGGCTTTTCAGGGAAATATTGGGCCCTCAAATTATTTATTTTCTTCCTTATGTCACTGATCTCTACTTGGGCCGATGGATATTTGGTGTTAAATTCGTCGGTCATCGATTTAAAAGCAAACAGCCACTTTGTTTTGTTTTTGTAATTGAGGTTAGTTACCTCATACAACTCAGGACACAACTCATAGAGGGAAATTAGATACATACTTTCCTCACGGAAAATCGTATGTTTCTCCTAAAAAATACATATTTCACCTTCTGTCTTATTAATTATATTATGATAATAAACTTACCTCCTGTCCACAACTCATTTTTACTCAATTCTATGATAAAAAAGTTAAAAATCAACTGCAAAGTGCAAACTAAAATGGTCTTCTACAATACAGAAGGAACAAATAACAATAAACAAAAAGCTCTACTTCCCGCCAAATGCCAAATGGACACAGGTTGGTGACACTGAATTCACGTCAAATAATTGAAAAAAAATAGGACAGTGTTCTATTTCGTCAATTTCTTCACGTGAAGTTGATAACGAAAAAACTTAGATGTCAAAGTGTGTTTTAATACCTCAAATTTGGCCTTGAATAAATTGGTCAATTTCTTGATCAATTTATTGTTGGTGTAAAGCGTGTTTAACGACCTTTTTAAGACGCATAGTTTTTATCTCCGCAGTGCAGAGCCGACTGGGAAACTATCGCTAAACATCTTTGTTTTCTATTAAAGTGCCTCATAATGTTATACTTTTTTAATATAATACTCTCTCGACAAATCAAATAAGTTGCTGTTCGGTATTTGTTAGGTACAACAAAATATTCCTTTTCCCAATTATCTTTAAATAATTTGTTTTCGTCAGATATTTGATTTTGAGGACACGCCAGCCATTCTAACTGTTTTGAATTCCCGGCAATCAATTATTAGTATGGTATAGTTAGACCCAAACTTAGGTGGGGGGAGGGGTGAGGAGGGAGAAATCTGCCAATTCGTAGTTCTTTACGTTTTTCGTCAATATTTCTAAAACTAAGCGGTTTAGCATGAACAATCCTCTACACAAAATTGTTCTACATTAAATTTGAAATAAAAAAGGTCCTATGCATAACCCTTCTAAAATGAACGGTTCCAAAGTTACGGAGGTAGTATAGTATAATTGGTCCAAAAAAAGGTCTAACCCAGACATCCAAAGTAAAAGTTTTCCTTCAAAACCAAATTGTTCTATATGGTCCACATATTGTTCAGTAAAAAGTTACACCATTTTGAGCGTCCGGTTTGGGGGGGAGATGGGAGAGAAGTCGGTAAATTAGTAGTTTTTTTACGTTTTTCGTCAATATTTCTAAAACTATGCTTTAGCGTAAGGAATGTTCTATAGAAAAATGTTCTACATAAAATTTAAAACAAAAAAGGTTCCATACATAATTGTTATAAAATCAACGGTTCCAGAGTTACGGAGGGTGAAAAGTGGAGGTTTTCGATACTTTTTATATTTACCGATTTCTCCCCCCTTTTCCCCCCCAAACCCGACGCTCAAAATGGTGTGACTTTTTTCTGAACATTATGTGGACCATATAGAACAATTTGGTGTTGGAGGATAACTTTCACTTTGGATGTCTGGGTTTTTGGTATAGTTACATCATAAATATTGCCCAAAAAATATAAAAAGTATCGAAAACCTCGACTTTCACCCTCCGTAACTCTGGAACCGTTGATTTTATAACAATTATGTATATAACATTTTTTGTTTTAAATTTGATGTAGAACATTTTTGTATATAACATTGTTTACGCTAAAGCATAGTTTTAGAAATATTGACGAAAAACTTGAAAAAACTACTAATTTACCGGCTTCTCTCCCATCTCCCTCCCAAACCGGACGCTCAAAATGGTGTAACTTTTTACTGAACAATATGTGGACCATATAGAACATTTTGGTATTGGAGGAAAACTTTTACTTTGGATGTTTGGGTTAGGCCTTTTTTTTGGACCAGTTATACTAAACTACCTCCGTAACTTTGGAACCATTCATTTTAGAAAGATTATGCATAGGGCCTTTTTTATTTCAAATTTAATGTAGAACAATTTTTTATAGAGGGTTGGTCATGCTAAACCGCATAGTTTTAGAAATATTGGCGAAAAACTTAAAAAACTACGAATTTACCGATTTCTCCCCCCTCTCCCCCCCAAACCCGACGCTCAAAATGGTGTGACTTTTTTCTGGACATTGTGTGGACCATATAGAACAATTTGGTGTTGAAGGATAACTTTCACTTTGGATGTCTGGGTTATGCCATCTTTTGGATCAACTATACTATACTATATAATTAAAAATATAAGTAAAAGAAGCTCACTTTAATTGACAAAATTTGAAAAACACGATGCATGTGTAGGCGGAAGCGCTCGGTCAATAACTGAAATTGATATGTTGATATAATAATTGAACTGGTTTGTTTACAAAACAAAATCAACTTAAAACATGAATTGGAAGTTCATGCATAGCATAACGACGTCAACTTCGGGACATTCCCGGTTGAACACCACAGCGGCGGATCTTTTTATATTACAAATTAGACTTTGTTGATTAGGAATTACCACCAAGGCGACTGTATACGTGGACGTCACCTCAACACACACAAGAAAAAGCAATCAGAAACCAAATAGATTACATAATGGTGACAAAAAGATACCGTAATGCCGTGAAATCTACTAAAACTTACCATGGAACTGATATCGGTTCGGACCATAATTCAGTAGTATCTGTGTTAGAAGCTAGACCAAAGAAAATGAGAAAAACCATCATCCCAGCGTTATGACTTAAGCCAGCTTAAAAGTGAACACCGACGACAAACAGTGCGAGAAGAAATCAACACCAGCCTCAGTGTAGCAGAAAATCAAATCCGCAGAACAGACAACATAGATGAAAAACTGAAGTATATAAACACTATAATAAGAACTACGGGAAAGAAACACCTAACCAAATCTACAAAGAAACATAAGGTGTGGATGACACCAGACATACTAGAACTAATGAATGAAAGACGCAAATTGAAGAATAATTCAGAAAAATAAAGAGATGTTGATAAGAACATAAAGCAAATAATGAAGATGGCCAAAGAATCATGGATTAAAGAACAATGTGTAGAAATGGAAGACTATGAAAGAAAGTATGACACATTCAATATACATAAAAAAGTAAAAGAACTTACAGGAACCCAAAGAAGACATAAAATAAGTTTGCTTAAGGACAAAGACGGAAATATTGTTATAGACTTAGCAGAAAAAATTAATAGATGGAGTGAATACATAAGAGAATTGTTCGAGGACAACAGAAATAACATTGTCCAGGTAAATGGTGAAACGGGACCTGAAATCCTAAAATGTGAAGTAGAAATGGCACTTAGAAATTCCAAAACTGGAAAGGCAAATGGACCCGATGAAGTTCCTACTGACAGTGGCGTAGCTGAAGATTGGGGGTATTATAAACATAACGACAACTAATAACAGCATAATTATTAAAATATGAGTACATGAAAGAGACTAGTTATTTATGTATTAAGAGCGAAAAGTGATACATTATTAAGAGAGTACTAGTTACCGCGCGACGTGTAGCGGAGCGCGGTAATTACTCGAAAGCAATAATTTCACTTTATGCTTGTAAAACATACATTTTTTCTACAATCATTCAATAAAATGAAACTATTTTTAAATCATTAACTTTATGAGTTTGAATATTCAATTTGTTTGTATTGTATGGATCTACGGTTGCTACGGACGACGCGCCTTTATGAGTATGAATTTTCAATTTGTTTGTATTGTATGGTGGTATGGTTGCTACGGACGACGCGCGTTTTTCAAATTTTAACGCGCTAGAGCGATAAAGTGACGGTACTCAGTATACGTCAACTTTTCGTTGCCATTGACAAGCGAAAAAGTATTCTTTATCAAGTGATTGTAGAAAAAAAAATACATAACAAAAAAGAAATAAGTATTAAGTGGAACCCCGATAAGTCGGATAATCGGGACCGCAGCCGATCCGGGTTTTCGAAAATCCGGGTTAGCCGGATAATGAGCTGAAAATTAAAGAAATACGAATAAATAATAACCAAATACACATTATAATTGCAAAAACATGAAGTACATATGCACAGTACATCTAAATTACATACATTTGTATACAGTATTGTTTATTTCTTGGGAAAAACTCAGTCAAAGTGAAAAAATGTTTGTTTTGTCTGATGAAAATCGGTCGGGGTTATCCAGACTTCCGGGTTATCGGAGGCCGACTTATCGAGGTTCCACTGTATATTTTTCTGGTACATTTTTGCATTATAACATGGTATTAAATTTAGCAAGTCGTCCTGAATTTGCCTGTATGAAATTGTCAATTAATGAATCGATGTCTAAACTTTGAGCGGTATCTTGTTCTATACTTAAAATACCTAGATTCGATAGCCTAGTTTGTGACATAAAGTTTCTCAAATATGTTTTAATAATTTTGAGCTTAGAAAAAGAGCGTTCATTACTCGCTACAGTGACCGGAATTGTTAGGTATATTTTTAGTGCAATAAAAACATTGGGAATAGAAGGTATCAATGACATATATTTTGAAGTCAGCACATTGAGTAACTCTTTTATAGTCGTACATTGTTCTTTATATAAAGTGTCTCTAACAATAGAACGGAACGACAAAAGCTCATTGACAAAGTCGGCAGACAAATCAGAGTTATAAAAACTTGACAATATTTGGCCTTTCTTTAATAAGTCTTCATCACTTACTGTTAACGGATTTTTTGGGAATAGACATGAAAACCTATTATACATATCTCTTAATCCGACAAACCTGTTAGTAAGTTGTTGCAATATTATGTCTAAATTTACATTGAAAACATTAACTTCAAAACTTTTTTTACTACAAGTTATTTTTTGTTCGCAGCTGAGCTCATCATAAATTTTTTTTATACGTTTTATCCGCTTATTTTTAAATTCCGGTATAATACCCCACTGTTCTGCTATTCCTGCTGCTTCTGCTAATATTTCGGAAAACGAATTTCTCATTTCTCGAAGATTATCACGAGTTTTTTCAAGAAGTTGAAGGGCGACCGTTAATTCTGCCGTTTCAGATTGCAGAAGTTTTGATGTAAGATTAATAAAGTTAAGTATTTTAGATTGAATAGTAATATTAACGAAAAATTCAAAATTATTCATATGCTCTAATAATGTATTAGCTTCTAATTTTTCGTCGTTTTTTTTTTTAGATAGCAATGCAATTTTCGTTAAAGATTTCATTACTTGTCGGAAAGATCGACGCAAAGCCATAACAGCATCATGTCTGGATGACCACCGGGTTTCACATAATCTTTTAAGTGTTGGCAAACGCGATGAATCCAAAGTCATAATAGTACATAGTACATCCCATATTTTAATACTTGCACTAAAAAAACATATAATCTATTAATTATATCATAAAAAAAACTAACTCCTGTACACTAGCAACGGCATCATTCAACATTAGGTTTAGATTATGGGATGCACAATGAACATACGAAGCTGATTTTTCAATGTCCGTTATGCGCATTTGTACGCCTGAATATATACCACTCATAACACTTGCCCCATCATAACCCTGTCCTCTGCAGTTGTGTATGGAAAGGTGTTTTGATTCAATACATTTTAGAATTTCGTTTACAAGACCTTCTGCACTTTGGTCTAATATGCGAATGAATCCCAAAAAACTTTCAACAACTTCTGCTTTGGAAGGTAAATTGTTTTCATCGTAAGTTATTTTTACATAGCGGAAAATAAAACTAAGTTGATCCTGTTTTGAAATATCTTGAGTGGTATCAAGAGCAAATGCTACCCGCGAGCTGCTTGATAACATCAAATATAGAAAGATGGCCTATTTTGGACACGTAGTAAGGGGAGACCGGTATAATATTCTTCAACTTATTATGATGGGTAAAATCGAAGGACGCAGAGGAATTGGTAGAAAGCAGGCCTCTTGGTTGAAGAATATCCGGGAGTGGACAGGAATAAAGAAAGCAGAACACCTATTTAGAATAGCTCGAGACAGAGACAGTTTCGCCATGTTAATCGCCAACGTCAAGGAGACTTGATAGGGCACGTTAAGAAGAAGAAGGTATCAAGAATTATTGAATAAAAACAACTTTTTTTTAATTAAACTAATCAATTTGTTTTCAGTTTCTTGAGCCAGCAAATTTATAATTTCGTTTTGTATTTGGGGGCTCAAGTAATTTGTTTTTATCAATTAATTTAGCTAAAACAGGATCATATTTAGCTAGTAAAAGGACCACCGACAAAAAATTACCTTTTTGGGATTCACTTTCATCTAAACTATCAACATGTCCACGAAAAGCTAAATTGCAACCGGAAAGTGTAAGAGTTACGTCAATTACCCGTTTCATTACTTCCTTCCAAAAATTTAATTTAATTTTCATTTCGTTATTCAAGTACATGCCAATAGTTCGATCTTGTTCCCAAGTATCATAAGTTACACAAGCATTTAAATGTATTAAAGAGAGTTTTTTAATGTTTTTTAATGTTTTTTAATTTTCTTCGAAACACCTTGCCAGTCTTGCAAACCATCCACCCACCCAGGTTTAAAGGTCGGATTTGAACGGCCAGCAAATAACCAACAAGGTTCACAATATACCTTATTAAGTTTAATGGAATAAGCCAGTTTCGAGGAAGTACATTTCCATCAGCAGTCTTTTTTATGAAGTAATCCGAAGAAAAACATCGACCTTTGTCATCTTTAGGATATGTCTCTTTGGGCTTACATGGACCAAAGTGCAATAGGGCTTTTAAAAGCGCCGAGTTCGTTATGTTAGATAAATAATGACCACGGTCAGATGGATACGCATCCTCTAAATACAACTCATTGTGCATATTTGCTATTGGTATGACATCCTTGGAAGTAGTCTCGTTGTGGGAATGGAATACGACTGGTGAAGTATTAGAAAAAGTTTGTTCATTTCTAATTGCTTCTAGCTCATCAGTAGAAAGTGTATGGACAGTTGTTGTAGTTGAAGTTTGGCTAAGGAATGGCTCAGCCTCAGAAAGATTCGTTGGGGATTTGCTTCGTATATTTTCAGATGTAATTAAACTGTCAGCTAAGACATCATTTATAACCGACGTACTTGGATCAGCATTTGACACGCCAGTATTTAATGTTTGATGATCGGAAATTAATTTTGAACTGTTTGAGGACAGTGCAGCTGCTGAATCAAGTGTTAAGAAAAAACTTGTCATTTTAGCAGTTTTTGCATGTTGTTCACATTTTTGTTTTTTTAATTGTCTTTTTTGGGCACCACTAAGATACTTTCGTTTTTGCTCGCTCATATTTTCCTGAAAATATTATCTAATGTGATATTAGGTAATAGGTCTATTATAGTGCTTTTTTGATCTTGCGTGATAGGAATTTACATGGTATGATTCCCATAATGGTTAATTTTTGTTCTGTAGTAAGTTGCAAATAGAACTTGTACATATATATTGTAACACTCTAACTTCTTAATAGATATAAAATTTACATTAGTGACTTCATTGCCACGAATGTTATTTAAAAAAATAAAGTTTGTTTTAACACATTTTAATTTTCATTCCATCTGTATAACGTATTACTACTATAAATACCTTATATAAGCCCAATAAATGACCGTTTTGGAGTGTAATTTTCAGGGTCAACTCCAAATTGGATAACAATCCGTGAAAAATGAAAATTTTTCACCCCCTTCTCGGGGGTGAAAAGTGTGGGGTGTTTCGCTAAGAATATTTTTTTCGATAAAATACTTAGTTTTTGAGTTACTTGCGGAAAATCGCCAGAAAACGTGGTTATTTGTTGAAAAATAAATATTTGCAATCGCAAATAAGTATTGATTTATTTGCGAAAACTCTAGAGAACGAGAACGAATGTTTTTTAAAATTAGTCAGTTTATTCATTTCCGGACTTATTGTAAACTCCCGTTTTTCACCCCCAAGAAGGGGTGACTGTCACCCCCAGGTAAAATAAATCAACGGCACAAGTTCAACTTCGAAGTGAAGGGTAAGTAGAAACTAAACTCCAAATTTTCATGTAATTTGGAGTTGACCCTTAAAATTACACGCTTTTGCCGTATTTCCCGTTCATTTACTGGGCTACTATTATTTTTCTAGAAACTTGCAAGACAGATTATAAAAGAAATATACCTACTTAATAAGTAATTATAGGATGTAGACATTCTCTGTGTGTCTGAACAAAAAAAAGTTTATGCATAAGTACCTATTCAAAATTTTACCATATACATTTCTGAGACGCGCGATAAGAAAGATCACTGTGTATTTTTATTAATATTGCCTTGCGAGATTATTCTGTTATAGATATTAATGTGCTCTGCAGATTAATCTAATGTGCTTCCCACCTTGACTTTACAGTACATGTTCTTATGACCAACAGTGATGCCAAATTTTATCAGAAACAGGTTTTAAGCAAACATACTTTTTTCTACAGGATAACTATTAATAACTTAGGAATTAATATTATTGACATTTTGTGGCTGTCAGGGGTTCTAAAACATATTTTTTTTTTCGAGAAATACCTTTATGTGAACAAAATAAAAATAATTTTGTATAAAACATTTATATAATAATGTATTTAAGCGCATAAATATGTTAAACTTTAGTAAATACGTAGGTACCTACAGAAATAATTAAAATACATTTAAACTATTTATATTTTAGCTTCTTTCTATAATCCCGTCTTCCTCACTTTCACTGCCACTGTCGCAGGGTGTAAACGTATTAAAATGACATTAATTTCATCTTGGAAATCAGTCATAATAACAATAAACTGCAATTAGGATCCAAATTTTCCAAATAAGCAATGAGTTACTCAATACAATGTTATCAGTAATAATTTTAAGCTTATTTAATATTCTTTGTTATAATTTAATTTAGGTGAACTCATCATCATCATTTGGCTCTACAACTCTATGTGAGTCTTGGCCGCGTTTACTATTTCCCTCCATTGTTGTCGGTCCTGAGCAGCTATTTCCCACTGCTGTACTCCGATTTTGCGTAGATCGCTGGCTACTGCGTCCTTCCATCTCTTTCTTGGGCGACCAACTGACCTTTTTCCATCGGGCATTTCCCAGAATGTGGCGTTTAGAAGTCTTTCGTCCCTTGATCTTAGTACGTGACCCGCCCATCGTATTCTGTTTGATTTAATGTAGCGTACTATGTTTTCATCTCCGTATATTGTCTGGAGTTCATCATTGTGTCTTCTTCTCCATTCTCCTGTTGTCTCTTCTCTGCAAGGCCCATAGATAGTTCGCAGTATCTTTCTTTCAAGTACCAGTAATTTTGTTGTTTCCCGCTGATTCAGAGTCCAGGTTTCGCTTCCATACGTTATTGTGGGACGAATTATTTCTTATATACTCTTATTTTTGCTGGTCTTGAGAGTATTTTTGATTTAAGTAGGGTCCTTAACGAGTAATATGCCCTGTTTCCTGCAATAATCCTGGCTGCCACGTCATTTTCATAGTTATTTTCAGATGTTATGATCGCTCCCAAGTACTTAAATTCTTTGACGACTTCAAAATTGTATTCATTAATTGTTACGTTTTGTCTAACCCTTGGTCTTGGGTTCTTCGTAACCACCATGTACTTGGTCTTGTCCTCGTTGACCTTAAGACCAACTTCCTTGGCTCCGTTCTCGAATAGGGTGAAAACTTCTTTTGCATCTCTGGTGGATTGTGCAATTGTGTCCACGTCATGCGCAAAGGCTAATAGTATTTTTGATCCTTGGGCGGCAAATCCGTTTGTCAGTTGTGGCTGAGCTTTCCTTACTGCATGTTCCAGTGCGAAGTTAAACAGCAGGGGGGCGAGAGGATCTCCTTGTCTAAGTCCGGTGTCAATGAGGAATTCCTCCGACGTGTTGCTGCCAACTCTGATTCGTGCGGAAGCGTTCTCCGTGCTCACCTTTGCTAATCGTACCAGTTTTCCAGGTACTCCCATTTCTACCATAGTCTCCCACAATGCTTCTCTGCTAACAGAATCGTAAGCTTGTTTGAAGTCCACGAAGATTTGGTGTACATCGCGGTTGAATTCCCAGTTTTTTTCCAACACCTGGCGTAGGACGAAGATCTGGTCTATAGTCGACCTTCCCGGTCTGAATCCGCTTTGGTAGTCGCTTATTATTTCCTCTGCATATGGAGTTAATCTTCTAAATAGTATTATGGATATAATCTTGTATGTTGTATTAATTAACAATATTCCTCTATAGTTCCGACATATTTGTTTGTCTCCCTTCTTGTGAATAGGTATTATATGGCTTTAATGCCAGTGTTTCGGTATTTCTTCTCTTTCCCAGACTTCTCTTATAAGATGATATATCTCAAGATGTAGTTTGTCTCCCCCTTTTTTTAGTAGTTCCGCCTGTATGCCGTCTGGGCCTGGAGCTTTATGGTTTTTTAGGGACGAAATTGCGGACTTTACTTCAGCTAGTGTGGGCCCTGGTATTTCAGGTTCGGCTAACTGGTACTGTCTTTGTTGCCCTGTCGTTGTGGGGTTTTCTGTATTTAAGAGTTGCTCAAAATACTTTCTCCATTGGCGGCGTATCTCTTCGTCGTCAGTGAGCAATTGTCCTGCATCGTCTTTTATAAATCTTGGGCTGTTGATCGTGTTGCCCGTCATTGTTTTTATGTCCCTATAAAACTGTCTAGACTGACCGGTTCTATGTTCCTCCTCGAGTTGCTGTATTCGTGCTTCTAGGTACTGTTTCTTTTTTCTTCTCAAAAGTCTTCTCGTTTGAGTCCTTACTCTATTGTAGTCTTCCCTGTTCTCTTCTGTAGGTCGCGTTAGTAGCTCCAGCCTCTTGATTGCTTTCTGCTGTAAGCTTTGTTCGCACTCCTGGTCAAACCACTGGTTTTTCTTCTTGTTATTCTTTTGTTTCCCTATCGTTTCCGCTGCGGCGCTTTCTATGGCGTTTGTTATATTTTGCAATTTCTGGTCTATGGTCAATTCTGGTGTTGATGTCTCTTCTTCTTCCATTGTCTGCAATTTATTTTGGATCAGTGACTGATATTGGCGTTCATTGTCAGGTAGATCGAGCCTTGAAATGTCCCATCTGTTTCCTTGTTGGCGTTGCTTTGGATGTCTCGTGTTTAGCCTTGTTCTCATTTTTATTCTGACCAGGAAGTGGTCAGAGTCACTTTCTGCTCCCCTTAAACTATGTGCGCCGATGATATTTCTAGAGTGTCTTCCGTCGATGAGCACGTGGTCTATCTGGTTTCGTGTGATTCCGTCATTTGACACCCAAGTTACTTTATGTATATTTTTCCTTTGGAACTGTGTAGTTTTCACTACCATATTGTTGGCTACAGCGAACTGTGCCAATCTTGATCCGTTATCATTGGTGTTATCGTGTAAGCTATGTGTACCGATCACCGCTCTAAGATGGTCCTCTACCTAGTTTGGCATTGAAGTCTCCCAGTATGATTTTGACGTCGTGTCTGGGTGCCATTCTGTACTGTTGTTCTAGAATTTCATAAAATTCCTCCTTGTCATCTTCATTTGCTTCTTCAGTTGGTGCGTAGGTTGAGAAGAGGGTTAGGTTAAACCATTTTCCTTTAAGCCTTAGAGAACACATGCGCTTGTTGATTGGTTTGAAATCAATTATGGCAGACTTGAGTTTTCCGTCAACTACAAACCCACATCCAAATTCGTGCCTTTCCTCTTCTCCTGACCAGAAAACCAGGGAATTTTCCATTTGCAGGCTTAGACTTTGAAGCCCAAGACTATTGTAGAATCCGTCCAATGAAATATGCCACTGAAAGATATGGTGAGCGCCCTCTGAATATGATGGAACAATTTGGCGGCTACAAGAGCACCGCACAATTCCAATCGAGGAATTGTAAGAGCCTTGATTGGACTCACCTTGGATTTGGCACAAAGTAGATGAACATGAACATTGCCTTGAATGTCAATTGTGCGAATGTATGCGCAGGCACCATAAGCCTTCTCACTTGCATCGCAAAAAGTGTGGAGTTCAGTTACAACAGGGTTGTTACATCTTATATGTCTAGGAATCGTAAAGGTATTAATATGATTGAGCTTATCACGAAGATTTACCCACACTGTGTGGATATATGCTGGGACGGACTCATCCCAAGACAACCGTTCCGTCCATAGTTTTTGAAGAAGAATTTTTGCTATTATGACACAAGGACTTAGTAAACCTAATGGATCAAAGATCTGTGAGACACTGGATAAAATTAGGCGTTTTGTAACGGTTTTGGAAGAGTTGTCTAATAAAACCTCTGAATTGTAGGTTAGGACATCTGACGAAGATGACCAAAATATGCCCAATGTTTTTGTATTTTCCTTGGAACCTAAGTTCAATGTGTGTAGTTGCACATTGGAATCTGAAATATGTTTAAGGGCTTGAGGTTCGTTAGATATCCACTTCCGTAATTCAAAACAACCTTGTTTGAGGATTAAAGATACCTCTTTGCAAATATTGGACAGGTCTGTTAATGAATCAGAGCCTGTGAGTAGATCGTCTACATAGAAGTCGTTTTGGATGACCTTGGAAGGGACTGGATATGAATTCATATTTTCTAAAGCCAATTGAAAAATGGATATTATGGCTAGATATGACGCTGAAGATGTGCCATACGTAACCGTATTTAATTGAAATTCCAAAAGAGGATCTGAAGGTTTTTCTCTCCACAGAATTTATTGAAGATTTCTTTGTGGAGGATGAATTGAAACTTGCCGATACATTTTGCATATATCAGCTGAAACGACATATGTATGTTGCCTGAAACGAAGTAAGATGTGAAAGAGATCATTTTGAATGGTTGGTCCTACCATTTGTATATCATTTAAGGACCAGCCTGAAGATGAAGAACAAGAACCATCGAATACAACCCGTAATTTCGTTGTAAGTGAATCTGCCTTTAATACGCCATGATGTGGCAAAAAGAACTGTGTTGTATTATTCGACGGGTCTACCTTGGACATGTGCCCTAACTCTTGATACTCCCTCATGAATGAAGTGTATAACTCTCGAAGCTGTGCATTCCGCTGAAGTTTACGTTTTAGACCATGAAACCTTTTAAGTGCAATAGATCTTGAGTCACCTAGTCTAGAAATAGGTTCTTTCAAGGGTATTGAGACCACGAAGCGACCTTCATTGTCTCTGTAGTGTGTAGAAGTGAACATATATTCACAAGATTTTTCTTCTGGAGACTGAATTAAGTCAGCACACTCCTCTATTTCCCAAAAGCGAGCAAGCTGACTTTGTATATTTAAGTTTTGTGAATAACTTAGAGAAGAACTGGATCGGTCTGAAAGAAGGGGCTTTGAAAGTGGACCACTAACTATCCAACCGAACTTAGTTTTATGAAGAAACGGACCTGAAGGTTTAAGACGAATCTGTCCTATGCATAATGTTTCCCAAAACAACTCAGCACCTATGAGAAGATCAATTTGTTTGGGAATGTGGAAATCAGGATCTGCTAATTTATGACATATAGGTATCGAAAGAGATACTGGATCAATAGGAGCTTCGGGTACAACATCGCATATTTCTGGAGCTACCAAACAGACTAAAGGAGCAGTAAATGGAGTGTTTTTAGACACAATTTAAATTTGACAAACAGCCTTAATTTTGGATTCCACCTTGAATGCCCCTGAAATCGTAATATTTGTAGGCTTTCTTGGTAGTGCAAGTTTATGGCATAAATGTGAACTAATGAAATTAGACTGGCTCCTTGGATCTAAAAGTGCTCTGCAATCATGACGATTTCCCTTTGAATCAACTACCTCTAACAAGACAGTGGATAGAAGTACCTGTTTTGAACTTAAATTAAATGTAAATAGAGACTGTTGCGCATTGGTGTTAGATGTAGAAGGTTCGGAAACGCGCAACAGAGAATGATGCTTAACAGTACAATTTTTGCAATGACCAAAGTTACAATTGTTTACTTGATGCCCCCGATTCAGACAGTTAAGCACAAATTGGATTTTTTGACTATATCGGTTCGTTCAGGCACAGACAACCTTAGAAACTTTGTACATGTATAAATTTTATGATTTGGAGCATCGCATGATGCACAAATACCATTTGAGATGTGATAACTTCTCTGAACATGAGAATTAGATCTACTACTAGACTCTGCTGGTGGTTTAGAAGTTTGTCCCTTTACGTTTTGGCTTGAATTTGCCTCTGTAGGTTTTTCCTCCATTCTTTTGAGCATTTTTGCCTTTTGTTTAAAAAATGTGAGAAAAGCTTCCAACTTAGGAGTATCATTCATGAAATCCTTTGATTCCCATTCTCTAATTGTCACTGGATCAAGTTTAGTGAATACCAAATATATAATTAAAGTATCCCATGATTCTGTAGGCTGTCCTAATGACTTTAAAAACCTTAAGTGCATCCTCACATGATCTACCAAGTGGCTTAAACTCTTTGAAGATTCCTTTTTTACAGGATGAATATCGAATAAGGCCTTGGTATGTACATGCAACAATGCCCTCTTGTCAGTATATTGGTCACACAATAAATCCCAAGCTATCGGAAAATTGTCATGTGTGACCTGGATATTGGCGATAACTTCAAATGCTTCACCTTTCAAAGCTCTCTTTAGATAGTGAAATTTCTGTACATTGCTAATGGAAAGGTTGCTATTTATCAAGCTATCAAAGCTATCGCGAAACTGGAGCCATTCACATGCCTCTCCTGAATATATTGGCAGATTTAGGGCCGGTAATCGTACTTCTGATGAGCTAGGGAATCTGTTATTTTCTGGATTGGAAACCGAAGCTTAACCTACATTATCTGTACTATTTTCTTTGACAAGATCTTGCGCTTTTGAAATAATTGAATAAAAGTCGTTTTCAAATGCCTTGCGCTTGTCATACTCGCCTTGTAAGTCTTCTTCTTTCACCGAGCATTCAATGCCTACCTGAAGCTCCGAAAATTCCGCGAGTAGGCTTTCAATATCCGAAAGTCTGTTTTTTAAGACTCTATCGTCTATTCTATTGAATCGATTTGTGTCATGCATTTTTCTACGTATATCTGAAAATTTGCTAGTCGCGCTTCTAAGCTACCTCGCTTGACACGTAATGTTTTTAAATGTTCCATTTTATTTATTAACAAAAAAAACAAGTTTTATTTAAAAGTGCAAATAGAATTTAACTAAAATAAAACCAAATACTAAATATGACTGTACTATATAAATATGCGATATAATATTGTGTAATTATCTTTATATTTAATAGATAAGTATAGCGTAAGATAAATAAAATGAAATATGTAATTGAATTAAAATTAAAACATGTTAAAATGTCTTTAAATTGCTTTCATTGAATAATTGAAAAATGGTATAGGAAAACGGTAAATAAGGATTAATTAGCTCTGAATATTTGTATAATACTTATAATAGGTATCTGACCTGAGAATCTTTTGTCTGTTCTCGCCTCGAGATGTGGTTGTTGCGATCGGCCAGTTGAAGAATCGAAGAATCCTACAATGCAGATGAATGATGAATCGTTTGATGGCTGGGTCTAGAGCGCGCGCTTTTTCGGCTTGGCTTGGCGTCACTTCCACGAAACACAATGCTTTTAAATGAACTAATCTTATTATTATTAATTGAACTGTAGATCTGGTTTATTACGAAGGACCAAAATTGTAGCTGACGCTTGAAGTGTTCTGTATATGCTGAATAATTATTGAAAAACACTATAAATGCTATGTATTTATTGCTCTTTGATAGTGACAAGATTGTATGTTGTGTACTACTCTGAAGACGAATGAGTACTGTCGTCTTTCCCCTCAGTCGGGGTGATGGTCGCACGCATCCACGATGCGCTCTGACTCAAATTAAAATTGGGGGTGAGTGGCGCGTACAAATACATTATAGTGAAATTTGTGCACCCTATAAAAATTTTATGGGGTTTTGTTCCCTTAAATCCCCCCAAACTTTTGTGTACGTTCCAAATAAATTATTATTGTGGTACCGTCAGTTAAACACAATGTTTTTAAAACTTTTTTGCCTCTTAGCACTTTTTAGATAAGCTAGTATTTATCTAGATATTTTATAGAGACCTGTTAATAATCTGAAAGTTTATTTATAACTTAAATTTTTAGGTATACTTTGAACCATATATTAAAAAAGAAGCAACATCTCGATAATAGGTGCCTTATCGCAAAAATACGAAGAGGCAAAGAAGTTAAAAACACTGTCTTTAACTAATGGTGCCACAATAACAGTTTAATTGGAACGTACACTAACATTTGGGGGGTTTAGAGGAACAAAACCCCCACAAAATTTTTATGTAAACATATTTAAAAAGAAGCCGCATCTCGATAAAAAATAGTTTATCTAAAAAGTGCTAAGAGGCAAAAAAGTTTTAAAAACATTGTGTTTAACTAACGGTACCACAATAATAATTTATTTGGAACGTACACAAAAGTTTGGGGGGGTTTCAGGGAACAAAACCCCATAAAATTTTTATGGGGTGTACAAATTTTACTGTTATTTTTTGTTAAGATGCTCCTGCCAAAAGAATGCCTCATGTCCATTTTCGATAAAAATCTGTAATAGTTTTCGATATATTGAAAAAAACCGATTTTCATTTTGTAACTTTAAAGGGTTATAACTTTTTTGTGTGCACATTTGTACTAAGGTAAGTTAGGTTCAATCGAACTCTTTTTGGTCCCAGAATATGCGATTTAATTTATGACCTACATTTTTGTTATACCCTGTGTATATATTTTGAAATAATGGTTCTATATTGCTGGGCAATTGTTGAACTGCCTTAGTAGCAATTAAGTGTGCAGAATGGCATATGCAACCATTTATTGCTATATGTGAATTTTCATTTAAGAGATAACTCTTAAATGATTCTTTATTGCCATCATCCCACTGGCATTGTCTGAGCAATATCCAACCACATTCTCAATTTTCAAATTAAAATGTTCTAAACTTTTTTAAACAATCCAAATAAACCTTTGGCTGTTCCTTTATCAGCTCATATAGGAATTAAATCTAATAGTGAAGTCTTTAGCTGATTATTATAAACATATATCTAATCAGTATAAATAGCAGTCGAATATTACTAATATCTGTGCTTTCATCTACAAGTATCGAAAAATTGTTTGCTTTTAATTCTTGACACAATTTCTCTTTAATTGTAGATGAAAGTACATTTTTAACAATATTGGTGCATTTTGTACGTTTTAATTTAAAATTTTTTGCTATGTCAAGAGTCAGTGAAATTTAATTTTGACATTTCTGTTGTGATCAATAGACTTAAAGCTAAAGTTATGTGAGACAACAAGTGAAGCAAATCTTATATCTAACTTTTTTAAAACCTCTAACTTTTTTTTGGAGGGGGCTGCAGGTCTATTTTTTTTTACATTTTGTGTATTTTATCAAAAGCTATCTCTCTGATTTTTTTCAGATTTTTCCGTCAGGTGCGCCATCTTGAAAAATCCGGAAAACTGTTTTTTTTAGGGGGGTTTTGGGGATTTTCTCCATTTGATAGACTGCTACATAGATCAACTCAAGGTTTTGTTAATAGATTATGTATAATTTGAAATAACTGATTATATTAGGTTATTCAAAAATTGGGCGAAACACTTTTAAACCCCCCAAAAACCATGTTTGTTTAAAGTCTTGTAAGGATTTTTGCGGGTCTAATTATATGTTTTGAGGTCGATACAGCCTGAATTTTTTTTTATTTTTTTACGTTCTATATGATTTAAAAAAATTATAACTCACCGCAAATTTTAGCCCACTTCCCCTATTCCCCCTCCCCCACAGCCAAAAATGTCAATTTTTCGATTTAATTTTTTTTAAGTTGGTTTGCAATTAAATTATAAATGTTGTTTAGAAGCTATTTTTTGTGGCATTTTTGTAATTAAGTATTCTAAATGAGAAATCAGCCACAATTTAACTAAAAAATGATTTGATTTTCCATCTGTAATGCGATAGAGAGAATTCGATAATCTGTGACGCACTGAAAAAATGGTTTGGGACGATCTATATAAATAAGTCAGATTAAATTAAATTATTAGAAGATTTTTTTACCAAGCAACATTTTTGTTTAATTTATTAATATTTTGTATTTTGACAACGACGTCCGTGGTGGACGTCGAAACGTTAATAAAATCAGTTTTTAGTTAAATTGTGGCTTATTTCGCATTTAGAATAGTTAGTAATTATTAAATTATAAATTACAAAAAATTCACACGCACAGCTGAGGCTTTTACAGAACATCTATTTTTATGGACCCGAAGGTCGAGTGTACATATTATAACCTCATTTTGTTTTTTAATAGGTACGTATAACTTTTTTTGGCGATGGCTGCTAATTTTTTTTGTGTTTTGTGTATTTCACAAACCATCTTTTGCCACAAGCCATCCAACGTTTGGCTCATAATGCAAATAGTCCACGCTGTATGCTTGTCCCGTTAGGTAAATTATTCCGATTAATTTTTTTGCACAAACTTACTCAAAAACTGGTCCTTATAACAAATCCACAAGGTGCAAGGCAGTACCGCGGTCGGAAAATTGTTTACATTTTTTTAAACGAATTCAAAAAATCAAATTTTTCACTTCGGACAAATTTGTTTTAGATTCTCTGGATCAAGCTGAGCAAAAAAGCTCGATTAAAAATTATTATTATGAAAGTCATAAAGTGACCAACTCAAAGTTTAAAGCCCCCCTGCAATAGCCTAAAGAAATTTTTGTCATTATTTTATTACTATTATTTTTAATAATTAAAAATGAGCGCTAAGCATATATTGAAGCGGCCGTCCGCGAGAGAGAGAGAGATGTACAATATTCATTGGACGTTTTAAAAAAATATCGATTGGAAGTCAAAAATACGTTTTAAAAAAATAAAAAAGGCCTTTTGAGGTTATATGTATTGTACACTCGACCTACACGTGCCTATAAAAAATAAATATGTTTTGTAGAAGCCTCATAAAAATTTTAAATTAATTGCAACTTTAAACAAAAAAAAAATTAAAAAATTGACGTTTTTGTGGGGGCAGGGGGAGGGGGTGGTGGGCTAAAAATGCGATTAGTCTTATTTTTTAATCACATATAACGTAAAAAAATGAAAAAAAATATTCAGGCTGTATCGATCTCAAAAAATATCATTAAGCCCGCAAAAACCCTTATATAACTTTAAAAACATGGTTTTTGGGGGTTACAAGGTGTTTTGCCCAATTTTTGATAATCCTAAAATACTCATTTATTTCAAATTATACGTAATCTATTAACAAAACCTTGAGTTGATCTATGTTGCAGTCAATAAAATGGAGAAAATCCCTATAAACCCCCTAAAAAAACAGTTTTCCGGATTTTTCAAGATGGCGCACCTGACGAAAAAATCTGAAATAAATGAGAGATAGCTTTTGATAAAATACACAAAATCCAAAAAAAAATTGGACCTGCAGCCCCCTCCAACAAAAAGTTATAGGTTTTAAAAAAGTTAAAAAAAATTTGAGGTTATGTACACTCGATCTAAGGGTCCATAAAAAATGGACATGTTTTGTAAAAGCCTCAGCTACACGTGTGATTTTTTTGAAATTTTTAAATTAATTGCAACCCAAGTCAAAAAAAATTAAATCTAAAAATCTACGTTTTTGGCTGTGGGGGGAGGGGTAAGGGGGGTGGCGAGCTAAAAATCCGCGTTATCTCATTTTTTAATTGCACAGAACGTAAAAAAATTAAAAAATTGAATTCTGAGAGTGAGGACATTTTGCCTATCTTAACGGGGGGTAGCCTTTCTCGTCTTCTAGTCACTGCTTAAAAAAATAATCGTTTTCTGCTTTTTTTTCATCGCGAGAGAGCTCTTGTCTAGAAGCTCTTTTTTTAACAGGGGTTGAGGTTGAAGGGTCACTCTCTTACGAATCTGACATTCTTGCTTCACTGTAATTAATGTAATATAGAGATTTGTATTACATGTATTATCATTTTTTTACTTACCTCTTCTGAAAGAAAAACAAGAATGTGTGTGTACTTTGTAGGCACGTAAGAAGTTATACTTCTACTACATATTATGTGATTTTTAAGACAATACCAAAAATTTAAAAAAATAAAAGAATAAAACGCACACAAACACATTGAAAAATGCCACAAAGAAAAAATGATTTTTGAACGATAATAATTGTTGGCAAAAATTTTAAATACGCATTTTCTGAAAAAAAAAATTATATAACAAATATATTTACAATCATAACATGCATAAAAAATAAAAAAATAAAACCTGCATCGGGAATTGAACCCGTGAACTTCGTGGCACTTTGATTCGTAATCGAAGCGTAGACTCACTCGTCCAATCCCACATTATTTATCGTATGGAAAAATACGGTAACTGAACGTTTTACTGTTTGACAATTGTTTTGAAAATTAAATTATGTAGTTCAAATTTTGTGGAAGAAAATATAAAAATATAAAAAAACAGTAAGAAAACAATATATTAGATGAAGATTGGTAGAACTTTTGTTGGTAATCAAATTAAGTATGTAAATCAAAGCATTGCATACCTACTAGATAAATAAATCTACGCCAAAAAATCATAATTTAAAAATAAAAATCGAACCTAATTTGGGATTTCTCTCTAAAATCCGCATTCTTGAGAAAATAAATGTATGTATTTCAACCTAATCCAAATGTATAATTACAATATGATTAAAATAAAAACTACTTACCAAATTAGAATGAGTTTTCCTTGTCCAAAATAGTCCAAAAGTCCAAAAATATAGGTATATTAAAACTATTTAAAAAGGCAGTATAACTATTAACTAACTTTTGTTTGTTGTTTCTTTTCACACAAATTTTAAAACGCAACAACCATAAATAATCTAACTACAGCTGTGCCACAGCCGTCATATTGAATAATTTTTGACATGTCATTTGAACATCCAATCAGAACAAAGTTATAATGCGCATGCGCCCGGTCGCTAGGTTTTACCATATAAAAAATTCACCCTCTATCGCCGGTAAAGAAGTATAACTTCAAAAAAATCAAAAGTAAATAATAATAAAAATCAATCTCACAAAAATTAAACATATAATGCACAACGAAACGAAACTGAAACAGCCACTGACAAAACTGCAATTAATCAAAAATTGGATGTTGGGAAAGGGCGATGTGTAAGTAGGGATTTTTCTGGTATTTCGGGGAATTACCAAGTATGTATAATTATTTAAATTGGTATATCCCCTAATTAAATTAAAAATATAAAGAGAAATAGATACCACCTGTTTTTATTGAATGTACAGAATAGAAATCTTTTCTACTTGGACAGTGGTGTTGCCTTTCACATGTCTTTAAAACTACATTCTCAAAATAGTAATAGTAAAGTAGAAAGTAGACAGATTTGAGGTTGAGTTTTAAAATGCCGCTACGTTTTGGTTAACTTTATTCTGTCGCCGCTACGTCACTCATAGACGTATATTCCGCTACGGTTGGTCATACTGTGACCACTGTGGCACATCTATTATAGATCATAGATGCCGTCAGAAAAAAATATACGTAAGGGGCGCTTACGTCGAGGTTTGGTATTAAATCATAACCTCATATTAGTCAGATATACAGGGTGTCCAGAAACTCTACCGACAAACGAAGACAGGAGATTCCTCAGATAATTTTAAGATATTTTAACTCAATTCACCTAGTCCGAAAATGCTTCCTAAGGGAGTTAGAGATCTTTAAAGACGGCGTCTTGTAATTAGTTTTTCTTAAATAACTCCAGAACGCTTCTATTGAGAAAAACGAAAATTGGTCCACCTATTTATCTTCTAGAGATAAATCGACTCCATGCATTGCGAATTTCTAGTACCGGTCATAGGCGTCCGTTTTGGGTAGAGCAACAGTTATTTTATGGCATAACTTTTTTATCTTTAATTTTTAAGCATTTTTGACTCTGGATTATTAAATTGTGAGATATTCTACAACTAAAAGGTACTCTTGTTTTAGGTCGATAGGAAATTCAAAAACTATTTAGAAATCCGAAAACTGGTACGTTTATTTATATTTCATAGATGAATCGATTTTATTAATTGCGAATTTCTAGTACGGATCATATGCGTGCGTTTTGGGTAGGTTAACGGTTATTTTATCGAATAACATTTTTGTCTTTAATTTTTAAGCATTTTTGACTAAATATTATTAAGTTATGAGGTATTCTAGTACTAAAAGTTACTCTTGCTTTAAGTTGGTAAAATAAACCCTTTTTTTGAATTTTTTTTCCATTTTTATTCAAATTCAAAAAACGAAAAATTTTCAAATCGATTTTTCTAGAAAACCGTGTGTCCTACCGACTTAAATCAAGAGTACCTTTTAGTACTAGAATACCTCAGAATTTAATAATTCAGTGTAAAAAATGCTTAAAAGTTAAAGACAAAAAAGTTATGTGATAAAATAACCGTTGCCCTACCCAAAACAGACGCCTATGATCGGTACTAGAAATTGGCAATGGATGGAATCGATTTATCTCTGGAAGATAAATATACTTACCGATATTCGTTTTTTTTTTAAATTCAAGCGTTCTGGAGGTATTTAAGAAAAACTAATTACAAGACGCCATCTTCAAAGAGCTCTAGCTCCCTGAGGAAGCATTTTCGGACTAGGTGAATTGGGTTAAAATATCTTAAAATTATCTGAGGAATCTCCTGTCTTCGTTTGTCGGTAGAGTTTCTGGACACCCTGTATATTTCAAGACATTTTTTCGAATTTTCAGCCATAGTTTAGATAGATAGATAGATAGATAGATAGATAGATAGATAGATAGATAGAAATATGCTTTATTGTCATGAAAAATTTAACAATTTTATAGACAAAGCTTACAAGAATCATAAATAAAACAATAACACATAATTTCAGTGTTTAAAATTTGTGAAATTCGTGAGTTATTAATCTTTAGTTTGTTTTTTTTTTATTTTTTTGTCTCATAGTTAACCAACGAAATAACGCAAATGAAATATTGTGTAAGTTTTATATTTTCCAAGTTTAAAACAAATTATAGTTGATAAATAGTAATAAGTCACAAAACTGTTATAATAATATGTAAAACTAATAAAAACATAAATGCTCTTCTACCAGGAATTCAATTGATCAATATAGGTAGAGCTATAGATAGCAAAACAAACGAGCTATAGATAGAAATAGATTCTATTTTTAAAATTACAAATCATAAAACAGTTATAAATTATTTCATTCATATATGGGAATAATTTAGAAGAAATTATATCTTCTTTCAGTGTTTCTTGCCAATCCTATATTTTCAACAATGATTCTACGATTCACAATGGCTCTTGTTTTTATTATTTCTTCCTGAGCTCCCTTTTTAAATGGAGGTATATGTAAATGTATTTATTTTTCCTCTAAAAGATCTGATAAATCAAAACACCTGTCCGCTAAAACAAATTTTCCTTCAATAAGCCCTAAAATTCCACATTCTACTGTAATTTTTCTATCTAAATACTGCCTCCGTAAACATCTGATACATATATAATTTCACTTTTTTGAGAGCATGCTAAGTATTAGTATTTTAAAGGTATTGGTTCCATAATATGTAGAATATGCGGCCTGTTGGAGAATTCCACTGTCAAGTACGGGACATTCGCACAATTTTCCCAAGATTATAATGTTTGTCAATTTACACGTAGAGCACAATATTTATGCATTTCATAGACTCACATTGAACAGACATGCAAAATGTATTTTTTAACATGTGTTATCAATAATTATTGTGTCATGACTTCACTGCCTCAAAAAGAAAAGCTGTCACGTACGGGATATCTCAAGTCAACCACTTGTTTGTAGGGATAAACTCATTGTGATATTTCAGCTTAAATGCGTATTATAGTAAAGTGTAATTTTTGTGCGCGAAGCCGTAATTACAAGCAACATAACCGTGTATGCAGATATCTGTGAATTCTAGAAATAAGCTTAAAACAAATTTATTTGTCTGTGTCACGTACGGGACTCAGTCGTCATGTACAACATGTAAACTAAGTTAGGTATGACATAAAAACTAATATTATTGGTT